>NC_081317.1:24775000-25400000 GCF_026419965.1 Kogia breviceps
AAAAATATGAACAATGTTAGTGAATTCATGCCTTGATCTTTTGTTTTCAACTGCTATTTATTGAGGGAGCCCCAAACATGCATTTGGCTGGGGAACCATGTGGAGGTGTCACTCAGTATCAGCACAGCCATATGAGCTACGTGTTGTAGAAGAAAAACCGTAATGTGATTGAATGGGGCTTGGTGGGACTTCTTAGAAGCAGGGCCCTAGAAGCCAGTCATTCTCCTGTTGTCCCCTGCGTGTCCCTCAGGAAGAGAGGAAATACTCAAAGGACACTTAGCTTGTCCTCTGGGATTCAGGGGACTGGCTGGGGGTTGTTGAGGCAGACATGCAGATGTTGGTATGAAGGAACACTAGGGCAAGTTCATCCTTGGGTTTCTGCACTTTCAGAAAGAAGCCTTCTTACAAGAAGATTATTATAAGTTCCTTCTCAACTTTACAATATTGTGCAGTCATTAAAATCATGGACTTTGGAGCCAGAAAACCCGGGTTTCCAGACCAGTTCTGCCATTTAGCAGCTGAAGGAGCTTTGCCAAGTGACAGAACTTCCATGAGTATCCATTTCATCATCTTTTTTGTTATCCAAATGACAAGGCTGAACAGGTTTCTTTACAGCAGAACTTCTTAGGGTCTTTAATATGGTAATGTCAACTGTGAATCTCTGAGAGATTGTTAGGGTAATATAGGATTTCCCAAAGTATTTCATCATGGAGTACTTTTTTTTCTCAGAGCATCTTATAGGGCTAACTTTCTGAGCCACACATTTGGGGAATGCTGCCATATAAGGATGTTCTAGATAGTTATATTTAATAAGTCATGACTGAATAATAATTACTGTTTGATTGACTGGAAACTAAGGCACTATTCTGATGTTTTATATTTATTTTTATACATCAACCCTGTAAGATAGGTACTATTATTATCCCTACTTTGCAAATGAGAACACTGAGGCACAGGGAATTAATAACTAGCCTAAGGTCATATAGCTCTCCTCAGTCCTCTAATTTGCTGTTTAGCTTAGATCTCAAGTTTTTAGTTTCAGTGACTACATTTTTCATTTCTCCAAGTTCTATTTGGTTCCTTTACAGATCCATCTGTTCTTTTTAACAGCGTCCTGTTCCTTCATTACAGTTCCCATTCCTTCTTTTATCTCTTTAATAATTTAAGGCATTTATTTTGTATTGTCTGAGTTTGTCTTATAACTTCTGGTTCTTGAAATACAAATTATTGCACTTTCTATGTCTACTGACCATCCATCATTGTGGCTCATTTCCTTATATAACTTTAAAATTTGTGTGCGTGACTTTATCTCCAGGACACATGGTTATTTGTGGCTTGTTGCTGTTTATTTCTGGCACTGCAGGGTTGCTGAACTTAGCAAATAAAAATACAGAATACCCAGTTAAATTTAAATTTCAGAAAAATAACTAATTTTTTAGCATAAGTATGTCCCCAAATTGCAACTTAAAAATTGTTTGGCTTAAATTCAAACTGAACTGGGTGAACTGTATTTTATCTGACAGCTCTATCTGGAGGAGTCCTCAGCACCCTGCTTTGTGAAAGTCTGTGCATAGAATGATTGTATAATTGAGTCCATTTGAATCCATAGGGACACACAGGGGTCAGACCAATTTTTATATACTTACTTGGCTTGGGTTTCCTAGAAAATGTGGGTTGTGTACATTTGGATGCTGTGTGGTATGATCATACTTCTAGGTTGCCCTGGGGCAGAGATACTGCCTAAGATACAGGATTTTCAGTGCTAAAACCAGGAGAGTATTAGCAAATGTGATAAGTTGGTCACCCCAATGCCGTGCCCATGTGTGGTGTGGACTTGGAGTCCAGATTTCTTACAGAACCTTTTTTTTTTTTTTCCCCCTAACTCCTGAGTATTTAGCAAATTCCCTTGATATATCTGAGAGTTATTGCTTAGGATTTTTCTGATCGTAATTCTCTTTTTATAAAAAGGGAAAATTCTGAAGGTCCAAAGTTAATGCAGGTATCTCTCCATCTGGCCATGTTTCCTGTTCCAAAATGGATGTTAAATTCCCATCTCCTGGCCTTCTGGTCTATTTCTGGGTTTAATACTCATAGGCCAGGGTGCTTGCTAAACTTTACTGGTCAGACTTTGAGTTTCCCTTTTGTTTCTTAGATTTTGTTTTTTCTTTTTCTTAAACTTTGCTGTGTATATTTTTTAGTTGTTAAACTTAATACAGCAAATGTATGCATTTTTATGAGAGTTCCTCGTTAACTGCCCACCATCTTGCCAGAGTGGTAAACATCTCTATAATAATTGAATTTTCTATAACAAGGATGTAAATAAAAAATTAATGTCGTAAAGGGTATAATGATATTGAAACTCTCATTTGCTGATGGGTAGGAGTGGAAACAGGTGTAAGCTTTTGAAATGATAACTTAATAAGAATTACCAAGTGCCTTGAAAATGTTTACATGCCTTAATCTAGGAACTGATCTTAAGGAAATAATCCAAAATGTAGGAAATGTTTCAAGCACAAATATATTTTTCATAATGTTATTTATGGTAAACAACAATTGGAAGCAACTTAAACATCCCAAAATAGGAGAATGGTACCTTACAGTACTTTCATATCCTGCAGTCTTTTATAAAATTTTGTTTACAAAAATTTTCCTGAGCTCCCAGCCCCTGCCTGACCTGGTGGGTGAGCAGACAAACCGCTCGGGCTGATTAAAGAACTTGTCTGAAGTTAAGGAACTTCTGGAGGGAGAGGCTTAAAATTTGGGTGCATGCCATTTCTTTAAAACGTGGCATATCTGTTTAAAATATATTGGGAAGGAATTGGAATGAAGATGGTGGAGTAGAAGGAAGTGCTGTCACTCCTTCTTGCAAGAACACCAGAATCACAACTAGCTGCTGGACAGTCATCGACAGGAAGACGCTGGAACTCACTAAAAAAGATAACCCACATCCAAAGACAAAGGAGAAGCCACAATGAGACAGTAGGAGGGGTGCAATCACAGTAAAATCAAATCCCATAACTGCTGGGTGGGTGACTCACAGACTGGAGAACACTTATACCACAGAAGTCCACCCAATGGAGTGAAGGTTCTGAGCCCCACGTCAGGCTTCCCAACCTGGGGGTCCAGCAACGGGAGGAGGAATTCCTAGAGAATTTGAAGGCCAGTGGGATTTAGTTGCAGGACTTCGACAGGACTGGGGGAAACAGAGACTCCACTCTTGGAGGGCACACACAAAGTAGTGTGCACATCGGGACCCAGGGGAAGGAGCAGTGACCCCAGGGGAGACTGAACCAGACCTACCTGCTAGTGTTGGAGGGTCTCCTGCAGAGGCGGGGGTGGCTGTGGCTCACCGTGTGGACAAGGACACTGGCAGCAGAAGTTCTGGGAAGTACTCCATGGTGTGAGCCCTCCTAGAGTCTGCCATTAGCCCCACCAAAGAGCCCAGGTAGGCTCCAGTGTTGGGTTGCCTCAGGTCAAACAACCAACAGGGAGGATACCCAGGCCCACCCATCAGCAGTCAGGCAGATTAAAGTTTTACTGAGCTCTGCCCACCAGAGCAACAGTCAGCTCCCACCACCAGTCCCTCCCATCAGGAAACTTGCACAAGCCTCTATGATAGCCTCATCCACCAGAGGGCAGACAGCAGAAGCAAGAAGAACAACAATCCTGCAGCCTGTGAACAAAAACCACATTCACAGAAAGATAGACAAGATGAAAAGGCAGAGAGAGGGCTATGTACCAGATGAAGGAACAAGATAAAAACCCAGAAAAACAACTAAATGAAGTGGAGGTAGGCAATCTTCCAGAAAAAAGAACACAGAATAATGATAGTGAAGATGATTCAGGACCTCGGAAACACAATGGAGGCAAAGATCGAGAAGATGCAAAAAATGTTTAACAAAGACCTAGAAGAATTAAAGAACAAACAAACAGAGATGAACAATACAATAACTGAAATGAAAACTACACTAGAAGGATTTAATAGCAGAATAACTGAGGCAGAAGAACGGATAAGTGACCTGGAAGACAGAATGGTGGAATTCACTGCTGCAGAACAGAATAAAGAAAAAAGAATGAGAAGAAATGAAGACAGCCTAAGAGACCTCTGGGACAACATTAAACACAACAACATTCACATTATAGGGGTCCCAGAAGGAGAAGAGAGAGAGAAATGACCAGAGAAAATATTTGAAGAGATTATAATTGAAAACTTCCCTAACATGGGAAAGGAAATAGCCACCCAAGTCCAGAAAGTGCAGAGAGTCCCATACAGAATAAACGCAAGGAGAAACACACCGAGACACATAGTAATCAAACTGGCAAAAATTAAAGACAAAGAAAAATTATTGAAAGCAGCAAGGGAAAAATGACAAATAACATACAAGGGGACTCCCATAAGGTTAACAGCTGATTTCTCAGCAGAAACTCTACAAGCCAGAAGGGAGTGGCATGATATAATTAAAGTGATGAAAGGAAAGAACCTACAACCAAGATTACTCTACCCTGCAAGGATCTCATTCAGGTTTGATGGAGAAATCAAAAGCTTTACAGACAAGCAAAAGCTAAGAGAATTCAGCACCACCAAACCAGCTCCACAACAAATGCTAAAGGAACTTCTCTAATTGGGAAACACAAGAGAAGAAAAGGACCTACAAAAACAAACCCAAAACAATTAAGAAAATGGTCATAGGAACATACATATCGATAATTACCTTAAACGTGAATGGATTAAATGCTCCAACCAAAAGACACAGGCTTGCTGAATGGATACAAAAGCAAGACCCATCTATATGCTGTCTACAAGAGACTCACTTCAGACGTAGGGACACATACAGACTGAAAGTGCGGGGATGGAAAAAGATATTCCATGAAAATGGAAATCAAAACAAAGCTGGAGTAGCAATACTCATATGAGATAAAATAGACTTTAAAATAATGTTACAAAAGACAAGGAAGGACACTACATAATGATCAAGGGATCAAGCCAAGAAGAAGATGTAACAATTATAAATACATATGCACCCAACATAGGAGCACCTCAATACATAAGGCAACTGCTAACAGCTTTAAAACAGGAAATCAACAGTATCACAATAATAGTGGGGGACTTTAACACCTCAGTTACACCAATGGACAGATCATCCAAACTGAAAATTAATAAAGAAACTAAAGATTGAAATGACACAATAGACCAAATAGATTTAATTGATATTTATAGGACATTCCATCCTAAAACAGCAGATTACACTTTCTTCTCAAGTGTGCACGGAACATTCTCCAGGGTAGATCACATCTTGGGTCATAAATCAAGCCTCAGTAAATTTAAGAAAATTGAAGTCATATCAAGCATCTTTTCTGACCACAACTCTGAGATTAGAAATCAATTACAGGGAAAAAACGTAAAAAACACAAACACATGGAGGCTAAACAATATGTTACTAAATAACCAAGAGATCACTGAAGAAATCAAAGAGGAAATCAAAAAATATCTACAGCCAAATGACAATGAAAACACGATGATCCAAAACCTATGGGATGCAGCAAAAGCAGTTCTAAGAGGGAAGTTTATAGCTATACAAGCCTATGTCGAGAAACAAGAAAAATCTCAAACAATCTAACCTTACACCTAAAGGAACTAGAGAAAGAACAAAGAAAACCCAAAGTTAGCAGAAGGACAGAAATCATAAAGATCAGAGCAGAAATAAATGAAATAGAAACAAAGAAAGCAATAGTAAAGATCAATCAAACTAAAAGCTGGTTCTTTGAGAAGATAAACAAAATTGATAAACCATTAGCCAGACTCATCAAGAAAAAGGAGAAGACTCAAATCAATAAACTTAGAAACGATAAAGGAGAAGTTACAACAGACACTGCAGAAATACAAAGCATCCTAAGAGACTGCTACAAGCAACTCTATGCCAATAAACTGGACAACCTGGAAGAAATGGACAAATTCTTAGAAAGGTATTACCTTCCAAGACTGAAGCAGGAAGAAATAGAAAATATGAACAGACCAATCACAAGTAATGAAATTGAAATTGTGATTAAAAATCTTCCAACAAACAAAAGTCCAGGACCAGGTGGCTTCACAGGTGAATTCTATCAAACACTTAGAGAAGAGCTAACACCCATCCTTCTCAAACTTTTCCAAAAAATTGCAGAGGAAGTAACACTCCTAAACTCATTCTATGTGGCCATGATTACCCTGTTACCAAAACCAGACAAAGATACTACAAAAAAAGAAAATTACAGACCAATATCACTGGTGAATGTAGATGCAAAAATCCTCAACAAAATACTAGCAAACAGAATCCAACAACACGTTAAAAGGATCATACACCATGATCAAGTGGGATTTATTCCAGGGATGCAAGGATTCTTCAATATATGCAAATCAATCAATGTGATACACCATATTAACAAATTGAAGGAGAAAAACCATATGATCATCTCAATAGATGCAGAAAAAGCTTTTGACAAAATTCAACACCCGTTTATGATAAAAACTCTCCAGAACGTGGGCATAGAGGGAACCTACCTCAACATAATAAAGGCCATATATGACAAACCCACAGCAAACATCATTCTCAATGGTGAAAAACTGAAAGCATTTCCTCTAAGATCAGGAACAAGACAAGGATGTCCATTCTCACCAGTATTATTCAACATAGTTTTGGAAGTCCTAGCCACAGCAATCAGAGAAGAAAAAGAAATAAAAGGAATACAAATTGGAAAAGAAGTAAAACTGTCACTGTTTGCAGATGACATGATACTATACATAGAGAATCCTAAAGATGCCACCAGAAAAGTACTAGAGCTAATCAATGAATTTGGTAAAGTTGCAGGATACAAAATTAATGCACAGAAATCTCTTGCATTCCTATACACTAATGATGACAAATCTGAAAGATAAATTAAGGAAACACTCCCATTTACCATTGCAAAAAAAGAATAAAATACCTAGGAATAAACCTACCTAGGAAGACAAAAGACCTGTATATAGAAAACTATAAGACACTGATGAAAGAAATTAAAGATGATACCAACAGATGGAGAGATATACCATGTTCTTGGATTAGAAGAATGAATATTGTGAAAATGACTATACTACTCAAAGCAATCTACAGATTCAATGCAATCCCTATCAAATTACCAATGGCATTTTTTACAGAATGAGATTTTAAAATCTTAAAATTTGTATGGAGACACAAAAGACCCCGAATAATCAAAGCAGTCTTGAGGGTAAAAAACGGAGCTGGAGGAATCAGACTCCCTGACTTCAGACTATACTACAAAGCTACAGTCATCAAGACAATATGGTACTGGCACAAAAACAGAAACATAGATCGATGGAACCGGATAGAAAACCCAGAGATAAACCCATGCACCTATGGTCAACTAATCTATGACAAAGAAGGCAAGGATATACAATGGAGAAAAGACAGTCTCTTCAATAAGTGGTGCTGGGAAAACTGGACAGCCACATGTAAAAGAATGAAATTAGAATACTCTAACACCATACACAACAATAAACTCAAAATGGATTAGAGACCTAAATGTAAGACCGGACACTATGAAACTCTTAGAGGAAAACATAGGAAGAACACTCTTTGACATAAATCACAGCAAGATGTTTTCTGATCCACCTCCTAGAGTAAAGGAAATACAAACAAAAATAAACAAATGGGACCTAATGAAACTTAAAACCTTTTGCACAGCAAAGGAAACCATAAACAAGATGAAAAGACAACCCTCAGACTGGGAGAAAATTTTTGCAAATGAATCAATGGACAAAGGATTAATCTCCAAAATATAGAAACAGCTCATGCAGCTCAATATTCAAAAAACAAACAACCCAATCCAAAAATGGGCAGAAGACCTAAATAGACATTTCTCCAAAGAAGATATACAGATTGCCAAGAAGCACATGAAAAGCTGCTTAACATCACTAATTATTAGAGAAATGCAAATCAAAACTACAATGAGGTATCACCTCACACTAGTTAGTATGGGCATCATCAGAAGATCTACAAACAACAAATGCTGGAGAGGGTGTGGAGAAATGGAAACCCTCTTGCACTGTTGATGGGAATGGAAATTGATACAGCCACTATGGAGAACAATATGGAGGTCCCTTAAAGAACTAAAAATAGAATTACCATATGACCCAGCAATCCCACAACTGGGCATATACCCATAGAAAATCATAATTCAAATAGACACATGCACCCCAATGTTCACTGCAGCACTGTTTACAATAGCCAGGTCATGTAAGCAACCTAAATGCCCATCAGCAGACGAATGGATAAAGAAGATGTGGTACATATATACAATGGAATATTATTCAGCCATAAAAAGGAATGAAATTGGGTCATTTGTTGAGACGTGGATGGATCTAGAGACTGTCATACAGAGTGAAGTAAGTCAGAAAGAGAAAAACAAATATCGTATATTAACGCATATATGTGGATCCTAGAAAAATGTTCCAGATGAACTGGTTTGCAGGGCAGAAATTGAGACAAAGATGTAGAGAACAAATGTATGGACACCAAGAGGGGAAAGCAGCATGGAGGTGTGGGTGGTGGTGTGATGAATTGGACGATTGGGACTGACATGTATACAGTGATGTGTATTAAATTGATGACTAATAAGAATCTGCTGTATAAAAAAATAAATTAAATAAAATTCAAAAAAAATTTTTACTGAACTGGAAAGCTTATTCCATATTTTTACTGAGGATATAGTACCACAAACTGTGCTGAATATTTTATAGTAACTGACTCTCCATAATTCATGAACTAGCTGTTATTATTCTCTCCATTTTACAGGTGAAATTTTCAGAGAGAATGACAGTCTGCCTGACTCCAAAGCTTATTCTCAAAATCACCAAGCTAGGACCTCACAGTTGTATTTAAATTCTAGAGTAAAATCAAAAGTGTCTTCATGTCCTTTATCAGATATGTGTTTTGCAAATATTTTCTCTCAGTCTATGGTTTGCCTTTTGCTTTTCCTAATGGTGTTCTTTTGGTTTTTTTTTTTTTTTTTCGGTACATGGGCCTCTCACTGTTGTGGCCTCTCCCATTGCGGAGCACAGGCTCCGGACATGCAGGCTCAGCAGCCATGGCTCACGGGCCCAGCTGCTCCGCGGCATGTGGGATCTTCCCGGACCAAGGCACAAACCAGTGTCCCCTGCATCGGCAGGAGGACTCTCAACTACTGCGCCACCAGGGAAGCCCCCTAATGGTGTTTTTTGAAGAATAGAGTTCTGTGTTTTGATGGAGTTCAATTTATCAGTCTTTTCTTTTGTGGCTGATGTTTTGTTAGTTTATGTAAGATATCTTTGCTTAACCTAAGGTCACAAATATTTTGTCCTGTTTCTTTCAGAATTTTCATAGTTTTAGGCTTTAGTTTTAGTGCTATGATTCATTATGAGTTAATTTTTATATGTTGTACTTAGTATGGAGTTCTGGTTTTCTTTTTGCACATGAATGTTCAACTTTTTCAGTACCATTTGCTGAAAATGTACCTTTCATCTTTGCTTAAAATCAAACGTGTGAGTCTACTTCTGGAATCTATTTTGTTTAACCAATTTATGTGTCTGTTCTTTTGCCATTTCCATACTGTCATGAATACTATAACTTTATAGTAAGTCTTCAAATCAGATAATATGAATTCTCTTGTTCTTTTCCAAGTTGTTTGGGTTATTCTGTTTCTTTGCATTTCCATATAAATTTTAGAATTGATTGTGTATTCCAAAATTGGACTGTGTTGAATCTATAGATCGATTTGAGTAGAATTGTTGTCCTAACTATATAAAGTCTTCTAGTACATGAACACAGCATCTCCATTCACTTAGCCTTTCTTTGATTTTTTTATCTGCATTTTGTTGTTTTCAATATATAGATTTTGTACATATTTTGAAGATTTATTTTTAAATATTTCATGTTTTCAGGTGCTATTTTTTTTTTTTTTTTTTGCCTTACGTGGGCCTCTCACTGTTGTGGCCTCTCCCGTAGCAGAGCACAGGCTCCGGACGCGCAGGCTCAACGGCCATGGCTCACGGGCCCAGCCGCTCCGCGGCATGTGGGATCTTCCCGGACCGGGGCACGAACCCGTGTCCCCTGCATCGGCAGGCGGACTCTCAACCACTGCGCCACCAGGGAAGCCCTTCAGGTGCTATTTTAAATGTTATATGTTTTCAATTTCAATTTATAATTGTTCATTGCTAATATATAGAAATACAGTTGATTTTTGTTGTATTAACCATGTATACTGCAATGTTACTAAACTCACTTATTAATTTTAGTGACTTTAAAAAAATTTATTTATTTATAATTTGTTTATTTAATTTATTTCTGTCTGCATTTGGTCTTAGTTGTGGCCTGTGGGATCTTCATTGAGGCATGCAGGATCTTTCATTGCGGTGTGTGGGCTTTTCTCTAGTTGTGGTGTGGGGGTTTATTTTCTCTTCTCTAGTTTTGACACACAGGCTCCAGGGCTCGTGGGCTCTGTAGTTGTGGTGCGTGGGTTCCAGAGCATGTGGACTCTGTAGGTTGCAGCATGTGGGCTCTAGCTGAGGCACATGTGCTCAGCAGCTGTGGTGTGCGGGCTTAGTTACCCCGCGGCATGTGGGATCTTAGTCCCCCGACCAGGGATTGAACCTGTGTCCCCTGCATTGTAAGGCAGATTCTTTACCACTGAACCACGAGGGAAGTCCCTTAGTAGCTTTTTAAAAGATTCCTTGGGGCTTTTTATGTAGACATGTCAGTGAAGAGAGTCAGTTTTATTTCTTATTTTATAATCTGTATGCCCTTTATTTCCTTTTCTTTCTGTATTGCACTGGCTGGGACCTCCAATATGATGCTGCATAGAAATGGGGACAGTGGACTATAAAGTGGGTTTTATGTAGTTAACAACAATTTAAAGCAATTGAAATTAGAGGGAAATTCATATGTATGTTGTGTGTATGTTTTAGGGTGATTAAATGATTCTGGTTTGCTAGGGACTTTCCAAGTTTTATCAATGAAAGTCTTGTGTCCTGAGAACTCTCCCTGTCCCAGGCATTCCTGGACAGTTGGTCATCCTGGTGTGTGTGCTCTGTGTGTTTGTGGCATGTGTGTGTTTGTGTGTGTGTGTGTGTGTGTGTGTGTGTGTGTGTGTGTGTGTGTGTAGGCATTTGAAGGTGGAGAATAGGGAATAAAATAACTTAATTCTCTTTCTAGACCCACCTTTAAATTACATGGTAACTTCTACTTATTAACACTTTATTATAAGAAATATAAAAAGAGGAAGGTGGGAGGAAAAGAAGTCTTTAACTATCATTCAGCTGGTTTTTGGCACTAAAGTAATTATAATTAAAGAGAAATAAATATCTTTTTGTTTTCTAAACTAGGCACTGTTTAATTGAGAGTAAAATATGTGAAGAAAACACTACAGTAAGTAAAAGACAAACAGCCCAATAGAAAGACAGACAAAATATAAAGATAGTTCACAGAAATGTAAATCAAAATGGCCTATAAAAATATTAAAAGATGCTCTACCTCATTAATAATCAGGGAAATGCCAATTAAAGCAGAGAAATACCATTTCACACTTATCCAATTGACCAAAATTAAATAGTTCAGCAGTGCCAAGTTTTCGTAAGAAATGAGCACGGTCATTCTGGGGGGAGTGCAAATTGTTTAAACCCCTTTAGAGAGCGATTTGGAAATACCTTGCTAAAATGAAGATATGTGTCTCTATGACAGCTAGTTTTATGTCTAGATATAGGTACCCTAGAAAAATTCTCTCCTATGTGTAATATGACATTTAGGTTGTTTATTATTGAATTGTTTGCAATATTGAAAATTTTAAAATAATCTAAATGCTCATCGATAGGCCAGTGGGCATTTCATAGCCGTGAACCTCATGAGCTAGACACATGTATCAGGAAGGGTGATTCTGGAAAACCCAAGTTGGGTGAAAAGAATCAAATCTTTTTAATACACCATTTACATATATATTTAAAACATACAAAGCAATATTGTCTATTACTTATGGATTTAAACATATGTGGGATAAAAGCATAAAAACAGAAAGAGCCATACAAGTTCAGGAGGATGGTTTCTTGGAGGAAGGGGGAGGAAAATAGGCTCAAGGACAGTGCAAAGAGGATTCAACTCAACCTATAATGTTATATTTCTTTAATTAAAAAAACCTAAAGTTCCACCAAGATGTTTAACATTATAACATTCTGTGCTATGTGTAGTGAGTGTTTGATGTACTAAACAATTCAAGAAAGACAAAGTTAAAAAAAAAGAGAGAGTAAAATTAATGCAGGTGATTTAGAACCAAAATTCTTCTGGGCTGCACTTTACATTTCATAGATAAGCAAGCTTTGTTTTTCCAATTTGGTTAAAATGCTTTTTTTAATCTTTATGTTTTCTAAGCAAGTAGTCATAAGAGGAAGATTCATGTACGGCTCATACCAAAAAGAAAAAAAAAAACTGTAAACTTTTCCAATTTAGAGTTTGGTACAAATCTGTCATATGTCCCAATGAATAAAAAGAATAATTGTTTATCCTAATATATACTTTAGTGCCTAGTCACATGCAAAATAAATGTAGTTTTGGCACAATCTTTCATAGTAATCCTTAGGACGCTCATGAAAACCATACTCAGAGTATCATCTGAGTCATTTATGTTTTGATTATGATTTGTAGAGTGGAGTTAAATCTAAAATGAAGAAGTCCTTAGTTATATTAACTACAGACATTATCATTATAATTCTTTTTATTTTTTGTTTCTGTCATTTTATGAATCATGGGCAATCATGCAAGGATCCAAGACACAAATGGGGCTGAGCAAGAGTTGTTTGATCCACCCAGTTTTTCTGAGTCTGAAAAGCAAACTCTGATCTATTTTCCAGTTTCTCTAATAGACCTTCAACCCTCTTCTTTACACTATTTGACCAGTTATTTCCTGCCTCTTTCTGCCCATGCCAGGGACCCACTCTTCACCATCAACGTTAGAGTGTTCTTCCCACTCTCAAAAATATCATGCCTGTTCTAAACATGGCAGTGATGCTGTGGATTGTTATTTTTTCAATGACACAGATATATCTCACATGTAATCTATAATTCTGGTTGGTTTGGAGAAATGAAATTGGGAGTTGTCCAGGTATTCCTGTTCTTTTGAAATGTTCAGCTTTATACTTGGCTTCTGGACTATGATTCAAGAGTGTCTGCTGTAAGCCAAATATTGTTGTTCAAACTGTACCACATAGCCTCATAATCTGCAGGACTTTAAGGAACCCTCCCTCCCTCCCTCCTTCCTTCCTTCCTTCCCTCCCTCCCTCCCTCCCTCCCTCCCTTCCTTCCTTCCTTCCTTCCTTCCTTCCTTCCTTCCTTCCTTCCTTCCTTCCTTCCTTCCTTCCTAATCTAATGTGCACAGAGAAAGCCTAATAGCCTACCTATCTGCTTTTAAATGCAAAGTATAAGGAACAATAAAATGTATGACTTTTATTTTCAAAGTCTGACTTCTTCCACATCAGCTCTTCCTTTTATATTCTCAGTCTCAGTTAATGACCCATATAGAAACCACAAAACCATCTTTGATGTTTCTCCTCATTTCTTCCTCAACTAATGTGTCCATTTTCGGTCCATTCTGACTTCTTTTTTTTTTTTTTTTTTTTTTTTTTTTTTTGTGGTATGCGGGCCTCTCACTGTTGTGGCCTCTCCCGTTGCAGAGCACAGGCTCCGGACGCGCAGGCCTAGCGGCCATGGCTCACGGGCTTAGGTGCTCCGCGGCATGTGGGATCTTCCCGGACCAGGGCACGAACCCGTGTCCCCCGCATCGGCAGGCGGACTCTCAACCACTGCGCCACCAGGGAAGCCCTGACTTCATTTCTTTAATCTGGCCTCTCTTCTCTGTCCATGTACCTTCATGCCAATTCAGGATTTGTTTTCTCTCCTACACTAGAGCAAGAGCCACTTAATTAATCTCCCTGTGTATTAATTTCCTTGGAATGCCATAACAAATCACCACAACCTTGGTGGCTTAAAACCACATAATTTTTTTCTCTCATAGTTCAGGAGGCCAGAAGTCTGAAATCAAGGTGTCGGTAGAGTTGGTTCCTTCTCAAGGCTCTGAAGGAGAAACTATCCCACGCATCTTTCCTGACTTCTGGTGTTGCCAGCTCTCCTTGGCATTCCTTGACTTATAGATGTATCACTCCAGTCTCTGCCTCCATCTTCATGTTCCCTTCTCTCTGTGTCCTTTTCTGTCTCTTGTAAGAAGCCTTTCATTAGATTTAGGGCCCACCTGAATCCAATATGATCTCATATCAATTCTTACCTTAAATACATCTGCCAAGACATTATTTCCAAATAACATCACATTCTGAGGTTCCAGGTGGACATGAATTTTTGGTGAGCACCATTCAGTCCATCTATTCACCCTGCATCTCATATCTCTCCATGCCATGATTTTTACTCCATACAGCACAGGAGAATTTTCTTCAGCACAGATTTCATTATGCTATTTCCTCACTTAAAACTCTTCAGTGACTTTTAATTGTCTACCAGCCAAGGAGCAATCCTTTAACTTGGAAATCAAGGCTCTTTATGCTCTGGATGCAAACTTCCTTTAAAGTTTTGTTTCTTTTCACTCCCTCTCAACTGCAAGCATCCAGATACTCTTGCCACATGAGAACACTTTCTCCATGTGCCTTGGCTCCTGGTAATCTGTCTGCTTGACTCTCTCCAGTATCCCCATTCACCTTGTACAGACCTATGCTGCTCATCTTCCAGGTCCAGCTTAAATGTCACCTTCTGGATGAAATATCCCAAGCTTTCTTTCCTGCTCCCCCCCCCTCACAGCACTTTATGCATCTCCACTACAGTATATGTCACACTAGACATCATAGTGAGATTACTAGTTTATTACATGGTGAGGTTTTAAAGAAGAAGCTTGTTTCCTTACTCTTCTCTGTAGCTCCATGAAGAAAATCATGGCTGGCATGTTGCTATAGCATAGTGGTTGAGCACTTGGACTGTAGACTAGGATTGTCTGGGTCTGAGTTTCTGCCTCACTGCTACCTATGTGGCTTTGACAAGCTACTTACTTAAGTTTCTCTCGTCTATAAAATGGATGAAATAATAGTGCCCACATAATAGGGTTGTTATGAAGACTTAATGAGTTACTCCATGAAAAGGGCAGCCATCTTATCATGTTACCAGAGTTGCTCAGTTTGTTTTCATTGAGGGAGGATGAGATGAGTGGAAGGATGAATGGGGGGGAATGAATGTGTGAATGAACACCCAAAGATTAGTTTCCTCTTTTCTGACTTTCTTATTTCCATTAATACTTACCAGCTTTCTCCGTTTTTGCCAGGCCTCAAATCTCAAGCATCTCCTCCTTACCTTGCCACTCGTATCCATCTGTCCATGTATGAATGAATTCATCCAACATGCATTTATTTATTTCATTAATTCTACAAATATTGAGTGCCTGAGTAAAAATTCTTAGAAACACTTTAACTTCTCAATCGGAAACTAAAAGTTTAATTCTTGTCACTCAGAACTTCTAGTCTAGTAGAAAAGAATACATTTGATCAAAGTAGAAGGCACAGAGAAACACAGGTACAAATAAAGTGCTGTCAGAATCTGAGGCAGAAAGTATATGTAGAGTTCTCTTCATGTGGGAATATCTGGAAAGGCTAGTTAGAGAAGGTGGCATCTGAAGTTTATTTCTTCAGCTCATAAAGTTTAAAATAGGTATTTCTGTTCAGTGAGTGGCTCTCTGCTAGAAGACATTCAAGGACCTAGCACCCTTCCATTTGTGATTCTTGCATCTTTATCACATGACTTCCAAGGTTGCCATACTTGTCTCCTTTAGGCTGGCAGAAGGGAGAAGAGCATAGAGGATTACATGTGAGAGATTTTGATGGGTCAGATCTGGAAGTGGCACCCATCACTTAAACTCACTCTGTACTGTCTAGAACCAAAGCTCATGTCCATGTCTAACTACAAGGAAGCCTGGGAATGGTAATCTCACTGTGTGCCCAGGGCAAAGAGGAAATGGGTATGGTGAACAGCTAGCTAGTCTCTGTCTCAATGCATGAAGAATTTAGAATAACTGTGTATGCTATGAGAGTATGTACATAATAGTTAAAAATAGTGAGCCCCTTGCCAACTAGGAGCAGTTGTCGTCAGGAAAACACTGCTGCAGAAACACGCATGAGGAACAGAAAAAAAAGGAAATTTACTCAGAGGCAAGCGTTGATGTTAAAGGGATAATTAATTAACTTTCTGTGCTGGTTCTGTGAAGTGTATTTTCAAAAAGAGAGGAAGAACGACTTCCCTTTTCGTTTCCATGAGGCTCTTGTACAAATCATTCTTCTGAGAAACCAGCTCATTCAACTAATGTCTACAGTATACCATTGCTTTAACATTTCATAGACATCTGAAGCTCAGAGTACCAAATATTGAACTCATTATCCTTTCCCCCTATTTTCCCCACTTATAGGACTCTTAATTTCATTTATCAAAATAAGGGTAAAAAAAACCCAGCTATAAAATCCAGCTATAGATTTTTTTTTTTTTTTTTTTTTTTTTTGTGGTATGTGGGCCTCTCACTGTTGTGGCCTCTCCCATTGCGGAGCACAGGCTCCAGATGTGCAGGCTCAGCGGCCATGGCTCACGGGCCTAGCCGCTCCACGGCATGTGGGATCTTCCCGGACTGAGGCACGAACCTGTGTCCCTGCATCGGCAGGTGGACTCTCAACCACTGTGCCACCAGGGAAGCCCCCAGCTAAGGATTTTTAAAATACTTTTTCTTGAATAATAATATATACATGTTACTCATGTGTGGCTCAATGACTTTTCACAAACTAAACACACGCATGTAATCAGCACCCAGGTCAAGAAAGAGAACCTGACTAGCACTCTAGAAGCTATCCTGGATCGGCCTTCCAGCCACTATTTACCACCCCTGACCCCAGTCCCCCAGTCATGATCCTTATGACTTATTATATATTGTCTTATTTCTATACTTTTTATAAATGGAATCATGTAGTATATACTCTTTTGTGTCTTGACACCTTTTGCTTCACATTATGCTCTTGAGATTTATCCATATTGTTTTGTATAATTACAGATCATTATAATAGGTCCCCCCTTATCTGTGAGGGGGGTACATTCCAAGAACCCCAGTGGATCCCTGATACTGTGGATAGTAACAAATCCTATATATACTATGTTTTTCTCCTATATATACATACCTATGACAAAATTTAATTTATAGATTAGGCACAAAAAGAGATTAACAACAATGATAAAAAGAACAATTAAAGAGACTGTCTTTTTTCCATTGTATAGTCTTGCCTCCTTTGCTGTAGATTAATTGACCATAGGTGTGTGGGTTTATTTCTGGACTTTCTATCCTGTTCCATTAATCTATATTTCTGTTTTGATTACTGTAGCTTTGTAGTATAGTCCGAAGTCAGGGAGCCTGATTCCTCCAGTTACGTTTTTCTTTTTCAAAATTGCTTTGGCTCTTTGGGGTCATTTGTGTCTCCGTACAAATTAAAATTTTTTGGTTCTAGTTCTGTGAAATATGCCATTGGTAATTTGATAGGGATTGCACTGAATCTGTAGACTGCCTCGGGTAGTATAGTCATTTTGACAATATTGATTCTTCCAATCCAGGAACATGGTATACCTCTCCATCTGTTTGTGTCACCTTTGGTTTCTTTCATCAGCATCTTATAGTTTTCGGAGTACAGGTCTTTTGCCTCCTTAGATATGTTTATAAATTAGAACATTCTCTAACACCATACACAAAAATAAACTCAAAATGGATTAAAGACCTAAATGTAAGACCGGATACTATAAAACTCTTAGAGGAAAACATAGGCAGAACACTCTTTGACATAAATCTCAGCAATATCTTTTTCAGTCTGTCTCCTAGAGTAATGGAAATAAAAAAATAAATAAAACAAATGGGGCCTAATTAAACTCAAAAGCTTTTGCACAGCAAAGGAAACCATAAACAAAGCGAAAAGACAACCCACAGAATGGGAGAAAATATTTGCAAATGATGTGACCGACAAGGAATGAATCTCCAAAATTTACAAACATCTCATGCAGCTCAATATCAAAAAAAAAAAAAAAAACCCAATCAAAAAATGGGCAGAAAACCTAGATACACATTTCTCCAGAGAAGACATATAGATGGCCGATAGCACATGAAAAGATGCTCAACATTGCTAGTTATTAGAGAAATGCAAATCAAAACTACAGTGAAGGGCTTCCCTGGTGGAGCAGTGGTTGAGAGTCTGCCTGCCGATGCAGGGGACACGGGTTCGTGCCCCGGTTCAGGAAGATCCCACGTGCCGCGGAGCGGTTGGGCCCGTGAGCCATGGCCGCTGAGCCTGCGTGTCCGGAGCCTGTGCTCTGCAACGGGAGAGGCCACAACAGTGAGAGGCCTGTGTACCGCAAAAAAACAAAAAACAAAAAACAAAACTACAGTGAGATATCACCTTACACCAGGCAGAATGGCCATCATCAAAACGTCTACAAACAATAAATGCTGGAGAGGGTGTAGAGAAAAGGGAACCCTCCTACACTGTTGGTGGAAATGTAAATTGGTATGGCCACTATGGATAACAGTATGGAGGTTCCTTTAAAAACTAATAATAGAGCTACCATATGATCCACCAATCCCACTCCTGGGCATATATCCAGAGAAAACCATAGTTTGAAAGGATACATGCACTCCAATGTTCATTGCAGTGCAGTTTATAATAGCCAAGACATGGAATCAACTGTCCATCAACAGATGAATGGATAAATAAGATGTGGTACATATATACAATGGAATATTACCCATCCATTAAAAAAATGAAATAATGCCATTTGTAGCAATATGGATGGACCTAGAGATTATCATACTAAGTGAAGTAAGTCAGACAGAGAAAGACAAATATCATGATATTGCTTGTGTGCAGAATTTTAAAAATGATTCAAATGAACTTATTTAGAAAACAGAAACAGACTCACAGACTTAGAAAACAAACTTATGGTTACCAAAGGGGAAAGGTTGGGGAGAGGGATAAATTGGGATTTGGGGGTTGACATGTACACACAATTATATTCAAAATAGATAGTCAACAAGGACCTACTGTATAGCACAGGGAACTCTGCTCAGTATTCTGTAATAAACTTAATGGGAAAAGAATTTGAAAAATAAGAGATATATGAATACGTATAACTGAATCACTTTGCTATACACCTGAAACTAACACAACATTGTAAATCAACTATAGTCCAATATAAAATAAAAATTAAAAAAATTTTAAAAAGAACAATTATAACAATATTCTGTAATGAAGGTTATGTGAATGTGGTCTCACTCTCTCAAAATATCTTATTGTACTGTACTCACCCTTCTTCTTGTGATGATGTGAAATGATAAAATGCCTATGTGATGAGATGAAGTGAAGTGAATGAAATAGGCATTATGACATAGTGTTAGGCTATTATTTATCTTCCGACAATATGTCAGAAGGAGGATCATCTGCTTTGGGTGATCCTGGATCATGAAGCCATGTTGATGTCAATGGTTGGGTGTCAGCAGTAGACATCAATGGTTGGGGATCCCAGGCAAGATGGGATGGGATGGTGTGAGATTTCATCATGCAACTCAGAACGATGTGCAGTTGAAAACTTATTAATTGCTTATTTCCTGAATTTCCCATTTAATATTTTCAGACGGGAGTTGACCACTGGTAAGTGAAACTGTGAAAACAAAACCATGGGTAAGGAAGCTACTATAATTTATTTATCCATTATATTACTGATGGACATCTGGGTAATTTTCTGCTTTTGGCTTTACTAATAATACTGCTTATGAACACTCTAGTATATGCCTTTTGGTGACGAAATATATGCTTTTCTTTTAGGGGTATACCTAGGAGTGAAATTACAGGTCATAAAGTATTAGGAAATCTTTTAATCTTTAAAACCAGTTATAATTTTATGTTTTTCTTTTCATTCTCTGCATCATCTGAGCTCCCAAAATCTAATGCTTCTGATTGGAGCAAGGCTAAAGAAGAGGTAACCACTCATTCTCTTGAAGTTCTTCCATCCTGCTTATGGATAGGAGAAACTAGTTGTCTGTCCCTCAGCTTTCCTAGCCTGGGTTGATAGACTCTCAGAGATCTCTGGAGTGTTTTCTCACCTAGTCTGGAATAAGGACTGGGAGAGAGAACATACCTGACCTAGCTGATGATAGTGAGACCCTGGTAAGGACTGGGCTGTAATAAACTCTTTCAAAGGACCAAAAGCCTTTTAAAGTAATCTGTTCGTAGGTTTCCACTGTTGTATCATCAACAGAAATAAAGTCTCTATGTCCTTCCCTCAAATGCCGGTGGAAGGCATGACTAGGTCGTGAAATGGTCAAAGGGAAAGGATGGCAGGAGCCACAGCAGGACAGGATGCCAGAAGATTAAAGTAATCCCCCCTCTACTCTTGCTGCTCTTCCAGGCATCTGGCCACCCAGGCCAGGAAGCTGGGAGTCAGCCTTCTCTTTGTTTTACTTTCACATCTAATCAATCACTAAGTTTCATTTATTCTGCCATTATTGTCTCTCAAATCTTTTCTTTCTCTGTCCTCCCTGCCATGGTTCAGTCCCACATCATCTGTCTTCCCTGTATCACCAGTGTCTTAACTGTCCTTATTCCTCTATTCCTCACCCCTTCTCAGACACTTGCCCTCCATTTATCACTTCTCCTCATTTGCTAGCACAGGTGATTCTAAAATAAAAATCTGGTTGAGATATTTATTCCCCAACCAGAATCCTTCATTAATCCCTATGGCCTTCCGTGTAAAGTGCAAACTCCTTATTTGGATATACATGACAAGGTCAAGGATCAAGGATGAATACAATTTGATTCCTGTCTATTTCTTTAGTCTCATGTCTTACCACTTATCTCTCTCCCATAGAACCCTTTGTTCCAGCCATACTACACAGCTTGTAATTCTGGAGAATGTCGTACTATCTCTCATTCTGCACGCAATGCTCCCTCAACCCTCATTCCTTACCCTGCCTTCCTCTGTTATCTCCTTTTCTCTTCAAGTATAATACAAGATGTCAGGTGCCTTCCAGCCAACCTGTGACTCCCTCAAAGTTGGGATGGGATCCTTGCTTAAATGTCTAATAGATCTTATACTTTCCTCAGTAACAGTGTATGACAATGATCTATTTGTCTGTCTCTTTCCTAGTGATTCTCAACTTTGGCTCCTTTTTGGGCTTCGCCCCAGTGATTATAACTTAATTAGTTAGCAGCGGGGCCCATTAGGAATTATTTAAAGCCTTAGGTAATTTTAATGTGCATTCAGGGTTTAGAAACACTGTCCCAGACGCTAAGTTCCTCTGATCTTGAACCCCTTCTTAACTAACAGTATATCTCCTCAGGACCTGCGTAAGAGTGGGTTTTCCAGGCTCTGTCACAATTTGTTGAGTAAATCAGTATAGATCATGAAAGAGGAAGTTTTGGGGGCATAATTAGAGGTTCAGGAAGGGGAGGGGTTATTCTAGTCTCTGGTTGAGACCAAGCATCTTTCCTTGAATACTCATCCCTGCAGAGCTTGGCCAAGCTTAAGATGCTGGAAACATGCCAATCCCCTACCTGGGAGATGTTTAATCTTGGAATGTTTCATCTCCATTTACACATTTCAACCTCACTGGTCCGTCAATCACAAACGTTCTATGCATGAGTGAGTCTGGAAAGAGTGGGAGTTTCCTAGCTCTGTAGCTTACGGTATAATACAATAATTAATAGAATAGAGTTTATTTAAGTGGGAGGACAGGGGATCATGTCTGTTAAAATTATTTTTTATGGCTCTTCTCTAATCTTTTAGAGTTACATTTAGTAGAAGACATTCCTGTTATTCAAAGCGAAGCTATTAAAGCAGCTTATATCCCCCCACCCTATGTACACTACAAATAAAAAATACTTAAACTGATAATATTAGCCATGCTCTCAGTGAAGGCTTTAGTTCTGAACTCATATTTGTCTTCATTATGTCTTTTAAACATGTACCCTGTCAGCTCTTTTTTTGGCACTTTGTACCAAGCAAATGCCGAAACTCTTTCTGAATTCAGAAAGGAAAAAAAGAACAAATATATTTTCAGTGGATACCAGACTCCAGCCTTTTATTTTTCCTTTCTTCCTCTCTCTCTGCCAGGGTGATGAACATATCCTACTTTGCTATTTAGAATTGTGTTATTTTTAATGTTTTAATGACTAGAGTAAAAGCCTTCACTGAGTCTGACCAGTGAAATGAAATGAAATACAGTGAAATGCAGACCATCTAATGGAGACAACCTTGTTTATAGCCCCTGTCTTTCTGTTGGTTTTTTAGCCTTCAGTGGATCCTGGGTCCTAAGGCAAAGAGTAAGGACACAGGTTGTCATTTCAGAAAAAAAGCAAAGAGAGGATAGAGATTAACAATCTTGTGGACCATAAGTAGATCTTTCCTTGTAAATGCTGCACAGATAGAAATAGGGCAGTGATGTGATGGGTGGGTTCCCGAGCCCTTCTGATTGTGTACTTTCATTCCTAACAGAACCAGCTGAGAATGGGTTCCTGTACCTCATTCCTGAATCTTTTATATCACTGGTCTGCTTACGTCTTGTCTCAGTCCCTCTACTTAATTCTCAATACTGCTTCCAGAGAATTCCTCAAAATATATGATTTTGCTCTGCATTTCTAAATTTAAAAACCTTTAAGACTCACCAACTGCCCACTACTCAATTCAACCTCTTCTACTGGCATTCAAGGTTCCCAAATATCAGGCCCCAATATTCTTCTCCTGAGAAGTAAACATGCTAGCTTGATATTTTAGTTGAATTTGAGGCCTGAGAAGTAAAGTGACTTCCTCGGGGTCACACATAACACTAGAGTTGAGGTTCAGCCATCTGACTCCTGAACAGGTGCTCTTTCCACCACACGACATTATCTTCACACCTAACCTCTGCTGCTCCACCTGTAAAATGGGTTAATGATGATAACTTACTTCTCTGAAATAGAGGGTGTGCTGGCAAGTCTCCACAATGGCCCATATTAGTTTCACCTCCTGGTATTCATGCCATATGTAGTCCCCTCCTACACTGAATAGGGCTGACCTGGGTAAACCAATAGAATATTCTGGAAATGATAATATGTCACTTTTAAGGCTAGGAAAACTTGCTCTGGAGTTTTCATATAGCAAGGAACCAAGGCCTCCTGCCAACAACCAGAAAGGAACTTACACGTCTAGCCAACAACAGCCATGTGAGTGACCCATCTTAGACATGGACCCTCCGGCTTCAGTCAAGCTGCAGGTGACTGCAGCATGCATGACATCTTGACTGCAGGTTTCTAAGTTAGAACCACTCAGCTAAGCTGCTCCTGAATACCTGACTTGTGAGATAATAAATATTATTCTGTAAGATATTATGGAAAAACCCAAATGAACATTTTGGCCAACCTGATATTTGTTGTTTTAAGCCACTAAGTGTTGGGGTAATTGGTTTGCAGCAATAGATAACCACTGCTTAGTGGCTAATGATTGATTTTTTATTCCAGTGATTACAATTAATTTACCAAATTATCCCCCTTTAAATAGAGAAGTATTCATAGGCAATAAAAGAGAGGTTTTACAGATTCCTCCGTTCACTCATGCTCCACCCAGTGGGTACTAATACTGGTGTATTCTATCCTCTAGCGTTCTCCTCTCTGTCCACTCCCCTCCATCTCACAGCCAGAGCCACAGTCCAGGCTTTTGTCTTGTGCTCACCCCCTGACTGAACTATTCCTACGACTTTCAAAGTCTCTCCCTCTCATTTACCTTCCATGCTGCTGACATGGCCATTCCCAAGCCCAGATCTGGCAGTTTAACTGCCCTGTTTGAAAAGACTCTCTCTCCATCATCCTTAAGCCTCTTGGTCAATGGCACAAAGCCCACCATGATCTGGTTCCTGCTGGCTTCTTAGCTCTACCTTCTTTGGCTCTAGGTTCTAGCCTCACTGTATTACCTGATCACTCTAGTTCCTCACTTCTCCATCCTTGTTCATGCTGTTTCTTCTGCCTGGACTATCCTTCTCTAATGCCTACATGGTCTTCTCTCTTTCCTGCCTGGTAGTTAGATAGGTAGCCCCTTCTCATCTTCAAGGACTGGCCCCTGGAGTTATCTCCCTTGGTGTCCCACAAAGTTATTTACTTTCTCTCTTGGCCCTCCAGGTTCCTTGTGTCCCCTTCTATTAATGCACTTAACACACTAGGTAGGAATGCTTTGTTCAAAGATCTGTCTGCCCACACTAGATTGGGAATTCCAAAAGGATGGTCATTGTGTTTTATTATTTATCTTAGTGTCTCCAGCACTTTGTTTTGAGCCTGGTATGGCATAGACATCTGTCAATGGAAAGATGGATGAAACAATTAAAAATGCTTTAGTTTCCTCCAGGAATATATTGTATCCTTAATTGTTTAGAGTACATCTGGGCTGTTGATCTTCTTTTTAAAATTGGCCTATCTCCTTTATTCCCCAAAGCCTTTGGAACATTTTACATTTTAGCTTTAATCTGTGAAAGTTACAAGGATCCTAAGTCCTGAAGAATTACTCAGGACAAGACTGGGTAGGTTTTGGTAACTGCTCAGGGTTTGGTTTGATAAGGGGTGTGGACTGTGCCCTAGACTGGACAAGTGGGGCAAGGCAGGAGCCAGGGATGGTTCTCAAGGACACCCAGGGTGGCCAGCAGAATGAGATACAGAAAGAAAAAGGCAAAAGTGGAAAGGGGGTCTGGGAGAAAGCAGGTGGTGCCTGGAAACATAGGGGTCTAGGTAGGCAGATGATCAGAGTGATGGAGGATAAAAATTTGGGAGAAGCGATGTCTGGAAATGCAGCTGGACAGGGAGATCTATCTGAAGGGAGCAAATGTGGCCAAATCATCTAACTTCTCTTTACCTTATTTTTTTTAATCTAAGGAGAGGGAAAACTAATAGCATTTACTTGATAGGATTGTTACTAGGATTAAATGCACAAATGCATGTAAGAGTCTTAGAACAGGGCCTGCTACACAGCAAGCACTCACTACATATGATTTCTTCATATTCATATTACTATGGTATTAGTATTAATACAAGGTCCTAGGGATACTGGTTCCTGAGGGCAGAGTCAAGAGGTCTGATGGGCTAGAACAGGGTATAAACCCATCCCCAGGACTCAATTCAGGGACATGGAGCAAGACAGAGACTTGATAGTAGATCCGAGGCACAAAGTTGAGATTGAGTCTTGGCAATATAGCAGGACTGTTCTAATGAAAAAAGCAAAGCAAAACAAAACAAAAAATAAAAGAGAACACAAAAGACATTTTATTGAAGGTTGCTTATATTTCAGACTCTACAAAATCCCCTTAAAAAGATATTGGTGAAAACATATAGAATTACTGTTTGCAAGGATCAATAATGCTGGAATATTGGTGATTTCATACAGTTTAACCTCGTACATCATATAGCATACCCCAGTAGTTTGGAGTATGATCTTTGGAGTTCTCCATTTACTAGCTGTGTGACTTTGGGCAAGTTATTTACCCTTTATGCCTCAGTTTCCCCATTTTGGGGGAATGGGGAAAATAATATGTTACCTCTTCATTGGATTATTGTGAGAGGATTGAAGAAAGTCAGAGGACTATTGTGAAGATTTAACCTGTTTAGAAATTTGAACTGTTGAAAAATAACGTGTTTATCGAACAGATGGACACAGGAAAACTTTTGTAGGTGATGGATATGTTTACTACCTGTATTGTGGTGATGATAACATGGGTGTATACATATGTACAAATTCACCAAATTGTATACATTAGTGATGTGAAGTTTTTTTTGTATACCCATTATACCTCAAAAAAGATGGAATTTTAAAAAAAGAAATAACTTGCTTTGAAATGTGCCTGGCACATAGGAAATGTTCAATAGAATTAACTATTATTATTCCAGACCGCAGCAAACAGTGCCCAATAACATGGTAGGTAGTCAATAAATATGCATCAAATGAATGAATGAATCCACATAATGTGCTATGCACAGAACCTGGCTCATTTTACTCCCTAAGTGTTAGCTACTATAATTTTGTTTTCTTATAAAATCTTACAATGATCTTGGTGGCGCAGTGGTTGGGAATCCGCCTGCCAATGCAGGAGACACAGGTTCAAGCCCTGATCCGGGAGGATCCCACATGCTGTGGAACAAGTAGGCCCATGTGCCACAACTACTGAGCCTGCGCTCTAGAGCCCACAAGCCACCACTACTGAGCCTGTGTGCCACAACCACTGAAGCCCGCGCACCTAGAGCCCATGCTGCCAATGGGAGAAGCCACCACAGTGAGAAGCCTGTGCACCGCAGTGAAGAGTAGCCCCCACTCGCTGCAACCAGAGAAAAGCCGGCGTGCAGCAACGAAGACCCAACACGGCCAAAAATAAAATAAAATAAATAAATTTATTTAAAAAAATCTTACAATGATCTTATGAGATAGTTACTGTTGTCTTTGTTTTACTAGGTGAGATAAACTGAGTTACAAAAAGGTGAAGTAACTTTCCATGGGACATACAGTAAGAACAGGCAAACCCAGCACTGAAACCATGCTTGTCTGACTGCCATCACAGTGGGTTCAAAGTCAAGGCATGGAGAAGACAGAGGATAGTTGATGTTTCCTATTTTTGAGCTGAGGCTTAAATCCCTCTTGCTTCAACATAGGATGGGCCCTTAATTTTGGGTGGGGCTGAGACAGCTGGTGGGGGATCACATGGCCCAGTTGTGTATATAGTAGGTTAGGCTAAGGCTATGGTTCTAAAGCTTTAGATTACAGTTGACTGCACCAATTATTTTCTAAATTTAACTCTGGAAAAGCATTTCCCCAAAAGATTATTGTAATGAAAATAGAGATCATTATGAGACAGATGCTTCTGGAAGTCCTGAACTGCAGCTGAAAGGGGTTGCGTAGTGAGAGTGTGCCTTCCACTGGTCTTGGTATAGGGCCTGGTTTGAGGAAATGGGTGAGAGGCTTGAGCTCGCCTCTATCCAGCTCTGCCTTCCTGGGGACTCATGGTATGAGCTGATGTCTCGGGTATGATAGCTGCAGCCTGATTTCACCTCACAGGGTCCTGAGGCTGTTCTTAAGAAGGACATTCTTTGTATTCTGCTTAAAAGCTCTGCTGGATAGCCCCTCTCCTGGCCAGCCAAGAACTTCTGCAGTGCTGTACTAAGTTTGTAGGGCCTGCTCAAAGCATCTAGCGTACAGCCCATCCCTGCACCTGCTTACAAACCTCAAACCTACCAGCAGTTACTTTTTGTTCAGTTATAAGGAATGCTTTTTTAAATCTAAACTCTGAACCCAGAGCAAAGTCTATAGTAACTTCCACTCACTGACTGTGTACTGTGTGCCAGTTACAAAGCATTTAGGAACAAGAAAACTGAGACTCACACCAGTTCTTCTCAAACTTTACTGTGCATATGACTCACTGTGGGATCTTGGATTTTTGTTTTGTTTTGTTTTTTTATTTATTTTTGGCTGCGTTGGGTCTTCATTGCTGTGCGCGGGCATTCTCTAGTTGTGGCGAGCTGGGGCTACTCTTTGTTGTGATGCATGGGCTTCTCATTTCAATGGCTTCTCTTGTTGCGGAGCATGGGCTCTAGGCACATGGGCTTCAGTAGTGTGGCACGCGGGCTCAGGAGTTGTGGCTCGTGAGCTCTAGAGCACAGGCTCAGTAGTTGTGGCGCACAGGCTTAGTTGCTCCTTGGCATGTGGGATCTTCCTGCACCAGGGCTCAAACCCGTGTCCCCTGCATTGGCAGGCGGATTCTTAACCACTGCACCACCAGGGAAGCCCCAGGATCTTGTTAAAATGCAGATTCTGGTTGAGTAGGTCTGTGATGGAGTCTGAGATTCTGCATTTCTAATATGCTCCTAAGTGATGCCAATGCTGCAGATCCATGGACCATCCCTGCGAGTAGGAAAGGCTTTGCTCTGAATTAGAATCTGCATTTTAACAGGATTATCAAATGGGTCATGTTGAGAAGTTTTTTCCCTCAATACCAAATATGTGGTATCTTTTCCAATATCTGTTCTGCAGTTATCCAGACACCAATTGGGTGTCCAAGAATTCAGTTCAATTATGACACTTTCTACCTGGAGTTAGTGTCAGTTCCCATTAGTTAAAGGGTTTAGTCCCACAAGACTGCCCCTACTACAGACACCAGCTGAAAATGGGTTGTCCAGGCTACCCACATTTCTGATTGGCAAACTACAAATTTGGGGGTTCCCACAACCTTCCCTCAGATTCGATAAATTGCCAGAATGACTCACAGGACTCAGGAAAGCTCTTTACTTAACTATTCCTGGGTTATCATTAAGAATAAAATTCAAGAACAGCCAAATGGAAGAGGTATATAGAGTAAGGTATGTGGGAAGAGGTATAGAGATTCCATGTCCTCTCCAGGTATACAATCCTCCCAGTACCTCCATGTGTTCACCAACCCAGAAATTCTCTGAACCTGTCTTTTAGAGTTTTTTGAAAGTTTCATTATATAGGCCTGATTGATTAAATCATTGGCCCTTGGTGATTGAACTCAATCTCTAGCCCCCTTTCCCCTCCTGGTAGGTAAGAGTAAGGGATGAAAGTTCCAGCCCTCTAAGCATGGCTTGTTCTTTCCACCAACCATCCTCTATCCTGAAGATATCCAGGGTCCTCTAGAGAGTCACCTCATTATCATAAACTTAGATACAGTCTGAAGTAGCTTGTTATGAATAACAGAAGACACTCCTATCAATCCTATCCTCAGGAAATTCCTAGTGTTTTAGGAGCTCTGTGCCAGGAAATAGAGACAAAGACCAAATATATATTTATATTTCCCATTATGCCACGCATGTAAAGGTAAATTTAGCTTTAGGTGTGCTTAATAGTATTTATACTTTCTGCATGTTCCTTTGCTATTTAGAAAATACTTTCCCATATTTTATCTTCTTTGCTCCTCATCAAACCCTATTCAATATGTGTGGAGTAGAATTAGCCCCATGGGTGTGTCAGTCACATCTGTAGTTCAGATAACTTGCTAGGTTGCCACGTTGCCACAGTTGTGAATTTTTAAAAGTGCATCCAAGCAACTGAGGCTTATACACACCTCATTCATTATAAGAAATGGCATTTCTTTAGGAAGAAAGGAGAGTGGAGGTAAGATAATGAAGTGTGAAGTTGCCTGGGATTTGCTTAGCCAACTGTTAAAATGCTGGTTAGCATCCTTCATTTGCCTGGGTTGGGTCTGGGAGTGAAAGGGGAGCAGGAGAGCCAAGAGGACTTTAAGAGCTCAGAGAAGCCATGTCCGAGACTGAGGAGAGGAGAACTGGCAAAGATTTCCACCAGGGGCTCATCCAACTGCTAATAAATGGTTTGAGTAAAAGACAAATCACCTGCATCTAACAAATCTCAGTTCTGGGCTTTTATTTTAAGGAAAAACTATACCTCCATGTTAATTTGTTGTAGCTTGTTTTGAAATAACACAGAGCTGGAAACAAATCAAGTGTTCAAATTACTAGAGGATTGACTAAGAAAGTTACAGTATTTGATGAACTGTGCAGCCAGAAAATACTGTAAATTTTGTACCAAAAAATGAAATAAAGAATAAAAATTACATATCAGCATTGAAAATATTTTCAGTTGAGAGTGAAGTGAATAATGTATGTGTTCTATGATTGCAATTCTGTAAACTAAAGCTAGGAATGGGGTTAGAGTGAAAATAAATTTTTTAATGGAGTGTTGGGATTAGAGATGATTTTTCTTCTTTAAAATTTCCTTCAATGTTGTTACTGCTTTTACAATAAAAAGTAAATAGTCTTGAGAGTCTAAGTTTGCTGTTTCATTAAGTACAATTGTTGTGTCCCAACAGTTCATGATGAGGGAGGACAAAAGCTATAAACAAACTTTATTAACCTAATAATATTTGTATGAATAAAATTAATTTTCTCTTTTTTCCCCCTCTAAATGTGTCCTGTGGGTGTGATTGGAAATTGTTGTCAAATTCAAAACTATATCTGGGTGGATCTGACTCAAAATATAGGCCACGTGGCATTCATGGTCTTCTCTTGGAGAGGCCTTAGTGTGGCAGCTCATAGAAGCAGGCAGTCATAGTCCAGGATTCCTAAGCTGTGGACAGAGAAGACGAATAATCATTTCAAGTATGAACCGAAGTCAATGATCACCTGACAGATACCTCAGACTATGGACATTGATTATGATGGGACTTTTTCTCTCAGGGGCAACTCTATGTAGAAAACTGATGGTAAATTTGAGCAAGTGCTTATATATTTAGTGATAGAAAAAGTTGTGCCGGCAACACCAGGGATGCTGCCTAGTTACCTAATAATTGAAACATCTTACATATCAAAAGCTGTTTCTATATTACAATTAAAAATTAAAATAAGTTTCCATGCTTTTATAATTGTAATATTCTGTAGTCATATTGCTAAAATATGGGTAATTATGAAGGAATGAAATATTTTTTTACTCATGTAGTTTCTTTAATTTACTCAGTTGATGCTATTGGAAGGTAGATGGACTCAGTAGTTCTCAAACTACACCATCCCACCCACCTGACCAGGAGTAACAAGTGACACTTTTACTAAAGGCACTAACACAGGCTTAGTGGAATATGCCAACTTCCTAGAGGCTCCTACCACATACAGGAGCCTGGCCCATGCCATCGAGATCAAGCCTGAATTCTGCCTGCCAGGGGCTGTCTGGTATATCTCTGACAACTTCCTGCCCAGCAATGTTCACCCATTGTCCAAGCCCACCATGTGACTCCATTCCCAGAAGCCTCACTTTAGATTGCCTTCCTCATGCAGCCTTTCTTGTTACCATTACTGATCATGTACTGATCATTTGTTGGTCCTCAGGATCTATGAACCAGCTTTCAGAAAATGAGATTATATATCAAACTAACAAAGACATTGGATTCCCTTCTATCAGTGGTGAATAACAGTGATTCTGAAAGTATAGAAAATGAGTATGATTAAAATGTAGATCTCGAGATATATTACTGATGGAAGAAAGTCTTTTGAAAGAAGATCCTAGTGTTTAATTAGAGACGCTTACAACACTAAAACAGCTATTCCCTTTTAGTTATGGCACAAGTTAAGGCATCTTGAAACTATTTTTAAAGGATAATTTAACCTCAAAATCAAAAGTTAGCACTCAAAACCTCTAAACAAATAGCTGAGATGAAATTACAGCAACATGTTTACCGGAGAAGGATTTTGGGTCAACTGTGAAGTAGAAGTGGATGCATCATGATAAACAGGGGTGGGGTTCTTCTTGCACCACTTAGAGATGTTACCAGGCAGACAGGATAAACTGTCTTTATACACACTGCCCCCTCATCCTTGCACACCTCTCTTTCCTCTTCTTTGATATCTGGCTGACACCCCTGTTTGACTTGGATTACTTAGATTAACTCTAGAGAAAACTTGAGTTCCTAAGTTTTCTTTCCCAAGGTCACACAGTTATGAAGAAGCTGGATCAGCTCTGATTTCAAAACCCATGACTTAAGCTCTTTGTTTTGCTGTCTATTTCAACTGTGAATATCTTTCCCATGGATTTCTGTGTAACTCTCATCATCTCTGTTCTCTAGGAAATGGGGAACATATTCCAGGCTCCTGTAGGAAGGAGTGATCAGGGCCCTCTGTCAGCATAATTTATCTCTCTCCCCTACTTCTAATGAAAATGAAAATATAAATACAATTGAACTGTGTCACTAAATGTGATATAAAAACTAAACTAATGGCTATCAAACAGTTTCTAATAGTTGTCACCTGGAGGTTCGCTCCCTGGAAGACAGTCTCAGAGGCAGCGGGGTCTCAGCTCACAATCTCTTGGCACTTCTGCTTGACCTCCTCTGGAAAGGCAGTCCCAAATCCTTTTGCCAAGACTCCTCCCTGACAGTAGCAGAACTTTTAGTACCACTTGACTGAGAAAGTTCCTGATGATGCTTAAAACTGACGTCTTAAATATCCTCTAGACTTGGCTTTGGCTCTCCATTCCCCAGGTGTGTCACATTGGTTGAGTTATGTAACCTGAGACTCAGTTTCCTCAACTGTGAAGTGAGGGCAACACTTCTCATAGAGAATTGGCTAGAGCTTAAATGAGAGAATAAACCATAGGAGATACAGAGGGGTTATGCATGGGACTAACTTGACTTAGGCCTCAAAGCTAGTAGATGAGGGACCCAGGATTTGAACCCAAACAGTCTGACCCTAGAGTCCCCCTTGCAACACAATAAAGGTTAATTCAATGGGAGAACACAGGAAGGACCCAGCCCGAGAAGGAAGGGGACAAGGAAAGCTTTTCAAGGGTGATAATGTCCAAGTTAGGAGCTGTAGGAATTAACCAAAGAAAGGGAGGTGGTGTGGTGGGCGCAAGGTGGATACTGGATGGTGAGGGTGGGAGAGAATGTTCTAGGCAGAAGGAACAGGATGTACAAAGACCAGGAGGCAAGAGAGCATATAGCATATTTGGCTTGATTAGGCATACCATGTCATTGGTGACTAAACAATATGATAGAAACATTGCTATGCTAGTGCCTTCTGTGCCAGGATTACTGCATATACACTTTTTTGTGCATAGAACATTTGGGCTCTATGGCCCACGGCCAGTGTGGCTGCCTGTGGTTGCCTTGCGTGATCTTTGCAATTCCAGTGCCATTACAAGCTTCCTGAGGGCAGGACCCAGCCTTTGGACTTAGTTTCTCCTCCAGAACAGAACACATGCCAATATCTGCAAATATACTGGGTATAAATTTATGATCCATGAATGACTTAGTAAAGCTACCCTGCTGTTAACAGAGAACATTCTCTAAGTACCAAGAATATGGAGTGGTGGCCAGTATTTGTTTTTATCTTTGGGGAACACCAATGCCACATGGTTTGTGTGGACAGTCAGTACTGGCATAGCCTCATGAAGAAGACAACTGACAGGCACTGCCCAGAATCAGATGGCAAATTCAGAGAAGAGGGTTTGCTTTCCATTGGGATGGGCAGGCACTGCTATTGCTATCCTGGGTCAGTGTAAATAATGACTATAAATGAAGCTCTGTCATGAAGCTGATTGTTCAAGCCTCCGGGGAAGCGGTCATTGTCTTCCCTCATTAGAACCTCAGCATGGCCTGTTGTGACCATTTTCCTGTTCATATCCAGAAATGTAACCTTTAGCTTTTTGTTTTTTTAAAGAGAAAACATGTGGCTCAATTATTTTGCTGCAATCAGTAGGTATCAATTTTCTCATTGTAATTTTCAGGATAATAGAAAGGTTTTTTTTTTTCCACTATGAAAGATCATAACAAAGTGGGCAAATGGCAGCAGTCCCAGAAGGGGTAGTGCCAGCCCAAAATCAAGACATAAACACCAAGTTGGGAGGCCTTCTGAGGTGACCCTACTCATTGCTTTCATTTATTAAGATTTTGGTTTTGTAGTAAATATGCATGAAGGATGTCATGACTCTATATTTTTGGAGATGTTCTTAAAATGCCCTCCTTTGCTCTTGAATGAAGAGTGGTTATAATTTTGTGGTGCTGGTGGTAATCATTTGCATGGCTTAAATTTTCTTTAACTTTTTATTTGGAATCATTTCAAACATAAAAATAGAGCAAAGAACACTCTTATAGCCTATATCCAGGTTTATCTATTTTTGACATTTTGCCTTAATTGTCTTATCTATCTGTCTATATAAAATTTTTTCTGATCAAGTTGAGAGTAAGTTGCATGTCATGTTCATTTATCCTTAAATACTTCACTGTCCATTTCCTAGGATTAGGTTATTCTCTTTTATGAGCACAGTTATCAACCTTAATAAGTTTAACTGTGACTCATACTTTTATCCAGTTTATGGTCTATGTTTCAATTATCAATTAACCCAATAATGTCCTTTTTAGCACTTCCTCCTCTAGTTACAGTCCTGTCTAGGCGTGCATTTAGTTGTCTCCTTTCATCAGAAATAGTTGCTCAGACTTTCTTTGTCTTTTATGACACGGATACTTTTGGAGAATATAATTTCTTCCCCCTTTTTAAATTAAAATGTTCCTCATTTGGTGTACATTCCATGTTTCCCCCCAGCTAGATTCATGTTATTCGTTGTCCACTGGATGTGTGACTTTTAAAAGAGACTTGATCACATATATAGTAATCTAATGGGTCACCTAGTCCCACATAGGATATTTTTGTGAGATGTGTGCCACCAGCCTGAGTTATGGGCTCAGCCTGCCAGTGATTCACTGTGCTATCCTGGGCTAGTTACCCTTCTGGGCCTCAATTTCCTCACTTACAAAAAGAAGGGATTGAGTTAGATGGTCTTTAATAGCCCTCTGGATGAGACTACTCACGATTTTTTATGAATCTATGATAAATGCTTGTGTTCAAAGGCAGTTAATACTCTTATTAAAAGTGAAAACAAGGATTTCCCTGGTGGCCCAGTGGTTAAGACTCCATGCTTCCAATGCAGGGGGCCCGGTTTCGATCCCTGGTCAGGGAACTAGGTCCCTCATGCCGCAACTAAGAGCCCACACGCGGCAGTGAAGATCCTGCAGCGAAGATCCCACGTGCTGCAACTAAGACCTGGCACAGACAAATAAATAAATAAATTTTTTTTAAAGTGAAAATAATAGTAGCAACTTTCTTAGCTGTCTAGATCTTTGGAAAGCTTGGTCTGGATTTGATAGCAAAGCTGAAACTTTAAACTAGAAAAGTCCATTGTATCTTGATTAGTGAGGGGGAAGATTATGTCTTGGCCTGGGCACAAAATGCAGTTTATTTCATGCAGATAAACTGACACGTTAACACCAAAGTTTCAAGATGCTCACATATTTCAAACCATATACCTAGGATCTAAAGCCTTCTTTCTGGCTGATAACAGGATTCCTGTAATAACATGCATTTAGGGTATTTTCCAAATACCCAAAGGCACGCATGACTTTAAAGAACACATGTGCATTTCATTGCAGTAACCCACTTTTGTGCTTAATTAAATTCCTTTTGGCAGAAGTGGCGTTTTGAATTTGATACACTATTATCGCATCACATTACCAATACGCCTCTCTGGCTCCTGCCCTGGACACCCCTGATATAAAGCACTCTGCAGCAGAAAGAAGTCTGTGGAGCTGCCAAAAGGCAGGCTGAGCATTCCCTAGGGCAGCCCCCAAAGACGGAGAAAGAGGAACATTAGTGCTCACAGGTGGCACAGACTCATGGTGCCTTGGAAGGCTGCTCAAGTACCCCTTGCCCAACTGGGGAGCTGCTTTTTCAGTACTAGCAAGTGGTGAGAGACCCTTTCCCACACTTGTGTTTAGACAGTCAACTGGGCTCTCAGACATTTGTGTTGGAAGCAGTGTTCACGCAAGACTGTAGAGCTGTGTGGCAGTTTCCAAAGCATTTGTGTTTATATTCCACGGGAGGCAGCCTGGAGGAAGGAAGGCAGCAGGGAACAACTTAGGAGATAGAGAAACTGTGTACAAAATCTGACTTTAACACTGTCTAATAATACCACCTTAAGCAAGTTACTTAGCCTCTTTGAGCCTCCTTAGTCTGCAAAATGGGCTTTGCAATGTCTGCTGTCACTGTGAGGATTCAAGAAGATATAGGTATGTAAGCTTCCTGCCTGGCACAGAATTGACACTCAACATATTTCTTTCTCTTTTTCCCTTTTCTTTTGAAGTAGGTAGGCAAGACAAATATTGCCAATCCTGTTTTATGTAGGAGAAGGTGGAGGCTCATAGAGTTGTTGTTTTTTAAATTTATTTAATTTATTTATTTTTGGCTGCTTTGTGTCTTCGCTGCTGCACACGGGCTTTCTCTAGTGGCGGCGAGCGGGGACTACTCTTCGTTGCGGTGTGCAGGCTTCTCATTGCGGTGGCTTCTCTTGCTGCGGAGCACGGGCTTTAGGCGCATGGGCTTCAGTAGTTGTGGCTCATGGGCTCTAGAGCGCATGCTCAGTAGTTGTGGCACACGGGCTTAGTTTCTCCAAGGCATGTGGGATCCTCCCGGACCAGGGCTCGAACCCGTGTCCCCTGCATTGGCAGGCGGATTCTTAACCATTGCGCCACCAGGGAAGACCCTCGTAGAGTGTTAAAGTCAGTCACTGTTAAGGTCCCAGGACGGATTTGAACTTGTCATTTTTGGCTAGTCCATTATTATTTATCTCCTTTGCAAAGCTGTCTCCTGGAAGTTGATTATATCACTGAGCCAGTTTCAATAAGCCTTGTGGCAATTTGCTTTTTAACAAACTTAAACAATTTCTTACAATAGTTTTAGATTTACAGAGAAGTTGCAAAAATGACAGAGTTCCTGTAAACTCTTCATCCAGTTTCCCTGATTGTTAACATCTTACATCACTGTGGTACACTTGTCACAACTAAGAAACCAACATCAGTACATTACTATTAGCCATTAATTACTATATTAACTAAGCTCTACACTTTATTTGGATTTCACTAGCTTTTCCCTAATATCCTTGTTCTGTCCCAGGATCCCACGTCATATTCAATTGTCAGACTTTCATTGTTTTTGATGACCTTGACAGTTTGAGGAGTACTGGTTAGGTAGAGTGCCCCTCATTTGAGTTTGACTGATGTTTGCCTGTGGTTAGACTGGGGTTATGGGTTTTGGGAAGGAAATGTTTTCTGCTCTGAAAACATTTTTATTGTTCATCTTTATTACCCTCAACTGGGATCAATCTTGTGATTTTTATCATACCATGTGCAGAACCCAACTCTAAGGTAAAACCCCTTGTGACCAGCCTTGGGCAGCTCAAAAGATTCTTTCACATGCTATTTAATTACATCTCTGGGTTGACTCTCCATTTGTTTTGCATGCATTTAGTTACCAGATTGCTCCGGGTGAAATATTCTTTAATAATTACCTTATTGAAATACCAAAAAGTGACTCAAATAAAATTTATGAATTATTTATAGGATTTAAAAGTAAGTTCCATTTTCCCATCAGGTTCAGACATTCTCTTCTCTGTGCAGCCTTCCTTGATCTTCCTGTTTCTTTTTTCTTGATATTTTAGACCTTTCTGGTAACATCTTAATTATAGCGTCTATAGGATGCATTCCTAGGTTAAAAACAATATGTATATGATAACTACCTGGATAAGTCAGCATTGCCTATTTGGTGTGTCTTGTCATCCAGATGTACCCCAAACCCATCTCAGATTGTTATGTCAACTTTTGATCAGTGTGTACATTTAATTTTGTTTCAACTGAGAATATATACGTTTCAGAAAGGTAATACAGAGAAAAATCAATCAACATTGAAGTGTGGTTTTGTGTTGGTTGGAACACACGTAGTGCTTTGCCTACTGAATGTATAGAGAGGACAATTAGTAAAAATTCTCAAGGAGTGCTGAAGAGTGATCAGGTGAAACACAATAACCATTGATGTAATTCAATTCCAGCCGGGTGCCATCAAAGTTTGTCGCAAAATGTATTTGTGCAAAACCTCTACAAATTAGTGTGGATAATAGTTGTCCTAATGAAGGGCAAGTTTCTTAAGAACAGAGTTTGAATAATCTATCTTTGTATTTCTCATAGCACTTAGCCCACTGCTTTCAACAGAGTAAATGTTCATTTGATGAGTATTTTTATAGAATCATTATTTTGCCAGGCACTGTGCTAATTACTGGGGTGATAAGTAAATTTAAGACATAGTCTTCTGACTTGAAGAACTCACAGTCCAGTGGGGTAGATGGATAAGTAAGTGATCATATACCTAGATTTCAGTGTGATGAGTGCTCTAATGAAAGAAGGGTGTGGCTAGGTCTAGCTGGAAAGGTCTCAATGACTTTCAGGGGATGGGGCCTCTATACTGGGTCTTGAAGTACAATTAAGAGATCATGAGGCAGAGAAAAGGCACAAGAGTAATATTTTCAAAGTAACAGGCTGCTGTCTTGTTGAGAAATAAATCATCAAATGTTGGAGAAGAGGCGATCTGGTATGAGGTGGAAAAGATCAGCCTCGTAGGTTGGGGCCAGACTTTCAAGCACTTGTCTACCTACCATGCTGATGAGTTGGTACTTCTTTCAAAGAGTAACATTCGAAGGTTTTAAACAGGGGAGTCACATGATGAGATTTATATTCGAGAAGTATCACTCTGAGATGAAGCTATGGAGTTGGGAGGAAGCAGGGAAACTGGTTAGGAGACTCTTGCAACAGTTCACCCAAGACGTGAAGTGGGTGTGAATTTACTATAAACCAATGTCTGTTGTATCTACTCACAGTCTCATTTGCTTGGTACAACACTTAGCTCATGTTATGCATCATAAATACAATCAAACTATACAGTTCTGAATGAAAAATAATCCCACTTTCTTAGATCAATATAGAAGCAATTAAGTGAGGGCAATAGGGAAGTGTTTACTTGAGACACAAAGCAGGGGCACGCCCAGGAAATGAGGTAGATAGTGTGTGATACCTGCCTCAGGAATCCAGACTCCAGCCCTCTGAAGTAGCAAGGACTGGTGCCCGTCAGAAGCACAGGTTTATATTTGCACTTCCCCTTCCTTTGCTTCCTGATCCCCATTGCTTTTGTTGACTCTGGTGTCTGCAACATGCATGAATGCAAAGAGCTAACCCGAGGAATTATCTAATAATGTGGTCATGCTTTTAACAATCTGTATTAACCTTCTTTGACACACCGTCAGGGTACAGAGACAAAGAGAGATCATTATATTACTGGTTTCAATGTTAACTCCTGTCATAAACTGTTCAGTTATACTTCATAGAAAGAAAAACGTATTTGGTGAACAATGGAGTCAAGTTAGAACGAGAAAAAGAGCATGTTCTGTTCTTTGGTAAATGTTCCTTTGCCAAGTGTAAAAGTCCCACAGTTTTCAGGGCATATACAAGGCTAGGGGCTAAAAGGGCCAAGAGCTACACACAAGGCCACCTAGGGTAGACAAAATTCATGGAGTTGATGGGGGTCAGAAGGTGGTAGGTATGGTGGGTGATTGTGGAACATGATTTAAAGAACACTTGAAATTAGTTCTTTTGAGTTAACACCTTTATGACTGATGGTTACATGTCCTCTCTACATGTGGTAGTGATAGGAACAAGGAAGAGGCATCCAAGCAGAGCAGAGAGATCCCTGACTGAGGTGGGACATCTGAGTTCAGGTCCAGCTGCCAACCCTAACCCCTGTGAGACCTTGGCAAAGTCACTTCAGCTATCAGGGGTTATTTTCTTTACCAGTAAAATGAGAGGGTTAAGTTAGATCATCTCTAAGTTACCTTTTGCTCTGACAAATCTTTCACTCCATGATGCCTAATCTGTGAAGAGTTACTAACAGCCAGTATGTAGTAGTGAGGGCCATGTTTCTTTCTCGTGAAACAAGAGTGATACCACCTACCTCACCAAGATGGCTTGAGGATCACATTTAAAATGAGATCATGAGTGAAAGTGATTAGTACCAAACCTGTCAAATAGTGGTTTTCAGTAAATCGGAATGTCCTTTATTAGGTCTCCCATGCATTAAAAATGTTTATTGAGCACCTACTCTGTGCCAGACAGTGTTCTAGGAGCTGGATACGTAATAATGAATAAAATAGATGAATTTGCTGCCTCCATGGAGCTTTTAGCAAACAGACTGATGAATATACACTAGCACAGCATTTCTTCCCTTCCTTCTTCCCCGGCTCCCACTTTTCACCTCCTCTTTAACCCATTTGCTCTCAGCTCCTGTTATAGATCCTGGTTGGCTAGAATCTAGCCCCAGGAGTGATAGATCTGAGGTCGGGACTGGTGTGTGAAACTCTGTGTCTTCACTCGATGGTCAGAGCTTGGGAAAGTGTGTGGACAAATGAGCATTTGTGTCGCACAAATGTGCGACAAGAGTAGGAACAGTTAACCTAAGTAAGTGGACACTGGGACTGTACTTTAGGATTCTCTGCAACTAAGAATGTTGACAACACTATACTGGTTAGTTCTTTAGATGAAACGCCTGGAAAGCCATACATACAGAAGAGTGTATAAAGAAAACCAAAACATTTATGATTCTACAATCAACCTACCTTCACTCACCACCATCTGGGGCAGGCTGAGCAAGGCATTGGCTTCCTGGTGGTAAATAACACTTAATTTCCTCCTTCAAGGAACTCACTTTTCCTGAGGGAGGCAGACATGAATCTCAATATATTGTGCTAAATGCTTTTTAAAGATGTGTAAATCCAAGGAGATACACAACGTAAAGCAAAATATTTTGACCTCATCATTTTGACATTGCCATTTTAATCCTGCTGAGGTAAAATGAAAAGTTCTTCTAGAATTGAACAACCTCTAAAAGCATTGACTTTATTTTTAGGTAATGAAATCACAACTAAATATTGCAGGTAGAGATAGTGAACATAAATTAATATTGATAACAACACATATGCATAAACTTGTTGATTAAAAATTGACAAAAAGATTATATTACCTTAAAGAGATTTTTATCCACAAAATTTATCCAGATTTTTTAAAAGGTGGACTCCGTAGAAAGAAACCTCAATAAGAACAACAACAGATCAGAGGGGCAGAAGGTATAATTTGAAAATTTTAACACTGGGAAAAAAACTGATATATTAAAAAATGTCTTTATTGTGATATATATAGAAAAGCCTATGTGAACATAATTTAAGTAAATATTAAAATACAAAAATACATATAATTTCGCTGTGCTATAAAGATTACTGATCAAGGAATTCAAATGGTATAGTGGTTTGCCTATACAAAACACATTTTGGAGGAAAATTAATCAATGTTGAAATCTACTAAGAGTGTACATTGTGGGTCACAGAGCACAGTGAGAAGAGATAATAGGTCTGGTGGAGGAGCAACAGGAAATATCTAGCATGTGTGTTGTCTCTCTTGTAAGTCAATACAATTGACAAAAGATTTTTGTGCACACTGTTTTATCCAATTCATTTTTGTGTACCCCTGAGCAATTAATAGCACATTGCAAATTGTGTTTACTTGGTAAAGATTTGCTGAGTGAATGAAGAATAAATAAACAAATGAATATTAAAAGGACAATATACCACTGACCCTCAAAGTATCACTAATCCACATTTGGACAATAATACTTCCTGTCACTTTGTACTGTAGTAACCTATTTTCATGGTTATCACTCCTATCAGAGGGTGATTTTCTGAAGGGCAGGGAAAATGTTTTTTATGCATGTTTATATTCAGTGCCTGTAATTTAGCAGGCATTCAGAGAATGTTTGCTAAATAAATGAATGACAAAATTTTATATTAAGGGTCAGGTTACTTAGTCTAAGAAAACTGAGATGTTTCCCTCATATTTCATTTTCATCATAATAGAAGTTCAGATGAGAGCCAGGGGCTGTAGACTCTCCAACCCCTGTAGAATCAAATCTGATTAGGAAATATACTTTGTAAAGGTAACACCTACACCATTTAGGGGAAAATATGAAATAAGATGATATCTACCAAGGGCTCTCCTCAGAGCTGGTTTCTACTCTATTATTTCCCTGGAGACCCCTGGCTCAGTTTGCTCTGTTCTTAGCACAGCTTTTGGCCTCAGCCTTGACAGCAGCTTGGAGGCAGATAGGAACATTATTTCATGAAGCAATTTAGATATGATTTTTTAAAAAATCTCATCTTGGCACAAACCCTACAAGAGCTTGGGTTTAACCTGTTATTATGAGATTTCAGGGAATAATAAATAAATTGCAAAATGGAAAACTGCAGAAGCTTGGGATGAAAGAATTTAAATTGAATTTGCATACAATCCACTAAACATAAAAGGGCACTCAAAGGAGTGAGGTACACTAGTTAGGTAGTATAAAGTTCTCATCTTCACATATAATTGCAGGAAAAACACTTGAAGAATTCCTTCTTTGCTCTAATTTTCAGACAAGATAGGTTATTTGAATTTCACAACTATTGGTAGAGTCTTTAGCCAAGGATGGTTGGAAATATTGATGTTAGGCCAGGAGTTTTAAGTGTCTGGTCATGGTTTATAATTATAAGACTTCTTTTGAGCTTCCACCTTTGGTTTGGTCTCAGAGATCCACTTTATTATCTAGCCTGATTCGACCGCTGCAAAAGTAGTAGTACTTCAAGAAATGGGAGATACAGAATTCAGCTTTGTTGTAACACAGATGAAATATATGAATTTGGGCAAGTTATTCAACTTCTCTAAGCCTGTCTCCTCATCTGTAAATGGAGACTGAAGGAGGAAAAGCACGTAAAGCCTGTAGCCCAGGGCCAGGCACACAGAAAATGCCCCAAGCTGTAGTTAGAAGAACTGAGGCTCAGAGTTGGGAAGTGACCAACTCCAGGTCTCAAGCACACTCGTATCTGTTTTCTAATCCAGCATCCTTTTGTATGTTTGCTGTTTTAAAAATAATTTATTGAAGTGAAATTCACATATCATAGAATTAACCATTTTAACTGAAAAATTTAGTGACATTTAGTACATTCACAGTGTTGTGCAACCACTCTATCTAGTTTTAAAACATTTCCATCATCCCAAAGTAAACTCCCATACCCCTTAAGCATTCTTTCCTCCCTTCAGTCCCTGGCAACCATCAATCTGCATTGTCTCTATGGAATTATCTATTCTGGGCGTTTCATACAAGTGGAATCATACATCATGTAAACTGTTCTGTCTGTCTTCTTTTACCTAACATAATGTTTTGGAGATATCTTAAAAAAAAATCTGACCATCTATTTTTTATTTTCTTGTCAGTATATAGAAGTATAATTATTTTTATATATTAACCTTATATCCAGTGACCACAATAAATTCACTTCTTCATTCTAGTAGTTTTTTTTTTTTCCCTTTGGTAGGTTCCTTAAAAATTTTCTACATAAACAATAATTCCTTCTGTAAATTAAAAAAAAAACAATTTAACTTATTTTTCCATATTGCAGGGCTTTTATTTCTTTTTCTTGCCCATTGCTATGGCTGAGAACTTCAGTGCATGAAACTGGAAGTATGAGAGTGGCCATCCTGCCAAAATGAGTCTGAGAATGAAGCGATAGATGCTAACCACACTAACGGAATAAGAGAGGCAAAAGTAAGAAGAAAAGGAGAGGGAAATGCAGGGCTATAGAGTCAGAAATACCCCGTGATGACTCTTATCAGCATAGACAGAAGACAAGCCCTTGCAATGAAGTATACTCAAGTCCCTCTTCCGTCTTTATGGATCCACCCAGACTGTAGAGTGGTGGATTCTTCAAGGTTTGTTTTTTTTTTTTTAAAGCAATTATTAGGTACTCTCTGCTTCCCAAACATGTTATTATAAAATTATCATGGACACAATTTAGGAATGTTTGCTGTTCAAGAATTGTGATTTCTACCATGTGGTGTTTTATAAACTGACTCAATGTGCTAGAATCAAATCTACTCGAAGACTAGCAATTTTTAATGAGTAGGAGGTCATCCAATTTTTTCACTCCTAGGATTTTATTTTCCTTAGACCTTAAGACATGCTCAAAAAGTTGAGAGTTTAGCTAGACTTTTCATGTACATTATTCATGGTTGTTCCTCACAGAAGCCCAGGTAAGCAAATCCAAGGGCATTCATTTTTCTAGCTGAGGAAACTGAGGCTCAGAAAGATGAATGAGTTGCCCAAGATCACTCACAGGACAGATGGCAGCACTGGGATTGGAATCTAAGTTCACCCTCCAAAGCCTAGATACTTTCTTCAACCTTCTGCCTCCTGCAGAGATGATGCAAAGACCCAGGCCCTTCATTCAGTTTCATGAAACACTGGGAGTTCAGGATTAGACAGGCTCCCAAACAACATATAGGGAGCTGTTACTCTAATGCAGGCTGTGTTGGTGCTACACAACATAAACCATACATATCAATTGACTAATACAAATGGGTAAGACTTAGTCAAATTTTTGCCTCAGCAGAAGAGAAGCTGGAAGGTATTTATAAATTATTCTGCTCAAGATATTCTCAAAATTCATAAAAGAAGAAAATTAGGAAAGTATCAAGTCAGAAGAGAGATAAAACTTTAATAATTGATGGCTTAAAAGTGACCCTGAGAAAAAGAATGGCCAATTGGGTGACAGGAGTCTAATGAAGTCTTCATATATTGAAGTTCTAAGACATCTTTTGGGGGATGGAAACTATATTGAATGGTCAGCATATGAAATCATGTGCAGTTTCTCAAATATTACCTGTTTTTCTGACCTCACAACTTTTCCTCTTGCTTTTCTCTCTTTGTAGATTGCCCTTCCTCCCGTTGACCAGGGATGAACTCCTACTCATCCATCAAGACCCAGGTAAGATTACATGCTCAGTGAAGGCCTCAGCGGGCCCCAGAGAGTTCTCTGCTCCTCCCTCCTATGAGCCTTCCCTCTACCTTGTCCATATTTCTAAGAAACGAGATGCAATAATAGCCAAAAGTATTTAAAGTATTTGTATATATCTAACCATTTAACTCTAGGGTTCTTGAGGCAAGAGACCATGTCTTATTCATCTCTCCACTCTAGGACCTATATTATGTTGGCACACAGTAGGCTGTCAAAGGTTTTTGCAGCAAACTGAAAAATCTCACAACATGGGAAATTCTTCTATTAAACATACCTTATATAACTAGGAAAAAACTCATATACATTTGCATATTGTCTCTAGGTTAGACGCACTACTAAATAGAAATAAATGTCAGCATTTAATGAGATTTCTCTGCTTACAGTCATGCTGTGGAAAGAGAACATTGCCACTGCTTGTAGAATTTATTGACATCCAAGATTACATGTTGCTTTTGGAATGCACACCATGAAATAGAAAAGGAATGGCTAGGAAAATGGGTGGAAATGTGAACATGTTGGTAAAAAATATTTAGTCTCTAAAATTATATTTGAATATATTTTTATTCAAATTAATGATCATAAATTATACATTCACCTAGTGACAACTGAACAGATCCAGATATAAATCTTGACTCTGCCACCTGTTTCCTGTGTGAGCTCCTGAGCCTTTTTGACCCTTATCTGTCTATTAAACAGAAGCATTGCATATTTTTGGAAAATGTAAACTATTTGTTATTAAAATTATTTTGATGTGAAGAGGCTAATTACCCCATATCAATCCATAAATTCAACCCAATCCCAATGAAAATTCCAATGGAATTTTTAGAATTTGATGAAATATTTTCAACTTCATCTAGAATATCAGGATAGAGTAAGTCAAGAACACTTTGGAAAAGAGGAATGAGGAAGGCATACCTACACCAGATGTATGAAAGCACATTATAAAATCAGAGTAACTTAAAGTGTTGGTACAGGGATAGCGCCAGACATACAGATAGTATCCTAGATTGTAGTAAACGATAAAAATGGGATTTCAATTAGGAGTGAGAGCAGAGGTTATTCGGTGAATGGATTGGCACAAGTGGCTAGTCATTTGGAAAAATGATAGCTGGTGCTACTATGTATTAGGTGTGGCTCTACATTCTTTAATACCAGTTAGCATTTTAAATTTTCACGGGAATTTTACAAGTAGGTACTATTATTATCACCATTTTATAGATGAGGAAATTGAGACACAGATAAGCTAAATAGTTTGTCCAAGGTCATACAACTAGTCAGGAATAGAGCTGGAATTTGAATCCAGGCAGTCTAGATTCTGGGTTCATGCTGTTAGCCACTATGCATAATGTCTCACAGTCTCATGCCTTGTACCAAAATATGTTTCAAATGGATTGAAGTTTAAAAAGTAAACTTAAAACCAGAAGAAAATATAAGCAAATTTTTCTATAATTTTGTGGTGTGTAAGGCAGTTTAAAATGACATTAAAATCAGAAATTCTAAAAGAAAAATATAATAGATTTGACTATAAAATTTTTAAAATATCTTAGCATAACCAAACCAAACCAAGAAAAATACAAAGAAAAAATTAACCAAAACAACTAAACAACAATGAAAACAACACAGAAAATTGACACCATCAAATGACAAATTGGAACACATTATAAACAACTTATATGGTCAAATATTAATAGATCAATTAATAAAGAAAGAGTTCAATGGAGGATTGGTGAAATAACTCCTGGTATATTCATGCATTGTGGGAAATCACTGTTTTTAAAAACAACAGTGTGGAGTGTTATTTACTGGCATAGAAGTATGCCTGTGTTACATTTGTTAATCAATAGAAAATTGCAAACTTACACTATAACCCTATTTTGTGGGAAACAAGCATGTGGGTGCTTGTGTGTTTGTTAATGTATGTATACATAGGAAAAAGCCTGAAATGGTAAAATCAAATATATCTCTGTGTAGTGTGGTTATGGATGATTTTTACCTTTTTCCCTTTTTCTTTATCTTTTTATTGATTGTCAGAATTTCCTGCAATATGCAAGTATTTCTTCAATTATGAAGTGGTTTAAGCCTTGAAATATCTTTTTCCAAAGTCAATAGAAGAGGAAATTCCAAGAGCATAATAAATTTATATATTCATAGATTACAGTAATTTCTATGATGTTTTGGTGGAATGCTTATGGTTTGGGGAGAATGGCTTATAGTAAAAAGCCAATGAGACCATGTAAGTTATTAATTTCTACATTTAAATTTCACTGTGCTCTGAGTACATGACCTATACCGTTCCTACTTTGGGGAATTTATCTTGGCTTTATTTTTGCAGCCAAATATATGATCTGTATATGTAGATGTTCCATCAGATCTTAGACGAAGGTATATTCTCTGTTTCTTCCCCTGAAATTTAATATGTGTATATTAAGTTATTAACTTTATTATTCATATCTTCTATATCGGTTGGTTTTTATCCACCTGAACGGCTAAGCCTGGGGTATTTTAGTCTCTAATAGTTGTGTTTCTGTATATTTTGCATTTCTAATATATATGCATCTTTATTCTTGAAATCTCTGCAGACTGTGCTTTTTGTCAATATGCAAGGATACTCCCTGTCCTGTTTAATGCTACTTGCTGCATATTCTCATTCCTTTCTGTTTGGGACTGCTAAAACCAAAGTGTGCCTTTCCCTGTCTTTGTGTTTTTAATCTTTTAAAATAAGTTAATGCTTTGGTTTTAGAGTTGTCTGTTAGAGTTAGCTTTTGATTTCTGACCGTTTATATTTGTTGTCACGACTGATTATGTTTGGTCTCACTTCTATGATCGTCTTTCTGTTATATTTCCATACTGATTTATTTTATTCTCCAAAGTGGGATGCATATACCCCAGTTGGTATACAAGATCATTCATTGGAGACTCTGAAGAAAATCTTATTTTTTATTTAAAAATTAAGAAAGATATTAAACTTTACTGATATTTAATGTGAGTTAATACTGATACTTTGCTCCGGGCCACATGTAAGGCAGACTCAGTTTATTCGTAATAAGCGAGGCAGAGGAGAGTGATTTCTAGAAATCGGGGTGAATGACAGTGACACTTTTACATTTTGCTCACTTTCGTTGACTCACTGGAATTTTAGTGTACTTAATTAAGTGAATTTAAGGGTTATTTAGTTTACTTTTATCTAAGCTAAGACACAGAATTGGCAAGGTTCTTAAAATGATTCCTGAAAAAAAAAAAGCAGGTTAAGAGTAATGTCCATTATGCAAATACAGACACAAAAGAACAATAACAGTCCTCCCCCCTCCCCCACAAAAGACCAGGTCTAGCGCATACTTTCCCTTTTCCTGGCAGGAATTCACCGTTAGCCACATTATGAGGTAATAGAGAGCATTTTCAAAACGGATGTTTGGAAATATTTCCCTGCTGTGTTTCCATTGCTATCTGATACATTGTTGAAAACGATATAAATGTTACACCTATAAAATATAATCTCTCATATCAACACACTTAAAAGACTTGAAACAGAATTTTTATTCTGTTTAAAGGTTTTAGAGAATTTTAAACCCATTTGTTGAAGCATAAAAATATAACATGTACTGATCCCTTTTCAAGAGCAATTGATGGATATCATGGAATGTGGAAATTTACTACCACATTTCACCAATAACAATTACATAATTGGTAGAGGGAATAGAACATAAATATTGTTATTATTAAGAGTAGTCAATGACATACTTCTTCACTTTGAATTTGTCTCTCTGTGAAGGATATTATTCAGCTATTACAGTCACTAAAACCAAGTTTGAAATAAAAATGGATGCAGAATCACAGCTTTGAATGCCGTATTGCAAGATGTGCAGCCAAGCTTTTTAAAAACAGTGAGAACAAATTAGTCATCTTCCTCCCACTAAAAGTTATTATTTTAGGGAAAGAAAAGTTATTAATAAATGCAATTAAATTTATTTTAAATTAAGGTTAATTTCAGGTTTATCTCATCCTTTTGATAATTCTATCACCATCTATTCTATAATACATGCACATAAACATGTTCATACGATGGTACATGTGTTTGTATATAATTTATTAAGAAATCACTGGACTTGGGATGTATTGCTCAAAGTCTCACTCACCTTTAACTAAAAAATATATTTGAATATATTTTCTTTAATTATTGATGTTAAGAATTAAGCTATATTAATTTCCATTGCATAAGAAATTTAACATACTTTTATACAACTTTTCCCACATGTCCTACTTTTATTGATAATAATTTTTTACTTTAATGCAAATTATTGTCATCTTAATCATATAGCTTCTCTTTTATGAATTATTATTAACATCTGCATTAATTTTAAAACTATATTTATAATTATTTAAACAACTCTTTATTAAGTTCCATTGCATCACTGAAGCTTTTCTACCACAACTTTCATATTCTTGAATTTTAAATTTATGGTTTAGGTCTTGATTAAATCTTCAATTTTCATCCACATATGCTTTTCTGGAAGCATATATGGGTGATACAATTTCCATGTCTTATATCCTTCAGTATAACGTACTCAGCCTCATATATATAAAGCAATTGTCTAGTTTTAGAATTTTTTGTCACAGTCTTTTCCCTTCAAAATGCTCTAGATATCACTCCACTGTTTTCTGGAAGTTTGTAATACAGAGATATCTGTTTTAACTCTGTTTTATCCTATGTTATTTTCCCCAGAGTTTTATATTCTGTGGTTCTTCAACTGCTTTCTCCTGGGCTCACTCCTATGATTATACTTTGTCGTCTGCTCATCTGGGGCTTGAGAGTTTAAGATGGCCTCTGATAGCTTCATGCACAGTCTGGGACCTGTTACAGGGTCTTTCTCCATTCAGTCTCTCTGCTGACCCAGGCCCCCTTATGTGTTGATGAGAGTGTTCCAATACGTGAGGATAAGAACTTACAGCCTAGGCTCTAGAATTCACACAATGTCACTACTGATACATTCTTTTGGTCTAAACACATCACAAGGCCAACCAGATTCTGTCCACTTCTGGATAGAAGGTGTACTATTGTGATTTACAATAAGACATATATATTTGATCTTTGTCCCTGTTGTTCCTGGCACAGAGCTCCTAAAACCCTTGGAATTTTCAAGGTGACAGTGTCTTTTTGTATGCTGATGAGCTGATGGTGGCTGGGGGGCTCCTGAATGGCTTCAGAATGGGGGCTGGTTACCAGGAGAACCAACCTTGTGATTAGGAGGTTGGAACTTTATGCCCCACCCTCCGACCTCTAGGGAGCAGAGAGGTGCTAGAGATAGGCTTAATCACTAACTGCCAATGATTTAATCAATCATGCCTAGGTAATGAAGCCTCCATAATAAGCCTAACTGAAGGGGTTTGGAGAACTTCCAGGTTACTGAATACATGGGAGGGTGGCACACTCAGAGAGAGTACAGATATTTCGTGCCCCTTACCCCGTAGTTTACCCTATGCATCTCTTTCACTTGGCTGTTCCTGAGTTGTATCTTTTTATAATAAACTAGTAATCTAGTTAGTAAGCTGTTTTCCTGAATTCTGTGAGCCATTTTCACAAATTATTGAACCCAAGGAGGAGGTCATGGGAAACCTTGATTTATAGCTGGTCAATCACAAGCACAGATGACAGACAACCTGGACTTGTGATTGGCATCTAAAGTGGAGTCAGTTTTGTGGGGCTGAGCCCTTAACTTGTGAATCTGATGCTAACTCTAAGTAGATAGTGTCAGAATTTAATTGAATTATAGGACGTACAGTTGGTGTCCACAGAGAATTGGAGAATTGCTTTGTGTGGGAAAAAACACACACATCTGGTGTCAGAAGTGAAGTATTGGTGTGAGTGTAATAGAGTATGGAAAAACAGAGTTTTTCTTTAGTTGACAAAGAGAAAGTAGAGAGGAAATAGTTTTTCCTTTCTGAAGGCACAGCAAAGTCGTATTGTGGATACTGTGGGGGAAGGAATTTGCAGCCATTAAACCGTCTACCACACTAGCAAACTCCAACATTCTACTTAACAATAGAAATTCATTTGTCCACCCTCTACTTGCCAGTTCTGGATCCCAGATTCGTTCCATCCCTAAAGACCTCTGAGTCCTCTGTTTCCAGCCAGCCAAGGCAGAAAGATTCGATAGAGAAGGCATGCTGGCTTCTTAAAAGCCTAAGCCCAGGAGTGACACTTCACTTCTGCTTATATTCCTTTGTCAAAAACTATTCATATGGCTCTACTCCAGTGTCTAGGGGCAGGTGCATCCCAAGAATAATAACGGAAGGGGGACCATGAATTTTTGGTGAACAATCAGCCATCTATGCCACATTCAACAACTGTGTTTTTTTTTTTTTACTTCCACTGCTGACTTAGCTGTCAGATACTCATTCAGAAACCCTCCAGAATCTTTCTGAGACACAAACTGTCATATTTGTGTTCTTATTTCTTACAGTAAATATTTCAAAAGAAGCATTTCATCTTTTCAAGGTGATTTTCTTATTTGGACTTGCAACGTGGCATCCCACTTGAAGTGGCTTCTTGCTTCTGTTGTGAGCACTTTCTTCTTGAGATGGCTTCTGGCTCAAGGAGAAAGCCTAGCAGCAGAACTAGCATTTTGATTATTGAACTTTCCCTCTACTAAGGTCTCTTTTTCACCCCTGCAAATTAGTTGGTCTTATAGGAATTGTCTGGGTCCTCTACTTCCTTGCTATCCCTTCTCTGTTACAAGGACATTCATGAATAGAGCCTGAATGGTACATTCCATTCATTATCATCAGCCTATATGAAATATAGATTCCCTAACGTGTCAGGCATATACACAGCATCCTTCCTATTTTTCAATGCTGATGCTGGTTTTTCCCTAATTTTATATTCATTGGTCATCCCATTTGACTGAGGGTGGAGGGCTGAGTGTTTGACGCCTGCACTTTCGTCACCATCAGATGCAGAGGAATTACACAGTCTCACGTTGAAATGCTTGTGGAAATTCTGTGGCCAGTAATAGCTGTTTCTTTAAAACACCTTGTAAACTTTTACTTTTGCAGAACTATCATAAATCTGTTTAATTCAACAGTTTACACTAAGTACTCCAGTATTCTACTTAGAAGTACAACATTTTTCTGCTTGCATGAAACTTTGCTCTGTTGGAAGTTAAGAATACCATTTATGGCAGGCAAATTTCTCCATATCTGGTAATCAAAAATTGTGATATCTCACACGTGTATCCATTTAGTGAGGAATTCTGAGGCTGCACAGCTGAGCCAGAAGTAGTGCTAAGCAGTGGGGTGCCGGCATCAGGAGGGGCACTTCTGCCCTCAAGAGGCTCACAGTCATTGAGGGGCAGATAGCGATTGAATCAGTGTGATGTTTGGCAATATCAACCATCATACTTTCTTTTCCTCTTCCTCCTTGCCTGTGACCCTTCCTCAGTGGTTTTCACACTAACTCTGGGGGAAGCAGGACTGAAAGGGTAAGAAACAGTGGGTGGGATGAGCTTTTCTTTTTCTTTTTGTTTTTCAACCTTTAACATGGGTTTTTAAGACCCAAAAGGCAAGCTTGAGGGAAGCGGGGCCAACACAGAAAATTTTGAAAGAGTTCTCTATCTCACTGGTGCCTGGGGTGTGGTCTGGGGGGAGGAGGAACGACGACCTTCTGGAGCTGAGTGGTTTGAGATGGGGGGCCAGATCTGGGCATCCATGTGGAGGACAACAGAGGCCACACAGCAATCCTCTACAACTTCTTCAGCCCAAGACCTTGTTGAGCTGTAAGCGGTGCCCTCTGCCATCTTTTCCATTGGGACAATGATAAATCCTCCTCTAACTAAAACAAATGAACAAACAAACAAAAACAAACAGGCTTCCCCCACACACACACACACACAAAGCCAAATCAGATTGAGGGTCATGACACCTGAGAAGTAGTTGATGGACTGACTTTAGGACAAAAATGGGCAAGGGCGAAACCCACTTCCTTTTCACAGATAATTACAATGTGAGATTCTGAAAGAGATTTTTATGTAGCTGGCTATTAAGCAAAGAGAAAAGGAAATGGTGCTGTGAGTGGCCAGCAAGATGGGGCTTCACTAACTTGTGTCCTTCTAGGTAAGGCCAGCAAGAGGGTAGGTGATAACACAGGTGGAGTGAAGGCAGTTATGGGGTTTTGGTAACATAGTTTTTGAACTCAGTATAAAGATACCATCCAGTAAAAGACTCCCAAATGTATTTATCTAAAAGCTTTTCGAAGTCATATGAATCAAATCATGTATAACCATATGTTTAATAAAAACCACCTTAATTAAAGAAATAATTACATAAAATTATTATCATCCTGCAAAACCCTAATCCCCAAGCACAGAGTAGGGAAAAGATTATGAGCATTCTAAAATTGAGCCTGAAATATGTATTACATATGTAATATATAAATATATTCCTACTTGTAGGAAAAGTATCATGTTTTTGTGGGATTATGGGAGGGTTTTCTTTCTGATTTTTTCAAGTTTCAAATGAACGTGTATTTTATAATTAGAAACAATGTGATTACAATTCCTTTGAAAATAGGAAATTGAGGATATCTTCTGATGAATAAAGAATTTTTCTATAAATTTTTCTCTGTAAGTTGTCTTGGTATATCTATCAAAATAATAACTAATAAGAAAACTTGAAATTAAGGTTGTTTTAAAAATCATTTTTATAAATTTTGTTTTAAAGAGGAGATTGTTTTTGGTATTGTCCAATGTTTGTTGAAGCTTTATCCCATGACTCATAACTTCTAAATACTATTGCTTTGAAAAAAGAAAAAAAAAATTCTTTGCTCTTGAAACCAAAGACAAAAGATCATATGGCCCTGTTTCCTCTAACTTACTTCATTTGGTTTGACTTAACTTTGACATCTATTCCATGCCCTGTTTCAATAAACTGCTTGACATTGATCTCAACATTTCATTAGGAATTCATGGTGGAAAGAAATTACTCTGAACACTTGTACCTTGTTGTTACAGTAAATGACATGTCATGTACATTTCATACCTTTTCTTGCTAACCTGTAACCCCTTGAAGACTTTGGTACTTTTCCATTATTAGCTCAAAGACATTTATTATCATTTTCCCTCTTGATTTATGCTGAGACCTCATTGATTGAGCTATGATTCTCAGGGTCATTATATAAAATTGCATAAGTGCTCCATGAGCAAAAAATTTTCTGTAAACTTCTCAACAGCACACTAAAAGGAGTTGGTTTCCTAGCTTTTCCGTTTGAAAAGGGCTGTGTTATTATAATAGCACAGTTTTAGCTACTGTGGTTTGATCTTCTGGCTGTGAAAAGGTACAAATTTAGATTTCAGAAATGACATTTTATAGTGAAAAGAACACCAGCTTTGGAAATGAGAGACCTGAGTTCTCATTCAACACTCAGATAATTACTTGCTGTGTGTTCTTAGACAAATTACTTCACTTCTCTGAGCTTCCATTTTCTCATCTTAAAGTGAGATTAAACCCCACCCCCCCAAACTGTCTTTCATGATTGTTATAAGGTTGAAAAGTATAATATACCAAGTGCCATGTATGTAGTAAATGGTCAATAAATGGTAGTAATAGTTTGTTCATATCTTTGCTTTCTCCTCTGTTAATTCCTATGTTGGTGGAACAACTGGTACACTATGAATGATGAATTACCAACTGTGCCTCTGAGTTTGGGAACTTAGGAAGGCATGGTTTGGGACTCATGAGCTCTTACCTGTACAGTAGCCTTGAAAATTCAACTGCTTTTTTATTGTACAAACAGCAGGGTGCTCAGTCACACATTTGTGGTGACTAAGTTGAACAGCTGCCATAATTGACATTTTAACTACTTTAAATTACAACCAAAAATCAAAGACTGCCTAATCTTGTTAACTGTGAAACTCGTAGGTTTTTAAGTTCAATAACTATTCACTGAGCTATTACCAGGTATCTGGATACAGAGTAAAAAGGACAGGCAAAGCTCCTGCTTGCAAGGAAATGGCTTTTGAGTGGGGAGAGAGTTAAGAAAAAAAACAGATCTGTGAATAAATAAAATAATTGGAGCTTGTCCAGAGTGTTGGGGGACTGAGCTGGAGAGAAACAGAGAACTTATTGAGATAGAGTGATCCTACTCCTGGAAGGCCTAGGGCTGCAGCTGACATTTAAGCTTCAATGAGAAGCAGCAACTTCTGCAGAGAGCAGGGACAAGACTGGTCCAGGAAGCCAGAAAAGCATATACAAAGCCCTGAGTCTAGAAACATGGAACATTGATGAATATTCAGGTTGTTTTCGGGGCCATGATAATCTTTTCCTCTATCATTCCAGTTGATGAATAAGTACTGAAGTGAGACTTGTGATAATTTGAGACTTGTTAGCCATGTATTAAAATATTCTGGAATAAGACTGTCCAGAAGATTATATATAGGCAGGCATAATTTCTACTAAAATAGGTTTACAGGTCACTAAATAAAAGCTATTCAGTCCTCTTGTTATTCTAAATAGTAATGATGATGATGATGATAATAATACCACTGTTTCTGTACCGTGAACTTGTAGTCCTCAGAGAGCCAAGGAAATATTAGAATACTAAGTAGAGCTGGGGAATTGTGGTTGGTGTCTATTTCCTCAGACTCTCATGAACACTACTGATGTTCTCATCATCCAAGTCTAGAGTATCTTAAGTTCAGGTGGCTCTGAAGCTTCCATCACAAACTTGACTCCAGAATTTTTGCTTAGACTGGGAGCCCCAGTGACTAGACGTTACTCATAGGACCTCCCCGACTCCAACACCTTCCTTGCCTTAGGGATTCTCTCTCTTCCTTCTCTTTGTGTTCCCCTCTCCCTACTCAAAGGCACTCACTGCTCCAGTTTTCCCCCGCAAAATCCTCTCAAGGTCTCACTTTTGGAAGGTAAGAGCCAGGAAGGGAGGTTGACTGTGGGCAAGAGAATGACTTTGGCTATCCTTTCTGAATAGGTTGGGAAAAACATAGTGAGAACCAGACCCTAATACTTGCCATCAGGAAGCACAGAATGTAATAGAATATATTTTCTTTTCTGAAATTTAGGTTTTATTTTATGAAAGCTATACATGTACATAATTCTGTGAAAAACAACACTTCTCTATTCCTGTATTCCTCTTCTCAGAGTCAACAACTTGCAACACTTCTGATAGAATCTTTTAGCGTTTACCTCTATATATTTAAATCAAGCTTATGTTGCTATTTCTTGATGTGTGAAAACTACTGTAAGTACTATTTTAAGTACTACACTATGGTAGATAAGGATTTATCCCTATCCACATTTCTCATGTTTTTCATTCTCTTAATGTAATTGTATGACCATAAAGATGATTTATATCTGAGCATGCAGTATTGTATGATTATTTTCTTGCAACAATATTTTCTTGTCGTTGGAGTTAATCATGTTAGTATCCTTTGCTTAGGTTTCTGTGTACTCATCATTCATTCATCTCCTAACTTAACACCCAGTTGTATAAATTTAAAACATATAAGGTTGTCTATCAATTTCACCTCTTTGAAGAACTTTCTTCTGGACTCTTTTAACCTGTTCCAACCTGGACCAGTGTGGTGGACATGGAGATGTGCTGTCCAGAAGCCCCTTCAAGGAGGGACGTTTTGTTCCAGCTGCTGGGAGTGAGTCAGCAGACAGCCTCCAGCTGTCAGCATCTTCATCTTTTGTCTCAGCTGCAGAGAGCTGTCCCACCCAAGAGCATGCCTTTGCCCTGGCAGCCCACATCCAGTGACTGATAACGGAGAGGTTATAAAAGTCACTTCAGCCCACTGAGGAGCAGCTCAACTGGACTGTAATGCTCCAGAGCTCCTTGAGGGGTTGGCCAAGGCTTTATTGTATCTGCATAGTAATTCACCTTCTCCTTCTGCCTGGTTTTGCTTCTTTCCTCTCACTTCTTCCCAATTCCTGAGAAGTATTGATTTCTAATAAATATTCTGCATGCCAAACTCCTTCTCAGCCTCTGCTTCTGGAGAACCCAACCTGAACTAATTACTCTCTTAGGGCTTCTGCATAGGAGTTTTCTTGCAACATCCTGGAGATTCCCTCTGATGTATTGTTATGTTGGGTTCTCTGTTTCTCGGATCTCTGACTTCTCTTTGGTTTATTCTCTTGTTTTGATGGAGCACATTCTCTAGTGGTTTCCCAGGGAAAGATATGTGGAAGATAAAAAATTTTAAACTTTGTGTGTCCAAATATGGCTTTATTCCCATCACATTTCATTGGTAGCTTTGTTGGATATAATTTTCCTTCAGAATTTTGAAGGCATTGCTCAATTTTCTTTTGGTTCCAAGATTTCTGTTTAGAACTATGATGCCAATATAATTCTTGAACTTTTATATGAAAACTGTATTTCTTTTCTGCAAACTTGTAGGATCTCCTTTATTCTCATTGTTTTGAAATTACTTCTTACAGTTTAGGATTCTGCTAAGTCTATTCCAACTGATCCAGTTGCTTTCCACCTTCCAAAATTCTGTCGCTCTTAGCTTCTTTCTATTTTCTTTTTCTTTGTGTATTTATACCTTAAAACAAACCAACAGGCAGACAGACAAATAATAACAAGCATTATAGTGCCTAATGACATTTAACTAGACTTTTGGGAAGGAGGGGGCAGAGGTTAAATATGTGTGTTCATCTTAGTGTATTTAAGGAGAAGCAGAATTCGATTTTTTCAAGGAAAAGTTTATCTGGTGAAGCTGCTGTTTGTATCTTTCTTCCTTCCCTTCTCTCCCCCCCCTACTTTTTTTGACTCTTTTCCATAAGCACTAATTGCATAACTGTACTCTATCCCACCTTGTGTCTATAAAGTCATTGATGTGGTGCCTTTGACTCTACATATCCATGACTAGGGTGAAGAGCTCTGCTCTCTCGTGATTCCAGTCCTGTGCAGACTGTGCTAAGAGCTAACTCAGCTGCTGCTGACAGGGTGAGGGTCCTGTTTATGCATTAGAGTTGAGCTGGATACCTGTGGGTGTCCTTAAGGCTCGAATCCAGGAATGTCCTTCTTCAATAAGAGGATGGAGTTGCAGGTCCCTCTAGGAAACAGAAATAGTGAAATAGAACCTTAAAAATACTATTGAAAATTCCTACCTACAATCACTTTTTTGGCGGGAGTGACTGACAAGGTGAAAACAGAACCGGACATGAATGAATAATTAATACTGAGACAAGTGACAGAAAATGGATTCTAATGAATCAGCTGCCTAATACTTTACATCCTTTGGAATTCAACATGATCTATAGATGAGATACAACTCTTTAGCATTATGTGCCAAGTTATGCAAACTCATAGACCATAATTCTTATGGGGTTTAATTATTTGAGAAAATGAGAAATAAAACTGAAAGCTTTTAACTTCTTGTTCTATGTGTTGTAGTGATAAAAGCACTGGCAGAAGAACAGAAACCCGTTTTGTTTTTGTTTTAATTTCAGCCACTATACTTAATAGCTTTATGAATTTGGGTAAGTTACTTTATCTAAGATTTATGTTCCTTATTTGTAATTTGGAGAAAATATTAATTTCTTCATAGGGTTGTTAACGAATTAATGTATGTAAAACTATGAGCACAATGTCCATATACGGTAGGTGTTCAAACAATGGTAGTTTTCTTCCCTTGTGGCATCTATATTTGACCAAGAACATAGTAATTTTTCGTGTGCAAGAAAATTTGGGGGCCATACTATTGACGCTTCCTTCAAAGAATCTACAAGATAAGGAGGTTTCATCTGCATTAACTGAATTGTGAATTTGATGGGTCTTAAACTCCTCCATACACACTCAATCCTCAAATTAGGGCCAATTTAAGGTGGCACGAAGGCCTCAGAGTCAGGGAACATTTCATAACTAGAGTTAACTGCAGCAAAGAAAATTTGGTCTGTAAATAAGAACTGACAGCTAAAGCAAAGATTAATTTTAATGGCATGCATTAACAATATGCAATTTGAGATTGTTAGTGGAGAATTCTCCCCGAGAACTGGCATTAGGCAGTATGGGTCTTGACATGGGAATTCACATGGGCAAGCACATTCATTCAATACACCTTTTCTATCCCAAAGACATTAGCATACCTAGAGGCCCACATCAGGGAAAGTATCAGGGAAAGTGGCCTATTTATTCACATCAAATCATCATATGTATGGACTGTTTCCATTTAATATAATTGTCAGGAGCAAAGACTCACTTGGTATAACTTAGAAGTGACAAGGAAATTGGATGGAGCTTCATATGGTTGACTCTAGAAAAACAATGAAGCAGTGACTAGAAATCCTAAAGTTAAATCCTAATGTCTATAAAGGCTTGGAGGGTTTGTGTCCACATAAAAAGTGATGGCAGAAAGGAGCCCAGTTTAGTTATTGAGGACTTTCACAAGATCCTTGTCTCGGGTCAGATTCTAGACTGAAGAATGATATCACTATAATCACCAGCTCTTCTTCATGATTGTGGATGGGGAAAGGCCAAAGAGCAGGGGAACCATGAGGTGCCTGGATGTTACCTGAATTAGAATTTTTCACACTGATGTTGATTCTCTGGGCAGGCCAGAAAGACATAACTTTTTTGTACCTCATTTGAGTAAATCCAGTTACCACTGTATTTGTGCTTCCTGATGAGAATGTTAAAAAAAAGAAATTAATGGAAGTTATCTTTAGAAAGGGGAATATGCAAGAATATTATAGATTTTACATTTCAAAATATACATTTAAGTTATAAACTGGTAAAAAGCTTATTAACTGTACTTTCTTAGCTGAAAGATAAATCTTTTCTAAATTCATACTTTCTAAGAAAATGCAATTCCCCATTTATTGAAAGTGCTCTTTTATTCTTCTGTTAAACAAGTTATAGATTTTTGATGCATAGAAAATTATGTTTTCTAATACCACATACCCTGTATTTGGTATATCTTTACAGAAAATGTAAATATGTGATTAGCGGTTATTGAGTAATCAGGTATTTGCTAGATGGACATAATCCTGAGAATCAAGGGTGAGATGGGATTTTGTTTTTGGTGGGAGGGGAGGCTTTCCCTGTAGAGTTATGACAAGATTTGAGAAACCCACACATGTCCCAAGAACTACCTGTAGATTGAATCAATGCTGCATACACACAGGGAATATTGAAATAGCACATGAAAATTTCTTTCACTTCAAAATGTTGTCCTCACATTTGAGAAGTTTTGTAGCCATTTTTCTGTTCTGAATTTTCAAATATAATCTGTCTGCTACCGTACTTGGTGCACACTGTCATGGATAGGAAACAGGTACTAAGGTCTCTTTGGCCCAGATACAGAAATCAAGCTCAGAGAGACTCTGTAATGTGGTCAAGGCAATGCAGCTGGTTAGCAATAGACACAGGTTTAAAACCCGAATTGGTCTGATTTCAAAGCCCAGACTCTTTTTACTCTACCATGTTGCCTTTCAACTGAGCAGATTTGCTTCTTTATACCATACTTCCAAAGATTCAGTTCCCATGAGGAGGCACCAAGAATATGTATGCACTGGGAGGTAGAACTACCTTTTTATATGTTGCTTTGAGCCTCAGTTATCAGCTATTTAATGCAATAAAAGAGAGGGTTAAGTGGTGCCCAGTGTGGAGGAGGAAAAGGAAATGACTCTAAACCACTAAGGAACCCCTGGAAGAGTGGAAAGAACCCTGCCTGGGGTGTCAAGCGGCCTAGCTTCTTATTGCAGCTCAGCCATTCCCTTTCTGTGTGACCTGGGGGAAGTCCCTACCCCATTCTGTCCTCTGTTCTCCCAGCTGTAGACTGAAAATGTGAAACCCAGCCCCAGAAACAAACTGGATATCTGCTCTGGCTTCCTAATCCAACTGTGCAAAACAGTCAGGCCATGGAACAAAGTTAGACTCAAGGCTTCATTGTTATCACTGACTGTATTTCTTGAGCAAATAACTTAATCTATTTTAACCAGTCCATTCTCTCCCCAAATTATATTGATGAAGAAATCACAACAAATATTCTCTCATTTACTTTCCCAAGAGACAAGTAGAGCTATAAAACCAATTTCTGACGCCTTAACATGATATTGGCTTCCTTGTCAAAAATGAACAATGAGAAAATATACAGAGAAAAATTACACATACTTTCTTTACAAATCAAAAGTATTATGAAATAGCCACGAGAGAAACTGTGTTATCAAATGGGTCCCAAGGACCCATGATAAACATTATTCACCATAGAAACATTCCCAATGAAATTTTCAAGGAGTCATATTGACAAATGAATATATATACACACATATATATATTTTATAAGCAAACCATCTCAGAACTGTCATATTAAACCAATTAAGACACAAAAATAGTACATGTCTAACTAGAACTCATTGGGACTTGAGGGTGGTGCCAGTGAGGTGTCTGTAGGTTTCCAGCCTTCAGGAGATGGATGAAGATTGAGGAGCCTGCCCTGGGGCAATCCTTAACTCCCAAGGCCATCACGGTGAAGGAGCAGAAAAGCTTCCTCCTGGCCTAGCTCTACAGCCCATTCAGCAGCAGAGTCTCTAGGGGACCCAGTACAGCTGTCTTCATTTTTTGTTTGTTTGTTTGTTAGTTTCTGCTTTATAACAAAGTGAATCAGCTCTTCAGGAGTGGCTGTCTTCATTTTGAATTGTAGAGAAAAAGGGGTTGTAGGTATTATTTTTTATGAATTATCTGAGAGTAAAAACATTGCTCAACACCGAGAGAGAGAAACACAAAATTTTGAATCAGAGCATTTTATAGTTAGAAAGGAGTCCTAAAGTTATGATGTTTTACCATTGGAAGGAGATAAAGACTTCAAGGGTTTGACTTTCTGACTTGTGCAGTGAGAAAAAAAAAAAAAATCAGGGACAGGATGGGAGGCAGACCAGGGTCAGATAGATGGTAAAATTCCATGTCATTGTAAGGTCTTGGTAAATAAGCCAAAAAAATCTAAGGTTTCATTTAGGAATTGAGAGATTGTGAGTGAGCCCAAGATGACAATGACTGCCACCACCACCAATCAATCAATCAGAATGATAACAAAAATAGCAATAATAACAATGACTCTTTTTAGACACACAGCAATGCCTTGAGATGAACCAAAAAGAAAGAAGAGTTCAGGAAGATGGTCTTGACTTGGATCCTATTCCAGTTATGCCTACATACAAAGGGGACCTTTCATCTTATAAATAAAATCCAAATTTGATGGAGTTCCTCTGCATTATGAAACTACTGCCCTACAGCCCTTTGAAAGGGGAGAGAGAAATTTGGCTTAAAACTGCAGCATGTAATTGTGCAGTAGTGGGAACCAGGGCCTCGCTGTTCAATCCCTCAGGACATTCAAGGAGAAAACTGCTTGGCTGTTCAGGCAGTCTCCCTTCTAGTTCTGGAAAAGCCACCTTCATCATAGTCCTCATTTGTCAGATGAGAAGTTGTTGATATTATCTGCCTCATCTGTCCTAAAGGGTCATTAGGGGGATAAAAGGAGACTAAGGGTGCCAGGAAACCCAAGGAAGTCCTGCTTTTCAGAACTTGAGCCAAAGAATCAGTTCTGTACAAACATGATGGAGGGAATAATTGCTAAACTTGAGCAATAATTTTCAAGGAAACAGAAAAAGAAGTCTAATGACAATCAATCTGATAAAACTAGGCTTGATTGAGGCTGACTGGTAAGGATGAGTGACAGGCCCCCTGCCGTGATCCGTCACACCTTCCCCTGGGCCAATTCTGCCTTTCTTAAAAGCTTAGCCATTGTAAAGCAATTATACACCAATAAAGATGTTAAAAAAAAAAAAAAAAAAGCTTAGCCTTCCAGACAGATTGAATAGTGATTCTTTGGCCAACACACCTGAGTTTCTTCATGTTGCCCGCTGGCAGCTCCTCATCAAACATGTAATTCAGGGCGATGGCTTTGACTGGTTTCTAGAGAACTTGGTTCTTGCTCAGGTGGCTCTGGTCTTGCCCAACATCCGCATTGTTATTGGCCATTATTGACCACTTTCACCTGGTAATAGGTCTTGGCGAACCTGCAATCTGCCAGACCACTAAAAATAAAAATCACCATCTTTTTGAGAATGTGGGCTTAAGACAAAGACCAAGGTCATTGGTAAACTCCTGCTGATTGACCCCACAGAAGCAAGAGTGTAGGGAATCTCCTTTTCCAGGTAGTTTACCCCAAGGAAAAAGCCTGCTGAAGAAATTGCCTGTGAGTTGGAGTGATTTGGACCCCCAGCACCACCTTCTGTCTCTGTCAGAGGGAGGAGATGTGGGAAACACATCTCCTGGGCTGGGTGATGAAATGGTGGTCCCTCCTAGTTCCCCCAGTGAAGTGCTTCTTCATGTCCCAAGGCAAAGCTTTATGTCTTTTGTGCAAGCACTGTTTATCCAGTTGTGATGTTCTGGGGTCTAAGCATCTTTTGTGTATCAATGTTGAAGTTCTAAACAATGGAAGAGAACAAAGGTGTTTCAGGTGCTATAAAATCTTTATCTGGGGATATGCCATCTTGGTAATTTTTAAATTTACCGGATATTCATCTTTCCTCCAGCTATCATTAGTTCACAGCTTAACATCTAGCTTCTGTCAGCTTCTAGAAACCATAACCATAACAGCCCCTAGAGTGGACAGATTGGCGGAAGAAAACCAATGAGTCAAGGACATAGCATTTGGGTTTCCCAGCCAGCACTCAGAAGAGCTTTGCCATGCCTCTCAGTCCATCAGACAGGTACAGGGCACTTGGCCCTCGCCCACTGCATATGGGAGCACATCCCGGCCTGGAGTGATACACGCTGATCCCCAGTGGTCAGCCCCAGTGGGAGGCAGTGCAGTGATGCCTCTTCCCCCATTAAAGTTCCTGAACCTTAGCCTTCCCATGTATAAAATGTGTGCAATAACAATAGCTTGTGACGAAACAGGTGCTTGTTGGGGGATTGTAAGAATCAAACAAGATAATGTGTTTAATTTCCCAGCACAGTGTCTAATTAATGCCATTCTTTTGCTTCTTCTCTCCTCTTCCATTTTTGAATTAGAACCCATCTAAAGTCTCTATGGAATCAACCTGTACACCCACAGTCTTTAATCCTGCCCTCTCTTGAGGAAAATAAGAAAAGTCTACCTTTTCTTCTCTCATAAAACTGGAGCTTTTTATGACCTGCTCTGGCTGATCTCTCCCAACCCACTTATCTCCCATCTCACTGTCCCCTCAGACCCCATACTGCTGCCAGAAACACCACTGCATTAACCACCACTGCATTAATCACACCTTCTGCTGGGCCACATCTGACTGCTGCATTCTTATCACTGCATGAATCATACTGCACTGTAATGTGCCATGTCTACTTCCTCTTCTATACTATAAGCTCCTTGAGGGGAGGGACTAGATCTTGTTTGTATTTGGTATCAAATGCCTAGTAGGTAGCCGATAAACTTTTTGTTAATAAAACATTCAACCAGACTCTGGGGGGTTGTAAAGATGGCCTGAATAATTTAGGGGGATACTTTTGATTTCTTTGAAGACTTCCCAGCAAATAAGTACATATGATTTCATTTTAGAACGAGGATAATTGATTTTTCTTTGTGAGCAAGGAAGACACTTGCTTTTTTTTTTTCCTTACTGGTGTATGGTGAAGAACATAAATTACACAGGAAACGGGATGCAGAGACATAAACCTGCTTAATCCAATTATATATTTCAATCAACAGACAGGGTCCCAAGAGAGGGGAGGATGGTGCATGGGATAGAGACCACTGAAGGGGAGCTAGGAGGCTGTGTGTTTCACTTTTCTTTAGAAAGAGAGAGAGAGGAACCAAGAGAAGAGAAGAAGATAGAGCAGCTGTCATAGGAAGTGAGAATCAATGTTATTTGTTATACAGTATAAAAACGAATCTTGAAGAGGATGTTCATTCTTTGGAATGTTAAACAGTGGATACATAAATAATTTTCTGAAGACAAATGAAAAGAAGCAAAAAAAGCACACAAACAAAACAAAACAAAGAAACCAAAGTGAGGAAAAGAAGAACGAGGCTTTTAAAAGGAAAGAAAGGCAGTCTAATTACAGCCATTTGACTGAGAAAAAGTCAGATGCAGACAATACATGACCTGACTTCTAATTTCTGAGAGAGTACCTGAAGACGGCCAGTGGGGTCCGGGAAACAAGGGGAGCAGCAGGGACACTGATAGTTAATGAACATGGGACCAGCCATTTTCACTTCACATACTGTACCTTATTTCAGTGCAATAGCTCTGTAAAGCAAGAGTTTGTTACTTGCATTTGCAAATAAACTGAGGTTTAAATATTAACGATTTCAAGGTCAGGGTTTTTGTTTAGCTAGTTAATGGCATAGCTGAGATTGAGCCCACGTCTACTTGACACACCTTCCACAGCTCCTCCACTATACGATGCTCCCTCCACAATGGGATGTGACTCATACAACCCTATTCCCCTGGCTGCAGGCTCTCGGCTATTCGTACTGTTGGTTATGAACTCCAGGGCAGGGCCTCACAGTTCCCCTTATTGTGTTACCGCTGATTAAATGTTCATTACTTACACTGTAGCAGTTGAACCTCTTTCTCTCCCTCTTTCTCTCTCTTTGCCCTTCTTTCCTGCAGTTGAACTCCTGGGTTCTTACCTGGGATGAAATTAATAGAGGAATCATCATAGCAGGGGACAGAGCGTCCTGGAGAGTTTCAAACTAGTAATTACATACTCCAGCCCAGAAGTGACACTGCGTACCAGTCATTTGCAAGAGCCAGACACGTGGACGGCTGTGACCGCAGGGAATATTTAGTGAACATCAGTGACTACTGCAGCATTTGTTGTCTTTAACATACTGTACTTTTAATGTATTTATCATGTTTATTATCTGCCTTCACGTCTAGAATGTCTGTTCCACAAGGACAGAGGTGTTTGTTTCGTTCACAAACATCACTTCAGTGCCCAGAACAGTGCTTGGCAAAAGCAGACTCTCAACAATTAGTTGAATGAGTAAATAAATATTGTCAGTTCTGCCCTCACTTACTAAGCGGTCTTGGGCAAGTCTTCCATACTCGGAGCCTCCAAGTTTCCTTTTCGAAAATGAGGGTAGAGGGATGATGTCTCACAGGACTGTGGTGAGAATTAATGAGATAGGCAGGCTAAGGGACTAACACAAGGCCTAGCCCCTGAAAAGCTCTGGATAAATATTGATTTCTTTTCACCTCCAGTGGCCAAAGTAGTCTTCCGACTTTAAATCCAATTTTCAAGCAAATTTATGTAAAGAAAGGAAGGACGGCAGGAGAAAGAGAGAAAGAAAGCAACTGTGTAGTTTGAATACATTCCATAATTTTTCTGTTTCTTGCCCAAGTGTGCAGAACAATATTGATGTTCCTCCCAGAAATTTTTTCCCTAATTGCTGGAAAACTCTGTAAGTGGAGCAAGCTTTATAACTCGGGGTGGGAGTGAAGCTGAGTACAGCCACTGGCCAAGCCTTGCAAATGGTGTAACAAATGACGTGTGGGTACAACGGGGGAAAATGCACACAATCTTCATGGGTCTGGAGAAATCCTGTTTGGCCCCCAGGTGCACTTGACCTGTTAACAACATTTAGACAGATTTATCAGCTGTAAACTTTGCACCAAGCGAAAAAAAAAAAAAAAAAAATCACGTTTTTTTTCTCCTTCTTAACATAAAGCAGAAAGATTTGTTAGCAACAGGGGTAATTCAAACAAAGTAAGTAAAGGGCTTGATTTTCTCTGCCCCTCAGTTGCCTGCATGTGGCACAAGGACTCCAGGCAGGAAATTCACAGAAACCTGGAGAATTTCTGGGTATAAGCATGGATGTGGGGTGAGTACTTCAGCGAGGGCTGGTGAGCTCTAGCTACAGAGCCTGCAGTGAGTAAAAAAAGGGACAGCGCGTCCTTAATTAACACCATGACGAAGAGGGAAAAAAGAAAGAAGGCACATACAAAAAAAAAATAGCACACAAAACTTTCCAGAACTTTTTGTGGTTCTATTCTTTATGTAGTTTTATGAGATCATCTGCTTAGAAACGTATCGTTTGAAAAACTAGATGGAGTTCATTTTAAAACTCCCCAGATCAAACCGATTGCAACACGTCAGAATACCATAAGCCTTATGTTTATGAAACAACTTTCATGATACGGGGGAAAGAGAATGGGATTTGAACTCAAGAAGTGAGTCCATGCTCCACAATTTACCAGCTGTGTGATTCTGGGTAAATCACTAACGCTTTAAACCTTAGTTTCCTCATTTGTAATATAGGGATAGGAAAACCAAATTTAAGGGGCTGTTGTGAGAATTTCATGACCTAATATTTGTGAAATTATGTTACCAATTTTAAAGTGCAATGGTGGCATTTATAATTTTTCTGGAGAATTATAAACAATACGAAAAAAATTTTCCTATTTCTCCTTGGAGAGGAGGTAGACTCATTACCCCCTTCTCCCTTAGCCACCCCCCATTTTCCTATAGAGCTAGTTAGTGTGTGTGTGTGTGTGTGTGTGTGTGTGTGTGTGTTACATACTACATATATATTAGTGTATAATTAGTATTATATATACATATTCATATTATATATCGGTATATAATTAGTATATATGCTAATTATCATTTAGTATATATGTATATATCTATATAAAGAGATATATATCTATATACTTATCTATATCTAATATGTCTTGCTATAGCTATAGAGAGAACATGTCTTCTTTAGTATTTCTACTGTCACTCGTAATCTCTTTCCTAGGTGGTTGAAATAGCCAGCTTGGCTGTCTTTGTGCTGACTTTCTAATCCAAAACAATCTAAATTAAATGTATATCTGACCATGTCACCTAACCTTAGGAGCCTCTGGCCCAGTGTAATCTTCAAAGTCCTTAGTTTAGTCCAGTGGTTCTCAACCAGGAGATTTTTGCCCCTTAGGGGGCACTGACAATGTCTGGAGCTATTTTTGTTTGTCACAGTGGGGAATGGGGTGTGTTTGTGCTACTGACATCTGGTGTGTGGAGGCCAGGGACGCTGTTAAACATCCTCCAGTGTTCAGGACAGCTCCCATAACAAAAGTCTTCCTGCTCAACATGTCAATAGTGCCAAGGCCGAGAAACCTGACTTCAGCCCATGGGATCTCCCTGGTAAGCTTCTCCTTACATCGGGCTCCAACTTCATCGCTGCCCTTACATCCTGGCCTCTAGCCAAGATAACTTATTCTCAGGTCTTCTGGTCATTTCAACGGTTCCCAAACTGTGTGGCATCTCTAGGCCTTTGTCCTGGCTGGCCTTCCTGCTTTGAACATGCTTCCCTTGCCTTCCTCTTCAGCTGGTGAACTCTACCTTCTCATTCTTTTGTGTCTCCCCTTGAACCTTATGTCCTTTAGGAAGCCTTCCACACACGCTGGGCCCCTTCTCTGCATGTCCACAGCCCCCTGCCTTCCTCTCTCGCTTGACTTATCACACCGTAATGAGATGGATCTTACTCTGCCATGACATCTTTTTGAATCTGACTCTCCCACCCTTCAGTGAGTTCAAAAAGGGCTGGGACCATTCCTCCTACATCTCTGTATCCCCAGATGCTTGGAACTATCTGGGCACATAATCTTGGTAAATATGTGTTGATTGACAAAGAGAACAAATCCAAATCAGTGACCATGTTATAATGGAAGCTACAGGACTCTTTTGCAATGTTATGAGGCTTGAGCAAAGATTCTGTCCTGGTCAGTCCTGTGGCTGCTATATGCCCCAGATTGTCAGGAATAGTCCGATTTCACTAATGGTAGTTAAAACATATTGATTCTTAGCTCCTCTAGGCCAGGAGCTTGCAAGGATTTAATATTAAATAAAATATATTCAATATAAAATCCTACTGAATCCTTAATCCTATACAACTTCTCATTATTTCCATTTTACAGATGTGGGAAAGGGAGGCTTGCAGGTTAAGAAAACAAGTTATACACGGTTGATGGAGCCAGAGTTTAATCCAGGCATTCAGACCCCAAAGGCCACTCTCTCAACTGCTGTGCTGTACCAATCCACTGTCCTGATTTGTGGTCTCCTGGGAACACAGTTTCAGTGGGTCTGCATTTTAGAGATGAAGAAACAGAGCTTGTAGGAGACAATCATCAATGACACATCCATATAACATCCAAACTAAAAATTGGTTTGAAGTCTTTCTATACAACAATATCTCAAGGATCCAACTAAGCCTATATTTGTCAAAATTTGCCCATCTGTTGGGGCAAAGAAGCCTGCGTTTGCAGGTCTCACAAGAGAACAGGCCCTTGGAGTCTTAGTGTCCACCTTGGGGATCTGCTGCAAATAGATCTTTGGTAATTACTTACGTCCCTAGAAATCTTTACCAGATCTGAGACAGCTTTGATTCCTGTCTGGGACAAGTTCTGCATCCTGGGAGTTTGTGCTGAATCCCATTTGCTATAGATCTCTAAAAGCTTCCAGGCTGCTTAACTCTTCCCAAACTTTTTGGTTTAAAAATAAATTCCTAGTCAGTGGGTCTAGGTGCATTCCTTGTGCCTAGAGAATGCCATTCCCTTCAACTATGGAGCAGACCAGCACACCGCACAGACCAAAAACTGTGACACGCCATTTCCAGACTGAGTGCGCTAAGAGTACAATGTGGGCAGAAGGGTTTCCCATGAATTTTCTGAGAAGCGGGCTTTGCTTTGCCAGGGTGGTCCAGTGGTCTTGGATTGCAGATGGCCCCATTTGCTGGGATCCTTTGGGAAATCTCACAGAAAGTTTATTGTAGAAATTCTCACTTTTGCTTTCTTTCCTCTATGGGATATGTTTTCCAGGGCCCATAGCCTACTTTAAAGGTTGTCATTTGTCATTCCTGACATGCGGTAGATATTTTCATGTATTCACTCTACAGTCACTCCCTGAGTGCCCCTTAGATGCCTGGCATCTTGGTAGGAGCTGTGGTTACAGGAATGCACATGCAGGTTCACTCTCAAAGTGCTCATAGTCTGTTGGGAGAGACATAATAAAGCCACCTGATGGTGATCAGTCCTATAATAGAAGCTTAGAGGCCCAGGGATGCAGACAAGATGGACCCTGAATCAGCCCTGGCAATCAGAGATAACTTTCCAGATGATAGCTAAATTGATTCATGAGGAATAGGGATGAACCCAGCAGAAGGACGTTGAAGGAGATGGGAGAGAAGGATTCCAGGAAATAGAAATAGGATATACAAAGTCCCTGGGGTAGGAAAGAGTGCAGCACATTTGGGAAGTGCAGGTAGCTCAGTTTGGTTGGAAAGTAGAGCACGTGTGTCGGGCTGGTTGTGGCTGATGGTGGGGGAGATTGGTGAGAGAGGAAGTGAGGTTGTCATAAGTCGTGTCTTCTGGGACTTTGCAGGTCATGGTAAGGATTTTGGACTTGATCTTGAGAGCATATGAAGCATATTTTAATCCAGAATGTGATATTTTCAGGTTCACCTTTTTAAAGTCCAGTTAGGAGGGGATTCAGCAGAAAGGCCTGGGGCCTCCATGACTGAATCATTATCAGAACAGAAACTTCTTCCTGACCCTCTCATCAAAGCCAGCTGCAGGGAATGTTAAGGGGTCCTGGGCAGTTTGATGACAGAGAATTGAGGCAAAGTCTGGGAAGACCCAGCAGATCCAGGAGCAAGAGGTGTACAATATGAAGCCTGGGGTGCAGGAGGAATGCAAGACCCAGGAAGAGAAGAAAAGAGGGAAGGAGCAGGGAAGAAGACTAACTTCCAGCAGACTCCAGGTAGTCTGGAGGTAGGTGGGGTTCCAGGCAAGTTAATATAGCCAGGACTGAAGTTTCGGGATTCTAGACAAGGTTGAAGCCCAAGGTTCCGTATAGGTTACCCAAAGGAGAGGGAGAGTCAAACAGTTACCAAGTGCCAGGCCCTGGCAAGGGCGCTTTGCAAACATCCGTCTTAACATCAGTACTAGGAAGCAGCTGCTGTTATCTACGTCTGCCAGCTAATGTGAGGGAAGCTCGAGAGGTAAAGTAACTTATCCAAGCTTGCACAGCTAGCAAATACAGAGACATGATTTTGACCCAGTATTAGAGTCAGAATTTTAATGCAGCATTCTCTGGCTTCAAACTAATTTTCACCAAATGTTAGAGTTAGTACTCAGCCCCAAGTATATTGTAATAATCCATTGTGCTTTGATGTCTCTTTAATTTTTGTTCTATAAAGAACAGTGTGTCTGCATTACTATTTACCAACATGAAACCTCCATCCCACAATACTTTGCATCAAGGACTCTGTGGCTCCATGTGTTCTACCAGAAACATCTTCTCATACCCGGGTGTACTGCCTGCATGGCCACGTTCAAGTCTCCCCCACTTTTTCACATCAGTGTTCAGCTTCCCAGGTGATGAGCACAAGTGCCCAGGTGAGCCTCCCTGTTCCCTCACAGAGCGATACCCCTCTTTCCGTTGGAGCTCAGTGTCTACCCATTGGGTCTGGAGAGGCACTGACACCCACCTGATCCTCGGGGTGTAGAACACATCATCCTAATCCTGAAATTCTTCTGACCTCACCTTAATCTTCTCCAAAGTACCACTCCGAGCCAGCCTGCATGGGTAAATTTAGTTGCCAAGAAGAAACAGCTCCAGTTATCTCAAATATGGAGCCAGTGCAGTGCTAAGTGTGCCAAGAGCTACGGCTTTGACTCCATCAAATCTGGGTCCCCAGCTCTGCCAATTAGCTGTGTGAACTTGGCAAGTCCCTTCACTTCACTGAGGTTCATTGTCCTCATCTGTGTATGGGGATCATAATGCCCACCTCCCAGGATTGTTTTGAGAATTGCTTGGATAGAGCTTGCCGAATGCCACCTTACAAATAAATAGTGTTCAGTATAACCATTATTATTATGAGCACACCCTCCCTGAAAATCTAGGTGATGCTCCATCCTAAGCAGCTTTTGTAATTTGTGTGCATAGGGTAGTGGGGTTCTGGTATCATTCCTCCAAGATAGGTTGGGTTGAATCCTATGTGCAAGTGAGACACTGTAGCTCATGAACAGACTGTGTGATTTTGTCAATTTTTTCACAAGATAATCTTGTATACATGGTTACTTCACAGTGTGGTGGTAAGGATTAAGAAGATCAACTGAACATTGAAATGCCTTTGTAAACTGTAAAATAGCATGCATGTTTCTGTTATTTTTATTTTTTAATCAAACTTCTTCCAGTATAATTGACATATAATACAATGCTTACATTTTAAGTCTATACTTTGATGAGTTTTGACAAATGTATGCACAAGGGTAACCACCACCTCAATATGATACAGAACATTTCCATCACTCCAGAAACTTCTCCCATGGCTCTTTGCAGGTTCTTGCCCAGCCCCCCATACTCATTGCCTCAGGCAAACACTTATCAGTTTTCTATCACTATTAATTAGTTTTACAAGATCAAGCACTTCACGTAAATGGAATCATATTGGGTGAGTACAATCATGTCTGGCTTCTTTCACTCAGCATGTTTGAGATTTATTCATGTTGTTGCATCTCTCAGTAGTTCATTTCTTTTTACTGCTGAGTAGTAATCCATTGTTTGAATATACCACAGTTTGGTTGTCTGCTCACCAGCTGATAAACTTTTGGATTATTTCCAGTTTGGGGCTGTTATGAATAAAACTGCCTTAAGTATTCACATAAAATCATTTTGTGAATATATGTTTTCATTTCTCTTAGGCAGCTACCTATGACTGAAATTGCTGAGTTGTATAAGTGTATGATTAACTTTAGAAGAAACCACCAAGTGGTTTTCCAAAGTGGTTGCACCATTTTACCATCCAAGTAGCAATGTATGAGTTGCCCCCTCATCCTTGTCAACACTTGGTATTGTTGGTCTTTTAATTATAGCCATTTTTGTAGGTATATGATGGGATCTGATTGTGGTTTTAATTTGTATTTACATGATGATTAAAGATGTTTACTATATTTTATGTACTTACGGTCATTTGAAGCTCTTTTATTAACTAGTTCTTTACATCTTTAGTGCATTAGTTTGTTTATTTTTTCTCTTATTATTATCGGTTTGGAAGAGTTCTTTTTATATTCTAGTCCTTTGTCATATGTCTGTATTATGAAAATTTTCTTCCAGTGGTTGCAATTTTCCATTTCTTAACAGTGTCTTTTGAAGAATAGAACATTTTTAATTTTGAAGATAAATTTATCATTTTTTCTTTTGTGGTGCATGCTTTTTGTGTCTTGTTTAAGGAATTGGTGTCTCATTTGCCTACCCAAAGGTTATAAAGATTTCTTCCTGTGTTTCCTTCCAGAATTTTTACAATTTTTACCCTTTATGTTTATGTCTGTGATTCATCTTAAATTAAATTTGTGTATGGCATGAAGTAGGAGCTGAGATTCTGGGTTTTTCTTGTTTTTTGTTTTTGGTTTTTTTTGGCATATTGATGTACAGCTGTTTCAGAACCCTATGTTGAAAAGACTCTCCTTTCCCATTGAATTACACTGGTGTATTTTTCAAAAATCAGCTGGCCATGTATGTGTGAGTTTGCATCTGGACTTTCTAGTCCTTCCTGTTGGTCTATATCTGTATCCTTAGTCAATAGGATGATGTCTTGTTTAACAAAGTTTATGGTAAATCTTTGCATTAAGTTGTATAACTCATCCAACCTTTGTTCTTTTTTACTACGACTTTTGCTATTTGTGGCCCTTTACATTTCCATATAAATTTTTGAGTCATCTTGTCTTCTAGAATTTTGAATGCGGTTGCATTAAAGCTATGAATCAATTTATAGAGAATTTACATATTAACAATATTGAGTTTTCTGATCCCTAAACATATACATTTGTTTAGATTTTTAAAAATCTATCTCAGAAAATTTTGTAGTTTTTAATGTAGAGGTTTTGTACATCTTTCACTAATTTATTTCAAAGAATTTTATATTTTTCCTGCTATTGCAAATGTTATTTTTAAATTTAATTTTCTAGTTATTTGTTCCTAGTTTTAAAGTTTATAGTAGGAAAGCTAGCTTGGTACCAGATATTCTATTATAGGCCAGAAGCAAGGTTTTATTTTTAATAATAACCATGGGAAAGTTGAAGTATCTTCTCATGAACTGCTACTTTTCTTCTTTCTAAAATGTTTCTAGGACTCTGTACAAAATAGACATTTTTCTGGTCTCTGTCAGATTCCAAAGCATTAAACGGTTGGGCAGATTGTGTGTGTGTGTGTGTGTGTGTGTGTGTGTGTGTGTGTGTGTGTGTGTGTGTGCTCTTGATGCTGCTATTTGGATTTCATAAATTCTCTTCTGGAGAAATTTACCGCTATTACTCTTTATTTTTGGCGCCAGTAAACTAAGACCAATTTGTGAGCAGGTATAATAACTATGCTTGGTTCATTCAGAAGCCTGGGAAGTATCTCAAACTCCCCTATGGCCAGTTTAGAGGCACTGCTGAAATATTAGCTGAATGGCCAAGCTTAAATTAGAAAGCACAAAAAAGGGTAAATATTGACTTATTCAACAAAGTTGTTATATTTGCATTCAAGGCACCCTTGGAGGCTTGAAGAAGCAGCTAGTTTACAAGAAAAAAGAATAAGGCTGAAAATAGCCTATTTATGTAATTCCTAGACAAAAGAATTTCAAGTTATTGATAATGACATATTTCTGTATCTACTTTTTAAAACATTTTCAGATTCCACATTAAACATATGTTTCTATGCACATATGTTTATTCTGCTCCCTCTGCCTTGAGTACCACTCCTTTCTTTCTCTGAACTTTTAGTCATTCTTCAACAATAATCTCCATTTGTTCCCAACCTCCCCACCTCTACCTCCACAACTTTATTACAACTCCTGTCATAAAATCCCTCCTACTGACTTGGTCCATACCTTCTTGGTGTTCCCATCATGAAAGTTTTACATTCAGTTACATTTAGCAAGTATTACATATGCCTCAGTTCTGCTTGAAGTATGTTGTCAATGAAACTTCTTAGGCATTCTCAAATACCCTAAGTAGCATTTGTAGATTATTTTTCCTCCTTTCTCTAAGTGTAATGCTGTCAGCATTCAGGGTTTGTTTTAGGTATCTACTTTTACCACATTCAAGGAAAGGGAGTGAATCCTAAATACACACAGACTGAGGTACCCAAGATATGCCTGAGATCACATGATGATTTCTGAAAAAACTAATTAAAGGGGAGCACTGAGGGTAGGAGTGGAAGGAGCTCAAGGTCAAAGGTCCTGGGTGCTGATCCTGACTTTGTTAACAGCCAACTCTGTGACCAGCCCAATGCTTGCCACACAAAAAGTATTTATTGATGAGTGAATGAACTTGAAGAAGTCACTAACCTCTGTTGGCCTCAGTTTCTACATCTTAGAATGAAGGAGTTAGAGTTGATGGTTTCTAATTTCATTTCAGCTTTATAATTCATAAACTTCTTATGATCCTTTAGCACATAAATCAATCATTATAGTAAAACTTAATGTTTGGATAATTAGGAAAGGAGAATAGAAATGACATTTATGGAGTGCCTACTATGTGTTAGATATTTTTGCTATCTTTGAAGATGTCTAAACATAAGAAATCATACTGATCCTATCCTCTCATTTCTATGGGTTCTGTTAGATTTTCATTATCTTTCTAATTTCTCCAACTTTCAAGTGAGCAAGGATTAAGAACCACTCTTCTAGGATAAGAGAGAAAGGGAGTGAGCTGCTCTATGAAGAGAGACGAGTGCTTTAGACTTGGTACAGTCATTATTTACATGCAAATTCATATTTCTAGTGCACTTGAAGCTGAGCTAAGTAAATATACCATTTCCTTGAAGTTGATTGATTGATTTCATTTATTATCTCATTTATACCTTGTGTAAAGATAAACTTTTGTATAACTCCTATCACAAAATTCAAATAAGTGGGAGGTTTGAGTTAACGCTCTCTTATTACATATGCCAGGACTATAAGGTATAGACTAAGGATGTTTGATAGAATAGACATTTTCTTGGGCAGGATAATCTTTGAATATGGATTGCTCCATGAAATATTACCCTGCCCCATGACTGCCAAAAAGAAATCCACCTTGCTGCAAGGCCACCATTCTTCCCCTCCATTGTTTGAGAGATTGATTACCTTAGCTTGTGCTTCTTCTGAAGGAAAATTTGTCAGATTCAGTCATGTCAAGCGACATAAAGCACAAATATTCTTGCACCCTTTGGGTGCTGGGCTCTAGAATCAAGGAGTTTGCTAGGGCTGCCATAACAAAATACCACAGACTGGGTGGCTTAAACAACAGAAATTAATTTTCTCAGCGTTCTAAAGGCTAAAAGTCCAATATCAAAGTTCAGCAGGTTTGGTTTCTCCTGAGGCCTTTCTCCTTGGCTTGCAGAACTTGGCCATCTTCTCGCTGTGTCCTCACATGGCTTGTTCTTTGTGTGTACACATCCTGGTGTCTCTCCTCCTTCTTATAGGGACACTAGTCATATTGGTTTGAGGCCCCACCCTTATGGCCTCATCTTACCTTAATTACCTCTTTTTTTTAAACATATTTATTGGAGTATAATTGCTTTACGATGGTGTGTTAGTTTCTGCTTTACAACAAAGTGAATCAGTTATACATATACATATGTTCCCATATCTCCTCCCTGTTGTGTCTCCCTCCCACCCTCCCTATCCCACCCCTCTAGGTGGTCACAAATCACCTAGCTGATCTCCCTGTGCCTTGCGGCTGCTTCCCACTACGTTTGGTGGTGTATATATGTCCATGCCACTCTCTCACTTCGTCACAGCTTACCCTTCCCCCTCCCCATATCCTCAAGTCATGCTCTAGTAGGTCTGTATCTTTAATCCCGTCTTACTCCTAGGCTCTTCATGACATTTTTTTTCTTAGATTCCATATATATATGTTAGCATACAGTATTTGTTTTTCTCCTTCTGACTTACTTCACTCTGTATGACAGATTCCAGGTCCATCCACCTCAGTCAAATAACTCAATTTCGTTTCTTTTTATGGCTGAGTAATATTCCATTGTATATATGTGCCACATCTTCTTTTGGCCTTATGGCCTCATCTTACCTTAATTACCTCTTTAAAGACCCTGTCTCCAAATACAGTCACATTCTAAGATACTAGGGATTAGGATTTCAACATATAAATTTGGGGTAGGGGACACAATTCAGTTCATGACACCATCTGAGGACATGAGCATCTGAGCTGATCTGGTAACACATCCATTCTTTCCCGCCTTCCTCGGTAGAGGGAAGGTTCAGGCTGATTTTGTGTGGTTTATGTTAGGGCCATACCCCCTGGGTCACTGAGAAGAAAGATTCACTTTTCCTATGAGAGGAAGCACAGGGAAGAAGGACCATTCATCTCCCTTTAGACCCTAACATGTCGTAGAGGTGAAATATAGTGAGCCTCCTGAAAAAGTTGTTTGGGAAAAGAAAGCAGCCTGGTTTCTGTGTTAGTGACAGCTCTAGAATTTTAGAGGAGGTACAACCTGCAAGAAAGAGTTTCTGTGAAGGGAGGCAATCTTGGTTCTCTAAGGAGGGACGCAATTCATAATTCACATCCATACTTTTATGTTTGCAAGCATGTGCAAGACTTTGTCCCAAGGCAGAGTCTCCCTTTGTTGCTCTGTGGCATGTGTGTATTTTTTTTTTTTTTTTTTTGTGGTACGCGGGCCTCTCACTTCTGTGGCCTCTCCCGTTGCGGAGCACAGGCTCCCGACGCGCAGGCTCAGAGACCATGGCTCACGGGCCCAGCCGCTCCGCGGCACGTGAGATCTTCCCGGACCGGGGCACGAACCCGCGTCCCCTGCATCGGCAGGCGGACTCTCAACCACTGCGCCACCAGGGAAGCCCAGCATGTGTGTATTTAAACATAGATTCATTACGCTTGCACCGGCGGGCTGATCAGCGTCATCCTAGGCCTGCTGCTGTTAAACATGGCATTGGCAGGAAGACCCACTGGGGTCTGGTTTGACATGTGCAGAAAGCTGCCACTGTACAGCCAGAAGAGTGAGTGTGTGACAAGGTTAATAAAACCCCGTATTCCTCAAAGGTGAAGCTTGAGTGACTTTGTTCTTTTCTGAGGCCTACCTGTCATCAGAGACAGGAAATCTGATGGATCTGGGAGGCTCCTTGCCCTGGCTCAGCTAACAAGCTCTGCTTCATGCAGGCTGGTGCCAAAGGCTGCCACAGTGCTGGAAGGCCAGAGGCCTATGTGATAGTAATGGCAAGAATGTTAGATAGGGAATATGGCTGACTCTGTGACTAACTGCAACACTTCGGGCAATGTATTTAGCTCCCTGCAGGTCTCGGTTTACTCCTCCATAAAATAGAATAAAAGATCTTCATGGTACCTTCTAACTCTGAAGTACACGTTTTTCAGGGAATAATTCTCTTAAAGCACCTGAAAATTTTAGAACAAGTGGATTTACCCAGGATTTATTCAAGACCTCAAAATTCCATGAACAGTCACATTACTAGATGGGAGTTTATGTTTTTAAAGTACATTGATTTTTACAAATCTCTTAAGAAAATAAAACATAAATTTTATATGTCTTTAAGACTGTGTTCAAGTAGTATTATAGGGAAATACATCATTCCTTTTTAAAAATGCTGACTTTTTAATGGGTCAAATTATTGGCACTGAGTTTCTAATTAAGATGCTTACCCATATAATGACATTTGGAAATTGTTTATGTAGTAGACATTCTCTGTGTCCAAAAAGTCAGATAAAGAAATTAGAAGACAGGAATTCCCTGGCAGTCCAGTGGTTAGAACTCAGTGCTTTCACTGCCAGGGCCCGGGTTCAATCCCTGGTCAGGGAACTAAGATCCTGCAAGCCGCTGCAGTGTGGCCAGAGAAAATAAATAAAGAAGAAAAAAAAAAGAAATTCTAAGACTATACACATGGACACATATGTTAATTATTTCTCTATCCTTTGTGCTGGTCTGGAATAAATGAAGAGGACAAAACCCCTATCATCTTTAGGGAAAGGATCAGGCTAAATTTCCTTCTTTTTATGATCACTGAAAGCTGATGACTTCATTCCAGTATTTAAAATATAGGTCATGAAAATATTTTTTTATTTTAACGGTAATACTAATAAAAACAAGTTAACAGTACAGTCATTATATAACATTCTTATGAATTTATCATTAATAAATGACAAAATTAAAGTTATTATGTATTAATTTAATCAAGGTGATTGCTCCTTGTCAATGTAAATGTTCTAAATCTTGCCTTCAGTTCAACAAACCAATTTGTCATTGGAGTGAGAATGTCTTTTAAAATATCTAGCATGAGCTTCAAACTCACATTTTCAAATAGGTGCTTTTCCTGTCACCTCAGCCCAGATCAAGCTCACCTCCAATAGTTTCCTCCTGGTCACTGGGATGGCTACTTCCTTAGTCATTCAGGCTCATCATCATTTCCCAGACACCTATAATGCTTCCCTTTCTTCTCGCCAAGTCATATTGACTCTGCTCAAATTCACCCTCTCCGTGCCATTTGCAGCGCTATTGCCCTGCCTTAGGCTTTCCTAAACATTATTTACTTAAATCTCTTGCCGTTTACAGGTTGAACTTTCTAAAGAATAAGTTCGGTCATCTCATTTTGCTTAAAACCTTCAGTGACTCTCTAGGCATGTGGAGTAAAACCCAAACTCCTCAATTTGTCCACTCAAGGGCCTCTGCGATCTGACTCCCCCTAGATTGCCAATCATACTCTCTAGTATATTCTCTGATGACTCCCAAGACATAGCTTCATTGTCCTAGTCACTTTTTTTTTTTTTTACTCTGTACTGCGGCCATGCTGTCATCTCTACTTAGAATGTTTTTCTTTTTTTCTTTGCCTATTGAGAATTTTCTGGTCCTTCAAACTTTTTCTGAGCATCCAGTCTGTAATACAGACCCCACAGTTGGTAGTTATATACAGGGTAGTTATCCTGGGGAATGAGTCAAAAAGCTGTTGGAAAAGCCAGAGGAATGGTGAGGCAAATGAGAGATTAGCATCAACAGGAAGCTGTAGCATGGCTACGGTAGGGCTGGAAGGACAGCAGAAGGAGATGATATTCCAGGAGACCAGGGGCTGGGGCCATCCAATGGGAACTGAGGCATGAGGGAGATTCAGCCACAACCAGAGATGCTACCTAAAGCACAGAGACAGAGAGAGAGAGAGGGAGAGAGATACCCATACCCTGCCCTCCTGCCTTCCTCCAGTCTCCTGCCTGAAGCTTGCATTGGCTGAACCTAGCCTGAAGCTAGTTGTCAAAGGAACCTGGGAAATGTTGGTTTCAGGATCAACCCTCCAGTGACATAGGGTAGAACAGGGGGTGAGGAATGGATCTCAGAGCAAAGAGGCAAATAACTAGCAGGTACCTGCTCCTGAAATCATTCCTTTTCCATTGGAACCTCACTCAGTTCCAATTTCTCCTTTGTGCTGTTTTAACCTTAGTGAGTCTCTAAGAAAACTTCCCTTATATGAGATTTATTTCTTTTGTATGCGCTTATATATACCACCAGATTGGAAGTTAGTTGAAGGCAGGGACTCTATTTTATTAATCTTTGTAACCCCAGAACTCTGTACAGTGTTTGGAATTTTGTACTAACTCAGGAATATTCCATACTGAATTAGACAGGAAACAGCATTAACAGCAAGAAAGACTAGGGAATAATTGATTAAGGGATATCAGAGAGGAGACAGAGATGAGAAGAAACAAGCGTCAAAGAACACCTAAGAACAGAGTAGAAATGAGTAGTAAAGTGCTAAGCACTTAAATCTCATGGCTTTATAAGTTGTCTATAATATCAGAATCTCTTTACATTTCAGTTTTCCTCAGAGTGGAGTCCTTTGGTATGGCATTCACATTGGGAGATCCCGTGAAATTCTGCAAAGTGCCACATGCAATTATGTTCTCCTATCCTTTTCATGGCTTGTCCAAGGTAGAAAGCACTTATTAATGCTTCCTAATTACTAAAGGGCAGTCTGTAGAAGGGGAGTTAAAAATGGAGAGGGAAGTATGTGTCAGTTCTCTGGGCTTTCATGGGGCTGATTTCGTTGTTAGGTTTCATATACCTTTTGTAAGTCAAGAATAAACGTCCAAATTCTGACCTAAGAACTTTGATCTAGCTATCCTTTCCCTGAGTCAGCACCTCCTCTGCTTTACGTACATGTTTCCAGTTTGTAAAATGAAAGGATCAGGGAAAAATATATTTTTGTTTAAAAAAAAATCTCTTTTGCTGTTTATAAAATCATCACATTTACTGCATAATATTTGGAGAATATAGAAGTACGTAGAAGAACAAGAAAATTCCACCACCAATGATGATCACTGTAAGTAATTCGAAATATATATTTCCAGTCTTTTCTCTTCTCTCTCAAAATGGAGTCATACTCTATATATACTGTCTTATAACCTGCTTCTTTACTTAAAATTATAACATACACATTTTCCTATTTCAATAAATATGAATCAACACTTTTTTTTTGAATCAACACTTTTTAAGAAGACAGCATTGTATTCCACTAAATTTATTTACTTAATCCCTGGTTGTTGGATATTTTGGTTGTCACTCCATGTTTCTGGTATAATATGTTACACTGTTATATTAGTTTCTCATTGCTGCTATAGCAAATGACCACAAACTCAGTGACTTATAATACAAATTTATGCTTTTACAGTTCTAGAGGCTAGAAGCTCACATCAGTTTCACTGGGGTAAAGTCAAGGTATCGTCCAGGCTGGTGCCTTTGGAAGCTCTAGAGGAGAATCCATTTCCTTGCCTTTTCTAGTTTTAAGGGGCTGTCTATATTCCTTGGCTTGTGGCCCCTTTCTCCATCTTCTAAGTGTATTGGTTCAGTCACTGCTTCCATTGTCACATGGCCATCTCTCTGACCCTGATTCCTCCTGCTTCTCTATTATAAGGACCCTTGTGATTATATGGGGCCCACTTAGATGACCCAGAATAATCTCCACATCTCAAGATCCTTCACTTAACTTATGTTCAAAGTCCCCTTTTTCGTATAAGTTCACATTCACTGGCTCCAGGGAGTAGGCATATTTGGGCGGTATCATTTAGACGACCTCACTGCTCTAAAAAGCAATGCAGGAATCTTTTCAGGCCTGTCCCAGCTCTGTAATTCTATGATGAGGCTTTTAGAGAGATGACTGAAATTATTGTAGCTTCAGGAAGGTTCATGAGAGCAAGTGTAATAGTGGACAGAAAAACTGAGTCAGGACACTGGGTTAGCTCTGGATCTGCCACTGCATTTCTGTGCCTCCTGGGGGTCAGTGGGCTTTTTATTCTGCTGCAGCATCCTCAACATGCTCATCTGTAAGGTGAGGGAGCTGGAGATGCCTTTCGAACTGAATTTTCTGTGACCTTTGAACTGAAGCGCTCTAAGTTGTATAAATTAAAAACAACAAAGATGTGTCAAAGAGGCTGATGGGGGGAGATGCCTGTGCAGTATCCCAGGGCCAGACACACAGTAGGCATGTTTTAATAACTACAAGTCTTGGAAGAAAACATCACCTCAACCTTAATTAATTAACTATTTATTAAACATCCACTGCGTACAGGATGTTTCATATGTTATCATCAATAGCAATCTCGTAAATTAGGGCTACTCTGCATACTTTTCAAACAGTTTAAGTACTCTGTTCTAGGCTCCACAGTTAGTAACAGAATTGTCGTATCCATTTGTATCCAAGTTTACGCTCTTTCTCTTAGATCCTGCTGCCTGTGCACACACTGTATAGAAATAATAGCAGCAGAGGAGTTGGAACATATACCTGACATTTCTGGAATAATTGGTAATACCACATCATTGAGGATTTGGGCATTTTTGATGCAGTTAAATGGTTATTTCTTTATGAACCTGCCTGGCAGGGTGGGATAGAACTCCATTTCTCTCGAAAGCAACTTTTCCTGCCCTAAACTGCACAGAGGGACTGGGGGAAATTTCTTCATTCTTCTGGCTTCTTTTACTGGTGCTCGTGGTCAGGATGTGCACGTGCTGCACTTACGTGGCCAGTCATTCGCCAAGTTCCCTTGCCTTATGGAAACCAGATGGAAGCTGGAGTCAAGGTTCTCGGCCACAGAAGTGAGGCTGGGCTGCTCTCTGGATGGAATCTCTGAATTTAGGAGGTATAATCCTCTTTCCTCCCTCTCCCCTGCCCCACTTCTGCGTCTAAAAACCAAGAGTCAATTTCAGAGATATAGCCTTTCTCTGTGTGTTGCCCAGATACTTTTTTTTTTTTAATTTGTAATTGCAACTTTGTTTGTAGCAAAAGCTCTGTTTGGTTGTCATAAATTGTAACCAAGACGAATAATATCCACAAAACAGTCAGTGCTAACATATGCTTTGAATAGCCTAGATTGATAATGTGAGGTCTTGCACAACTTTAGTAACTTCTACCAGCATTTTGGAAGAATTAAACAAATGCACAGGAAAACAAACAAACAACAACAGAAAACAAACAGAAGGCTGGGAGAGAGGGAGGGCAAATTTCAGATGTGTTGGTTACCAGTGAAACTCAACAAGATTGATTCCGAGTCTTATTCTGGAGTTTTCAGTAAATGAGCATCTCAAGAGTAGGAGTGATCTTAAAGCTCACTCGGTAATAAATTGTCTCTAGCTGTTCCCTATTGGAAGAGCCCAGGAGTAGTTCTATTGTGAAATATGATTGTCATATAAAGTCCTGCTTTCTAGTTATTAACTTTTATAGTAGTAGGAGGAGTAATGATAATTGTAAGTGTAGAGCAACTTGTGGAATGTAAGATATGAAGGATTGAGGATATCATAAATAGTCACGCACTAGTTACATGCCTTGGGGAAAATCCAGTACTGCGGTAAGAGCATAGGATATGAGTCAGAAAGGCACTAGACTCTCTTACTTATTGGCTGTGTGGCCTTGAGTAAAGTATTTAACCTCTCTGTGTTTTCATTTTGGCATCAGAAACGAAGTTAGGATAAATTTTAAATGTGATGTATCTCAGTGCTGGGAACATGATATGTGCTTTAAGAAGTGTTGTACTCATTCCATAAATTCTCTACCTGTGTATTTACATCTACCCTTCAGGTAAGCTTGCAGCAGAGGACCACTATAGGAGAATTCATCTTTGGACACAACCCCTCTCCTCCACCCAGAGCCCCTGCCCTTTTCCAGAAGGTCATGGTCCTCTCTGGAGGAGTCCCAGTATAGTGGAAGTTGGTGCTAGATAGCCTTGAACTCAGTCTCTGAGCTGTGTATCCTTGAGACAAGTCACTTAAAGCAGGGCCAGACACAATGTAGACACTAAATAAATTTTGGTTGAATAAATAAATAAGGGAATGAGTTGCTTTTTTCTACCCCTTTCTACTTGGAAATTTTTTTACCTCGTTCTTCAAGGTCCCATTTACATTACTTCTCCTGGAGACTTCCCCCCAAACACTGACAAACATATATTATAGCACAGGTCACAGCCTGTGCTCTTCAGTGATAGATAAATGTGATTTTCAATGGCAGGACTGTGACTTTGCATTCTCAGAATGTAGCCTGGTTTCTGGAAATTGATTTTTAAAGAAATTAATTAATTGAGTAAATGAAAAAAAAAGAAATCCTAAAGACAGCATCCTAACCTCTCCCCCTCCCTCACTTCTGGGCTACTTTTGTAGTTCCCATACTCAAGTCCTTTACCGATAATTGGCTACATATTGCTTACTTCCTGCCCGCTGTAAAGTCACACTAATTTACTGCCAGTACTTATGCTTATCTTGTCAGGAAGGTGACCTAGAATATTTCCTGAGTAGAAGCAGAAAGCCAAGGTGTATTGCAGACCTTTGAAGCATCCAAGACAGATTGACTGATTAGGCAAACATGATTTTGGCTGAGTATCTTCAAGACGTTGGCCCACTGAGGAACTTTGCATCTCTCAGGGGATTCCGAGCATGATATACTCCAACCCAAACAATTCTTTCCTTCTTTCCTCTTAATTTCTCTATTTCTTTTCCAGGAAGTGTTCTGCTCTCAGTTAACTCAAAAGCCCATCTTCTCTTTCTTCCTCAGCACATTCAATCTGTTATCAAACCCCATTATTTCTATTTTGTTAACTTATGTAAATTTTCAGTATTGTTCATTATTTCTTTCGAATTAAAAAAAATTATTTTATATTGGAGTATAGTTGATTTACAGTGTTGTGTTAGTTTCAGGTGAATCCAGTACTTGTTAACTATTTGGTTTGGGGTAAATCACTGTATTCTCTGAGCCCCAGTTTCTTCATAAATAAAATGGGATGATAACTCATTCAGTCTTCCTTACCTGGTTGTTGCCTGAATGAGATTTGATCACGGAAAGGAAAGAGCTTGGGCATTTGTGAAACCTTGGCATCGTTAGTGGTCACTGTTTTTATGATTTGATCCTCTAGAGTGACTGGCCATCCCAGTTTGCGCCGGGCTGTCCTGTTTTAGCACCAAAAGTTCCACATCCTGAGAAACTCCTCAGCTCTGTGGAAACCGGGATGGTTGGCCATCCTCCCCCTTATCTCTATTCCCTTTGCCTCTTCCCCAGTTCAGTTCCTTCCTGTTGGGCATTCGAGACTTTCCAAGACTTCGCAGGTCTGACTCCACCAACATAACTCACCTGTTATCACTGGCATGATTTCTCTGGAGGAGTGAGTAGATGGTAAGAGATACTTCTGCACAGTAAACCAGAAGGACTGTCCCATGGGAGAGAGAGAAGGAGAGAGAAAATGTAGCTATGATCAAAGCTGCTACTTGGGCAGGAAGAGTGGTGGATTTCTCCAGGCAGTTGGTGCAGAGCCCCAGAGGTACTGCAGGGGAGCTGCCAGGTTCCTGCCAGGACTTCTGGTATGAGGCTGGCTGAAGCCCTCTGACCTCAGACTCACACTTTGCTGTGTGTGATTCCCAACCTTATGGGACATTGCAGGAAACAAAGACTTTGAAGTCATTCTGGTCTGGATTCGGGGCAGGGCCTGCTACGTAATTGGCAGAGCCCATGGAAAGGACATGGGGCATGGAAAGTGAAAATGAGAGGCCCCAGATGGGGAAGTCAATCTCTCCTTCCCATAGAATCACTCCCTGAGGGACTGCAGCCTCTCTGCAGGGATACTCTTGGTACCTGTATGGGAGTGAGTAAGAGGTCCCCACTGAGTCACCCGCCAGACGTGTGTGGCACTGCTAGCCCATGGCAAGGACAGACACTGCCTTGCCTTATCCAGAGATGCTGCAGGGCACATGCCTGACACTAACTCTCCCCGTGCCCACAGTTCCACGCTAGGGTGGAGGGTAAGGGCAGAAGGCAGGCCTCTTCCTGCCAACAAGACCCCATTGCTGCCCTGGGTGGAGGACCCAGTGGTTGTGGGTAGAGAGGGGAAGGCCAGACAGCGGGGAGCTGGGGTCAGGGAACAGGAGGCCAAGAACTCATCCAGGCAGTCAAGGAGGCATTGGGAAAGGAGAGTGCACATGAGCTGGGGGTTCCAAGCTCCTGGAACATGTACCATTGGCCTATTAGACTCCATTTATAAAACTCAACTTCAGAGATAAAGTTATTAAAAATTTCACAATGGTGACAACCGGGGCCTTTTTGAGCACCAGGGCCCATGTGACTGCACAGATTGCACACCCATGAAGCCAGCTTGTTCTAACTCTAGTTGGCCTACCTATCACCCAGGACAAGTCTCATCTCCTTTCTGCCCTCAGTCTCTTCACATGTGAAATGGGCTCTCATACCTACCTCTCTGGGCTACAATGAGAGGTAAATGATATTTTATATATCATGCAGGGTAGAAGCTCCATATACAATGCATTGGTTTCCTTTCCCCCCTGACTTACAGTTTAGTAAGAACTTCTAGCTGCCTTTGGTCAGATTAAGTTCACTGAAAGGGCATTTTTCTCCCCTTAGGACAAAAACAAGATCTAATTCAGCTTTATAATCCTTAGAGCCTAGTGTAACAGCACATAGTCTGTATATAAAATGTGAGTTAATGAGCGAGCAACTTCTTTTCATGCTTTTTAAAGTAGGACTTTTCCTTTTTCTTCTTTGCATCTTTTCACAGTTTATTACTTAATCTTGTCCTTTATCCTTGAGTTGTGAAAGAGAGTTTAGGAAGCCCTTGCTGATGATGTGCTATAATATAGTATATGTTAAAATACAGTATGTAAATCTTGGAATGGATGACGCCCTCTAAAATAGAAAGCAATAGAAAATTATAAAGGAAATAACTAGTTTATTTGACTCTAAAATATAGGAAATTTAACTATATTATTTATTTGTTATAAATAATAATATATGAGAAGAAAGGAGGCCAGACAGAAGTTTAGCAAAATTTCGGGAGTGTTTGTCTCTGGAAATAGGAATTGGAGTTTATTTTTTAGCGTTTATTGTATTTTCGAAATTTTGTACAGTTAACAAGCATAACAAATTTATAGTACGTTATTTACATTATTTTTCAAATATAGAAACCATGACTTAAGGCCTAGGACAAGTGCCATTTCTTCCATACAAGTTATTTTCCAATCTGTTCTAACTTTATTTATACCACAACCCTATGAGGTGAATATTCTTATTATTCTCATTTTGCAGATGAAAACGCTAAAGTTAAATGACAGTAAAAACTTGACCAGGGTCAAATAGCTAGGAGTGGCAAGCCTGGTGTTTAAACGTCAGTTTTTCAATTTTCCAAAGCCAGGCACCTTACCTACTTACATTGTCTTCTAAACTTCTTTAGTGCTTTGTATGTTATTTAGTACACTCTGCTTTGCTGTTTAGGTATGTGGGTTCTTATCTATTTCTCCTTCTAAACTGTTAGCAGTGTGTGTTTAGCAGCTGTGGTTTGCCTTGGATTCCCACAGAACCTCACAGGCAAGAGGGGCTCAATAGGAACCACATGTGGGTTGAATGAATGTTTGAAAATGAATGAAGGGTGACTCCACCTAGCATGATGGTAAAGTTTGTAGCCAGTGCCATCTCTGCTTTTTATTGTAGCTACCTCCTGGGAAGACTTGGATTTTCTGCCGGGAGTTTAGCTGTGGGTGCCAGCTTCTCAAAGCAAAAGCAGCCTTATGTTTTAAAAAGTGTTTTTAAATATCAAAACAACGAATATTAACCTGGAGGTCATGTGCCTAAAGGCCAAAGATGTTCTCTTTTGTTTGACCCCAGTATGCTCCAAAACGGATTAACAAGTGCTTTGGTTCCTGAGGCATTATGACAGATCATGATAATTTATGTGTTGCTGGAAGAGATTTTAAAAAAATAATAATTTAGGCCAGTTGGTGGCCTTGAAAAGGCCTTGCAGCTTTTGGGAGGTGTTTATGGGATAGAACGAGGGCTTTTTTGAAACTAAGGATTACAAGAGTAGGGTTCTAATGCATTTTAACCACACCATTCTTCTTATGAGCTTCAGCCAATTGCTGCTAAGGTAGCCTCACCACATGAGCCACAGTCTTCTCATCTTCGGGCTAAACATTGAACATACTACAAAGCAGTGTTTCATCAAATATATATCAGAAATTTGAGTGCATTGTATTTCCTAGGATATAAGGATATCTTTTTCTTTCTCCCCTCATCCATCCCTTTCTCTTTTAAAAAATTTAAATTGACTCCCACTGAGTTTATGTGTTCCTCAAATAAATGTGACTAAACCAGCCAATCATGTTAACTGTATCTATTGACTCTACTGTCTTACTGGAGAAAAAACAATACAGAATGGGAAAATATTCTTTGTTTCTCCTGAGAGCAGATTAGAGCTTGCATGTGTGGAGCTTCAGAATATTGATTTGCATTTGCATAAAACAACTGCCACTTAGCTGTAGGAGACAATTTGCCACTTGGCTACACCTGATTGGCTCAAGGATGGATGTCGAATCCAATCAGATTATCTGCCCTGAAATTTCTGAATTGTTACCAAGACATTAGTTGCAGTCTGGGATATTTGTTTAAATTTAGATAATGAAATATTAGGAGCTTGGGAGAGGCAGAGAATAAAAGAGACACAAAGAAGGAGTGAGAACATGAGAGACCCTGGGAGAAGCTGTGTCTAAGGTCTTCCAGACTATCCCAGGGGGTTTGGTTGGTCCCAAAATGTGACTTTGAATTTAATGCAATATTTTTCTCCTTCTAACAAATTTTCCGTCTTTATCAAGCTGCTTCAAGTTGGTTTTTGTCACTTGCAAACCAGAGAAACTTGTGTATGTATCTATTACTACCCTTACCACTTTGTTTTAAACTAGTCCATGGGTCACTTTCCCCCATCAAATTGAGAGTTTCTCAAAGTTACAGACCTGTTTTTTTCCTATCCTTTGCACTTAGCATATGTCTGGCACAGAAGGAAATTCAGTGATTATTGACTGAAACAGATACAAAAAGGATAGGGAATGGAGATGTTACCCTGTGAGCTTAATTCATTCATTGACGAGATCTCCCTGTTAGAACAGTAGTTGCCTGTCATTTTTAGATGGTATGAGTATACTCTGATTCATCTCAGCTATATCTCAAGTCATAACAGTATATACACATCTATCTCCAGGATTCTGGGAAATCATTGTGGCAATAAAGAGGGGAAATCATATTTCAAAAGCCAAGAAGATGTTAGACAGATAAACTTAGTAAACTGAGATGCATATCTATACAGAAGAATTGATTCTTGATAGGGAGTGAGAACAGAGAAATTGGTCTGGGGACAAATAATAGAGGAATGACTTTAGTCTTGGGAAGACTATTTCCCAGAACTGGCTCCAAGAGGACTCCTGAATCCTCCGCATTTAGTGTGTGATATTGAAAAGTCCTCCCATACCCAAGTGGGGGGCCGTATGCATAGGGAAAGCTCTGTGTGTTCACATGGTTCCCTTGGGAGAGATGGAGGGTAGTCAGGAGCTGATTACCGTGCCCAGGCACACTCATGTGAATCTGCCAAACTCAATAGCTGCAGAGGCCTTGACATGTTTTCATTTCTGATTCTGCCCTTATAAAATGTGTTGCTAATTAAAATAACTGCCAGCTCAGACTCCTGCAAGGAAACCCATCCACGTGCTCAGAGGCTGTTGTTTTCCATGTTCCTAACTCTCATTAAATAAATAAAAACTACAAAACCAGCAGCAGAACCCAACTGTCGGGGAGAGCTGAAGGGGGGTAGCTGCCCATGTGTAAGTAATCAGGTGATATAATAATTCAACCTTCCCTTCAATAGAGGAGGAAAGGGTTAAATAGCAGATTGCTACTTCTACACAGTGCTATAGGCATGTTTGATTTGGCAAGTGGAAAAAGAAATACAAAAACACATGTCCTGACAAAGTCAAGAATTATCAAATTGAATTCAATAGTTACCGAATTGAATGTGGAGTATGTCTTTCTTCTTCATTTGAGCCATAGTTTGTGCAATTGTTTAAAAATTCATATGTACTCATTTTACTCCTTGCTATACCGCCTTCACTGGCTCCCCATTGCACCTTGCATAAAGCTTAAGCTCCCTTACATGGCTAGAGGAACTCTTGTGATCCAGACCTCACTTACTTCACTGGCTTCTGGTCCCTTGCTCACTCTTTAGCCACACCAAACTACGTTCAATGCCCTGAAAGTGCCACAGTGTCTCTTCCCTCCATACCTTTGCACACACTGTCCCATATGCCTGGAATGCCCATGCCAGCTATCCTTATTCCCCTGGTCAACTCATAAACAGTAATACAACTCAGGTCAGGAGTCTGCTCATTCCGTAAATCGTCCCTGACATCTCCACTTCCCCACCCCAAGTCTGGCCAGATATCTCCTTTGAGCTTTCCTGGCTCCTGCTCTATCCCTTACTATTGTGCCTTCTCATGTTGTAATTGATATGAATGAAGGAAAGAACTGTTCCGTAGCTATGTTTACAGTCCAAATCTCAGGGCACCGAAGACCCTAATGTTGCAGCTATCCCAATTGTCAAAAGGGAGATTGCAAAGCTGAAACTGTATGGAGGACTGAGGACCAAAAGTACTAACCAGCTTTAGACACAATGTTTGATTAGAACTATGAAATGATAAATTCACTCATTCATTCATTCATTCATAGTTTCAATTATATTTTTAAGAACTTACTTTGTGCTAGACCTTCAGGGAGTACTGGGGATTACAAATATGACTATGACCTAAGTAGTTCCTTATAGCTTGGAACTTACAACTTAGTTAGAAAGGCATACATACATACATACAAGCAATTTTTAAACCACAGACTTAATTAAACCTACAAAGTAAAAGCAAGGCATTAAATGAAGGCTATAATAGGGAGATCTAACCCAATCTGAGAGTCAAGGAAAGCACCCCTGAAAAAGTGCTATTCAAGGTAAAATAGTAAGGGTGTCTGTGCTATAAGACAGGGTAGGAGGAAAAGGATACCAGAAAAAAGGAACAGCATGTGCTTCCTCAGAAGCAGGAAAAGATTGACGTGTTAAAGGAACAACAGAAGACCAATGGAATAGAGCTATGTATATGGAGGGAAAAAAATGAGCCTGGAGAAGTAGATGGGATGCAGATCATGCAGAGCCTCATAAGACAGGCTAAGGCACTCGGATTTTACCCTAAGTGTAATTGGAAATCACTGAGAGGATTGAAGCCTAATTTTAAATCCAATTTGCGGTGTTAAAAATTATTTTGGCAGCAGTGTAGAGAATTGATTGGAAGGGGCAAGAGTGGAAGAGTAGACCAATTGGGAGGCTGTTACAGTATTTTCAGGAGAGATGGTGGCTTGCCCTAAAGCAGTTGGAGAAATGATGCAAGAGAGTACCTGGAGTCAAGAGATACTGAGGAACTAGAATCATTGGCCCTCGGGATTGATTAGCTGTCGAGGTTGAAGGAGAATGGGGTATCAACACTCGACACAAATAGGTTCGTTCAATTAACAAATAGCTATTAACTGGTTATGTGCCAGATAAGCTAGTTGAGGATGCCTTACATAAGCCTCTGACTGCCTTCTCTCAAACATTGCAATACAAATCTGTTTATAAGAGAGCATTAAAAAGTTTACTTTATTTCTGGTGCCTAATTGACTGTAATACAAACTTTTGAAAGAACGTTTCCCACTAAGCTTTTGTCAGGTCATACATTGAACTGATCACAACTCATAATCCCATTCCCACCCACTGCCATTGAAGACACTTCTCTTTCCATGAGCATGCCTTGCAGTCTTGCTTCTATGCCCCATCATATAGTTCTATTGTCACTTAGGATATTTTGAGAATCTGTCCATCAGCCCTTTCTCCCTGACTTGCATGGGCAGGTAACACATTGAATTATGCCTTAGTCTTTTACTAACTGTATATTAGGCATGTTACTAACCTCCCTAACTTCAGGGTTCTTCTCTCTGAAGAGTCGATTTCATTGATGCCAGTATCACTAATATCCTTTATGGGTAATGACATGTATTGTGCTTCCTAATGTGACATAATATGAGATAAAGCAACTCATCTGTGATGTTTTCTTGTCACAAACTTTTTTTTTAACATCTTTATTGGAGTATAATTGCTTTACAATGGTGTGTTAGCTTCTGCTGTATAACAAAGTGAATCAGCTATACATATACATACATCCCCATATCTCCTCCCTCTTGCATCTCCCTCCCACCCTCCCTATCCCACCCTCTAGGTGGTCACAAAGCACCAAGCTGATCTCCCCTGTGCTATGAGGCTGCTTCCCACTAGCTATCTATTTTACATTTGGTAGTGTGTATATGTCCATGCCACTCTCTCACTTCATCTCAGCTTACCCTTCCCCCTCCCCGTGTCCTCAAGTCCATTCTCTACATCTGCATCTTTATTCCTGTCCTGCCCCTAGGTTCTTCAGAACCATTTCTTTTTTTTTAAGATTCCATATATATGTGTTAGCACACGGTATTTGTTTTTCTCTTTCTGATTTACTTCACTCTGTATGTCTTGTCACAAACTTTTAACTAGAATATAACCAAACCTTTAGATCCAACTTCCAGCTTACTGGAAACAAAAGATATAGACATCATGAGGAAACACCATAAGGGAACAAGTCCAAGAAGTGGACATTCTACATAACAACTGGCCTGGCCTTTTCAATGGGCCCTGGGAATGGGGACTGTTCTAGATTTAAAGGGGCTAAGAAAAGAGACATAATAATCAAATGTAATATATGGTCCTTGATTGGTACAAGCTTGAAGGTACAACTGGGAAAATTTGGAATGCAACTGGGAAAGTGTGAATATGAAAACTGTAGTAGATGATGTTAAGGAGTTACCATTGATTTTGTTGGTTGTTAATTTTATTAGGTATGGTTATTTGAAGGAAATGCCCCTTATCATTTAGAAATGCATAACAAAGTATTCAAGGGAAAAATATCCTAATATTTGTGTTTTACTTTGGAAAGTGTGTGTGTGTGTGTGTGTGTGTGTATGTGCACATGTGCATGTGCGTATACATATGAACTAAAATGTAGTGAAATGTTATTAATTGTTATTTAAATCCAGGTGATATACATATGGGTGTTTATTACACTATTCTCTCCACTTTCTCTATTTAATAAAAAGTGAAACAGATAGATATATGGATAGGTAGATAAAATCATACCTATATTACAATGTTGTGAAGGTGAGAGACAAGGTGTCGAAAAGACCTCATTTGCATTATCGTTAAGTAAATGAGTACTGTCCTTCAAAACAATTTTCTTCCAGTCTGTGCATCAAACCTCACTCAAATCCAGAATCTCATTGCATTCAGCAACCATGTATTAGTAAAGCTTGGTCAGAAGTCTCTGGCATCCCTTGGAGGGTAATATGGATGTGAGCTGGCAGACTGGCTGTGGAATAAACATGTTTGGTGGAATAAACTTTTAAAATTTCTGGTCTATTCACTACTGGGCACAGAAATACTGCAATCCTTTTCCTACTTAAAAACCAAACTCAAATAACATATTCATGTTTGGATTTGTGAAAAAATGGAAAGGTCTTTGCTGAGCTGGAAACATGGTCTTCACACACAGGGTTTGATACTTGCCTCAACATAGTTCTGAAACTCACAGTCGTAAAGGTGTTTCACTGGACTCCTAGTCACAAGCCATTTTCCAGACTTCCTCTGTTTCCTCCAGGTCTGCCCTAGACACAAAAAAGGAGTTAAGTGTCTCTGACACCTGGGAGAGTGGGAAAAGCACTACACTAGGATGAAGTCAGGAGACATCAGCTTGTGGTGTAATGTGGATGCATCATACACACACATATCTGAGTCGGATCTTTCTGCCCCAACAGTTATAGATAGCAGCCCCTTTCACCCTTAAAAGTGTCCCGGTTCAATGATAAATCAGTTTGTCCTCCCCAACATACAGGACGTTTCTCTCCTGAGTTCTTCTGTGAACTGACTCTTGACTCATCCCCCGTTAATCCCTGTCCTGCACCCCTTTCCGCACTGCCACCTCCACCTTGCAGTCATCCAGCTGTGTCAATCTGCTTGAAGGTTCATCAGTGAACTGTTTTGTCTCTCACCTCCATAGTTGTATTTGATAACCCATCTGCCTAGGGTGTTCTCACATCCTTCCCACCTCTCTCTGCCTAGCTAACTCCTTTCCTTCCCAGAGGCTTAAGTCATCTGCCCCAGGAAACTTTCCTAGAGAACATAGAGGGAAGTTGGGTCTTTCCTCCTCTGGGTTTTAGAAAATTTAAGGAAGCTCTCATTCTCAGGGTGGTACAAGTGCTGACTCTGCAAGTCACATGACTCTGACAGTGAGTGCCTCCTTAAATTTTACACCATAGGCACCTCAGTTGCCTTACCCCATCCTGGCCCTGGTTTCAACATCTTCTATATTCCACCATCATGATTGCGCTGTAGAATTATTTTGGTCTCTCTTTCTGATCGTGAACTCCTTTAGCTGAGGGACCATGTCTTTTTCACTACTACAACCTCAATCCTTAGAAGTGTGCCTGGAATGCAGGAAGTGTTTATAAATGATGGTTGAAATAGGAGAATGATGGAATAAGGTAAATGGTGTTGAAGACACACCTGGTATTAGAGACTTATTAAACTATCAGGTACCAAATGGCATCTGCTGGAGATCTAGGAGAGGATTCAGAGATGGAAAAATTGGATAAAATATAAAATTCATCATCTGAAATATGCCTAGTATCCAGATACTGGTGAGCTGCTTAACAATACTACCTGCCCTCTAGAGAAACCTGAAAAACATTGCCTAGGTACACGATCTCAAACATCAGCAAAGCTTTGAGCAGGGTGAAATCAGATTGCCCACTAATGCAGGTTTCCTCCAAATAGGGAACCTCCCTTAATTTCCTCCATCGTTCTTCATGCTTCTTATATCATGTGTCCATGGTATCAGTTTGGAAGGAATGTCATGGGCTGGACTTTAGGAAGCCCTTCTCATGTGCCCATCATTGTACTATGCCCTTCACAAAGATTATCGTCTTTAATCATCTCAGCAATGTCATGAAGCAAGAGTTCATGTCCGTGGTCTATGGATGAGGAAAGCCAGAGATGTTATGTAACTTGCCTAAAGCCACACAGCTAGGAGATGAATGAAAAAGAGTACCTCCAATGCTCAGGGCAATTAAAACTTGATTATGCTGATTATAGCCCTATTCCCCCCAAAGCTGTCACAGACTAGAAATAAAAATAGACTCATGCAAATATTTGAGCACCTGCTCTGTGCTCTACTGTGGGTGTAAAGTGCATGCAGTAAAACTTTGTTGGGGTGGGGTGGGGAGAGAGGAAAGATAGATACTAAATGATTCATGGGTGGGTTTAGAAGAGCAAGCATATTCTCTTACAAAATATTCTTCAGGGGAGAATGCATAAAAATGGAAGTACCATGTTTGCAATAATGCCAAAAGCCATGAGACTGAAGAACCCCAGCAATAACAAAACTGTCTCCTTAAACTTTCCAAAAGACAAACACCTCTCCTGTGTCTTGTGCCTATAACTCACCATAGGTAGGTCTTTATGTGTGGAGTAAGGTAGAGAATGAGATGATTGTGCAGATAATTTTCTGGAGAAGTAGCTGGCAGTTGTTTTTCGGTGCATTTTCATTTGGAGAAGTTGCATACTTTTGGGAATAAGGAGCTCAAATCTCAACTTTATTCTAATATGTGTAAACAGAGTCTCAGCCTTCACCTGCCAGACCCACTGAGGTATGACTTGGAGCCCCCCATTTGGCCTGTTTGGTTTATTTCTTTCCTGGACAAACTCCTATTGTGTAGGAGCCCTGTGAGAACTTCAAAAAGGCCATTAAGGCTGAAATGTTTCTCAGTTCATTTTCACATTACTCACTCATCATTTCCAGAAGCCAGTGATAGGAGAGCTCAAGTGATTTCAGTCAAGTTTTCCCAACTGAAGCCCCACTTTCTGTGACAGTTACAAATGCTTTTAGCTCCATTTTGCATACATTCTAGAGAACTTGGTGGCAGGGTCTGTAAAGTGTGTTTTCATATTCTTTGGATTTCATCTTTGTAGCACGGCCTCCTGGAAAAACATCGCATTCCAAGTGAGACTGGGAAGTTTCATTCGCCATAGCAGTTGCCAATAACATGTGGGGAGTTTATTGCCCCTCCAGCGAGCTCATCAAATCCAAACAAAATGTGTGCACTGTAATTTTAGCTGATTCATTTCCATAAGATGCAAGTTGATGCTATTTACTAGATACCCAAAGACCAATTTAAGAGTCTAAACTATGGTGGAATTAAATATACAATAGTTTTTGACTCAATATATATCATTAGAGTCCTAGCAGGAAACAAATGCCATGCTCAAAAGGGTTTAGCTGAATATAGTTTCATGAAGAGGGAATGGGCATGGTTAAGGGAATCGACAAGGAGTGGTGAAGTACTAGGGAATTGTCAACACCAGGAAATCTTGCTGCCTCAGGCAGAAGGGGTGACGGGTAGTGCTTAGAGGCTGGAGCCCTGGAAGTACTCTGGAGGGCCCAACAGGACTTGTAGCTGTAGGAATGCAGCATGGCTCAGTACAGCAAGGCTGGGTGGAAAGAGGAGAATAAATTCCCCAACCTCTCTCCTTGTATCCTCTAATCACTTGCTGATGCTGCCCATTGGCCAACCCCAGCCAGAAGCCAGAGAGCAAGGGAGACTGGGAATACTCATCATTGAGGTCAGTCTCCTGGAGGTTCATGACAGACAGAGAAGGGAGAAATTGTCTTGGGGTATCCTATACCAAGCGACTTCAGATTTTACTCTGACAGAGTGGCATAACAGAATGAACATAGGTTTAGATGTCAGAAAGATCTGGATTCAAATTCTACCTACTCATGATCAGATATTGCGGTCTTTTCTGGAGAAAACTTGTTGGACCACCTCAGGAGAGTTTCAGCTTACCTTCTCTGAGTTTCTGTTTCTTAATCCAGTAAAATGGAAATAATGATAACTATTTACCTACCTACCTAACTGAGGTATTGTGAATGTTGAATAAGTTGCCTCAGTAAAGGAGCCTGACACAATGCTTGACACATGGAATGTATTTGGTATTTACTGATTTCTCCAATTAGCCTTCTATCAGTTATCCCTTATATGGTGAGATGTCTACCTTGTGGAGGTTGGAGAACCAGTCTGACTGTCTTTCTCTTACTGAGTTATTGCTGGAAGTCCCCTCTTGACTCATAGCTGGAGCAATGAATGGGACTGTGTTTTTCCTGGAAACTTGTTTATTGGGTTCCCCCTGTGGGGAGAGAATCCACCATTCGGCTGGTGTCACTTCTCTGAAGAAAACCTATTGGGACATCTTCATGTGAATTCCAGTTTTATCTCTCTGCAGGGACACTGGTTCTTAGGGAACAGTTCCCTGCAATGATGTACAAGACTTCACCATTTCTTCAGCAAGTTTAATTCCCCATTCATAAACTGAGGTTCAAAAAGCTTGTCTTTCCTCCTGGTATGCATTCACTGTTGACAAGGCATCAACTGTCAGCTGCTTTTCTGAGAACTTGACCAATTCAGTTCCTGATAGTCAGGGCTATTTCTGTCTTACCTGAAGCTACTAGGGAGCTTTTGGTTTATTGTTGTTTGTTGTTGTTAATGTTTGCTAATTTTGGAATATGTGGGAATAATTGGTTAGTTGTGAATTTTTTTTTTTTTTTTTTTTTTTTTTTTTTTTTTTTTTTTTGCGGTATGCGGGCCTCTCACTGTTGTGGCCTCTCCCATTGCGGAGCACAGGCTCCGGACGCGCAGGCCCAGCGGCCATGGCTCACGGGCTTAGTTGCTCCGCGGCATGTGGGATCTTCCCGGACCAGGGCACGAACCCGCGTCTCCTGCATCGGCAGGCGGACTCTCAACCGCTGCGCCACCAGGGAAGCCCTGTGAATTTTGACTGTACCCTTGGAAACAGTACTGGGGATTAAAAAACAAAGGGCCACAAGAGTCATTCATTTGATTTCATTGGTTTAAACTAGCATTTATCCACTGGGCATAATCCCTAATTCCCATAACCATCCTGTACAGTAGTGTCTTATTTTCAGTTGAGGAAACTGAGGCTCAGATAGATGGGGTGACATGTCCAGCTGGTAAGAGGTAAAGCTGGGCTAGAGATCATAGCTCTACATGAATCAAAGCACAGGACTTTGTTTATCTCTAAGATGGTTACAGTCAACTGCAATATTTTCATTCCGCTCTGGCCATTTAAAAATAAAAATCGCATGGGCTTCCCTGGTGGCGCAGTGGTTGAGAGTCTGCCTGCCGATGCAGGGGACACGGGTTCGTGCCCCGGTCCGGGAGGATCCCACATGCCGCGGAGCGGCTGGGCCCATGAGCCATGGCCGCTGAGCCTGCGCGTCCGGAGCCTGTGCTCCGCAACGGGAGAGGCCACAACAGTGAGGCCCGCATACCACAAAAAATAAATAAATAAATATAAAAATAAAAATCGCAAGAGTATGAGTTTCCTCATGACAAGGGGTAAGTCTTATTCATCTCTTTCTTTTCACTGTTGACCACTGCCCCTGCCATAGAATGGGTGCCTGATTAATGTTTGTTGAATGAAAAAATGAATGACTGAATGAACCATGCATACAAAGATATTTTTGTCTCTGTCGCATTTTTCTAATGCATATTTATATTTCATTTGACAGTGTTTGCAAATTGCATAATATTCCCCATCAGCAGAACTTGCAGTGTGGAAATGTTTCCATATGCTAGATGTTTCCCCTCATTTGACTGAGGGAGAAGAAAGACTAAGAAAAACATCACATAGTGGCTAAGCATCCATATAAACACAAGTTATAGCATGTACTATTCATGAATGGTGTATTTTAGAAGGGTGATTTTGCAAAAATATTGAATTAGACATTCAATTTGGGTTGGTATTGGTTGGGAAAACGTTCTTGTGCAGCTAAATATAGTTTTATATTAATTCACTATGTTGTAGGAGGTATAGGGTAGGGAAACAGAGCATGGATCCTGGAGCAACTGCTTGTATTCAAATCCAGGCTCTACTACTTAATAGCTATGTGATTTGGGCAACTTATTCAATCTGTCTGTGTCTTAGTTTAACCCCTTTGTAAAATGGGAATAAGAATGCCATCTCCCTCATGAGAAGGTTGAACAAGCTAAATAAGTTAATACAGGAAGAGTTCTTAAAACTGTGCCTTAATGGCAAGGCTCAAAAAATGTTATTGTCCCCAAGCCCCATGGAGTCTAGTTCAGAAAAGTCATATCTTTTTCACCTCTTCATCCCCATGATCTCTTCCTTATTTCAGGAGCTCAAGTCTTGCTTCTCTTTCTTTACCTTCCAACTCACCCTTCACATGAGGCCTAGAGTGAATCCTTGAAAACTCACATTAAACCAGACCCTTCGCCTTCTTCAAGCAATGCCATTATTCCCTATCAACTTCACGACCAAGTACAATCCCTTAGCATGATGTTCAAGGTCCTTCATGAACTCATTCCTTTTTCCTCCCCTGGCTTCATCTCTCTTCACTTCCACATGCACGCTGTACTACAAATATCAACAAATGCCCAAAGTGGAAAAAGTTATATTGGCTTGATGAATAAGTAAAAGTAAGAGGAGTGAGCAGCTAATTTTGCTCATGGGCTCATAGAAAGCTTCAATGAAGAGATATTTACATTGTATCTTGAAGAATAAGTTGATAGTGGCCAAGCAAGGTAGGGTGAATGTGACTGGGTGGATCACGTAGACTGAGAGAAGGATTTGTGCACTAAAACAGAAAAACAAGTATATTCATGGAATGAGAACTTGTCTAATTCTGAGTGGAATGAATTAGGGGGTAATTAAATGTGGGAGTAAGGGAGAGGGGAGCATCACAAAGGGCCCCTAAGTCTGGCATGAATGCCTGGATGGAATAGCGATGTTGTTAATGGAGATGAGGGATATACAGGAGAAGGTGTGTGGTGTGTGTGTTTGTGTGTGTGTGTAGTGTGTTTTGAATTGGGAATAATAGGTATCAGTTTTGTACACAAGTGTACAAAAACCACCTGAGAATATCCAGTTCTAAGCTCCTGATCTCGTCCTCAATCCCAATCCCCAGACCTTTTTCCCAGCAAATTTCTTCAATGAGAGCAATGGCTTTGTGATTACAGACTTGAGTTAAAATCTTTGTTCCACCAATTATGAGCTTTATGACAAGTTTGGGCAAGTGACTGGATGATTCTTGGCCTCCATATTTTCAAGAGTAATTGAAAAAAAAGAAAGATCTCCACTTCAGAGGGCTAAGAGAATTGAACAATAAAATGCATAGAAATCAGTTAGCAGAAGATAACGAATATAGGTCGTTGTTGTTGTTGTTGATACTAACACCATTATTATTATCAAAATCCAGCAAAGAATTCTGAAAAATAGAAGAAGTAGGAGAGCATAATGGAAGGTAAGTAAGGAGAAGTCGTCAAGAAAGAGGGCAATAAATCAGTAGATGTTGCTCTGTGGTCAAGGCTAGATAACCTAAGGAGTATATAAGGTCCTGGGGTAGAGCTATTTAAGAGAACAGTTTCACTGGAATACAAAAGTCATAATCCCATATTTTAAAATGAGCCAATGTTTTGTGGAAAATAACAATAATTGTCCTAGGAAAAAAATCAAATAAAAACAAAACAAAACAACATTGGACCCTCAATTGTGTCCAGCTGACAAATGTAGGAACATGGTGACCCAAAGATTTGCTTCTCTCTGGTCTTTGGGAGATTTACTTGCTCACTAGTCAGAACTAGTTTGCTAGTTTTATGAGGTTAAGCTATTGTGCAATACTATTTAGCTGGCTCTGTGGGTGTTTATTTACAGATGCCTGCCATCTTGGTTTATTGTCTGTCAAATTATAATTATTAAGGATGGAGTTAACTGTCATTTCAACCATCTGGTAATTACCCTCTGTGCTTTCATGTGGTGATGAATCTGTCCTTTAGATCAAAATTGGAAGGTTCATAAGGTATTTTACTTCCATGTTCATTTCCATTCATGTCTTGTTCAAAATAAATGATTAGTGGAAATTATCAATACTTTTTAGTGTAATTTGTGGGCCTTCAAGTAAAAGAATTGCTGATTGTTGTAAATGTTTCTGAGTAGTAGGGCTGGTATAACAAGAATCCAGTGATGTGAGTTATAGTAATTGAAATTAAAATAATAAGGCATGCTCTTCCAAAGGCTGGTCTAATAAAAGAATTTAACAATGTTCCCAGTATACTCCATGGTGCATCGCAGGCTCAGTGGCCATGGCTCACGGGCCCAGCCGCTCCGCGGCATGTGGGATCTTCCTGGACAAGGGCACGAACCCATGTCCCCTACATCGGCAGGCGGACTCTCAACCACTGCAACACCAGGGAAGCTGCCCTCCTGAACTTTTAGGACAGAATGCAACAGAGTCAGTGAAGTTACCCTTGTCTTAGCAGGGCCTCAATTACTTTGATTCAGGACTGTGAATGGAATTGTCTGCTTGGTCCCTTTTTAGGATAGAACCAATGGGAACAAAGAGGAAGGGACATACGTATGTCATAGGAGCTACATCCTTCCTCACATTTTTGGTGTCTGGTCCCTTGTTTGTGTGCTTTTTCTTTTTTGGTTTTTCCCAATGGGTGTATTTTCACACATAATTTGCTAAATTAGTCAGCAGAGGATTAAGCAGAAGCTTCCCTAGAAAGCACAGCCTTGGAATGCTACCGTGGTCTCACCATCCCTTTCCTCTCAGGAAACCCATCAAGCAAGCATTCCGTATCCACCTTCTTCTAGCTTTTATACTAGGGGCATAGAGGGAAGAAGCCTATTATCCCTGGCTCCTCAATATTTCCATGCAAAGTCACTTTGTAATTGACAGCTGCCATATTAGAGTCCTTGGTACTTGTTCTGCAGTGAGACTCAGCCTGGTCTGATTTCTACTAACACCCCCTCCCAGCTAGAGAGCCATGCATCCATTGGGCCAGAGAAAATGTGTGAGGAACATCTGTTTTCCTTCACTTTGTAGGATTATGAACCAGTTAGTTGAGGAAGGAAAGCTCAAGCGCTAGAGGTGGGTATCTAGGGTATCTGCAGTTTGTCACCAGGCTCAGGCATTTCCTGATCCCTCCTCAAAGATGCTGACCTGCCATATAGGATTTCCAATTCTTGGGCAATTCTTTGTGGTTAAGTACCCTGACATGCTTCCCTGGCTCTCCCTTCCTCAGTTACTCCATGAGGCCACAGCAAATACCTCTTCTTACCTATGAGATCTCTTTATCTCTAGTACCTGTCCCTTTTAGTCTACCCTCCATATTGCTGCCTGAGAGAGTTCTCAAAATCCTTTTGGTGCTTCTTCTAAGAGTCCAAAATGTTCACCATGACATTCAGTGGCCTTTATCATCCTCTATCTATGCCTTCAATCGAATGTTTCTGTACTCTCCCTTGTTGGATGATATTTCAAGGATTTTACATTGAAGGTTCCAGGTGGCTGTTGTGTCCTTTCCCTTTTAATGTCATTCATCTGGAGTGTTCCTAATTATTCTTCACAACTCACAAATCAGCAGTCACCTCCTCAGTGGAGTCTTCTATGGTCATCCCCACTCCCCTGGCAATTAATTCTTCCCCTAACTTACATTTCTTTCTACTCTTGCTATATCATTTTTTTTTCCTCGTCTGTCTGTCTACCTTCTGGGATCCTCAAGAGCAGGATCTAGGATTTCTGTCATCATAGAGTAGGAGCTAAATGATACTTGAATACATTTTTGTTCAAGTCATTGTACATCTCGCATTCTGTAGCCCAGTGCTGAATATGCAGGGGATACTAGATATATAGTTGCTGGTGGATACTTATTAAACATAGCTAAAATCTTGGCTAATGTTCTTGGTACCGATGTTAGAGTAGATAAGTGTTTTTATGGAAAAATAAGAACTGGCTTCACGGAGAAGAAGTTGACCCTTTATCCAAGACATACATGACAGCTGCTGATTGGAGTAAGGGACAGATAATCATATCCAAATGGAAAGAAAAGAAGGCTTTGGTTCGGGTTAAGAGAAAACATTCTTTACTAAATGTTAAGGAAATGGGATATGCATTTCTTTTTTATGGTCAGTGTATATTTTTCTTTTATATGAGTGATTTCTGTGGAACTCAAAAGATGTTCTTTTTTTCCCTCCCTTCCTCCCTCCCTCCCTCTTTCCTTCTCTGAAAAGATAGGCAATCTTGGGAAAACACAGGAAACTGCTAACTTCTGTAGAGAAAAAATGGAAAGTCTGTTCTCACATCAATACAGTCCTTCTGATGACAGGTTAGGCCATCTCATCCTCAACCCAAGATTATGACTGAGGTACACATTTCTGAGAAACTCTTTTCTTACCCCATGTCAACCTGAGGGTCATTGGCTTTATTGCTCCAGCATGGAGATGGTTCCATGAATTTCTGGGGAATTATCTTTCTTGATTGAAATTGAACAAGGAGTGTGTTTTCTGAAATCAAAAAAGCTTCACATGAAACTTTTGAACTGTTCTACTTCTGTTTTGTTCTATTGTGATATCATCAGGAACTTTTTGAGACAAAGTAGACAATTAAGTTCTAGAATGGTTTGAAAATTGTACTCATAGAACAGATGACTCCTCAAAGCCCTGTCATTCTCTAGGAACCTTTTATTACTGTCATGATAGTTTATATGTATAGATCTATTATCTTCATATCAGAAAAGTACTGCTCAGTTTTTGCTTCACATTCTCATGAGAGTAGTTGCAGTCGTTGTACCTCTTGCAGGAGACAGTTGAGTGGGAAGAGTTTAATAACAGGTGCAGGGACAGAAGTGTGCTGGTCGGCTTTAGATTCTCCCTTTGTCTTGCTGATATTGAACCCTGTACTTGAGCACAGAGCCTCTTCTTTATCCTGTCTGTTACAGTGTCGACACAGAAATTAAAAAGAGAAGGGATAAATAGAACAGAAGGGCATGCTTAAATTTCTCAGCAGAAAACAAACTGTACCTATCATGTTTCTTTTTCTTAAAGCAATGGGTCCTAAAAGCTTGAGGAAGCAACATTACTACACCTGGTAGGAACACTTTACTTTTCATTTTGGCCAAAGGGTGGTGGGAAGAACACTGATTGGAGAACCAGTGGACCTGGGGTCCAGTTCTTTTTTGGCACTCACTGGTCATATCATCTTGGATAACTCGCTTTTTTTCTCTAGCTTCAATTTCCCTCCTTGATATGACAAGGTAATCACTAAGGCTTCTCCCAGGTGTGAATTCTCTGAGAAGTTGCAAGCTGCTGGAGAATGGGTGAATCACTTGGTGAACCTCTAAGTCCGGTGCACACACACCCAGCGGAGTGTCTGCCTTGGAAGTCTCTTATCATCACTATTGCAATCTACTGTATAATTGTTTGTACCCACTGAATTAGTAATTCCACTCCGGGGAGTTTATTATGAAGAAATATACTCCTTGGGAAGGAGAGAAGAATTACATTAACAAAAAAGAAGTTGTCTGTTGTATAATTCAAATTTTGATTTAAGCTCAATGTCCAACAGTAGGAGAATGAAGCAGGAAAGCTGGGCTGTTTCAAAGTCCTGAGGATTATGTGGAGAAATGCTTTTGATAACACAAGAAAGCTAAATGTATTTGTCCTGTGGATTTCAAATATATATATGAACTAGAGAAATGTAAGAGGAGTGAATATCTGTGGTCTACTCTCTGTGGGTCAGGTGCTATACTAGGCGTTTGGTTATGTTAATCGTCTCACTTATTCTTTTGAACAGCTGTGAGGATAGGTACTATCATTACAGATTTACAGATTAGGAACCTAAGGCTCAGAAAATGACAGTCACTCACCAGATCACCACTGCTGCTGATGCGTTAGCACTCAAGATTCAAACCTAGGTACAATGGTTTTCATTATTCATGGTAGTTATGGTCTATAAAATCTCTGTGAATTGAATTAGTAAATACTGAACCATCGTTCCTAGGGGAAATACAGGGTTAGGTTCCTGTAAGCCTCTGCTCACAACGTTTTCATCAACTGATCAATACATAACCTTGTTTTATGTGTATTTCTGTTTAAGGACACCTTATTTAATAAGTATTGTTGATTCACTAACATTGAAGTCACAGTCAATAGCTCTATAACTCACACCTGGATGAAGCTTATCACATGTATATTCTTAGTAAGGCACACCACAGTCTTCTTACATTTAGGAACGCTAGATAGCACTTAAGCACTATGCTTGGGGGGCATTTTAAGCAACAAAATCACCCACAAAGTGCACTAAGAATGAGAAACATGGCACCAAATAGACTGCAAATAAAACAGTTGTGTTCAGTATGGGAGCTGAAATAAGAAGGCAGACCATCACTTTGCTCAACCGTAGCTGGGAATAGGTGCATCAGGCAGCTCAAAATTGTCACTGCTCTGCACATATCTGTGAATTACCATGAAATTGCCACGTATATTGTTTGGGGGTTACAAATAAATTTTAGGAAGTAGGTAAATTCACAAACATGGAATCCATGAACAATGACGATCTGCTGTACATTCATTTATTTGGTAAATATATACAGTGTATCTATCACGTGCCAGACCCTGTTCCAGGCACTGGAGATTTAGAAGTGAAAAAAACAAAGCCCCCATGTTCATGGATCTAACATTCTGGGAAAGGGTTAAATGCAAGTAAATACATCATGGTCAGATGGTGACTATGGCGACAGATTAAACTCAGAGGGGATTGGGGGGGATGGGTGGAGGGTTTGCTCTTCATATAGGACAGTCAAGGCAGTCAAGGGAAGCCTGGGAAATAACATCAGAATACTCAAAGGAATCAAGTCATAGGGACATGTGTGGGAAGAGCAACCCAGGAAGTGGGAGCATGAAGTGTAAAGATGCTGAGCAGGAGACCAGTGTTGCTGGAGCCCTGATGAGAGAAGAGATCAGAGTGGGCTGAAAAATGATGCTGAACTCTCTTACTTGAAAACCTGGGCTCTTGGAAGGAACACGTTACAAAGATGCAGAGCAGCAGCACTGGGACCTTTCCTAAGTTGTCATAACGTTGGCAAGAGAAACATCATTGTGCATTTCCTTTCGAGAAGGGCTCAGGCAAGAGCCAAGGAGAGGATCTTTGCAGAGGGATGCAGCCTTTGCCAAGCTCCCCCAGACTTCTGCTTCTTTTCAGGTTGGGTTGCCTGGCTTCGGGAAGTGACTTATCATTAGCCTGGACCTGGGTGAGACTCTCTAGGAGATAACATGGCCCAGGGCTGCAAGATTGAGGACAATTTCATCAGCATTTGTAGTACATCCGAGGAGAGTCACAACAAACAAATCATCCCCAGGACAACAGGAGGAGTGAAAGCGGAACACAAGTCCACGCAGTGAGAATTAACTTGTGGAAAAACGCTGCTCATCCAATGCCAAGTTTTGCTCACACACTTGTAAGAATATCAGCACCATGACCCAAGCTGGAGCCAGCTGGAAAAGCCATCTGGAGTTAAAAGTCCTGAGACTCAACCCTCACTGCTGTCAGGGAAACTGAGGCCCAGAGAGGGATGGTGATGGGCTTCCAATCAAACCTCAAGGGAGTGGCTGATCCTGGACTAGCATTTAGCCTTGTTACCAGACAGTCATTCTAGACAGTTAATACTAGAATTTAGGAGGAGAAGAAATTTGACAGAATCCCGAATTTGCAGAAAAGCCACTGATTCTACCAGCTGCTGTGTTTGTGCCCATGCCAGCAGCAGCAGTCTCTACAATTCAGTTCGGTGAATTTTTTGTTCTTTTTTCCTCCTCCGGGTCATTCAGCACCTGGCTCTGGGAGTACCCGGTAGGAATTTATGTGGCTGTAGTATGAATCAATCCCAAGAGAACTGTTCTCAGTCAGCAAAGGTAATCACTGTAGATGGAAGGGAGTCAAGGGGAACTAAAATCCTATTCCATGTTCTTTAGATCTAACAGGAGTGAATCCCTTTGTAGCTTTTTTTTTTGTTTTTTTAACATCTTTATTGGAATATAATTGCTTTACAATGATGTGTTAGTTTCTGCTTTATATCAAAGCCTTTGTAGCTTTTGTATGGAAGTCTGTGGTTTATAGCTCTCTGGTTACAGGTTTCTGCCAATCCTCTGTGAATCACTAAATCCCAAAAGTCGTTGAATGTGATTGGTCAGGGACAGTGATATGCTGGTAAACCAGCTCTTTAGAGGATGGGGAAGAGAAGCCCTGATCTGCTGTATTTGCCCATATCTGTGGCCTAAATACTATCACCACGGTGGATTTCAAGCTATGAATGGTTTAAAAACGACCTCGCAAAATTCCTGAAGATTTAACGATCAGTTCCAAGCCATCTCCTGCAAGAAGCTTCCACAGCTCTCCAGAACAAGTGGACGAGGGCAGCTAGTGGGGTGGGAGCAGGGGGCGCTGGGTAGAGCTGTGGTTGATCCCGTTTAGTTCTGTGAGGTCAGATCTCACCTGAGAGGATGTGTCTAGTTTCAAATCCTAGATAGTAAGAGGGACACTGACAAATTGAAAATTGTTCAGAGGGGTGAGCAAGAAAGTCTCATCTAGAAAAAATTACTGGGAGGGAAAGCTTTTGCTGGGATGAGATTCCAGAAGAAGAGAAACACAGGGTATACTGGTCATTGTTTCCAAACATCTGTGGGTCTGTAACTTCCTTGTCCTGGGCATGAGGGAAGGTGTCCGGAACTGGGAAGCTGATTTCAGCTCCTCGTAAGAGCTTTTTGATAAAGCTGCCCGAAGAAAGGCAGGGCTCCCGGGCACCATAGGGAGCACTTCGACACCCGAAGTATGAAAGACGCGGTGCTGTGACAGTGGGGACTCCAGGGCCCTTTCGAGTCCCTGGGGGCTGATCCTGCCATGGAGTCCTCTTCCTTCTCCTTCCCTTTAACTCGTTTCATCCTCTTTTTTGTTCCTTTTTTTTTCTCTTTTTCTTCTCCCCTGGCTCACTTTCTTAGTTGCCTTTGGCTTATTTACCTGGCTTAGCCCCCTCCTTGGACAATGAACTCTACATCTTTCTGAAGAGAGAAGACCAAGCCCCTGAGCTTTCTCCTGACCTCTCACATCCTAGGAAGAAAGTACAAGCCCTACTTTTCCTCCCACTTTTCTTTGCTTTCTTCTCTCTCTTTCAATGTTCTCAGCTCCACATTTGTGACTGAAGAAGGGCAAATAAACAAATTGAAACTGAAACTGTGCTCTGGCCATAAAGTGAGGACATCTGGGAGGTTTGCAAGGAAATTTACATGCTTGTTGGGTTTCAGGTTACATATTTTGTGTTGCTTGGTAACGAGCGCCACAGTTTCCTTTCATGCTTTTGTCTCCCTATCCCTTGTTTATAGTGTAATTACCACTGTGACATCATAATCCCCCATTGAACAGCTGTCAGGGGGGCCCAACTGCTGAGTAAACAGGGCTTTACGATCTCTCCTCCCACAGGCTGGTTTGCTAAATAGATCAATATTTGGTTTGTAGGCACAGGGATTAAGAGGTGGAAGTGTCTTTTGAAAAAGCCCTCTCTCTTCCCAGGGCCTCCCGTGCACCTGAGAATGCTGGAAAGAAAAGCCAGGTTCAGGGACAAAAAGAATCACGCAAGCTGCTTTCACCTGCCTGCGATTTCCCGAGGAGCAGCTTGTCTGTAAGAAGTGAGACCTATTTGAGAATTAGTAATGACTTAGGTTCTTTATTTTAGTGCTTAGAGGATTCCACTTTCTTCCCTCTCTCTCTGCCTCCCCCTTAGCTCCCCTATCTCTGCCCTCAGTCCCATTTGATTTAATCTTTCTAAATGGATATTATAGCCTCAGGGACTAAAAGAATGACACCTGGATAAACAGGAATAAGCTCCCAAAGTTCTCCCCCAACCCCCCACCGTGTTCTCTCCACCCCACTCTTGGATTAGAAGCTCCACAAAGAAAGCAACCTCTGAGGTTTCTTTGTCAAACTAGAGATTCATGGCTGAGAGTTTGGGAAAGGATGATTTATTGTAGATCCTTTCTCTCCTGGGTCAGGAAAGTTTGACTCAAACACACGTAGGAGCAAAGGACTTGGGATACTGGTCTGAGCATCAGGAGCTATGAATTCTAATCCTGGTGCTGCTTGTAACTTGCTCTGTGACCTTGGACAAGTCCCGTGAGGATGCAACATTGAATTATGCTGTAAGGATCTCCAAGGCCTTTCCCAGGAGGCAAGGTGCAGTGTCAGACTTAGCCTGGCTCAAAAGCTGGTCCTAACACAAATCAGCTACAAAGCTCCCCAAACCACAGGAAACTCCTTGGAGCTTCATTTGCTTAACTGTAAAGAAGGGGAAAGTTAACCCATCACTGTGAGGATTAAGTGAGAGAATATCTCTGACACACCTAGCTGGGGGCGGGATACTTGGTGGGTGTCTTTTTAAAGCTAACGTAGTGTAATTCCTATAAAAACCAAAATGATGGTAAAGAGAGGCTTGGAGGTAAAAATTAAAAGGAAAGGGAAGAAAAAGAATAGTAATAACCAACACTTGTGCAACCCATTCACAGCATACAAAATCCCTTTCACACATGGTCCCAGGTAATACAGCAACTTTGAAGAAGGGAAAAGCACCACATTTATTGATCTCTTAAGAGTGGGCCATTTTTTTAGATTCCACATATAAGTGCTATAGTGTGATATTTGTCTCTGTCTGACTTACTTCATTCAGTATGACAATCTCTAGTTCCATCCATGCTGCTACAGATGGAAAAAAAAAAAAGGTACAAATGAACCTATCTACAAAACAGAAATAGAGTTACAGATGTAGAAAACAAATTTATGGTTACCAGGGTGTAAGGTGGGGGAAGGGAAACATTGGGAGATTGGGACTGACATATACACACTACTATATATGAAATAGATAACTAATAAGGACCTGCTGTAAAGCCCAGGGATTCAGGAAGTAAATACTCTGTAATGGCTTACATGGGAAAATAATCTAAAAAAGAGTGCATACATGTATGTGTATGTATAGCTGATTCGCTTTGCTGTATAATGGCTTATATGGGAAAATACTCTGTAATGGCTTATATGGGAAAATAACCTAAAAAAGAGTGGATATATGTATATGTATAGCTGATTCACTTTGCTGTGTACCTGAAACCAACACAACATTGTAAATCAACTATACTCCAACAAAAATTTAAAAAAAAAAAAAAGTGGTCCAGTCACTGTCCTGGCTTTTCATAAGCATTACCTCCCTTGATCTTCATAAAAATGGCAGGTTCTTATTTTCCCTATCTTGCAGATAACTGAGGTTTAGAGAAGTGAAATGATCTGTCTAAGGCTGCCCAGCTGATGAATGTTGGACCCACTCTGATCCATCCAGTTCTAAACCTCTTGATTTTCCCCCTGTGCCATAGAAGTGGCCAAATCAACATGGAAAGGGAAGCAGCAAAACAGCGAGGTGCTGAAAGTTAATGACCTAGGTGGAGGAAAAGAATAGTTACACAACATCCAGTGCTTCCTTCACAGTTGTCATGCAACACCATAGTGCTCTGCTGGCTCACTTATTCACAGATAATTACAGTCGGCATCTAAAAAATAAAACACTGTGACTGACGGCTGTCTCTTGGACTCCGGGTGACTTCTTTTTGACAGGCAGTTGTAAAAGGCCAATGGATCTGTAAGTGTCCCTTGAAGGCTGCACGTACCTAGGAGAAACTAGGCTATGGTGATGGTGGGGGAGTGGTCGACTTCAGACAATCTACAGAAACCTGGTTCCTGATTTTTCTGTGCAAGGAATAGCACAGGTGTCCTGTAATTCCTCTAATCTCTCTGGCTGGTGGCTTTCTCTTTGAGAGACTGTATGGTTTCCATTCAGTTTCATATAGATCTGTCTGTAGATGCATACAGTGATAACTTTCCCCTGTGCTAAGTCTGTCCAAGATAACTAACCTGTTTCCAAGATCTAATTTTGTACGTGGGAATCTTGCCTTGCCCTGATTTCCAGACCCATGGGCAGGCGTGGCAGGCTGTAGCCGGGGGAGGCATCATGCCTGCCCCGATGCTCTGAGTAAGGCCTTCTCCTCCCTGCTGTTAGGCAGAACACCTATGCTGCTACAGGGGGGTGCTGGGTTTTTTGCTGGCAGAACTCAATCTCCCCGAAGGGGAAGCTCCTTAAGGCTCCTTGAATTGATCAAAACTCATGTTTATTTGCCAGTAAATCAAATGTACTGTCCAAGAATCTTTTCTATCAACCTCTGAGAATTACATCCTGAAAAAAAAAAAAAAAAAAAAAAGCTTACATCCCTCCGGGGACTTCCCATACCAGTGGTTCTCAACTGTAGCATGCATCAGAACCATCTGGAGGACCTGTTGAAACATAGACAGCTGGGCTGCACCCCAGAGTTTCTGATTCAGTAGTTCTAAAGTGGGATCTGAGCCTTGGCATTTTTTTTTTTTTTTTTTTTTTTTTAAATTTTTGTGGTACGTGGGCCTCTCACTGTTGTGGCCTCTCCCATTGCAGAGCACAGGCTCCGGGCGCGCAGGCTCAGCGGCCATGGCTCACGGGCCCAGCCGCTCCACGGCATGTGGGATCTTCCCGGACCGGGGCACGAACCCGTGTCCCCTGCATCGGCAGGCAGACTCTCAACCACTGCGCCACCAGGGAAGCCCGAGCCTTGGCATTTTTAACCAGTTCCCAGGAGATGCTGATGCTGCCGGTTTGGGGACCACACTTGGAGAACCACTAGTCTAAACCGTTCCCTTCAGCTGCTTGAGTTCATGGAGCTGCTGGTAGCTGATTTTTTTTTTTAACTGTCTTTCACATAGTTCTTTCAGTTGTCCATTGTTCTGATCCTCTCTTCCATTAAAGAGTTCTGGGAGTAATAGCTCTCTGGGCCAGCAGACTTACCTGGCTCTGCCTAGTGAATTCCGCATTGTATATCAAGATGGAACTCATGGCAGCGGCCTCTGTAGGGTTGTTCCTGAACTACCTACCCAAGCAGAGAAGGCTTTCCTTCTCTTTATTGAATCTTACAGGTGCCACTACAAACTTGCATTGCAGCCCTTGGCACATTCTAATGTGAGGACCCATTTTCAGGCTTCCCCTGCCCACTAGACAATGAGACACTGAAGGCAGAGATCAGGAATGTCTCCACCTGAGGTTCCCTGAAGTACGAAGCATATGGGTCTCAACCCTAGCTATACCTTGGAATCACTTGAGGAACTTGCAATAAGTTCTGATGCTCTGGGTTTTTTCCATACCAATTAAATCAGAAACTCTGAGGAACAGAGCTATGATTAAGGCCTCCAGCCTCCAGATTTCCTCAAGAGAATATTTTCAGCAGCTATAACTCCATGCTGACTTTGTGCTTTTGTAATCCAGTATCTTGTCTATGAGGCAGATGGAAAAGACTTTATGGCTCCCATTTTATAAGTGAGGAAAATGCTCTAAGGAGAAGATCACTGATTGATTGTTTCAGTAAATAATCGGTCCATTGCTTCATTTATTCATTCACTCTCCATTTATTCATTCATTCATTCAGTAAATATTTTCGTAGGATCTACCATGTGCCTAGACACTCGTAAACAGTAATAGGCATTGCCTCTGCTCTCACGAAACTTTCAGTCTAGTGAGGGAGACAAACTGATCAATCACCCAAATAAATGTAAAATCTCACACCTGATAAATTCCGTGAAGGAGGGTGTTTTACTCAAGGGAGTGGAACACAACTGATTTTGGAATTTGTAATAGGGGAGGGCTTGACCAAGTCTAAGGGGCTAAGGATGGTTTCACTGGAAAAGGTCAGTTGACTGGAGAGGGGAGGGATGAGATGTTCTCTGGGCAAAGAGAAAAAGGCAGGGTGACTCAGGCAGAGGGAACTATGGGAGGCAACCAGAACCTGGACCTCCCTGAACTGGGCCTACCGAGTGGTCTGGGCTTCCACCCGCACCTCAGCCTTTCTCTTCACCACTCTCCTGGGGTAACAGGCAGGGCTCCAGGGAAGTGTAAGCTGTGTGTGTGTGCGTACACACACGTATATGCATGTATATACAGACACTCACAAGCACACACTTACATAAACACATGTCACTCTCTCTCTCTCTCTCTCTCTCTCTCACACACACACACACACACACACACACACACACACACACACACACACACACAGTTCTTTTGCCTAGATCAGAGCAGGGCTTCCTACTCTGAGCTATCCCTATATGTTGATACTCAGGCACTCTTTCTCCAGGAGCCTCGGAACAAGTGTTAAGAGAAATTATTTTACTGGGCATCTAGACTCTTCTGACATACTGGGTATCACCCTGTCCCAGCAGCATGGGAGAGGATGGGAAACCCTGCAGCTGACAGAGGGAGCTGAGAGTCATGGTGCCCAGAACCATGGGCCACACTCACCCTCACCCAGTCTCAGCTAAGCTCTTCCTTTTTGTTGTTTTGGAAAGACCAGAGAAAGGACTGGGATTCCCTGTCATTCTGTTCCAAGACTTTGGGTTTGCAGCTGCCATGGTTTATGGCACATCAACTTTTCCTTTTGAAAAAAACTTATTTTTAAATGGTGGGGAGAACCTAGCCTTTAAATATTGCTATCAGTAAGAGCCCATGGACTCGTAAACGCTTGTTTCTTAAAAACAGGTGTTAGATAATGTGACAGGTGTTTCACTTGTGTTATCTCAGGGCAGTCCCACAAAAATACATTTTGTAGCAGAAAACTGAAGTTCAGAGAATTGAAATAACCCCACCCAGGTCAAACACCTAGTAAATGAGATTCAAGTCCACCTGATTCTGAAGGTTATGGTATTTTCCAACATTACCCATCCGTTGGGCCTCTGCATCTCTATTTTCTCTTCTGTAAAATGGGTAACATAATATTCATCCCTTTATACGCCTTACAGGGATATGGAATAATAACTGTTATTATCAATAATAATAACTTCAGTTTGTGTATTACTTCAGTCTCCAAAGCGCGTTTGTGTCCTGAGTCCTGCTAGAGCAACAAAACAACCTTGTGACATAGGCATTATTATATCCGTCTTCCAGCTGAGGAAGCTAAGGCTCATAGCTGATTTGCCTAAGGTCACAGCCCTAAAGAAGAGTAGCACTAGAAAATTCGTAGCAAAGTTAGTGCTTGGTCTACCTAACATCAGCTGCCTTTTAATTACCAAGACAACAGATTCAAGATTCCCCACGAGAAGGAAGCATTCATGGTATAATCTTATGTAAGTTGTTATTATTATTGTTGCCATGCTTGTTATTGATTTGGTCATTTTTGCCCTCGGCAGATTACCTCCTCTCTTCTGCTAGTCAAGCTTTCCCCTCCTTCATGTCTTGGTCCTTGAGACCACAGGGGTCATTTTCCAAGCTGTTCATATGTTCACATGGCTCTTGGAAATTAGAGTCTGAACTTGGTCAGGTGCTTGGTGGCTGTTCAAAGGCTCTTTTCTCCCTTGAGTGAATTGGAGGAAGTTGGGGTTTTTAGGAATTTAATTAGCATCTTAGGTACATGAATGGTAGCTTTACTCATTAAATTCACCTCTGATATAAATTGGCATGAGCGCAGGCCCCTGGGAAAACTGGATTACAATTAGGTATGTTCTTGACCCTTGGGGCTGGCCAGATGGATTGGTGAACACCATTAGGGAAAGTAAAAGTAGTCACTCAGAAGAGAGGAATAAACTATTTATTGAATAAGAAAGAATTGCTTAGGGTCACAGTGGGTCACAAGTTATGCATCAGACACAGTGTGAAGAAGGTTTTTCCATTGATGGAGAATGTAACTTTCCTAAAGTGTATCTTAGCCATGGGAGTTCTTTTGTGGGATCCTTTGACTTAGAAAATATGAAACTTATACAGGATCTAGATATGGGACAACAAAAATAATGAATGGTTTTTAAAGGGATATGTGAGGAAGAATTAAAGGAACTGGTACAGTTTAATTTAGGTTTGGCATAGAAGGAGGCCATACACTTGGTTATATTCTGGAAGAAGAATGCATGAGATGTCAGGGGTCTTCTAGGGCAGGATAAAAGCAGCAGAACAACCAGAGCAGTATCCTTTCCTCCCCCCATCTTCCTGTCAGCCCATAACATGGGAACTTCTGTCCACTTAAAAGTATTGCTCTGCTTCCTGGCTCCTGTCACTGATTGGTGAGACAGTGGAAGTCTACTTAAGTGGACATTTCTCTTTTGGATGGGATAAACAAAACTACTCATGAATGGCCTTTGTCTCTTGGACTGTCTACACTCAATAAGGCAAGTAATAATGCTCCTTATAGCTGAAGCTGTCAGACCCAACTTGCCTCAGGTATGGTTCTCAAGATCTAAAATTTAGAGGAAAGGAATAGAAGCTCACGTAGGCTTCTCATTTCACATTTTCCAGTACTGGTTTTCTATCACTAATACTGGTATTTAGACTCCTGCTTGGCTCCAGTGTTTCTTTCTTAGTAGATTCAGAACTCAAATGGGAGAGGTGTGATTAATTGGTCCCCTAAGCAACCCCAACAAAATTCTATAAGCAGAATTGTAGTTTAGTTTTGAAGAAATCACTCATTTCATGATTATGAGATACAGGTAGAAATAGATCATGCAGGAAAAGAAGAACCTTGTTTGAGATGAAAACAGAAATGTTGAAAGGATTTTTAAATTCTTGACTGAGGATTAGACCCTCCCAAGGCCCTTGAAGATTCTGTTATTTGACAGATAATTAAACTCAAAGAAGGTCCAGTGGAAAAATGTGTGTATATGTCTTGCTTCCAGGAAGGCTTTGAGGAGCGAGTTTTCCTCATGTGGTCATAGAAATGTCTTGGATGGCCACGTGGTTCTAGCTTGAAGGAACCCTCAGTGCTAAAGCAATATGGAGGAACTCTCACTGGTCTGGGAATTGCCTCTGTTGTCACTAATGTGAAAGTGATGAAAATCACTTGTAGAGAAACCCATTATAGAGACAGTTGGCTAATCAGCTTCTCAGTCCCCGTTCTCTCAACCCTCCCCAGGCCTGAAATCCCAATCAGATTGGTTATCACACCCTGAGAATTTGAAGCCATTTGGCATCATACAGAAGGAAAGGAACAAGCATGCCAGGCACTTACCTACATTATATTACTTAATCCTATGAGCGTGTGGATCTATTCCTGGCTTATACAAGGCAAAACCAAAGCTTAGTATATGTAAATTGCTCAAGACTAAAGAATTTGTAAGTGGTAGAGACTGCTTTAAATCTAAATCTGACTCTAAATTCCATTCTCAAACATGCTGCCTCTGAAAGCCGAAACGTCTTCTCCCTGCTTCTGCTTATTCTTTTCTCTTTACCTAAAATGTCATTCATTCATTCAATAAATATTTGTAGAACACTCACTACGTGCCTGGGAATTGGTTCAGCTCTGGGAAAATAGATGAATAAGAACATGCTGCTATCTTCCAGAAGCATACCTGTCTCTCTAGGGAGAAGCAGGTATGGACAAGAAGAAACAAATGTAATGTGATAAATTCTGTGCATGAAAGCTAGACAACACTCTTTGAAATCATAGGTAGTTAAACAGTAAACTCCATTAGCAGTTGGGAAGACCGGTAGAAGGAGATGGAACAGGTGGTGAAGAGAGGATGTTTCAGAAGGCATTTTTGAGATAATATACATGAAAATGTTTACCATGGTATCAGGAAAATAGCACACAAAAAATTTACTTGCTAGTTAAAAAAAATTAATCCAACAGATATTGATTAAGAGGCCTCTTTATGCCAAGTATCATTTCAGGCATTAAGGACCAAGCAAGAATTGTAGTCCCTGGCCTCATAAAACTTACATTTTAGTGGGAGAGTCAGATACAAAATAATGAAAATCTCTGTAACATAAGATTATGTTTCAATCTCTGTAACGTAGTGATTACTGTGATGATGAAAACTAAATCCAGCTAGTGAGATGGAGGGGGGAGAAGCTGGGATTTCAGGTAGTCTGGTCCTTTTAGGAGGTAGGATGGAGCCAGGTGACTTTCTGAGAGGAGAGTGGCTTAGGCTGAGCAAAGAGAGCAAAGCTCTGAAGTCAGATCATGCTACCTGATGTAGGAATAGCAAGAAGGCCAGTGTGGCTGGACAGAGCAAAAGAAGGGAAGACTGATAATAGATGAGGTCAGACCAAGAAGTAGGGCTTTGTAGGCCATGGGCAGGCTTGGGAAGCAACTGAATCAATTGATTTAATTACCATTTCGTATATAAACCTGTTACTGGATGTCTTATTTAGAATAAGAGGATATTATAGACTGGGTGGCTTATAGATAACAGAAATTTATTTCTCACAGTTCTGGAGGCTAGAGTCTGATATGAGGATGCCAACATGGTTAGGTTCTGGTGAGAGCTCTCTTCTGGGTTGCAGATGGCCATTTTCTTGCTATGTGCTCACATTGGCAGAGAGGGCAAGATAACTCTCTGGGGTCTCTTTTATAAGGGCACTAATCCCATTCATGAGAGTTCCACCCTCATGACCTTATCATCTCCCAGAGACCCCACCTCCTAATACCGTTATATTAGGGGTTATTATTTCAACATATGGATTTGGGGCAGGAGGGACACAAACATTCAGTTCATAATACTGGTTACAAGGCTGTTCAACAGATATTTAAAATACAATTACTTCCACAGATCTAATGTAAAATAAAATACATTTTAAGCATATATTTTACTGGGCTGGCTCACCTCCTGCTCAATTTAATCAAAGCTGATATTCCTAATCTCTGGTTGATGCTGCCTTTAGAGCCACTTAAAGGTAGGATGGCTATCATCTGAGGAATAGGAAAGTTATCTTCTAAAAGAAAATTTGAAGTTGAGGAAATATGCAATAAAAATTTCACAGGAACCAGTTGGAAAACTTATCACATGGATCAAAACCAAAAACTGTCTTCATCTGATCATTTTAATTTAGTTCCTTTTACAGGCTCACTCAGAAAGACTGATAGCATTTTCACAGATATTCTGACGTTGAGGTTGGTTGTAGCAGTCTAGGCCTTAAGGAAATGCCAGGAACTGGAGGCCTTAGAGTCTGTCTTTCAAGTTCTCAAAGGTCTCAGTTCTAGCTGAGCCCACTTTTTCTTGTTCTGAAGCATTCATAGCTGGGCTTTCCCAGTATGAACACAAACCATAGAGGTGGCTATGAGGCTACTTGCAGATCCAGAGAGGCCTGATTTACAGCTCCCACAAAGGGGGTGGGCATCTAAGCCTGCCACCCACCATGAGAACTATGCATTGTTCCCCAGTCCTGGCTCTGCTCCCTGGCAATTGTTCAGCCCTGGACATGAAGAAGATCCTCGATTCCCTGCTGTTACTGAGAAGACTGAGCCAGGAAGGAGGAGTGGGAGAGGCTGAGTCAGTCCTTCGAGATCTATTAAAGCAATCCTTAGCAAAATAGGAATCTGGAGGAGGGGATGGAAGGGAAATCCCTATTGACTTCCCACTGTACTTACTCCCCTAAGGAGCTCCCATGTAACATTTATTTCCTTAAACTCAAACTTGGTGATAACAACCACCAAACTCCCACCTAGGTTCACGAGGATGTTTCTTCCTGAATTTGGAAGGTGATGAGTTTTGGGGATGTAGAAATTTTCCATAGGTCAGATTCCTTTCCTTTTGCTATTACTGAGGCTTTGGAGGTAGGAAGATGGGGCTCAGCAAATGAGTAGGTCTCTTGGGCCAAAAAGTGAGTTTAGACCTTCACTGGGAGGTTCCAGCATTAGTGTTCCCTCTTCTGAGGTACCTGTCCAGAGGACAGTGGGGTCATTCCCACAGCTGCAAAATGTCTTCCCCACTCACCATGAACCTACCCAGTTCCCTGATGACTCAGGTGTGTCAGCTCTTTCTTCCCGTCAGGAACGCCTCTTTTCTTTGCCTAGGAATAGGAATCCTGTTGACCCTCAGGAGGCCTACTTTCACCTCCACGGTCACCTTCAGTTTTCCCAGTGTGGCTCCCATACTTCGTTAATACTCAGATTAAGCCCTACTACGTTCCTCACAACATCTCCTCACCCCACCAACAAACACAGTTGAGGAAATTGAGGCTAGAAAGGTGAAATGGCTTGTTTTAAGCCCCAGACCTACGCCTCCTCCCACTTGTTGTTTGGAAGGGCTATTGAACAGAGGAAGGCTACAAACACTCATTCTTCTACAGTTGTTTTCCCAGTCAAGTCTTTGAGGGGCTTGCAGTGCAATCACTTCCTCTAATTCACTTCTGGATAAAAGACCCAGAGCACGTGGCTTCCCCTACCCCATAGTTATCCTTCTCAAGGGGCTCCACACTCCCTCACACTCCCTTCCATGAAGAAACCCTTCAGCAACCACTGTGGAAATGGGCATTTAGAGCTCTAAAAACGGGTGTTGAGATGTTTCAACTGCAAAGGCAGCTTTTGGAAAGTGATCTTGCTAGGTTATCTTAACTCTGGGTTTTCACTGAAGTTTTTAGTTGAATTTTGGTCATGTAATCTTGGTAAGGATTTTAAGTGGCTTCTGATTAATTTTCTTAAAATCAGACAAATAGGGCTTCCCTGGTGGCGCAGTGGTTGAGAATCTGCCTGCCAATGCAGGGGACACGGGTTCGAGCCCTGGTCTGGGAAGATCCCACATGCAGCGGAGCAACTAGGCCCATGAGCCACAACTACTGAGCCTGCGCGTCTGGAGCTTGTGCTCCACAAGAGAGGTCGCGATAGTGAGAGGCCCGCACACGGCAACGAAGAGTGGCCCCCGCTCGCCGCAACTAGAAAAAGCCCTCGCACAGAAATGAAGACCCAACACAGGCAAAAATAAATAAATAAATAAATTTTTTAAAAATCAGAAAAATACACCACCCCCACACAGAGATACACACACACACTCTAAGGCACTCACACATCTCTTACTTATTCCCCACCCTAGATTCAATTTTATTTTTCAGTGCATGACCTTGTAACTAAGTACATTTTCTTTGAAGTGACAGTTACAGTTATAGATGGCAGTGAACAGGAAGCTCAAAGAATGCTCCCCAGTGTTACTCAGAGGCCATTTGCATTACCACTTAGAAATCTTGCTGAAGTTTCAAAATAATAAAGTGAAAATGCTTATAAAAGTGCCAAGAGGGCTTCCCTGTGGCGCAGTGGTTGAGAGTCCGCTTGCCGATGCAGGGGACACGGGTTCGTGCCCCGGTCCGGGAAGATCCCGCATGCCGCGGAGCGGCTGGGCCCGTGAGCCATGGCCGCTGAGCCTGCGCGTCCGGAGCCTGTGCTCCGCAACGGGAGAGCCCACAATAGTGAGAGGCACGCGTACCGCAAAAAAAAAAAAAAAAAAAAAAGAAAAAATGCCAAGAACACTTCTCTGAAGGTATAATTATTCAAAGAATTGGTATGTCACAGCAAGCATTCAAGATATATCTCTTCTCTGCCTCTACTTCCACATCCAATTTGTAGAATCTTAGGTGTCTGTGTTACAACTGAGAAAGTATACACACTCATTTTACTGAACTTCCTCATTATACAAATAGGGTAGTCAAGTATTCAAGAAGGAAAATGACTTAACCAAGGTTGTACAGGGAACTGGGTAAGTCCTTGGAACAGGGCCCCATGGACTCTTGATTCTCAGTCCAGATTGTCGCATTCCCCTATAGGATAAGCTGTTCCTACCCAACCTGAGGTTAGAGGTAGTTTTTCAAAAAGGTGTTTCCTAAACCCAATTATCTAAATAGGGAAGGCCAGGCAATGGGACAAGTAGGTATAGACAAAGCTGGGCATATCTAGAGGCGAGAATACTTCAGCCTATGATATAGGAGCAATGGCTGAAGGAACAGGTGATGTTCAGAAGAGTGGGTCTGGCCTTGAAGGCAGAGCCCGTGCTTTATTTATTTTGGCTAATATGGTATTCAGACTAGTGCCTAGATAAAGGAACTAATATTTAATGAGTCCATATTATGCAACTGTTATCCCCATTTTAGATGAGAAAACTGAGGCTCAGGAAAAACTGTGCCTTGCAGAAAATCACTTATCTAGGAAACAGTGGGGCTATAGCTCAAACCCAGGTCTTGACTGCTCCAAAGCTGATGTTCGTTCCATCTTACTCCAATGTGTTTATTGAACTAGGGCAGTGGGTAGAAACAATGGCGGTAGATTTCAGTTAGACTAACACAAGAAAGTAACATCCCAGTTGTCTAAAAATCAAGCTGACTGCATTGGATAGTGGCAAGCTCCCTGTTGCTGAAAATGTGTGAGAGGAGACTGGTCACACCCATAACACGGGTGTTATAAAGGATCCATGCATGGGAGGAGATGAATAGCCAGTTGGTGGGGTAACAGCTATTATTTCTGCAACCCACAGGGTTTCCTTTCCTGGGAACCAGGATCTCTAGACCTATAGTGCCTGAGTAGGTTCATAGGTGACAATGGTAATTGGCTTCACTTCCAATTCCATCCCTTGACTCCTAGATCTACCTGCTGTGGATATGTCACCACATAAAGATAATTGATTGAGGGTGTAGACCACCTCCTGGAAAATGGTACCCCATCTTGGCAGGGCGTCTTCTCTAAGATGGCACTTCAGCTATACCCACAAGAGGCCATTCTACCATGCTATCAGGCCAGTGGATTCTGATATGGATTGTGAGAAGGAACATGGATTCCCATGGCTATATACCCACTGTTGCACCTCCTTTTCTGGAAAATGGCACCTTTGATCCAAGACAATATTGTATGGGATCCCATGTTGGTGCATCAAATATTCCGTGAGTTCTTGGGTAATTGTGCAGGCCAAGGTTCTGAAGGGAGGAAAGGCAAACACATTTCCAGAAATTGGGTTGACCCCAGTCAATATGAATCACTGCTCTTTCCATGGTGAAAAGGGTTGAATTGTAGTCAGCTACAAAACAATGTAGTCAGCTTGCCTCGAAGTGGCTGACTGGTTGTCTTGAGGGGCAGTGCCACATTAGGGGCTCAACGTTAGATTCTGTTACTAGACAATGGCAGCAGCAATAGCTCAGTCACCCTTGTTGGGCTCAGTCAAGGCCTCCATCCCGGCCTCTATGGCACTGCTTCCCTCCTTAACCCTTACTTTGTATAGTAGATGTGCTGGGCCTAAGAATTTAGCATTCTCTGCAGCAGGCCACTGAGAATATCCAACTCCAGATCTCATTATGGAGTCTGCCTTTTAGGACTGACTGCTTCTAGTGTCAATTGTCTTAGACTGCTTTCCTAAAAATGCACTTTGAGACGAAGGTTGATTGGGGTGTGCTCTCAGTGGTTAGACCTCTGATTGCAGAGCTAGACAGCAGGATTGGGAAAAGGGGAGTTGCCCCTTAGTGTGGTTGCCAGTGGTGCCTCACCCAGTCCTATGGAAGTTCTGGAGCTAGGATGGCTCTTTCAGAGTTATTCCAAACTGAGGCAAGGGGCTGGGTGTTTGTAGCATTGGTGGCGGACCAATGGGAGAGGATGCAGCTGTGCCAGACAGTTCCCTGAAACTGAGGGCAGTCCCCAGTGAAGGGTACAGCTGTGAGTGGTGTAGCTCAGCGGTCCCCAACCTTTTTGGCACCAGGGACGGGTTTCATGGAAGACAGTTTTTCCACGGGGTGGGGGAAGGGGATGGTTCAGGCGGTAATGCAAGCGATGGGGAGCGGCAGGTGAAGCTTTGCTCGCTTGCCCACTGTTCACCTCCTGCTGTGTGGCCCAGTTTGGGGCTGGGGTTTGGGGACCCCTGGTGTGGCTGACAGTCCCATCTTCCATGGAATGGTGCTTTGGCTCTGAAGAGTGAATCTGGGCAGAGCACCATAACACCCACAGCACTTCTCTTCACAAATTCTAGTTTTAAAAAACAGTAGACCTATTACTTGTTCATTCCAATCATGCTTCCCAGGGTGTGTAGCAATTCCACAAGTTCAACTATCTCTTTGCATGTGTATGTAGTCCTTTAAGGAGAAAACGTTTTCTGTTGTTCCTCACAGCTCTGTTTGGAATTTAGGATGAATCCCCATACGAGTCAGATTTTTGTTAATGCAGGACTGAAACAAATTTGTAGCAGGAATGTTTAATGCTTAGCAAGCCACAGGGTCCATGTGACATTTATTTGTAACATTTGTTAGCAGTATATTTAGCACCTCAATTTTGAAAATAGGGAAGTTATTTTACATGCACTGGGCATGGGGGTAACCATGATGTTGAAGAATATAAGAACCGTGGATTTTTCTTTTTTACACAGGAATAGACAAAGCAGAAAAAGATTTACTCTGAAGCTGCTAAAGCTTAAGCTTCAAGGCTACTCACTTGCCCAAGCCTCTTTCACGTGGTCATATGAGTTTATAATATTTGCAAAGAAAGATATTAATATTTTTTATTTCCTTTTTTATTCCAAATAAACCCTCCCTTTTATAATGTACTCTGTATTCATAATTTAGTGTTATTTTTCTTAAAGAGTTCCCCTGCCACACACTTGTATAAAAATAAAAAAGAAATCTCCCCTGGACAAGAATGGGCAGACAGTTGCTCCCTGCCTAGTTATAAGTATTTAAGCTCCATTGAGAGACAGAAAAGTTGATGCTTATGGGCCTGAGATGGCCTAGGCTGAGTTTTTGAATATTGAAATATTTCCATTCTGGCTTATTAGACTTATTAATGGCTTGTCCTTTGAATCAAAAGTGTGTTACTGATAACTTACACATGAACAGTATAAATACCTGTCACTGCAGTTTGAGTCTCTGAGTAACTTACAAGTTAGGTGTTACAGATGAGGAAACCAAGAATTAGAAAACTTAAATAACTTGCCAGATGTCACAGGGTTAGGAAATGGCAAGTTGTAACTCAGTTTCAGCCTCCAATTCCTCACCCACAGGGCTTGCTACTTTGCCACAGTAGCCTCTCTAATGGAACACATCCAGCTCTCTGTGACAATGTTTTTCTTTCTATTAAAATATCAAGAACAAATTTCCCAAACATATTCAAAGATTTATGTATTTCTATCTCAAGGGTTGGTACTGGAATCAAATTATATAGTCTACCTGAGCAGGAAAGTTTCAGATGACACTGGAAGAAGTGGATGTAGAGAGGAATATTTGAGGGAGATTTAGGAGGTGAAGTTTGTAGAATTTGGTGGTGGCCTAGATGTGTGGGGTGAAGGAAAGGTCAAAGATCACCACAGGTTCCTAGCTCGAACAACTAGACAACAACGTTACTGAGAGAGCAAGCACAGGTGGTATGGTAGACAGAATAATGTCTCCTCCAAAGATGTCCATGCCCTAATCCCCAAAACCTGTGCAGTTTACTTTATATGGCAAAAGGGACTTTGAAAATGTGATGTTAAAAACCTTGAGATGGGGAGACTATCCTGGCTTATATAGGTGGGCCCAGTATAATCACAAATGCCTTTATAAAAGGGAGGCAGGAGGGTCAGAGAAGGAGCTATGGTGACAGAAGTAGAGCTCAGAGAGAGAAAGAGAGAGATTTGAAGATGATTCCCTGCTGGACCTGGAAAATGGAAGAAGGCACCATGAGCCAAGGAATGTAAGCGACCTCTAGAGGCTGAAGAGCAAGGAAACATTCTCTGCTAGAGCCTCTAGAAGGGTTGCAGCGTTGCTGACATCTTGGTTTAAGGACTCTGACCTTCAGAACTTTAGGATAATAAATGTGTGTTGTTTTAAGCCACTAAGTTTATGGTAATTTGTTACAGCAGCAATAGGAGACTAATAGAGGTGATAAAGCAGGTTTGCGGTCAGGGGAAGAATGCAGAGTTAACGTTGGTCGTGTTGAGTTTGAAAAGCCTAAAGGATGTCCTGGTTGAAATGTCTAGTAGGAAATTGGACATATAACTAGGGGCTTTTATACAGATATAGTTTTCATTATTATAGGTATGTGGTTAGGTACTAGCCGAAGCCACCAGAGGAAATGAGATGCCAACAGAGAAGAGAGTCTTCTCCTTTGGGTTCTGGTGTACACTACCCCTCAGGAGTGGACAGAGGAGGAAAAGTTTGGGAAAAGATGAGAAGGAATAACTCCAGGGGAAAGGAGAGACATAGGAGAATGGCATCAGCAAAACCCATAATTCAAGTACTTTCTAGGTGGAATTGGTGGTCAGTAGTGTCAAGCAAAAGCAAGTCTGAAGTGTGTGTATGCTTTGGTGGTTACTGCGCACGAAGGTTGTTTGTGGCCCTAGCGAGAAAGTGTCAGATGTGTGAAGGCAATAAGAATTCAGTCAGATCAAGGAGTGAATGAGAGGTCAATATGGAGAGATGATGAGTGTAAGTTATTCTGTTGTGAATGCCCGCTGTGAATCCATGGTGACAGAGGTGTCCAGGACTTGAAAAGGCTGCAATTCCCAGGGAGGGAGGTGAAACTGAGCTGTAGGAAGTAACCCTTACGAAGATGAAGGGCTATGGGATCTGTCAGGAATCTCAGAAAAGAAGAAAAGCTCATGTTTGGCTGCCCTCATTTATTGCAGCTTCATCACATTTTTTTTTTTTTTATGAGCACCATTTCTCTCCTCACGTAATTGGCATCATTAAAGCAATTCAACGTTTCAGGTTCTGCTTTAATTCAAAATTCACCTGTTCATCTTGCCTCTGTACCATGTTTCTATCTATAGCTCTTTTGGATATGTTTCTAATTCTCAGCTGGGCATCTCCACTTAGATGTCCCAGGAATACACAGCCAGGTAGTAGCAAGAAGTCAGGACTCATATGGCTATTTACTGTTTATTTATATCATCTTTTTGAATCCCTATTCACTGATTATAAAAAAATGAGGATAATATGGAGCTCTGGATTTTGTAATGAGAATTAAATAAAGATAATTATATTTTAAAAATTCATTAGTGTGTAGTGTCCAGCTTGTAATAGGGTCTCTTTCACCCCTCTGACTGTCAATATCCTCATCTACCTATGAGGATATGAAAACCAGGTTCATAGAGTTGTTAGAATGATTAAAACAGATCACATATGGAAAGTATTCAACACAGAGATTGACAAAATGATAGTAATCAGTAGTATCTCTTTCATTCATTTATCCTTTCATTCATTATTATATAATTGGACCATTTTATTTACCCTACGGCAGGCAAATTCTACCTTTGTCTTCTGGAAAGAAAATCTGGCCGTCTAAGTTTCATGTACCCTGGCATGAGTGACGTGGGACTGAGCAATCCTATTATACCTCCTCTCTCTGTTCTTTATAAATGTCTTCTGAGCAACTCATCCTAGTAGAAGTTCTCAGCATCCTCGGTTTGTTTATATTTTCCCTCTATTCCCACAGCTGCTGTTCTGAGCCTTTTCATCTCCGTTCTTGCAGCCTGGAAACAGTAACTCAGATTCCAAAGGACAGTTTGTCCTTCATCACAAACAGTTTTCCCTTGTTTCCTTCTTAATCCAAAGAACTTAATAGCATGGAACTTGTTTAATTCTCCTCAGAATATTTGGACAAGGGTTCAAGGCTAGGATAATTCTCTCTAGATTTAAAAAGAGAGAGAGACAGAGAGAAAGAGGGAGAGAGGATGTATTCATCTTTGATGACCCAAATGAGCAGCAGACCTTTCTAGCCTTTTGGCTCTGAAGGGCTGCTATGACATCAAGATTTAGTGATCCAAGCCCAGAACAACAGTGGTTCTTGGTCTGAGGTTTCTGAGCCCCTAAGGGCTGACCTTCAAAATTACTTTCCAAAATTGTGTGCTTTCCCATAATTAGGAGGAGAATTTATCAACTCAGGAGTTCTGAGTTTTCTGTACATCATTAGTTAATAAGAGGAAGATAAATTTTTACATATTAGGTTCTATTTTTTTTTGGTAGATGAAATTATTCAAAGCATTACATTGCTATGGGGACAAGTGGAACCAATTCTTGGGTATTAGGAACCATTGCTGCAGGGAGGAAGAGTCACACACGGTAGCAGCAGAGTCTTGCACACGGTAGAGAACCAGTACATGTTCATTAAATGAATGAATGGGACATTTCTTGTGGATCCTTGTCTACCTTTAAGTACCTTGACCATAGGCAAGTCCCTTGTGTCTGAAATTCAGTATCCTCCTCAATAAACTGCATTGGATAACAGCAGAAGTGGCATAACCAAATATGCACAATGGTCAGATGGGTAACATATGAGACACGATGTACAATAGTAGTCAACAAGGTGGCTTTGATAAGCTGTTGCATGTAAGACAACATATTCCCAGGTTCTGGGAATTAGGGTATAAGCATAAGCATCTTGGCGGGGAGTGGGAGAGTGGAGGAGTGGCCATTATTCTACTAGTACCCCTGGGTAGCTAATATTTGGACAGTCCAGACAAGTGCTGGGCTGCAAACTCGCTGAAGGTGAACTGTTCACATTCATTTTTCTTACCCGTATATGGTTGATGTTCAGTTAATGTTGATTTTTGAATTACTGTAAATATAGGATGTCATAGTAACAATGACCTAAGCTATCTAGTACTGCACTTATTTTATAGATGAGAAAACAGAGGTCCAGAGAGGAGGAAGATTGTGAGTAATTTGGATTCTCAGTCTGTGGCCCACTTTACTATATCTAGGTTTTCTTAGACCACTAGCAGCTGTAGCAATGTTCCTATGTAATGAGAAAATAATCAATTTGTGGTCATATGTGGGGAAAAAGATTGTTTGAAAGTGCCATGTCCTTGAGAGATCAAAGCAGGACACAGGGCAATAGTAAGGTACCCTGAATGAGTTGGGAAAGAAGAGAGACTCCCAGAAAGTTGAACTTTAAAATAAATACACAACATATTAGAATACAGCAGGGGTTGGCAAATATTTTCTGTAAAGGGCCAGATAGTAGATATTTTAGACTTTGCAAGCCATTTGGTCTCAGTTGCAGCTACTCAACTCTGCTATTGTAGTGCAAAAAAGTCATAGACAATGCATAAATTAATTGGCATGGCTGTGTTCCAATAATATTTTATTTATGAACATTGAAATTTGAATTTCATATAATTTTCATATGTCATGAAATATTATTCTTCTTTTGATTTTTAAGCCATTTTTAAAAAGTAAGTGCTATTCTTCATGGACTGTGCAAAACAAATAAATGAACAAAGCTATAGTTTCCTGACCCCCGGAATAGAGGCACAGTCACCAGAAAGAGATAAAATGTCTCTCAGGCCATAAGACTTTATAATGATCTAATTGAAGATATCACCACTTCTGAAAACTGAATGTGCCAATCTGAAAGGAATCTTGTTAACCAAAGAAACCACAGAAGAAAAGACAAGCAGTCAGGGACAATGCCCATTTGTAAGTGCAGGGAAGGGTGATCTTGGCCAATGGAGATCACCTGTTTAGATTCAGTTTTTTTAAAGTTCATTTTGTGAACTTAATTTCACACTATGTTAGTTGATGGTCCCTTTTTAAATTAAAACTATAGGGCTTCCCTGGTGGCGCAGTGGTTGGGAGTCTGCCTGCTGATGCAGGGGACGCGGGTTTGTGTCCCGGTCTGGGAGGATCCCACGTGCCGCGGAGCGGCTGGGCCCGTGAGCCACGACCGCTGGGCCTGCGCATCCGGAGCCTGTGCTTCACGACTGGAGAGGCCACAGCAGTGAGAGGCCTGCGTACCAAAAAAGGAAAAAAAAAACCCACAAAACTATATATATATATATATATATATATACGTGTGTGTGTGGATATATATTTATATATCCACACACACACATATGTATATATACATATGTCATTATCTGGTTGATTCTTAGCTTAGCCACTTTTTAACTCTATGAGCTTCATTAAATTTCTTTACTTTGCTGTGCTTCCTCTCATCTGTAAAGTGGAGAGATAATGGTGCCCATGTTAATGGGTTATTTTGAGAAGTAAGTGAGATAATGCATGTGAACTATCTAGCATATAGAAAGTCCTTACTATAAAAAGTGCTACATATTATAATAACTTTCATTATTTTTGATGTCTGTATTATATAAAAATATAATACATGCACATATATAAATATATGATATATATTATATACATACATTTTATATCTGTACACACACACACCAAGGAAATATATCACACTAGGGGTCCTTCTATACATGCTGTTCTGAAATTTGCATTTTTCTTTTAATATGTCATGGCTAGCCAGGAGACAGTATAGTATCAGGGTTAAGACCTTGGCTTCTGCCATCTGACTGCTTGGGGTTGAGTCCTTGTTCCATTATTGTGAGAACTTAGTTAAGTTACTTCAGTTTTATAGCCCATGGTGTTTCTTGTACTGTGATGGTAAGAACAGTACCTGCAAACACAGATGTGTTGTGAGGATTAAATGAGAAAATATATCTAAAATTCTTAGCACACCTGACACCCAAATAAGTAAATAAAAGTTATTAGCACAAAGCCAACTTACAGTAAATAACTATATATTATTCTTTAAAAAATGAAAGTTTAGTGTATAAGAAAATGTTTTAATGACCTGGAATATGTATTTAGCTTTCTCAAAAATTCTTAGCCTGGCAGCAGTAGAGGACATATGGGAAAAATCTGTTTGAGGAAAAAAAGAACTATTAAATTGCTTCCTGCAGCAAGGACAAGAGAACATCCACAAAAAGAGGCTGTCACTTAACAGTCAGGATAATGCTCTGCATTTATGCAGCATCATAAATAAAGTAGTTTTCAGAAGTAGCACCTTTTCAAAGACATTACTACTAAGCATGAGCCTGAATCATCTCCAAATTACTGTGATAATTAGGCGGTGGATACATTTTTAAAAGGCGACTCAAGACCTATTTTAACCATAAATTATTCACTTTTAAAAAGATCTCTCTGATACATGGAACTTTCTTCAAGGCAAGTCTCTTAACTTTCTGTGTGATTTATGGAATCGCCCTTGAAATGCAAGATTTGGTGGGTTGATTTATTGCAGCTTTCATTTTTACTGGAGTTTAATTTGTGCATAGAGCAATATGAGTTAATTTCGGAAAATGTGAGGGTCTAGAGGTGCAATGAAAAGGAAATGTGTCAATGTCAGCTAAAATGTTTGTCAAAAAGTAAAAATTTCAAACACTTTTTTATGTGTGTCTGCAACAGTAAGGAGAGATTGTGCCCAGATTTGTTGAAATAAATTAATCAGTTAACGCTGCAGAGATACTAAATGAGATGACAGGCAGCTCCTTTAATGTAGACATTCAATTAATGTGTGTAACAATCTGTTGTACCAGTTACTGTGGGTTTGCCATGTGCCAGCAGCCTCCAGTTGCTACCTTGTTTAATTGAAATCCATACAACACTATGAGTATAGCATAATCATCATTTTACAAATAAGGACATTGAAACTCTTGTGAGCCATAACACAGGCTGAAATGGATTAGATGAGTTCTGCTCTTTCCTTCATGAGTCATCTTCCTTCCTTCTTATTTTTTTAAAAAGATTTTTCCTCCTTCCCTCCCTTTCTTTTCCTTCCTTCCCTTTTCCTCCTTCCTCCTTCTTCTCTCCCTCCCTCTTTCTTCCTCCCTCCCTTCCTTCATCTCTCCCTTCATTCCCTCTATTCTTCCTTCCCCCTTCCTTCCCTCCCTCCCTCCCTCCTTCCTTGACTTCCTTCTTTCTTTCCTTCAGCAACCAAAGCAGGCTGCTACAGATAAAATGCAAACTTGGTCTTTTAATATGTGAGTATGTGCCTGTGTGTGTGTTTTTGTATCGCGGTATGTGTTCTTTTTCAATGAAAATACCAACCCTGTAATAAGACTGATGAGTAAATTAATCTTTGTTAAAAGTATTTTGAAACACTCATTTTCTTCAAAGAGAAATGATGAGAGGGAATTATATGTAAGTTTCACTAACTGCCATATTTATTATGTCAGAGATGTTTTCCAAATTGTAATGCCCATTAGAGTCTGCCGTGTATGATAGTTACTTATTCATGCGTCTGCCTCCTTGAATAAGGAGTGAGCTCCTAAATGTCAAAAACCATCCCTAAATCCCTTTTACCAATTTCAGTGTTAAGTTGAAATGAAAGGAACTTTGAAAATATGATAAGCTTATTGATAATTCACTAAGTTCCAACTTCAACTAATACATTATTTTTGCATTCTTCTGTGGGTGCATAGCCTTCTATGCCTTGCTAAGATTGTAGAGAACACTGATATGGTGGAAAACATGCTTCTTCCATGAGAAGGAAGTATGAATATATGGGGCAGGGATTGTTGAGGAGGAAAAGGCTCATTTACATGAAATAGAGCAAAATTTCTCACAAGTTGAGGCAATAGAAAGCACTGTCCTGAAGCTAAGAGCATTAGGTCTAAGATCAATCCTATTGTTAATTAGTCATGAAACTAACTTTGCTGGGTCTTGATATTATTATTTGTGAAGCAAAGTACTGAGTACCCAGACCATGGCTGACTCCATCCGATTACTCAGCCATCAAGATCCAGGATATATAGTCTCTTCTCTACCTTCCTAATCACCAGGGGAAAGATAACCAAAGAAAACATAATATATTAACAGATTTTTAACAAATCAAATAAACATTAAAATCACAAATTTTAAAAAAAATGGCCAAGTGAGAATGAAGATATTTTATAAAAATAAACATAAAAGAGACAAAGTCCCCTCTTAAGAAACAAAGATTTTCAGACAGGATCCTACCCGTCACTTAAAGCATATGATATTGAAAAGAAACACAACTAAACCAAATAATGCAGAGCAATAAAAATTAAAGGATGGGCAAAGATAATAGCAGGAAAATACAATTTAATTAAATACAATTAAAAGGAAAGCAAGAATTGTAATAACAACACAAGATAAAGTAGAAGTAAAGGAAAAAACCCAATATTTAGAAAAAATGAACTCAAGGAGCAGTGGGAAAATAGATCAATAATCAGGAAAGAAATTGTAAGAAGTTGTCAAGTTATTAGACATAAAAAGGCTTCAGTTCTAAACATTTTTATAAGTGACTTCAAACTTTTAATAAATTCTATAAAACCTGTTCTGAAACTTAGAAAAAGATAAAACTTAATTTTATAAACTAGCATAATTATAATATTGAAACCCCAACAAAAACAGCGGAAACCAGAAAATTTAGATCTATCTCATATATAATGAACTTTTAAAAATACTCTATACAACACTAGTAAAAGAAATTTAGCAGAATATTAAAGGAACCGTATTTCATATCCAGGTTGGATTTTTGAAAGGAATATAATAATAGTTTCATATTAGGAAAACTATTGTTATAAAATACCACATCATGCAACCAAAGGGGAAAAAATGACATGCTATGGTCTGAATGTTTATGTCTCCCCAAAATTCACATGTTGGATCTTCCTGCCCAATGTGATGGTGTTAGAAGCACGCCCTGCCAACACCTTGATTTTAGATGTTCAGCATCCGGAACTGTGAGATAATAAATCTCTGTTGCTTGAAGCCACTCAGTTTGTGATACTTTTTTGTGGCAGCCCTAGGAAACTAATACAGCCTATAATGAGTATGTTCATGCCTTTAAGCATTGTTATACTTGACCACGATTTGTAATTCTCTAACCTACTTTTATAATGCTTATCTAAGAAATATTTTAATAGAAACCTAATTTTAAATAATTTTTTCAAAAAATATCATGCCAAGAGTCATTTTCCACTTTAGGGAGATATCTGTTGCAAAATCAAGCCTTGGAAGGATATTGTATATTAAAAAGATTGGGAACCATGATTAATTGCTTTAAAAATTCTAAAAAGTCCTGGTAGCAGTATATAATCTGATAATATATACATCGAATAACAGTATGTGTTTAAATTCTATCCTTTTATTTATTCATAGATCAAATACATAATTTACTGAACTTTTATTAAGTTCTTGGCACCTAATGAATCAGACAAAGATACTGCTCTGGAGGAACTTGCAGTCCTTTAGGGAAGTTAGGACATGCAGCTAAAAACTATTTCATACGATAAGAAAAAAGAAAGAGGAGCACAGATTAAATTATACAGAAATTCAAATGAAGGTCATTTCCAGCAGGGCTGAGAATGGAAGGCATGACAGAAAAGTAAGTTGGTTCTTGAAGAACTTGGACACAAGGAGAAGACCATCCCAGTGCAAGGTACACACAAGCTAAAAGACAGAATTGGTGATCATAGGGATTACTTGAAGATCAGCAAGTAGGACTACTCATAAAATGTTTGCAGTCACTCTGTTCCATTAATATCCATTAAAACCAAGCAAAAACAGTGAGTTGGCTGGATAATACCATTATCAGGATCAAGGCCTCCAAAGTTAAAAAAAATAGTTGGTAGGGTAGATTTAAGTAGAAAATTTGTTTTCATGACTCATGAGATTCTTGGCGAAAGAGTTAGGATGGTATGTATGTGAAGGAGCTGTCTGGTAAGCCTAGACTGGGGAGAACCAAAAAACAAGCACTTCTGTGTCCTTGCTAGTAACCAGGAATACACAGTTTTCATTGGGTCCAGTACTGCAGCACCATGTGGCACTGTATCTCTGGAAGGGTTACTAAATAAGATTGTCAACTTCTGAAAACTTAACACAACTGGAGATTCCTTGAGATGGTTCACAATAAAATTTTTAATATTTCTTTACAAGATTATTCAAGATAATCTAGCAGAATCAGCCGCCGTGTGGAGGAGGAGCTCTGGAATTAGAGTTAGAAGGTCTAGGCAATGGTTCTTTATTTATTATTTTTTTCGTATCTGGATTATTTTCAAAACAGACTTGAAGCACCTTACAATAGAAATCTCAGATAGAGTAAAATAAAATCATCCAGAATTAGATAATGTGAACAAATGAAACACTGTTATTGGCTAAGATTAGGGTGGGTTTTTTTTTTCCTGTATTTTTGTTTTGTTTTGTTCCTTTGGTTTGTTCTTTGCTTTTTCCTACTTATTGAAAAGAAAAAAACAAAAACGAAAACAAAACCCAGCAATGATCTAAATAAAGTGGAAGATTTAGGGGAGGGTCTTTTTTTTTTTTTTTTTTTTTGATAACTTGGGCAAAAAGCAAACAAACGAAACCTTAGAAGCCAAAGATGAAAAAGTACAAATGAGTATTTTGCAAATTACAATTCTGATTAGTTTCATTAGTGAACTTTCATAGTATTCTATTTCCTAGAACAATGGATTTGCTTTCTTAAACTGATCAGATAGTTAAAAAGTCATCCTATAGGTATAAGTATGAAATAATTCACTCTATTTTACTATTTTCTCTATCACTTAAAGTGTTTGCTACTTGGAAAAACTGACTTACAAAAATTTAAAAGAAAGATTCCTTGTTGCTATTCATGACTTGAGAAACAGGGATAACACAGATTTTAGCCAATACTATTTTTAACTGAAAACGCGTAAATCATTAAGCATCTACCATTGTTTTCAAATTTAAGATAAAATCTGGAGCAAAATTTAAAGACATGCAAACAGGTTCAAATCAAAATTCCTTCACTAAGTTTAACTGCTATTAGGCAGCATTTGGGGTTTTATTTTTCCTCTAGGGAAACTTCCAATTCCCAGTGTTTCTGAGTGTGTGAAAACCAGAGGACCATGGTACCAATGTTCTTCTTCATAAACTATTTGTGGTTTGGCATTGAGAGTCCTCACAATTGTGCCTGTGTAACTTTAGAGTTCTCCACAGTCTGGCTTCCTCATGCTAGTATTCAGCTCTGGTTAGTTAGCTTGTCCCACTGCTGCCTACATATGTGCACATGAAAATGTGTGTATGCATTTTGGACAGGGGGCTGGAGGGGGCAAGGCAAAAAGTTGTCCTCTTCTATACTATATTACTTAATTAATAGAAGAATCAGACTGAGTTTTGAATTTATGTTGCTTCTGGTCTGTATACAGGCCTACAAAATATTAATTTTTAAATAAAGGAAACGTTATCTTTACGAATGAAGTTCCTCAATAATTATATTTTGTCAGAAAAACTAATGGCCCCTTTACTAAGTCTTATAGTTGAATAAATGACGCTGGCAGATCAAGCTATTTCTTAAAGGCATAACCTTTTGTTTTCTTTTTTCCCCTTTTAAAAATATTTTTTCTATTTCTTTACTGTTGTTTCTTTTTCTTTTTTTTTTTCAGGCCACACTGAGTGACTTGTAGGATCTCAGTTCCCTGACCAGGGATTGAACCAGGGCCCCGGCAGTGAAAGCCCAGAGTCCTAACCACTAGTCCACCAGGGAATTCCTTTTTCCTTTTAAACCTAGGGTGTTAAATACATGCATGGCAGGAGCACCAGCCCTATGGCCACAGATTATGACCATCAGACATTAACAGTAGATCATAATACTCTTTACTCTCTGAGCCTGCATCTGGTCTCAGATCTTTCTCAGCAAGAAGCTCTAGAAAGTCACTAACAACTGATCAATATTAAATGCAACTTGTAAAGTATTCTACCCCTGCTTCAAATTTTATCAGTATTTGAAGCTAGTCTTCTAATTTTAAAATTTGCTTATTCTAGTAATATTTTTCTTTCTCTGCGCATGGTACACAAGGTCTTTCATGAGCTGGCACCCAAGGGTTTTGTTTGTTTGAGTTCCTCTGTTTTTGCTCACACCTTTCATTTTCAAGTTTTCCTTACAAGACTATTAGAATTGTTTAAAGAAAACCATATTTGATAGTATCTACTGGTATAACCAGTGTAGATGGGCTTAAACTCCATCGTGCTAAATTTTGCTCACTTCTTTTAACAAATGATTATTGAGCATGTATTACATAGCAGCTTATTCTCTCTACAGAAAGTAAAAGACACAGTTCCTGCCTTCAAAAACTTTATATTTTAAACAGGGAAAGATATTTTAGGGAAACATTTATTCTGTTTTCAAGAGGATCATCTGGGCTGTCAAAATGCTTTCGCAAACTTTTTTGGATAAGCAACAGTCTCAGATACAAACTCTGTATGTAGCATTCTTCTGAAACAGTCCAGCTAGTTGGCAGTGTCTGTGATCAACACCAACTGCTCCGAATTTTTTGGAGAAAGGCATGAGCATGTGTATGCTGTGTATGATACAGGAATGCCCCTGAAATCCAACTTAATCCATTAACTCATAAAACAGATTCAATGTTTGTTTAGTGCTTGGCAATATATTTTCTCCAATTTCAAAACTCATTGGAAATCCCACCCACATTTGAACATATTTTTTTTCTTCTAAAATTCTTCAAAGTAATCGTTGCAGAATAGGAACACCAGACAGTTCAAGTAAGTAGGGTTGAAATTCCTATCGACACCTGACAACTTGGCACATTGGAAAGAACATGGTCTTTGATGTCTAGAAAGACCTTTCCGTCTCTTTTATGTGAGCCTTGGCAAATCAGGGGACATCTCTGAACCTCATTTCTTCATCTCTTGAGTAGGGATAATATCTACCTGCGAGGACCATTATAAGGATTAAAGGGATAATGCATATTAAAATCTTGGCACATAATTGGCACTTCATAAAAATTAGCTATGCTATCGTTCTTATTATCAGTAGTAATACTGTTAAGAGATCTAAGCTAAGCTTATGTTTATCACTCATTTATTCATTTAATAGTGCTTACTGAACAATGTCTGCTGTACACAGGGTCCTGTTTTGGTTGCTATAGGGTATGGGTGGGCATGATACAAACACATGAATTTTGCCTTCAATAGTCTTATTTTCTAGTCGGAAAAGAACATGTACATAAATATTTAGAAGAGAAAGTGCCAAGCAGAGGCACACTAAATGGTATAGAGCTTAGAAGGAGGGAAGAGTCTAGTTTTATTAGGAACTGAGATGGAAGAGGAAGTAGGGAAAGGCTTCCTGGAGAAAATACAACTCTGTTCTCCCTCTCCACTGGGTAAGTGGGTCCTTTTAGGTCAATGAGTTCAGAACAAAACTACCCCCTCCTCCTCCGAGGTCTCTGACATTCTTTGCCCTTCCCAGTGGCTGTTAGCAGCCTCTTCTAGAGGTCCCTCATTTCCCTAGCAGATCTGAAAGGGACATTAACGATCAACTCCTTCATTCCCCTGAAGGATCCCATTTTGAAAAGTCTATTTTGAAAAGCAACTATTTGCTTTCTTTGTAAGGTATGAAGCAACTGTAGACCTATCTCTTATCTGCCTATGGGCATTTTTATTTTGGTTTCATATTACAAACCCCTTGGGCAATGAGGTTCCAGGTTTTCCACATAATTACCTGACCTTTGTTCAGTTTCATGGCAATTATTTTGCTCTCCTTAAGCAGCTTGTAGTCATCATTCATTTTTAAAAAGTACACTGAAGCTGTTTTTATAGTATATGGCTGAACTTGAGATTTTGGAGATGCATCTTTACAGAATTAAAGATTTGTCTTTCCCTGTTACAGGCAATGAATACAATATAACTAACATGATTCCCCCATTTTTGCTTAGAAACTCCCTGTCAAACGCAAAACGTAGCTGCAGGAATTACTTTCTGTACGTACCATGATGGATATTAAAAAGGCATTTAAAAACTTTTATTGATTGTTCCTTGTTAAAGATCTAGGAGGAACAGAATTAAGATGATATTTACTTCATATAATAAACATACATTTACATACTCATTCATATACAGACATACAAACACACATTCACACACGATGCCATTTCCTTTAAAGTCAGACACACGCAAGCATGTCTGTTATCCCCACTATTATTTCACACTCTTTGGGAAAAATCAGCCTTGCAAATAGTTAAGAAAATAAAGAGATATAAAATACAGAAAAATGCAAATTTCCAACTTCATAAAAACCCAAGGAACCGACTAAAAATTCATAAATATAAAAAGAGAAACCAATCAGGTAGCAGGTTAGAAAATGAATATATAAAACTCAAAAAGTTCTTATTTAACAAAGAAGGGTCAGGTAAGAAATACAATGGTGAACATTCTGGTACAAAATATGGTTAATACATAAAATATTTAGGAATAAACTTAAAAAATAGAAGTTCAGAACTTACCTGAAGAAAACTGTAAAACTCCATCAAAGATAATAGAAAGGGAGGAATAAACGAAGAGTTACACTTGGTTCTTGTGCAAATACTCACTCTAGTGATGCTGTTATTCACTGAACAAACCTATGTGTTTAACAGAATCTTGATAATTTTTAAAATTAAATTAAAGTTCATTTAAAATAAAAGTTAGCATAGCAAAACATTTCTGAAGAGAAACAGCAACTGAGGAGGGCACTGAGCTGTCAGATATTCAAATACAATAAGCGTAGGATGGCCAATAAGCATTTGAATAGATGCAGACTACACATAATCAAAGTCATTATTATGACTACTAATAATCAAAGAAATAAAAATAAAAATTTTAATTTTGGCAAATATTAAAAACATTTTTGATTTTTTGGAAAATATTAAAAATAATAAAGATATCTAGGGCTTGTAACTATAAGGATCAAGGATTCATATACTGCTAATGTAGGTGGGTACAATTTTCTTGAGAGAAATTTGGCAATATATTTCAGTTTTTTAAATGTGTACACTCTTAAGGTTATGCACCAAAGTATGTAGGCATGAATGATGTGATGAATCAATTGTTTTGTCTGGCAATTCTTCCTATATAAATAATTAGATGAGTGATTCAATATATATGAACACAGTTATTTGTTGCAGCTTTATTTATAAGCAAAAAGGATACAGGTAAATAAAAAGAAAGACGAAACAGACTAAGATTTTATTTATGAATGCAAGAGCAAGAATCTTTAATGGTTAGGTGAAAAAAGCAGGCTATAATACAGAAGTATGATATATCATCTTAGTGTGTGTGTATATATATATATATATATATATATATATATATATATATATATACATACACACACAGCTGGCTCTCCGTATCCACGGGTTCCCCATCCATAGATTCAGCCAAACCGCAGATCAAAAGTAGTTTTTAAAAATCCAGAAATTTTCACAAAGCAAAACTTGAATTTGCCATGTGCCTGCAACTATTTACATAGCATTTACATTGTATTAGGTATTATAGGAAGTCTAGACATGATTTAAAGTCTTTACAGGAAGATGTGCATAGGTTATGTGCAAGTACAATACTATGCCTTTTTATGTGGGGGACTTGAACAACCACAGATTTTGGTATCCACGGGGGTCCTGGAACCAATCCCACACAGATACTGAGGGACAACTGCAACTGTATAGAGAGAGAGCACGTGCACACGAGTATTCACCAAAATGTTAATAATTTTCATCTCTAGGTGGAATGGTTATTAATAACCTTTGTTACTTTTTGATTTCTTCCTTTGAGTCTGGGTATTTAAAAATAGTAAACATTTAAGCTTTTAGATATCTGTGACTCTTGCCATAACTATTGCTGCTCAGCCTCCTTTCCCGTGAGCCTTGAGCAGAGATCTCTGCTCTCTCAGGGCAGCAACCATCTTCTTTCTTCTTGTCATTGATTTCTATTACCTCTGGCCTTTCTTGTGAAGCCACAACAAGGGGCTGCTTTTCCATCGCAAGGACTGGAATCCTCTTTGAGAATGCCGATATCTGAGTTGTTATCTGATGTTCCCGAAGCTGCCCAGGACTGTGGGGATAAGTTATCTGGGGTCTACTAAGCGTTCACCAGCCCGATTCCTTTCTTTGCTAAGTACCTGGCAGCACTGCATTTCTCACAGCAGTCCTCTGTGTTCTTTCCTTCATCTGGCTAGATGTTCATCCCTGAGATGACCTTGAGAACCATGTTGAAGGTGACAGAGCCTGAAATCTTTGAATGACTTGTGATCAGAGTCATTCTGCCAACCTAGAATTGCCTTGGACTGTTTCTGAGTGCTCACACGCATGCACGTGCACACGCACACACACACACACACACACACACACACACACACACACACACAAATAAAACATACAAACAAATAAAGCCAAAAGCAAACAAGCAAGAAACAGTTCTGTGCTTGAGTCATTATAATTTTTGAGTCTATTTGTTATTGCAGATAATTGACCCTAACTAAAACTGCATCATTTTTTTCATGCAGTGCTAAGCCAGTGTCCTTTCTCCCACTCTGGTTTACATTTTGTGCCCTGGTCAGCCCAGCTTGTACCCATGTATCAGAGTCCTTTATGAGTCGAGCTCCTTCAGCTGGTGCCCCAGTCTCATTCTCCACATGGGTCACCTGTGAGTTCGTGCGGCCCAGCAGGGAACATTCTCAGATACCTTCACTATGGTATTCTCCCTTCCTCTTCTGCCTTCTCCTTAGATATGCATATCTTGAACATTCTTTTAGCCAAAACCATCATGGCCTTTGATTTACAGAGAAGACTCTTAATGCTTGTTCTTCCCAATTGATTATCTGTGCTGGGATAGCTTAAGGCAAAGCTAGGATTCCCATTATACCTGCAAGAAACTGTCTTGTTTCATAGGATGTTTGTAAGCTGCTAAGTCTGAACTAAATGAATTAGGAGCCTCAGGCATCCTGGTCATCAGTGAGGAAGTGAGGTTTATTGAAAAACACATCAGGGGGACCTGCGTTGGAGTGCTGAATCCTGCTTATCAGCTGTGCTGTTCTCCCTGACTCTCAATTTCCTCAGCAGCAAAATGGAAAAAAAAAAGTAATTCCCACATGATAAGTGCGTTCTGAAATATAAATGGCATGATCTTTGTAAATTGCTTGGCACTTAATGTCACAATAATTGACAAATAAATGTGATAAGATGGAGAATAATAACAATGATAGAAAAAATGATGAAAAAGTCCATTGGGTTGAAAATCTACAGGAGAGAGAGAGAGAGGGATTGAAGGAGAGAGATGTTTGGATGCTCAAAGGGTAGACACTGGCCCTGACCAAGTTAAATTACAATCAATGCTATTTTAATATTACATGAGACTCACAGTTACTAAATACAGCTTCAAAGCTAGCATGGCAACTTGGTCTGCCATGTCTACAGTGCTCATTCCCTCTCCTCCCCAGAATTTTCATTATTCTCCTTTGACATATTTTATGTGAATGTAGATATTTTCAGTGGGTTATTATGCCCCATTGAGATATTAGCACCTTCTAGAGTACTTCATGATTTCATCTCCTTAGAATGTATTCCCATGGAAACAGAATATAATATAACACAAATGAGAAGGGGCCCCATACGCCTTTCCTGTGTATATCTTCAAGAACGACATTAACTAGGGGAATGAGGCTGGCAGTATGGAGTTTATTGTGGATTTTCATAGTGATTTCCTTTGCATCTCTCAAAGAGTTCTGTTTTTAATAAACTTTACTAGAAATGTAACATTACCAAAAAGTATAATCAAGTGCATTGTATATGTATGAATCATAATAAATGGGGATTAGATAATGTTTTTGCTTACAAAAATAGGCTGTTTCACAGTTGATATTTATTTTTTAGTGGAAAAATTTGTTTGGGTGAAGCAAAGGAAAGGCTTTAGAATAGGGTTGACTTATATTCACGTAAAATTTATGAATACACATGAAGTCAACCACAACGTTCTCTCTACCCCGTGCTGTGCTCAAGCATGGGCTGAATTGGTGGGTTCTGTGGGCTCTAAGGATTGCAATCGTCTGAATCCTCATAAAGGATGATCTTCATGATAGTTCTTCAATTTGGGTCCTTGAACACCTGACTTCTCTTAGTCCTGGCTAAGCATGGTGAGCCTAGCACATCTGACATGTGAAAGCAGATCATTTTGAGCACCTCCCTCCTCTAAGTGACAAAATGATTTTCAGTAATAATAATGAAATAAGTGAATAATAATAGTGGCAAGGAAAGAAATACAGACAGTAAAATTTTTCTATGAATGTATACATCAATAGAAAATTACGTTATAAAAAAACAAAAAGCCCTAAAGGATTAATTTTAAAATTACATTAAAATTAATTAATTAATAATTTTTAATTACATTAACGTAGTTTTTTAAAAGGGAAAAGAGCTTACACCTACATTTACATAATAATATTATAATTTCTGTTTTTGTACTTTGTGCAAATGTGTCAGTTTGGTCTTCTTTGCCTGTTTATGTTCAATAGACAGTATAGCCAGACTTATCAATCTATCTTCCCTTATAGTTGACAAAAATTATTTGTTTTAATTAATCTTCTAGTTTGAGAGATATGATTGACATACAGCACTATATAAGTTTAAGGTATACAGCATAATGATTTGAGTTACATACAACATGAAATGATTATCACAATAAGTTAGTGAATATCCATCATGTCATATAAATACAAAATTAAAGAAACAGAAAAAAAATTTTTCATCATGATTTAAACTCTTAGGATTTACTCTTAACAACTTTCATATATAACATACAGTAGTGTTAATTATACTTATCATGTTGTACAATACACCCCTAGTATTATTTATCTTTTAACTGGAAGTTTGTACCTTTTGACTGCCTTCATCTAATTCCCTCTCCCTCCACCCCCTGCCCCTGGTAACCACAAATCTGATCTCTTTTTCTATGAATTTGTTTGTTTGTTTCTGAAGTATAATTGACCTATCTTCTCTCATAGCTGAACTAAATTTTTTTGTTTTTATTAAAATTTTTCTTTCACAAGAATAGAGTGATACACACATAGTTAAGAAAAATATTATACATAGAATAAGTTTGGCAAATTCATAAAAACCCTATTCCACGATGAATTCCAGAAATTGTTATATAGGCTATGTCTTTGTCTTTGGGACCAATTCCAGCAGCTTTCAAATGTCTCTGAAATTTAAAAAACAAACTAAAATAACTTCTTCAGAAAATTTATCAAAAATGTTTTATATTATGCAAAATCTTCTGCAAAAATCAAGGAAATGGGGAATTCCCTGGCAATCCAGTGGTTAGGACTCCATGATCTCAATGCTGAGGGCGTGGGTTCAATCCCTGGTTGGGGAACTAAGATCCCACAAGCTTCACAGTGCAGTCAAAAGAAAAAAAATTCAAGGAAATAGCTATATGATAACTAATATTGGCATTATTTGATCAATTGCTTTAAAACAGGCGTCCAGTTTTTTGAGAAAATTATTGAGGCAATCAAACATCCTTTGGTACTTTTGATTTCTTCTAGCAATGTAAGACAAGCATCTTTTGTTGCTTCTTCTTCGTTCTTCATTGAAATTTTCATCTTTTTTCCTATGCAAAATACTCATTTTCTTACATCATGTTATTGTATAGTTAATGACCTTTTGCACAATTTCTCCACATTGAATACTAAGAATTAATTTTAAAGTACAGTGTTTCAAGGTACACTGATTAAGCTGATTCTGGCTACTTGTAAATAGTGGTTTTGATGTCTAATTAACCTCATCTAAAAATTCACAACATAAAAATTCAAATTCATTTATGAGCTAAAATTTGTACTTACCAGCCAAGAACATAATACCTTGTACCTTTGCTCTGTTTTAAGTTTTAGATGCATATCAGTTCTCCAAGTGGTCACCCAGAATGTTAGAAATGAAATAACTCTAGTTCTGTTTCTTCATCTTTTTCAATCACTATGTTGTTGATGTTCATTCAGAATCACCCATTTAAATATAAGGGTAGGTAATACCACAAGTGCTAGAAATGTGAACTGCACTTAGTGTAAGCTGGAATGGTTCCAAATTGTCACAAACATAATCTCAACACCAATGCCCATAGCTGATCTGTGCCTGTCAAGGACTGCCTGAATAATTGGGAGTTCTCTAAATTAACTTCTGTGTAGAATATAATGTTTATTAAAGGTTAAGTAATAAAAAAGTATGAATTTAAAGCTCACAGAAGTATTATCGAAACTCAGTAGTAACCCCAACAATTGTTTAGAATTTAGACTAACAAAAGATTTTTCTCAGGGAGGAGTATTTTATCGCAGACATTCTTTAGAATTTCTGGCTCATGGTGATAATGAAGAGCAGAGCAACTTTTCAGTCCATTTTCGGTATTGTTTTATAATCCTTATGGATAATGCACCCCTCACTGCCTGCACCCAGGGTAGACAACTCACATCATCTTGCCCTTGGTACCACACTGGTTTGAGAAATTCACTAGGACAAGGGCTGCCTTGTGTTAGGTTCTCTACAGAGACTAATTTTCAAGTTAAGTCACATCCACCCCAAACTTTACTCTGCAATGTATTTTTCTACATAAGTATACATGTCAAATATGCTTTATACATTTTCTGAACATCCACACAATACCAGACACTGACCTGAGCCTTGGGAATACAAGAATGAAAGGCCTGGCAGTCTCTGCTTTTGAGGAACATACTGGCCCATTAATGAATAAATTATTTTTCAAAGTCTCAGCCATTATTGGAAATTTTCTTTATATATCTTCAAAAGAAGGGCAGCTGCAAGTCACAGTATGAATGGCTTAAAATGTAAGGTCATTTGCTTTTGGATTAGCATGCTGTGTAGAAGTGTGAGGACCCAGCTAAACAATGTCATCAAGGACACCCATCCCCTTGGTGCTGTGGCTCTATCATCCTCAGTTTGCATGCAGTGTCTCCCCTTGTGGTCACAGGTGGCTGCTGCAGCTCCAAATATCATGAAGCCCCCAGTGACTTCTCCTAACGTCTCATTGGCTGTAACTGGATTGCCAGCTCAACTCTGAGTAAATGATTGATGAAATGAAGTGGAATTGTCATAACTGGTTCACACCAATTGTGATTGGTTATCTGGGACTGTGCATATGGCCACATGAATAAAATCAGAGTTTTGCTAGCCAAAACGTAGTAGAGAATGGCAGTTGAGTTAGGAAGTCAATAGTATCTACAGATATAAGCCAGGAGAACTGTATGCAAAGCCTATGAGGGTACAATTTGTCACATGACTGCCTCAGTTACTTCTTTGTAAATAATAATTATACCTGACCCTACTTAGCCTGTACAAATGCTTGAACCAGACTCAAACTCTGGGTCAGAGAAGTTCTAAATTCTCTCTTCTTTGTAACCTGAGAGAAGAGTCTCTTCAGCCCTTAGTCTCCTTTAACTTTAAAATGAGGAGTTTAGGATTAGGTGAACTTCCAGTTTTCTTCTTATTCAAACACTGCATAAAGTAGTTCACTGGTGCCCAGAGTTTATCAATGATAGCACCCTCTGCTTTCCTATGACCTTGTCACTGTTCAGTCAAGATTCTCTAATGGCCCTGCTGTGTACTTCTATTAGCAGAGTCATCCAAGCCATTTATTCCAGACATTTAATGACTAATTGAGAACCTCCCTAGGGGCCCCATGGTATGCCAGTTAGAGAAGCAAAAATATTGCTTGCCTCTGGATTATTTCAGTTCGGCTACTGTCAAAATAGCATAAACATGTGACAAATCTTCCCAACTATGTGAAAAATCAGGGCACTGGATGCAATTCAGGCAGCATAAGTTACTGCAGCAGTTCAAGTACTTCACTCCCCTGGGGCACTCCAGCCATACAACATGTAATCCAGTCACATAAAACCCCTTAAAGAATGGACAAGACAAAGTTCTCCATGGAGCTGTGTCCATTTTCTCAAGGAGAAAGTTTGCTACAAATCATGTTCAAAGGACATGTCAAGATACATCCTATTAGGTATCTAAGGACACTTCAAGGTATTTGAGAGATGAGTTTTGCTCAGAAGATATGAGTGATTCTTAGCATTGATTTGTTCTTGTAGGTTTTCCCAATACAATAGAGCCGAGAAAAAAAAATAGAATGGAACATTCCTGGTTAAATGCTCCCTTTCATTTTTTATTACCTGTGCGCTCATAGGCATGGTATTAAACCCTTCCCAAGCCTCTGTCCTGCATCTTTGAGACAGGGGTGTTAAAGATGGTTGACTAGATCTCCTAAAATGAAAGCATAGCATCAAGATACAAGGAATGTAATTGGGAGGACTAAGCCTGCCACTAGTTGTGTAATCTTAGTGAAGTCCCTTCCCTTCTTTGGTTGTAAGGTCCCACATGTGTACAGTGAGGGATTGCACCCAGCTCAGGTAACTTGTAACTCAATGTAGCAGTTGTTATATAAATGATCACAAGATAAGGCCACATATCAAAGAAGAAAGGAATCAAAAAGGCCTAGGGGTGAAGCTGCACTAAGCCCTTTTTAGGGACTCTTAGGAGATAAAGCAAGATCAATGAGGGGGTCCAAGGACAAGAGAGCGGAGTAGAAGAACCTGAGCTCACCTCAGGTTTTCTCAAGAAAACACTAAAATGACAATGAACTGCTGAATAAACATCAACAAAAAAGACTAGAACTGACCAAAAAAAAAGATGTTTTACTTCCAAAGACAAAGAAGAAGCCAAAATGAGACAGTAGGGGGGGAGCATTCACGATACAATCAAATCCAATACCCCCCAGGTGGGTGACCCACAAACTGGAAAATAATTATATCGAAGAGGTTCTCCCATAGGAGTGAGAGCTCTGAGCCCCATGTCAGGCTTCCCAGTCTAGGGGTCCAGCATCAGGGGAGGAGCCCCCAGAGCATTTGACTCTGAAGGCCAGTGGAGCTTGATTGCCAGAGTGCCACAGGACTGGGGGCAAAAGAGACTCCACTCTTGGAGGGTGCCCACAAGATCTTGTGCACACCAGGACCCAGGGGAAAAAGCAGTGACTTCATAGGAGCCTGGGCCAGACCTAACTGTTGGTCTTGGAGGGTCTCCTGGGGAGGTGGGAGGCGGCTGTGGCTCACTGCAGGGACAAGGACACTGGTGGCAGAGGTACTGGGGAGTACTCATTGGTGCAAGCTATCCTGGAGGCCGCCATTTTGATGCCAAAACCTGCCCCATCCAACAGCACGTAGGTGCCAGTGCTGGGACATCTCAGGTTCAAATGACCAACAGGGTGGGAACACAGCCCCACACATCAGCAGACAGGCCGCTTAAAGTCTTCCTGAGCCCACAGTCACCTCTAAACACACCCCTTGTCATGGCCCTGCCTACCAGAGGGACAAGACCCAGCTCCACCCACCAGTAGGCAGGCCCAGTCCCTCCCATCAGGAAACCTGCACAAGCCTCTTAGACCAGCCTCACCCACAAGGGAGCAGACACCAGAAGCAAGAGGAGCTACAATCCTGCAACATGTGAAACTGCAAACACAGAAAGTTAGACAAAATGAGACAGCAGAGGAATATGTTCCAGGCGAAGGAACATGATAAAACCTCAGAAGAACAACTAAGTGAAGTGGAGATAGGCAATCTACCTGAAAAAGAATTCAGAGTAATGATAGTAAAGATGACCCAAGATCTCGGAAAAAGAATGGAGGCACAGATTGAGAAGATACAAGAAATGTTTAACAAAGAGCTAGAGGATATAAAGAACAAACAAAGAGTTGAACAATACAATAACTGAAATGAAAAATACACTAGAAGGAATCAGTAGCAGAATCAATGAGGCAGAAGAACAGATAACTGAGCTGGAAGACAGAATTGTGGAAATCACTGCCACAGAACAGAACAAAGGACAAAGGAATGAAAAGAAACCAGGACAGTTTAAGAGACTTCTGGGACTACATTAAACACACCAAATTGATATTATAGGGGTCTCAGAAGGAGAAGAGAGAAAGGGCTTGAGAAAATATTTGAAGAGATAATAGCTGAAAACTTCCCTAACATGGGAAAGGAAACAGTAACCCAAGTCCAGGAAGTGCAAAGTCCCATAAAGGATAAACCCAAGGAGGAACATGCCAAGACACATATTAATCAAACTGACAAAAATTAAAGACCAAGAGAAATATTAAAAGCAACAATGGGAAAGCAACAAGAGAATACAAGAGAATCCCCATAAGGTTATCAGCTGATTTTTCAGCAGAAACTCTGCAGGCCAGAAGGGAGTGGCATGATATATTTAAAGTGATGAAAGGAAAAAAACCTACAACAAAGAATACTCTACCCAGCAAGGCTCTTGTTCAGATTCAACAGAGAAATCAAAAGCTTTACAGACAAGGAAATGCTAGGAGAATTTAGCACTACCAAATCAGCTTTACAACAAATGCTAACGGAAATTCTCTAGACAGAAAAGAAAAGGCCACAACTAGAAACAAGAAAATTATGAATGCAAAAGCTCATCGGTAAAGGCAAATGTACAGTAAAGGTAGGAAATCATACAAACACAAATATAATATCAAAACCAGCAATTGTGAGAAGAGGAGAGTACAAGTGGAAGATATTGGAAATGCATTTGAAATAAAGAGACCAACAATTTAAAACAATCTTGTACATATATAGACTGCTATGTCAAAACATCATGGTAACTGCAAATCAAAAATCTACAATTGGTATACAAAAAAGAAAAAAAGAATCCAAACACAACAATAAAGATAGTCATCAAATCACAAGAGAAGAGAACAAAAGAGGAAGGGAAGAAAAAAGACCTACAAAAACAAATCCTAAACAAGTAACAAAATGGCAATAAAACATACATATTGATAATTACCTTAAATGTAAATGGATTAAATGATCCAACCAAAAGACACAGACTGGCTGAATGGATACAAAAACAAGACCTACATTTATGCTGTCTACAAGACACCCACTTCAGATCTAGGGACACATACAGACTGAAAGCAAGGGTATGGAAAAAGGTATTCCATGCACATGGAAATCAAAAGAAAGCTGGAGTAGCAATACTCATATCAGACAAAATAGACTTTAAAATAAAGATTGTTACAAGAGCCAAGGTAGGACACGACGTAATGATCAAGGGATCAATCCAAGAAGAAGATATAACAATTGTAAAACTATATGCACCCAACATAGGAGCACCTCAATATATAAGGCAAATGCTAACAGCCATAGGAGGAGAAATCGACAGTAACACAATAATTGTAGGGGACTTTATCACCCCACTTACACCAATGGACAGATCATCCAGACAGAAAATCAATAAGAACACACAGGCCTTAAATGACACATTAGACCAGATGGACTTAACTGATTCTTATAGAGCATTCCATCCAAAAGCAGCAGAATACACATTATTTTCAAGTGCACATGGAACATTCTCCAGGATAGATCACATACTGGGCCATAAAGCAAGCCTCTGTAAATTTAAGAAAATTGAAATCATATCAAGCATCTTTTCTGACCACAATGTTATGAGATTAGAAATCAACTACAAGAAGAAAAAAAAAACTGTAAAAAACACAAAGACGTGGAGGCTAAATAATATGCTACTAAACAACCAACGGATCACTGATGAAGTTAAAGACAAAATTAAAAAATACCAGGAGACAAATGAAAATTGAAAATATGAATCCAAAATGAAATGTATGGGACGCAGCAAAAGCAGATCTAAGAGGGAAGTTTACAGCAACACAATCTTGCCTCAGGAAACAAGAAAAATCCCAAATAAATGCCCTAACCTTACACCAAAAGCAACTAGAGAAAAAGAACAAACAAAACCCAAAGTTAGCAGAAGGAAAGAAATCATAAAGATCAGAACAGAAAGAATTGAAATAGAGACAAAGAAAACAACAGAAAATATCAATGAAACTAAAAGCTGGTTTTCTGAAAAGATAAACAAAATTTATAAACCTTTAGCCTGGCTCATCAATAAAAAAGGGAGAGGGCTCAAATCAATAAAATTAGAAATGAAAAAGGAGAAGTTACAATGGACACCACAGAAATACAAAGGATTGTAAGAGACTACTAAGAGCAATGATATGCCAATAAAATGGGCAAACTAAAAGAGATGGACAAATTCTTAGAAAGGTACAGCCTGCTAAACTGGAACCATGAAGAAATAGAAAATATGAACAGACCAGTCACAAGCACTGAAATAAAAACTGAGATTAAAAACTCCCAACAAACAAAAGTCCAGGACCAGATGGCTTCACAGATGACTTCTCTCAAACATTTAGAGAAGAGTTAACACCTGTACTTCTGAAACTATTTCAAAAAATTGCAGAGGAAGGAACACTCCCAAACTCATTCTATGAGGCCACCATCACTCTGATACTAAGACCAGACAGATATAACAGAGAAAAAGAAAATTACAGGTCAATATCACTGGTTAACAGAGATAAAAATCCTCAACAAAATACTAGCAAACCAAATCCAACAGTATGCTAAAAGGATTGTACATCATGACCAAGTGGGATTTATCCCAGGGATGCAAGGATTTTTCAATATCCACAAATCAATCAGTGTGATACACCACATTAACAAATTGAAGAATAAAAATCATATGATAATCTCAATAGATACAGGAAAGGCTTTTGACAAAATTCAACACTCAGTTGTGATAAAAACTCTCCAGAAAGTGGGCATAGAGGGACTCTACCTCAACATAATAAAGGCCATATATGACAAACCCACAGCTAACATTGCACTCATCAGTGAAAAGCTGAAAGCATTCCCTCTAAAATCAGTAATAAGACAAGGATGTCCACTCTTGCCACTTTTATCCAACATAGTTTTGGAAGTCCTAGCCATGTCAATCAGGGAAAAAAAGGAATCCAGATTGGAAAAGAATAGGTAAAACTGTCACTATTTGCAGATGACATGATACTATACATAGAAAATGCTATAGATGCTACCAGAAAACTATTAGAGCTCATCAATAACTTTTGTTAAGTTGCAGGATAAAAAATTAATACATAGAAATATGTTGCCTTTCTATACACTAACAATGAAAGATCAGAAAGAGAAATTAAGGAAACAATCCCATTTACCATCACATCTTAAAGAATAAAATACCTAGGAATAAACCTACCTAAGGAGGCAAAAGACCTGTACTTGGAAAACTTTAAGATGCTGGTGAAAGAAACTGAAGATGACACAAACAGATGGAAAGATATATTGTGTTCTTGGATTGGAAGAATCAATATTGTTAAAATGACCATACTACCCAAGATAATCTAAAGATTCAATGCAATCCCCCATCAAAATACCAATGGCATATTTCACAGAACTAAAACAAATAATTTTAAAATTTGTATGGAAACACCAAAGACTTCAAATAGCCAAAACAATCTTGAGCAAGAAGAATGGAGGTGGAGAAATCACGTTCCCTGACTTCAGAGTCAAAGCTACAGTAATCAAAACAGTATGGTACCAGCACAAAAAGAGACACAGAGATCAATGGAACGGGCTAGAGAACTAGAAATAAACCCACACACTTATGGTCAATTAATCTATGACAAAGGAGGCAAGAATATACATTGGAGAAAAGACAGTCTCTTCAATAAGTAGTGCTGGGAAAACTGGACAGATACATATAAAAGAATGAAATTAGAACATTCTCTAATACCGTACACAAAAATAAACTCAAAATGGATTAAATACCTAAATTTAAGACTGGATACTATAAAACTCTTAAAGGAAAACATAGGCAGAACACTCTGACATAAATCACAGCAATATCTTTTTGGATCCACCTTCTAGAGTAATGAAAATAAAAACAAAAATAAACAAATGGGACCTAATTAAACTGAAAAGCTTTTGCACAGCAAAGAAAACCATAAACAAAACAAAAAGATAACCCACAGAATGGGAGAAAATATTTGCAAACAATGTGACCGATGAGGGATTACTCTACATAATATACAAACAGCTCATGCAGCTCAGTATCAGAAAACCAAACAACCCAATCCAAAAATGGGCAGAAGATCTAAATAGGCATTTCTCCAAAGACATACAGATGGCCAAAAAGTATATTCAAAATGCTCAACATCACTAATCATTAGAGAAACCCAAATCAAAACTACAGTGAAGTATCACTTCACACCAGTCAGAATGACCATCACCAAAATTCTACAAACAATAAGTTCTGGAGAGGGTGTGAAGAAAAGGGAACCCTCTGCACTGCTGGTGGGAATGTAAATTGGTACAATCACTTTGTAGTACAGTATGGAGGTTCCTTAAGAAACTAACAATAGAGCTACCATATAATGCAGGAGTCCCATTCCAGAGCATATATCTTGGGAAAACCATACTTTGAAAAGATACATGCACCCCAGTGTTCATTGCAGCACTATTTACAACAGCCAAGACATGGAAGAAACCTAAATGTCCATTGAAAGAAGAATGGATAAAGAAGATGTGGTATGTATACACAATGAACTATTAACTCAGCCATAAAAAAAGAATGAAATAATGTAATTTGCAGCAACATGGATGGACCTAGAGATTATCATATTAAATGAAGTAAGTCAGATAGAGAAAGACAAATGCCAGTTGATATCACTTATTTGTGGAATCTAAAAGATACAAGTGAACTTATTTACAAAACAGAAACAGACTCACAGACTTAGAAAACATACTTATGGTTACCAAAGGGGAAAGGTGAGGGGAAGGGATAAATTAGGAGGTTGGGATTAACATATACACACTACTATATATGAAATAGATAAGCAACAAGGACCTACTATACAACACAGGGAACTCTACTCAGTACTCTATAATAGCCTATATGGGAAAGGAATCTGAAAAAGAATAGATATATGTATATATATAACTAAGTCACTTTGCTGTACACCTGAAACTAATGTGACATAAAATAAAAATTTTAAAAAAGAATAATGACAGTATTAGGACAAGTGTTGGACAGATTCAGTGCTACCAAGAACATAAAGTATTCCATCTTGACTTTTCAGCTTTTGAAGATTCCCCTTAAACATCACAAAATAGGTCCTAAAGTCAGCTGGTGATCTCACTGTAGAGTGTCTACATGGCAGCAACTTTTGCAGTCATCTTGTTTATATCTTCACCACCCTTTTTGCCACTTTTCCCATCACAAAAGTAGGAAGACCAGGGGATATAGAGTGATAGGGGATGGTTTCTAGCTACTGCTCCAGAATACTGTGGTTGAATTCTACTTAGCTACCTGCATCCTGCTTCAACATGCAGCCTGTAGAGTGAAAAAGGAAGTTTCCCAAGTGGCACTGTCTTCCCTAGATTTCTACTCATGCCTTCATGCTGACTCCTTCCTTTGCTACCTGCTCAGCTCTCCTCTCTGATTCCCCAGAGTGCACCAAGCAGTCTGACTTCAAGTGGCAATCAAAGCAATGGAGACAAAACTCTGGGTCCTCATCAATTTGGGGCATTCCCAAGTCATTTTCACATGACACATCTGGAAAAGTATTTACTTCTTTATTGACCTGATGAATTCTATTATCCCTTCATTAGGTCTTTTTTATACCTTTTTCATTGCCTCTCTATTCTATCTTCCCTACTTTTATACATATCTCTATCACACTCCATCCTGACGATCTGTTTACTGGTCTTCACTTAACAGATTTTGAGCTCTTTGGCGGCAAGACCTGTATCTGACCATCCTTGCTGCATCGGGCCTGGTATAGGACATGGCAGAAAGAGAATGTGTTGAACTCAGTGACTGGTGAATGGATATGTAGTCTGAGAGTCTGACCCCACTTGTTGACTGATTGTGAGCCAAGCTCCTTGACGCTGAAGGATTCTGCACCCTCCTCAGGCCCCAGTTTTGGAACTCTGGTCAAGTTTGTGAGGAAGCACTTTCCCCATTAGATAGAAATCTCCATCTGGACCACATTCCATTGCCTCAAATGTCAATAAATAATTCAGGAGGCAATAAGCTAACTTTTTGGACATGGGCTCAAGCTGAGGAATCTAAAAGCAAATAGAAGATGAGATACTGACTGTTTCAAACTGCAGTGTCAAACACACAAATACACACATACAACCATACCCATCCAAATTCAAACCAACAGTGAAGCAACCCATAGAGTGTCACCAAAACAAGCCTCTATTGATGGGACAGAAGGCTGACTCTTAGGCAGAGGAAGACCAAGCAAGTTTCATGGGGTAGAGGAGGAAAAGGCCATTCCTTCACACCCTTGTGGTTCTAGGCAATTGAAGTGATTCAGCCTCGTAGCACAAGAGGCTAGACTTGAGATTAATTAATAAGTTAGCTAAATCCCCAAACAATACTCACTAAATACCCATTCTGCCTTCATTTCTGAGATTTTAGAAATGAAAAGGAGCTTATGGTATTGGGAGAGACAGGTAGTTATAGTACTGGGTGGTACGAGCTATAGTAAAGAGAAGTTCGTGGCATGATATGGGAGACGTAACACTGCCTGGGGAGTCAGGGAAGGAAGAGGTAAGATATGGGCTGAATGTTGAGGAATATTAATCAGATGAAGTGGGTAGAGTGGGGTGGAAAGAGTTCCACACAGGAGGGCAGCCTAGACAAATGTGCAGAGACCAGAAAGTCCAGCAAATTGGAAGAATGGTAAATCATTCTGTGTGGCAGAGATAGAAGACAGAAAGAATAAATAGTAGGTGAGGAGACAAATCACGGCAGAAGATAAGGAGGGGAGAGTTAGGTAGGAGCCAAATCATAAAATGCCTTGGAATTCATGATAAGAAACTTTCAATCCTCCTGGGAGGCACCAAGAAGCCACAGGGAAATTCTTTTGGTATGATGTCATTTATCTGGATGGCAGAGGCAGAGGCATGTTCATTAACGTTGCTGCTCTTCCAGTGCAGCTCAGGGAATCAAAGGGGCAGCTGGATCTTTAGCATCCTAAGGCTAGGATCATAATTTCTTAAAGAATAAATAGGACTATTTAAGGCAAGTGTCAACTAAACAAGTGGTGTATATTATAGAAGGGACTCAATCCTCACAGTTACATATTATATTTGATATCAGGGAATTAGGAGAAAAGCAGCCAAGGACTGGAATTAAAATATCCCTTACAACCAATCACTATCCTCTGTTCATCTGTAGATCAAGTAGAAACTGAACTGCCAAAGGAAGAATTGCAGAGTTTGAAAGACATAAGAAGGGACCATAGGGGTTAGGAACCACTTCGTCACATTCTAAGTAAAGGGGGGTTGGAAGAAGCAGTATACAGAGAAGTTCATGGAGGGGAAGCTGGAAGTCAGAGAGGAGAGAGAGGTAGAGACAAGAGAGAACCCTCACACAGCAGGGACTTGCTCCTTATGGGGTGTAGGGGTGAATTTAAGTATCTCAAAAGCACAGCTTTTGGCTATTTATTAGAACCCTTTAATAAATAACTGGTCAAACTTCTCTCAGTTTAGAATGGTGAAGGGAGCTCTGTGGTTTCTGATAGTCATCAGCCCATACACCATATGGAGTACAAAACAATTGAGAATATTAATCAGTAGAAACTATCAATTGGAGAGCTAGAAGACTTATTCTACTAATTTTCCCCTCTTTTTCTCATATCTAGAGATATTTCTGAGGGGCAAAAAGGATGAGATTGGATATGGGAGTCTGCCATAGGGATTCATTACCACTTATTGGGAACATCCTATGTGCCAGGGGCTGAGATAAGTGCTGTATGTACATGATTTCATTTAATTTCTATAACAATCCTGTGTTATCTGTACTATTTATCTTTATTCTCATTTTAGAGATGAGTATAAAGAAACTTGTAAATGTTAAGAGTCAACATGGTAACTTGGATATCCTGAAGATCCTTACGCTACAAAATCCTTAAAACTGGGAGGTAAAATATTGAAGGAGGAGGAGGGTGAAAAACACTCCTTTAAATTGGTGAATTAGTGTTTTTAAAACTGCAGGCCCTGTCCCACTGATGTATAGGAAAATTGATTTGAGGAGCTGTGACTGGCATTTAAAACATGGAATGGAATAGAGTAGAGTGGAGCAGAGTAGAGAAGAAAAGAAGAAAAAAAAAAGAAATGAAACAAAATAAAATAAAATATTAGAGTGTAGGGTAGGTAGTAGGGGTAAGTATTGCTCCATGAATTATAAGCTTTTGTGTATACTTGGTTACAATGTAATATGTGTGTCATTATGTGAGTCACTCACAGAATTTGAAACCCACTGTTTAAATATAATACATAGCTGCGCTTGTTAGGAAATTAGGGGAATCTTTAGAAGCCCAAACAGAGCAAGATCCCCCACTCTAGAGGTATAACATGGATCTGCTGAGTAAAGAACTAGCTGAAAGATTACATCTTTTTAAATTGAAATTTTAAATGTCTTGGTAATTTTCAGCATGGTTGCAAAATGTTAAAGAGCAAGCAGCAAGTGCGTGTAAGCTAGACTTTCTATAGGAGGTAAATTGTTACTGGTGGATGTTAGAACTCTCTTTTTTATCCAACATTCTGTAAAGAGTTACTTTTACTGTTAAGATACATTCTGAATGCACTTAAATTTAGGACATTGGGGTATGCAATAATTGGTGAATTACAGAGGAAGATTTCATTTCAAAGACAGTTTTGCAAAAATATATCATCAGAATCATTCTTGAAAACTGATGAACAGAGAAACTCAAGTGTTATGTTTTCCTCTTGGGACAACTCCTGGAGAGCAGCATTTCCTCATCTCTAGTTCCACAGAAGGTATCGCTCTCATTTCTGTGATTCCATCTAATATCTTGAAATGACACACTGAGGGAACATGTTTAGTATTTGGCAGGCAGGCTTAGCATCTCAGGGAGGAAATCGATTACCATTTCAGGACTTCCATACAGCCGCTGTCCAAACCACAGTGAACATGATAAACCATAAGTTAAACTGACCTCCTGCTGATATGCCTGGGACACCATCAAAATCTATTTCCAAATATCACGGAAGGGACCATGTGGAATCCTCTGACTTCTGGAGCATCAGATTGAATGGGGAACCTGTTTTTTATTATGGTTGGGAGTAAAAAAATAATGTTTAACTATTGCATGACTTTAATGGAACACAGATTTGGTTTGTCTTGGAAATGACTGTTTGGCATTATAATTACAATTTGCTTGCAGCATCAGTGAAGGCACACAGTGGATCTGGCTTCCAAACCACGGAGGCAAAGAAAAGAGAGGACAAGCACTAAGATACATATGTGCATACACACGTGCGTGCACACACACACACACACACACGTGCATATACATCACTCGCTATTTCATTTGCAATTCATGAAACTTTGGAATCAGGAGGATTTTTTTCAAAAGGCATATCCGTTCTCTGACAAACTCATAAATCATTTTATTGCTTTGCTATAAAGCAAAAATCATTTTTAAAACCATTGAAATCTTTGCGTCTCTGTTCATTTGGCAAATGCGTCTCATGCTGAAATAAACCTGCTGTCAAGTTTCCCTGAATGTATGTGCTTTGCAATGTTTATCCAAAGGCTTGCCATTTTGGATTATATGCCCTCATCAAAGTTCCCTTACCAGAGTGCTGCACTCAGCATTTATGTTCATCCTTTGGGGCCCTGCCAATGCAGCCCTTTCACCACTTTTGAGGGCTTCTAAGTTTCACCCAAAGCTTCAGTGTGATCGTAGAGTCTGGAAAGAATCCAAATGGGGCAGGAGAAATGAAGCAGATTCCAATTAATACAATTCTGCGAAGCACCGTGTGTTAATTCTGGGGCTTTCACTGTTTTTCCTTAGAAACTATAATCCTAGGCTGAGTGAATGTTGGAGGAGGGATGGGGCTGAGGCTGTGAATTCTTCAGTGCCCCGTGATTCCTCAGCTGGGCCTTTGTACTTGCTAGTCTCTCTCCCTGAAATGTGCATTCTCTAAGTCTTTGCATGGCCAACTCTTTCTCATCCTTTGGGTCTCAGCTCATTTAATTGTTTGAATTATTTATTGAGTTCAGTGTTATTATCACCTCTTAAAGAAACTGGGGCTCCAAGAGTTTAGGTAGTTTGTCAAGCAGCTTAATACTTAGTAGAGACAGGATTCCAACTCCATGCTTCTGAATTCAGAGCCCATATTCTTAAAGATCACATTATGCTGCTTAGTTCTCTGCTCTAAAAAGGATCTCAGACTAGTATAGAAGGAAAGTTAATTCTTACTAACTCGCTCCAGAATGGAGGTGCTCATGTAATGTTGCAAAAGTCTGGGGGTTCTTTGAAGGATTCCTGAAGGAAGAGTTGAATCTTAAAGGACTACTAGGAGAAGAAAAGATGTTCTATTTACAGGAACATCAGGCAAAATGACACATGGTTGTGAAGTAGCAAGAATTGTAGAGAAAGCTCTTCTAAGGAATTTAATATTACTTCATTATTACTATAATAAGGAGAGTGGGATTGATAGAAGCCAAGGCTGGAGAATCTAGTAGGAATATATATAAGGTGTAAGATGCCAAGTTACAATGCCTCCAACCTCACAGGTAATTTAGATTGATTTTAGATAGTAGAATGACATAGTCAGACTTGCGTTTTAGGAATATCAGTATGGCTGCCATGTGGTGAAGAACAGATTGGAGCAGGGCAAGCCTAGAGGAAAGAAGACCTTTTAGGAAAGTACTACAATAGGGTAGGGAAAAGATGCTATGAGCCTGAAGCTCAGAGCTTCAGGTTAGTGATAGATAGCAGACAAGGAGATAATTGGTCTAATTCATGAAGATTTAGAAGAAAAGATCAGTAAGCCTTGGATGTAAGAGAGGGGGAAGGCGAAAGATGAGTAAAACTCATCTAAGTACAATCCCAGTTTTCTGGCCCATGTTCCCTGGGTGGATGATGGTGTCATTCTTGGAGAGAGACAACCAGGTTTAGTGAAGGAAAGGTTATCTAGTTTAGGACACAGTGGAACACGGTGGCACAAGTGTCTATCATATCCTTGTACGGGAAGTGCTGGAGAGATGACAGAACTGGGATGGTGATTTGGAATACATAAGCATATAAGACATTGTTAAAACCATATGGGAAAGTGTGTCGGAGAGAAGAATAGAGTCCATAGACAGACCCACATAGCACAACAATGTTTACGGAGTCACTAGAGCAAGAGGAACTCACAGGAGAGACTTGCGCTCTGAATGAGGCAGGTTCCAGCAGAACTTCACCTCTGTAGCCTGTGGCTGCCCTGTCTTCTATGAAATAAGGATCAACTTCTCTTTGCGATGAAAAATTGTATTCAGAAGGACCTGCAAAATTATTGTAAACCTGTCATTTATCTGAGTGTGCTGAGGCTATGTGGTCCAACAATGGAGGACATAAAAGTATTCTGAAAAGTTAAAACTGCTCTTGAAGGAGTGTACATACATTTTTAATATGTTTTTATTAGCAAAATCCATAGAATTGGAGTTAAATACATGAACATTTTGAATGCAAAAACTGTTTATTATTTTTTTTTTTTTTGATAAATCCAGCTCTATGTTTTTATGGCAGTCACTTTCACAAAGTTCTGGACCTTAATTGTGAGAGTATGCTCAATGTTAAATAGAAAATGGAGTAGGAGGAAAAAATTTTTTTATTTTCATTATTAATCATTCAAAGGTTTGGTTTATGTAATTATTTTCTAATTAGACTTCATTTGCGGCTAGCCATTCCCATTCTTACTGAGATTTAACAAACTTTTAATGCATGCCTGCTATCTGCCTGGAGCTATGCTAGGCACTTGTACGTGCAATGTTTCCTTTAAACCTTACAACAGGGCCAGAGTGAGGTCAGGGTGATTTTGTCCCATTTTACAGATAATGCAATGAGGCTCCTAGAAGTAAAGTGATTTGTTCAAGTTTATTCAGCCAGTTAGAGTAGACCAAGGATTTCAACGTGTGCATGTACACACACACACACACACACACACACACACACACACACACACACATATGCATGCACGCACACATTTACTTTAAATTCTAAGTCTAGGGTTTTCTTTTTTTTCCTTTACTATAACTGCTGTTTCTAATTCTAAAATGTGGTTCACATCTTGCTGATCTTTCTAACTGAATAAATTTTTTCTCTCTTTCTTTAACCCCTGAGTGTCCCAGTCCCACTGAACGAATGCATAAAAAACCGGGAGAATAAGTAAACCTGTGACCTTTATAAAATAACCATTCCTATATCATCTCTGCAAACTGTTTTGGTCTACATGTTTGATAATTTTGATTACTGGTCTAAGGGAAATCAATGGGTAGTATGTAAAATTCAGTATCAATGATTTTTCTCATTAACTTCTTTGAGGCTAGAGGATTATGTGATTTATATAAGCTCATAGGGCTATTTTGTGTCAGATTAACTATATGACATACTACATTTTAAAATATATCCAAATTATCTTTTTTTTTTTTTTTTTTTTTTTTTTTTTTTTTTTTGCGGTACGCGGGCCTCTCACTGTTGTGGTCTCTACCGTTGTGGAGCACAGGCTCCGGACGCGCAGGCTCAGCGGCCACGGCTCACGGGCCCAGCCGCTCCGCGGCATGTGGGATCTTCCCGGACCGGGGCACGAACCCGTGTCCCCTGCATCGGCAGGTGGACTCTCAACCACTGCACCACCAGGGAAGCCCCCAAATTATCTTTAAGGTTTAAAAACAAACAGGCCTTCAGTGAGGTAGTCCTTTATGGCTGCAGAAATGAATCTTGGCTAACACCGTCTTGAGTGGCTTTAGTTTCTAAGTAAACGCCCAGATTTAGCTCAACAAAACGTACATAATTGCTGTTATTGCAGTTCACTTTTTTGTTTTCTTTTATTTCATTTCATAGGGAAATGAGTGGATACTGAGTCTGTATATGGGAGGGAAATTCTTCTGTTTTTCAGCCAGATTTGTCAGGATGTAGAGTAGACAATAGGAAAAAAAGGAAGTAAAATTGCTGCATGCATCTAGTATATCAACAAAATCTATTAATGAAAATTTTTGATGAGCACAGTGATTTTTAGAAAACCAAACAATGATTGTCTAGGGAGGGTAAAAAGCCACCGTGTTTGTTCAGTCTTTCTGTAATTCGGCAAATGTTGATTGAATACCTACTCTAAGCTGGGACTTTTGCTAGACATTGGGGGCATGAAAATAAACAAGATGGATATGGTTTCTGCTATTACTCTCAAAGATATTAAGTGGGTCATTGTGAGAGCCTACTACGTTCCACACATATTTTCTATACAGGCATCGAAAGTGGCTGTAGATATTTGCAGTAGCCCAGATGTCTGATGATTAATCCCTCAGAAGACTCCCTGAGTAGGAAATCAAACACATAATTTAGATGGAGGCTTTCTCTGTTTTCATTGTTCTGTTAGGGCATAACTACTAGTGGAGAAGGCCTGCTATAAGACCTGATAAATAGAGAGGAGAAAAGAGGTTGAAATGGAGAATCAAGGTGTATATGTTTGGATTTATCTGATGCTTTTAAGGAGTAGAGAGGAACTGCAAAATATGATGTGGGTTACTGAAAAGGCCTCAATTTAGAAACTTTTTACTCACCTGTAACAGGTCCCTGAAATGCCATCATTGTTAGTAAAAATAATACTAACTAGAAAAATAATATAAAAATGGCTAGAATCTATTAAATGTCTGTTATATGCCAGGTCTTATCCCAGTTATTCCACACACATGATCTCATTTAATCCTCAGAACACTCCTGTGAGGTAGGCATTATTGTCTCTGCACCCATGAGAAACATATCAGAGATATAAAATGACTGGACCCAGGTTATGTAACTACTGTGCTTTCAAAATTTGTGCTTCCCTGGATGCCAACCTGCAAAATCTATGTTGCAACTACTTTGTTATTCAAGCTCCCCACCATCATATACTGCCTGGCATTATTAAGACATTCTCCTGTGGTAACCTTTCATTATTTTCTCCTTTTTCATATTTTAACTGACAGATAAGCCAAAGGCATTGCATCTATTATCTCTATAACACTGTGATATGGATGTCATCCCTATTTTATTCATGTACTTAAGGAGTTTCAGAGAGCCTAGGTAATTTGCCCAGAGTCATGTGGCTTTTAAGGAATTAGTTAACCATGAAGAAGGAGCTTGTTCTTTGAAGCTGTTTCTTACCTTCATCTCTGTTTCTTACCACCTGTATTAGTTATCTATTGCTGTGTAACAAATTACCTCAAAACTTAACAGCTTACAATAACACATTTATTAGCCCACAGTTTCTGTGGGTCAGGAATCTGGGCAGGGTTTAGCTGGGTCTTCTGGCTCAGAGTCTGTCACAAGATTGCAAACAAGGTGTTGCCAAGGCAATAGTCATCTCGAGGTTCAACTGAGGTGAGATTCACTTCCACAGTCACTCAGTAGTTGTTGGCAGGATTTAGTTCCTTATGGAATGTTGGACTGTGGACCTGGCTGTTGGCCAGAGGCTGCCCTCTGTCCTTTGCCACATGAATCTCTCCCAAGTGCAGCTCACAACATGGCAACTGGCTCCAACAAAATGAACAAGTGAAAGAGAGGGCACGAGCAAGATGGAAGCCAGTCTCTTATAATTTAATTGTGAAAGTGACAGCCCATCTCACTTTCTGTGTTTTATTTACTAGTAGAAAATCACCAAATCCAGCCTGTACATAAGGGGAGGAGATTACACAAGGATGTGAATACCAGTAGGTAGGGGTCATTGAGAGTCATTTCGTAAGCTGCCTACCACACGACCTGAGTTGACTGAGTTTACTTAACCTTTTAGCTTTGGTTTCCCCATGTTTAAAGTAAGAATAATATTCACATTGCACTGTTGATATGGAAATTAAATTAAACAGACTGCATAAAGCCCCTGCCCAGAATAGTTGCTCAGTAAATTATAATGATTGTTATTGTTCTGTTGATATCGTAAGTAGTCGAGCCAGAGTCTGAACTGAGGTATGTGTGATTCTAATCCATGCTATCTCCACATCACCTCCCACACAGCATGGCTTTTGGTTTGAGGTAACTTATTCTGAGATGGGCCCTCCTTTTCTAAGATAACTTACTTAAAATAGCTCAAGAAGAGTCATATATCCCAGTGTCCTGTGCAAAGGGAGAGGCAAGGTGGATTTTTTTTCTTAACAACTATAAAATATGAGGGAGCCTTTGTAAGAGAGGTTTTCTTTGCTTGAATCTTTAGCTAGTCTCATAAGACATTTTAATGTTAATAGGGCTCCCAGAGGGATAATATAATTGATATAATACTCTTCCAAAGCTGTTCTAAACATTGCAGTCACTGGAGTATAGTAATATATCTTCTCAATGTCAGAAATGCAGAGTGGTTACTGAACTCCGACACACTTGACTCTGGGATGCTTTCTTTTGAAAAAGGATCTTATGGGGAGGCTGTCTTTGGAGCTGTGGGAGCAAATCTAATGAATGTACTGGAAGTGCTGCAATGGCCTTTCAAATGCTTGAATGCCACTGAAGGAAATACAAATGCTAAGGAGAATTAATGTGATAAGCAAGTCCGTTGGTGAAACATCTGAAAACCACAGAGTTTGGATTTTTGCAAAACCGCATAGTATGGTGGAAAGATCATGGGCTTTGGAGTCAACCAGACAAAGCTGGGTTCGAGTTCATATTCTGCCTCTTTCTACCTGGATGGGTACCTTGAGCAAATAATTTAACATCTCTAAGACTCTCAGCTACTTACCCTACAAAGTTGGGTAACAAAAACTATATCACAAGGTTGCATGGGTGCCAAGGATCACACCAAAGGTGCGTAATAAATTTTAGCTCCTATCTTCCTCTTAAAGCTTGCTTTTAATCCAATAGAGGTAAGTATTTAACATGAGCTCTCCAAGGGGTAGGAGGGGAAGCTCTGATTTGTAGCATTTGCCTATTTCTGTGACATAAAAACTTCTATGCCTATATCTAGCTACTAACCTAGTCACTGAACATGGAGTTAGGAAGAGATATGTGTAGTCAACTCTTGGGGGTTTCTGTCTCTCTGTCTCTGTCCAGCTTTCATGCTCTTTTATGCTGATTTATGCCTTTTGTCAGGGCTATGAACCTTTTTTTGCAAAATTAAAAAAAAAAAAAACATAGCTCTCTCCTCTTCCACCCCCTCTGAGTGGACCACACCCTCACTGAGTAGACCACACCCCCTCAAGAATAAGGCTTGGTTAGCAGGTGTCACCTTTGTCCAAAGAAAAAGGCAACCCCCTCCCCCTTCCTCTGGAAGAGTATAACCCTAAGTCATGGCATATGGCTTTGTAAGAAGAACATGGACTGGGCTTCCATGGTAGCCCAGTGGTTAAGAATCTGCCTGCCATTGAAGGGGACACGGGTTCGAGCCCTGGTCCTGGAAGATCCCATATGCCTCGGAGCAGCTAAGCCCGTGCACCACAACTACTGAGCCTGCACTCTAGAGCCCACAAGCCACAACGACTGAAGCCTGTGAGCCTAGAGCCCGTGCTCTGCAACAAGAGAAGCCACTGCAATAAGAAGCCTGCACACTGCAATGACCTATTCAGGGCTATGCTCAAAGACATTTTCCTTCCAATTCCACTGCTCCTTTTCACCTCTTGCTAGTCAACATCCAACTCTCTTCTATGACAAATGAGATAAAAAAAAAACTGTGCTCTTAGAAAATGTACTGGGTTATACATGCAAAACTGGTGATCTGGGTCTCCAGGTTATGTTGAACAAATCTCCACATCTCTATGGGCCTCAAGTTTTTCATCTTTCTAAAAACTTCTACCCAAATCCACATCCAGAAGATAGCATGAGCATTCAGGAACAACAACAACATCAAGCAAGGCATGATGGCATTTGTCTATTGTGCAACAGGATGAGAATTTAGGGACAGAGCATGATCTCAGCCTAGTAAAGAAACTGGCATGTAAACACCTTATGATAACTGTAATAAAAGAGGGAACCCAGAGGGCAAGCCTGTGGGAGGGAATGGGTGTGAGGATTTGATGAGAATTAACAAGGAGAGAGATTTTTGAACTAAGTGCTAAAGGAGGAGTAGGAGTTTACCAGGGGAGGATAAGAGATTGGGATTAGAGGATGGTATCAGTGGACTCAATGAGTAAATGGTATGCCATAACCCAGGATGAATGCTAGGGCACAGAGGGAAAAGAGGCTGAAGGTGTTGGCTAAAGTCACATAGTAAAAGGACTTGAGGGGCTTCCCTGGTAGCGCAGTGGTTAAGAATCCGCTTGCCAATGCAGGAGACACGGGTTAGAGCCCTGGTCCGGGAGGATTCCACGTGCTGCAGAGCAACTAAACCCGTGTGCCACCACTACTGAGCCTGCGCTCTAGAGCCTGCAAGCCACAACTACTGAACCCATGTGCCACAACTACTGAAGCCCACACGCCTAGAGCCCCTGCTCCACAGCAAGAGAAGCCACCATAATGAGAAGCCCACGCACCCCAATGAAGAGTAGCCCCCACTCGCCGCAACTAGAGAAAGCCCGTGTGCAGCAACGAAGATCCAATGCAGCCAAAAATAAAAATAAATAAAATAAAATAACTTAATAAAAAAATAAAAAGGACTTGAATGCAATTTTGAGTGGTTTGGACTTTATCTTGCAGACTAGGGATTCTCAAGACAGTAGGAGGAAGAACAGGTAGAGTTTATCCTGCTAGAGAGGGCATATCAGATTCATTTAGTGCTTTTTATTCAGATGTTTGCCAAGTTTATGTAGTTAAATATATTAGTCTTTTCCAGAATAATTTGTGCTCTTGGTGTTATGCTTTAAAAGCCCCAGTTGTTATTTGCCTACATTTTTTTCCCTGGTACTTTGTCATTTTTATTTTTCAAATGTTCAAATATATAATCCATCTGGAATTTATTTGCCATATGTTGTTAGATAAGACTAATTTTCCCCTAAATTGTAAATCAATTATTAAAGCTCAATTTGTTGAATAATGCATCTTTTCCTTGCTTTTATTATATACTAAACAATTATGTAGTTTTTAGTCAGTTTCTGGTCTATTATTCTCTTCAATCACATATTCATCTAATTGGTATTAATACTAGATTATTTTAATTGTTGTCACTCTTTTTTTCTGGCATGATTAGAGTCAATGAAAGTTCCTCTTTGCTGTTTTTTAATTTTTAATGTATTTTGTCTAGATAAATTTTAGAATAAATGTGTCAAGTTATAGTAAAATCTTTCAGTTTCAGTTAGAAAGTTATTAGATTTTTTTTATTACTTTGGGAAAAACTGACATATTTTCGGTATTGCATCTTCCCATCCAAAAGCAAGAGTTCTCTCCATTTAACCCAGCATTCTTTTATTATTCTCACTAAAGTGTTATTTTTAACTTAAGTAATGCATAATTATTATTATTATTTCTAAGTATTTTATTTATTTCTTGCACTATTAATTGAATTATTTCCTATCATGCATTATATATATATAGTATTCATGTACATGTATTCTGTATGAATACCTAATATTGACTTAATAGTATATATACACGTGCTATATATGTGTATGTAAATATACTTGTATTCAAGAAAGTTATTAGTTTCTTTAATTAAAACTTAGTCCTTTTTTTCTTTCTAATAGCTATGAGTTGATTTGGGGGAAGGGTTTTAGGTAGACAATGAGAATAATCTCCTTTCCTTTTCAAAATTTAAAGATCACGAATCTTTAGTTTGTCATATTTCTTCCATTGGCTAGGTCTTTCACAATAAGGTTAAACTGCAGGTAAGTAACAACTGAGATATCACTTTATCCTATGAAACTAACTGCTATGGGCTAAATGGTATGCCCACCCCTCCAAATTCATATGCCTAACCCTCATTGTGTTGATTTTCGAGGTAGGCCTTTGGGAGATGATTAGGTTTGCATGAGGTCATGCGGGTGGGGCCCTCATAATTGGATAAGTGCTCTTATAAGAAGAGATAGCAGAGAGCTTGCTAGCTCTCTCTCTCCCCACCACATGAAGACACAGAAAGAAGGTGGCTGTCTACCAGCCAGGAAGAAAGTTCTTCCCGGAGATTGGTCATGCTAATACCTTGATCTTAGATGTCTAGTCTCCAGAACTGTGAGAAAATAAATTTCTGTTGTTTAAGCCACACAGTCTATGGCATTTTGTTATGGTAGCCTGATCTGAGTGAGATGCTGGCAAAAATTAAAAGCTAGATAATACCAAGTGTGTCAGAAACATTGAGATTCAGGATATCTCATGCACTGATGGAAGGGATGTGTTGGCAGCCAGACTGGAGAGCAGTCTGGCACTACTCAGTTGAATGATGTATTTTGACCCAGGAATTTCTCCTCTGAGTATATATCCAAAAGACATTAACACATATAGAAGGATGCTTGTTGCTTCATTAGTTGTTGTGGCATCAAGTTGGAGGGAACCACGGACTGTATCACTGAGGGAGAATATAGGCAAATGGAGTATCATGCAGCACTCAGAAGTTGTGATTTAGATGTTCGTATTGCAGAGTGAATAGATCTTAAAACGTGTTTCTGAGTTTAAAATAAGAAACATTTACATAAATTAAAATAAGTAACATTAAAAGACAGTGCACATTTTATAAGAATTAGTGTGATCAAAAGCATTGGAAAATATGCTTCTGCCCGTGATAGAATAACAGGAACTTCTGGATATCTATGGAGGGTTCCCTTTGAATCCTCAGCCAAATATTGATCTATTTATGTATGTGAGAAACAGTCTAAGGCTGGGAAAAGAGTCACCAGAAGAGAGTCGATGGAACAATCCACAACCCACACAGGGCTGGAAATAGTTCATGTTTTCACCTGCTAGAATAGGAAGAATACCTTCTACATAAGGCACAAAGAACTCTGTGGTCTCTTGTACTGGGAGGGAAACAGATCAGGATCTAGCAGCATAAAACCTAAGCAAATGTGTCCTTTGACTTGTTTTATGGGATTATCCTTCATTGTATCCTGAGAGCTGCCCCTTGTTCAGATGAAGACAGTTTAGAAAGTTGGATGGTGTTTCTGTTGACAGTATTAACTTGGCATTAGATGCCTCATTACATATCCAAGCATTGGAAGATAATTTTATGACTAACATTTGGGTTAAATCTGTAAACATTGTTTATCTTTGACATTATTTCCTTTAAAAAGGTAGTAACAGCAACATTGTTTCCTCTTGTCATTTTGGCCTGCACCAGGGGAAGGAGGTTGGTGGAATAAAGGTTAGGAAGGCAATGATGACAAGATGTTGAGATGCTCTCTCTCCTTATATCTTCCAATTTTTCTGGTAGAGGGAAAATAATGTTGACATGACACAGAAGGTCTTGACTCAGGGAGTCCCACAAGTGAAAACTGATGGATGTTCACCACCAAATCCCTTTCTTTAAGGGATGTTATCATGTCACATTTCTGAAAATACAGAATGCACCCTGGATAATATTTTCACATACGCTGATAAATGCAGCTGCCAAGAAAGCATGCTTTTAAAAAGTCCAAGAGATGTGGAGGGTTTTGACTCTCCTTGAAGAAAATTTATATTTTCAAAGTCTTTCTTGATTCTTTACCTATTCCCCTCACTGTTTATTCCCACCTTAACCTTGTCCAGAAAGGGAGAACTGGAAATAATTAAAGCTTGATTCTTAATTTTCTAATAATAAATGGTGATGGAGATAATAAACTTGCCCCATTTTGGGTGAAAGAGAACACACACACACACACACACACACACACACACACGCACACGCACACATATACACAGCCAAACCAAACCAAAATAAAAGACAATTTTTAAAATGTGAAACAAAATCATGCATAACTCATCCATAATTAAACATAATATTTTGATTTCTATTTTCTAGTCTTCAGTTTATATATTTTGCATCAATGCAATCATTTTGAATTCCACCCTCCAAGTTTCATTGAGGAAACTGAGCTAGTTTGGCAAAGTCATGATTATCATTTTTTATGTCTCCAGAGTAAGCAAATAGAAAAGATATTCTATACTGTAACTAGTTATTTCCCCATGTTTTGCATAAGTGGGTTGGTTCCAATTTAACTATAGATAGAATTGCAATGACCATATTTATTCCTTGGCCTTTATTTTTGTTTTGAATGAATCACTTTCTTAAGAAGAAATTTAAGAATTCTGAATATTGGTTGTTAACTTTTTTACCACTTTTGCTAAATTACTTTCCAAAAGAGTTTTGCCAAGAGTATCTGTGTATACCATTCCCCACATCCTTAATTTCAAATAGCAGTACAGCTTTACATAGCCATTAGGGCTTTTGTAAAATGTTCAGAGACACAACGAGCAGGTGTGGAAATTCAGGTGGTCAGGTGATGGGAAAAGGAAATAAGCACCCCTGGTTAGTCTGATGCAGGGTCAATGGATGACACTTGGAAAAACAGTAAGAACTTGCTTTTCTTTTTGCATTGTCTCCTGTGAGTAAAACATATAGCCTGTCTTATCAGAGTATAGAATTATATCTTAGTTCTCATGGAATAATCTTACCTCTGGCATCATTTTATTTTTTGCCCTTATTTTTACTTAATCCCAGTTTCTTTCCTTATTTATTTTTATATCTATCTTTGTGCAGTAATTGCCATAAAATCTTCTGTGGGACAAGATCAAAATAATTTTAAAAAGGAATTCTATTAGGAAAATACTCTGATGTAACATACTCATTGAGTAACTGTCGAAAAGAGCATTTGTTAATAGTCACTTTTATAAACTAAAACTAGGCAATATAAATCTGGGCTTACTAATTTAGATTCTTGCTAATTTAAAAATTTATTTTTATGCCACTTTATAGTTTAAAAAGTCATTTTATATCCACTATCGTATTGGATCCTCACAAGAATCTTGTGAGTCAGAAAAGACTGACATCACTTTCTCCATCTCACAGAAAAGTCAATGGAACCCAAGAAAGGCTTCGAGGCCTTACTACAGATCATGCCCATGCCAAGGGCTTTATCTGTGTTCAACTGTGGCAGGTATTGTTATCCTGATTTTACCCCAATAAAGTGGAATTTCATTGGAATTAGGTAGTGCTTCTAGGAGCAAGGAGAGCACCCAGGCCAGTTGGCTCTCAGGGCTCATGCTACACTTTTTACATCACTCACCCCATTGATCACTCCAGTCACCATTTAGCAGAGCTGTGACTATTCTTCTTTTACAGGTGAGAGGACAGGCTCAAAATGGTTGTAACTTGCCTAAGCTCATGCAGCTCATAAATGGAGCATCCGGGAAGTAGGTCATAGTCTTTGGCAAAGAAATCTGTGCTCTGCTCACTACTTCAGTGGAAATACGGAATACAAACATCAGAAGTTACCTTTGAGGTCATCTCGTATAACGACAAAAACAAACAGAACAGCTGATATATTGAGTACATATTTTGTGTCAAGCATCATACTAAGTATTATACACACACACACACACACATATATACATGTGCATACACACACACACACACACACACACACACGTACAGTTTTCACCAGGACCCTAAGAGGAAGGTACTATTATTAACCATCCTTTCCCCTTTTATAGATGATAAAAATGAGACCCAGAGATGTTAAGTTACTTGCCCATTGTCACAAAGTTAGTAAGGGCAGAACAGATCTTGTGCCCTGTGTGTGAATTACTCTGCACAGCTCAGCAAGCACTCTCTGAGCCCCTGTACCTCCAGAGACAAAGTTTCTCATCTAATAAGGCAGTCTTTGAGGCCTGCTGGAGAAGTCATCAGACATCTGCCTCTGTGAGAGCCCACTCAGGGGGTTAGAAGAATGCCTGGCACCTATTTAGCACTATACAATGTTTGTCAAATAAATGAATATATTTCTTTCAAAGTCTTGCTATGTAGATCTCTGTTTGCTTTTCCCTGCTAGACCTTTCTGAGACTGGAGTGCTGGGGTCATATTTTTCTGAGTTATCTCTTCTCCAAAATACATGCTCTCATCTCATTTTTCCCAAACATTTCCCACCTGTCATGTTTTTCAATGCCTTTATTTTATTTCCAGAACCTTCAGTATAGAATGAGTGCTGGAAGGCTAATGCTATTTTCTACTAAATTACAGAAAATTTCATCCTGTCTGGAAAATACCTGTTCTCAGTTAAGTAACAAACATAGGTACATGTCCTATTTCATACCCCCCCCCCATTTCCATTCCTAAACCCCTGGAATAAGGGGGTAGGGGAATCATCACAATAAAGGAAATCCACTGGCTTCAAGGTAAAATAGGCATAGTGACTTTGTGAATACTTTTCTTTTTGTGATACGTCTCCAAATTAAGCATGGGTCATCTGTCTGTTAAAACTTTTTAGTGTATTTCCCCTCCTTAAAGTAAAATGCTTTTTATTATTAAAAATACTATATTTGTTATATTAAAACATTTTTCCATACCTATCAGAGTTGAAGATACACACAACCATTTGTCCAACAATCTCTGTTCTCAGTATATACCATAAAGAAGTGTGTGCACATATGTCCCAGGAAATTACAACACTGATACTTATATTATTCTTGGTGAAAATATCCCCAAATTGGAAACAATGTAAACATTCATCAATCATAGAATGGATCAATATGTCATAGAGAATTTATATAATGAGATATAATAATATAGCAATAAAAACAAATCAATTACAGATACATGCAACATCACAGATGAATCTTAAAAACATTATGTTGCGTAAAATGTTGGACTCAAAAGAATATATACAGCTTGAGTCCATTTATATAAAGTTTTAAAACAGACAAATAGTATATTGTTTCAGGAGGTATAGAAAAATGGTTAAACAATGAATATAAGCAAATTCATACAGATAACCCTCAGAATGGGAGAAAATATTTGCAAATGAAGAAATGGACAAAGGATTAATCTCTGAAATACACAAACAGCTCATGGAGCTCAATATCAAGAAAACAAACAACCCAGTTAAAAAATGGGCAGAAGACCTAAATAGACATTTCATCAAAGAAGATGTACAGATGGCCAACAGGCACAGGAAAAGATGCTCAACATCACTAATTATTAGAGAAATGCAAATCAAAACTACAGTGAGGTATCGTCTCACACTGGTCAGAATGGCCATCATCAAAAAATCTACAAACAATAAATGCTAGAGAGGGTGTGGAGAAAAGGGAACCCTTTTGTACTGTTGGTGGGAATGTAAGTTGATACAGCTACTATGGAGGACAGTATGGAGGTTCCTTAAAAAACTAAAAATAGAACTACCATATGACCCAGCAATCCCACTACTGGGCATATACCCTGAGAAAACCATAATTCAAAAGGACACATGTACCTCAATGTTCCTTGTGACACTATTTACAATAGCCAGGACATGGAAACAACCTAAATGTCCAACGATAGATGAATGGATAAAGAAGATGTGGCACCTGTATACAATGGAATATTACTCAGCCATAAAAAGGAACTATACTGGGTCATTTGTAGAGAGGTGGATGGACCTAGAGTCTGTCATACAGAGTGAAGTAAGCCAGAAAGAGAAAAACAAATATGTATATTAACGCATATATGTGGAATCTAGATAAATGGCACAGATGAACCTATTTGTAGGGCCCGAATAGAGATGTAGACGTAGAGAATGGACATGTGGACATGGGGAGGTAGGGGAGGGTGGGACGAATCGGGAGATTAGGTTTCACATAAATACACTACCATGTGTAAAATAGCTAGTGGGAACCTGCTGTATAGCACAGGGGGCTCAGCTTGGTGCTCTGTGATGACCTAGATGGGGGGGAAGGAGGGGAGGAAGGTCCAAGAGGGAGGGAAGATAGGTATACATATAGCTGATTCACTTCATTGTACAGCAGAAACTAACACAACATTGTAAAGCAATTTTACTCCAATAAAGAAAAAAATCACTACCGTAAGATAGAGGGTAGAACTTTTACAAATGCGGGGGGCAGACGTCATGATTAGGGAGGACACCTTCTAAGATGCCGGTGCTCATCTCTTGACTGAGTAGTGGGAAATGGGTATCCAACAACATTTTACCAACTCTTTGCCTACAGGTTTAAACCTCTTTGTTTATGTTCATATGCCATATTTCACATTTTAAAAATTTTAGAAAAAGAATAGCAGTTAGGAGAAAAAATAAATTACCATATGCCTACTGCTGTAATCCACCACTGAAAACATCTCAGTGTATTCTTGCAGTCAAGAAAATATACTTCTAGCCCCTCATCTGCTTCTCTCACGGCTTCTGTAAAAGTACAACAGAATGGGTGAGGAGAAGAGTGAGGATCTCTTTTGTTTGGTTGCCTTTTAGTTTTTTCCCCCTATATTAGAATGAACCAGAGTGACTAAACAGTGAGTTGATGGAGAAATATGTGTCTAATTCATCTATTGCTTCTCAGATGCAGGTCCCTAACATTTACCATGTCAAAGATAATGAAATGGGGACTTCCCAGGTGGTGCAGTGGTTAAGAATCTGCCCGCCAATGCAGGGGACACAGGTTCGATCTCTGGTCCGGGAATATCCCACATGCCGTGGAACAAGTAAGCCCGTGCGCCACAACTACTGAGCCTGTGCTCTAGAGCCTGCAAGCCACAACTACTGAGCCCATGTGCCACAACTACTAGAGCCTGTGCTCCGCAACAAGAGAAGCCACCACAGTGAGAAGCCCATGCACCACAACGAAGAGAAGACTCCACGCGCCACAACTAGAGAAAGCCCGCACACAGCAACGAAGACCCAATGCAACCAAAAATAAATAAATAAATAAATAAATTTATTTTTTTAAAAAAAGATAATGAAATGTTAGATTGGCCATATACTGCTCACAGCTGAGACCTCATCTTGTGAGATGGTACACGAACTGCCAGTCTGTGGATTATACTAGAAGCAGTAAGTAGTGGCAGCAATAATAAGCAGTGCCAAAGTGATCCACACTCACGCCTGTGAGCCTTGCTGTCCTCTGTGAGGAAGTCAAGGGCCTCACATCCACCTGTATTATGTAAGATGAGAAATGGAGTCAGGATGCATTGATGGGCTGCACACAGAACTCTCAACTGTCTTCTTGCCAAATCTTCCAAGACATCTAGCTTCTCCCCGAAACGATTCCCCAGGCAGGCATTTGGTATGTACTCTATATGCTCCTTCACTGATCCCAACATATATCACAAAACGTTTTTGTTTTATTTGGATTGCATCATTGCCTAAATATTTGTCCTTGTTTTTTCAAGATGCATGGAAACTGGATCAGGCTGAATATGAAGCAAACCAGGCCTGTGTAGTTCATCCAGGCCACTCATTAACATCCTTCCATTCACTCAGATGTGGGGCTCATTTGGGGTCCTCCCCATGGTGACTGAGAGTAGGGCTCAGAACATCAGTAGCTGCTAGGTCATACATCTCCATGAGGTTGTTTTACCAAGGCAGGGCATATCTCCACAATTTGATGTGATTAACAGGCTGGCATGATATGTCTGTCTTCCAGACCATCTGATGTGTTCTTTTGAATTAGACAATGACTTCAATAGGACAAATACATTTGTGCCTGATTAAGTTTATTGAGGGCTACATTTATGAGCATCCACTATGTGCCAGGCCCTGGGCTCTGTCTTGGAGCTTAGAAGGAAATTAAACTTCACAACTGACATGGAAACAAATACAGCTTAATCAAATGAGAGAAATACCATGTCAGGGGTGTTTATGGGGGCCTCAAAGAAGAAATCATTAATGATGACTATTGAGAAGGGCAGGGGCAGGGAAAGTGTCACAAGAGACTGTATTTTCATGAAGGAATAGAATAAAGATTCATTATAGCTCTGACAAAACAATTTGGAAAAATTAAAACTAAACCATCCCTGGGCAAACTGAGGAACCTAATCATGAAATGCCCCCAAAGAACACTCCTAGTGAAGAAATAGGAGCAATAGGTAGTTAGAAGTTCAATTCTATTATCCCATCAAGGTGATTAAAAACAAAATTAAACAATACAAACATCTAACAGTGAAAAACCTCCAAGATTCTTCAAAGTGGAAATACCACAGAGTAAATATTCCTCTGTAACTTACTCATTGTTGAATTCTCAGTACCCAGGATGATTCAGTAAATGCATATTGAATGAATGATTGTATATTCTGAAAAAATATATATATACACATATGTATAAAGTGTGAGGGGGTGTGTCATGTATATAATATGTGGAGACAAATACACTTGCAGAAAGGGCTGGTTGTAAGTGGTCTAGCTGTTGAAAGCATGGTGCTAATAATAGCTTGGTTTCATGCCGACTTTTATGTAACCTGGAGGGCATACTCAAAGTGCCCAGTCACACGTGGTAGACTTTATTTCATCAAGGCTTTAAAAGGAGAATGGGTGAGAAAAAGAAACACACAGGTGCGTTTCTGTTCACTTTCTTCCATAATGGTCCGATGCATTAAGAGAAAAACACTCAAAACCAAAGCCAGACTTTCAGTTTCTGAGCCATCCTTCAATTGCCCATTTCTGTCTTCCTTTGGCCACCTCTCCCAGCCTTCACTGCGTTTCTTTTTTTTTTTTTTTTTTCTTTCCAAGTTTTATTCAAAAAAAAAAAGAAGAGGGGGAGGGTGATTAAGATGTTTCACTGCGTTTCTCCAGAACATTCTGGCTAAATTGTTCTAAATAGCTTGGTGATCACCTCAGGGGTAATTCCTGCTGTATTTGAGTACCCAAATGAGGATGGTTGTCACAATCTGCTTCTCTCTGTCCAGGCTCATGCCATTGTCTCCAGCCTTGCAATAGATTCTGTCACTGTTGTAAATGGAAAAGGCTCTGGCTGGCCCTCAGACCATGTCCTTATACTGACTAATGGTGCGATGATGAGCAGGTAATTTCCCATCTCTGGACCTCAGTCTCAATCTACAAAATGACTGAGGTTTCAAAAGTAATGGTCCTTCCAGTTATTGCAGTCTATTAAATTTCAGTGTGTTCTCAGAGATGTAGTTTGGAAGAAAAAAAAAGAATTTGGGGGAAAAGAAAGTTTGGAAACAGAGCAAACCCTCAGTCCTTTCATTTAGGAGAAAAAAAAAATCCAAAGACAAATCCCTATTATCCAGTGACTTCCCATAGTATCTTTTTTTCCCCATAAAATGCAAATGACTTAGCAACAAGGCCCTCTGCCTGAAGGGGCTGATGTTTTCACTCTTCTAGCTTCTTAATGACACATCCTCTCAAAGATTGTATATTTACTTCCTTACCCCTTTCTCAAAAGAAACTTAAATACAATGTCTCAGTTCATGTAAATGAAACAGGGAACACTTCACTTCCTTTTAATATTTATGAGGGGCATCTTTATGATAAATTTCATAGTTGCTTTTAGGCACCAACTCCTGTGGCTTCCACCTGGTTATTGGATGTTGCTTCTTAGATATCCCACAAACTCAACATATGCAACACTGAACCCCTAAACCCTGCCCATCCATCCTTCAGTTTTCATTGTCAGTTAATAATAATTACACTTTATATTTTGAAAGAACTTTACAGCTTAGAAAACATTTTCACGTGCATTCTTCATTTTATTTTCATTTTAAATTATCCCCAACTTTCAGGTGAAACAGCTGATGCTCAGAAGACGAGTACAGGTTGTTTCCAGAATATCAGAGACCTCATTTACCTGACCTCATTTGTCTGTTAAAAATCCTTTGCTGGGCTTCCCTGGTGGCGCAGTGGTTTAGAGTCTGCCTGCCGATGCAGGGAACACGGGTTTGTGCCCCGGTCCGGGAAGATCCCACATGCCGCAGAGCAGCTGGGCCCGTGAGCCATGGCCGCTGAGCCTGCGCGTCCGGAGCCTGTGCTCCGCAACGGGAGAGGCCACAACAGTGAGAGGCCCGCGCACTGCAAAAAAAAAAAAAAAAAAAAAAAAATCCTTTGCTGACTTCCCATCACCTGTAAAGTTCAGTCTCTTTAGCTTGGAATTCAAGGACTCCATCAGACCCAAACATATTTCCATATTATCTTCCTGTCAATTTAGACATTCTTCTCTCAGATAACTCCAGACAAATCACCAATACTAATATACCTGCTGCTTTTCCTTTGTACATTCTGTTCCTTCCAGCACAGTTCTGTCTACTGGGATCTTATCCATCCTTTAGGACAGTTCAAATACTGGGCCATAATCCTTTACCTAAAACCCCCTGAATCCAGAACCTTTTTGGATTTAAGAAAGGTAACAGAGTTTATATTCTTATATTACAAAATATCTCCAGTGGAGTCTAGGGCATACCCTGCATTCAATTGCACTAATGTTTTACAGCAAAGCATAAGAATACTCATGCTAGGTGGAATAAATTAAGATACTAAATGGATCAAGTGAAGTTTTGCCACCTAATAAGAAAAGACTTGGCTTTGGAGCTTTGGGGTTTGGAATTGCAAACCAATAAGTGACTACAGAGCTACATTGCTTGTTTCTGGAAGCCTACCTAATTTGACCTTCTCTCTTCTCAGTGTACCATTCTTCCTGGCCCCTGGAAATTTTATTCTATGTACTCATTAGTTCATTTACTTATACTGTAAATATTTATTGTGTATTATGTTAGGCACTGAGACTTCTGTGGTAAATCAGATAAAGCAGACTGTCTCTTGCAGTTCCTGGCCTGGTGGCAAAAGCAGAGACATAAAAAGGCAAAAACAGTCAGATGGGATGAGTCCTAGGTTGGAACTGAGCACAGGGGACTACAGGAGCAAAGAGGAGGCACCAGCCCAGCCTGGGGTAGAAGGTGAAAGGGAGAAACAGTAAAGGTTTTCTAGAAGTGAAATCATCCAGACTGAGCCTTGAACAAGGAATAAGAGTCAGTCAGTCTAAGAAATGGAGAATGGAATTGGAGGCAGAGAGAATAAGATGTTAACAACATGGAGGAAAGGCAAAGCTAAGGTGATTGGCATCTGCAAGTGTTTTGATTTCAGAGGATTGAAGGATGCTTGGGGGAAGAGGGCAAGGAGTGAAACCACTGAGCTTGGCTAGAACCAGAACTTGAAATACCTTATATGGGTGCTACTGAGTTAATACTTTATCTTTAAAGGCCATGAGTATAGGACAGAGCACTCACTGCACTGTGGAAAATGAAGTAGAGGGAGGCGGGACTCTTCAGAATGCTGTCATTATAATCAAAAGGTGGTGTCAACACTGAAGAAGAGACATCTCTAGGACTTCTTCACCCATGACAGCACGTATCCCAGATTGTCCCATGTTCAATCTAATTTTACAAATAAATGATCTTTCAGGTAGGGATTGTGTCCTAATTTATGCATTCAACACATTTTGTTGAACATCTGCAATGGACTAAGACCCATTTCTAAGCCCTGGGGATACTGCTGTGAACAAGCCAAGCCAGAGCCTTCTTCTCATGGAGATATTTATTCAAAGGGAGTGGTAGGAGGAGGAGGTCAAACAAAAAATAGGCAAAGAAGCAAGCTAAATCACAACAGAGAGAGGTTTTGTGAAGAAAATAAAATAGAGTTATGTGATGGAGCGAGTGGAAGGAAGGGATGCTCTCTGAGAGGAAGTGATTCTGACTGAGGCCTGCATGATGAGAAGGTGTCAGCCAGGCAAAAGACTGGTAAAAGAACAGTGATTGCAGAATTCCTGGGGTGAGAACCAAACCAGCTTGTGTGATCAAGGCAGAGAGAACTGCCAGTGCATAGAGAGCTTAAGGGGATAGCTGTGTGTCACGATTGGGACAGATGGGCAGTGACTGGGTCAGGTGGGGTTTCTTGTCAAAGGTAAAGAGCTTGGATTTTATTTTGAGTAACTTGGGAAGTCACTGGAAGGTGTTAAACAAGTGAGTGTTATAATGTGTTTTAGATTTTAGAGAGTTCACTTAGCTGCTGTGCAGAAGAGGGGATGAAGGATGACAAGAGTGGAATTAGGAGATGTTGAAGTCTACTGCAAGGATCCATGTAAGTGGTAATTGACCAGGGTTAAAGCAAGTGAGATGGAGAGAAGGTAAGAGATCATGGCTCTATTTTGGACTTGCCTATGAAATGTACGTGTGTGTGTGTGAAAAATAAAGAAATCAAAGGTATTGTGGTCACCTCAAGACGTGGCATGTAAGTAGCCCTAAAAGTGTTTGATGCATTGAAAGCATGTGTTTCTCTTTATTTAAAATTATCATCTCTCTAAGTAATGATTTAATAGCTACACAGCCTATACATCTTGTGAGCTTAATGAAAGTGTTCTAAGAGGCTTTTCAACAAAATTGCATTTAGAAGTAAATATTTACTTGAGTACAACTCATTTGTGAAATTAAGTCAGCTTTATGAGGCATACTCAAGTATTTTTGTGACTAGTGAGCAGCATAATATCTGTGGAATTATACAATCTGAAGCCTCTCTAACTATCTTATAAACATAGACTTTTTTTTTTTAAAGTGCAGTTAGAGACAAAACAAGTTTCTTAGCACCTCAGAAACATCTAGCAAGTATGTGTGCAGTGCCTGACTGGGTACAATTAGAAATCTAGGAAAAGTGGGAAACCATGACTTCCTCTGTGCTTCTTCCCAGTTATGAAGCACATTCCAGGATCCTGGAATAAAATTCAATTGTGCATCTAGTCTATTATGTGTATGTGCAGCACTTTCCAGACTTACTGGGGACATCAAGAGGAATGGTCTCTGCCCTAGAGGAGTTCCTCTAGGGTAGTGGAGAGAAAGGGGGTGAAAGAGAGAACAGGGGGCAAGCTACTGATAATTGGGTGTGATAAGAGTGAAGGATAGATGCAAACTCAGGGTGCTGCTATTGGAGCCCACAAGGGCAGCCAACACATGGGGGAGTGGGTGAGGGATAGAGTCCTGACTCAGCCAAGCCACATGCTGCTCTTGAAGAGCCTGCTTTCTGGATTCAGCAATATCCAGAAAAATCAATGGGGGGACACTAGTTGGCTGGCAGGCAGGCTGAGGCACACACCGCTGAGAGACCCATGGGGTGTCTGTTAGCCAGGGCTTTCCTAGCCAGCTGTGGTTAGTTTGTGCCAGCACCTCCATTCAATCCTGGATTCTGTGAGAGGCTTCCTTGGGCTAGATCACTGTGCAGAGTTGCAGGTCTGGCCAAAGGATGAATGCAGAAACTCTATAGTCTATGAGAGACTGTGCAAGGCATAAAGTAGTATCTAGGGCCCAAATTAACACTTACTTCTTCTCCCTGCACAATCCATTCCTCTTGGTAATTTTCTCCAAAATATCACATCTATGAGGCAGTATAAGGCAAGCACCAAAAGATGGAGACTGAATCCTGATAGGGCAGAGGTAGGAGGGGCTCCATCTGCTTGAGGCATCCAGGTATGTTTCCCACGGATATTAGACTGAGCCTTGAAAAATGAATAAGACCTGTGATAGGTTGAATTATGTCTTCCAAAAAGACATGCTGAAGTCTTAAGGCCAGGTACCTGTGAATGTGACCTTATTTGGAAATAGCAAGTTTACAGTTGTAACCAAGCTAAAATGAGGTCATTAGGGTGGGGCCTTAATCGAATATGACTGGAGTCCTTATACGAAGAGGACAATGCCATGTGAAGGCACAAAGACAAACAGGCACTCCGGGAAGAAGGCCATGTGATAACAGAGGCAGAGACTGGAGTGATGCAGCTGCAAAACAAAGAACACCAAGGATTGTGGACCGCCCCCCCCCCCCAGAAGACAGTGAGAGGCAAGGAAGGATTCTACCTCTTAGAGAAAGCAGGGTCCGTTTCACACCTTGATTTCAAACTTTTGGCCTCCAGAACTGTGAGAGAATACATTTCTGTTGTTTTAAGTCAATCAGTTTGTTGTACTTTGTTCTAGTAGCCCTGGGAAACTAATACAGGACCAGAGGATTCATGCCTTGAAGTAGCTTATTCTTTTTCATGTCTCCTTTAGAGCTGGTTCAAGACCTATCACCCAGAGGCTCCAACTAAGGCTGAAAGTGGAGATGTGGGAAGACCCATATGTGCAAAGGCCTAGTGGCTGGAATATTTGGATCACGTTTGAGGTTAAAATGAATTTGGCTGGACAGCAGCCAGCCATTGTGAATGAAGCTGGATAGGCAGCCCTGGGACAGACTGTGACCGGTCCCATTCCCAAGCCAAATACAGTATTCTCAGCTTTGGACTGCCTCTTTCTCAGAGGGGTAAAGCATGTGGGTCTCACATAAATTACAGCAAAGACAAAACATCAGAGCCAACCTCTCCCTTCCCTACACTTCACAGAGACTTACTGGCATTTTTGCTGTGAAAAATTCCTTCTTCCTTTTTCTAAAACGATAAGCTTCCTTAATTTCTACCTACGGTTGGAACACATTGAAGGGCAGATGCAAGCGTCAGCATGATGGATATCAAAAGATGTCTTTCAATATGATAAACCCTTGTTTGGATGCATGGTTTAGCATGAGTGTCAAATGCACCTGACTTTGGGAGAGTTAAACCATAAGAAAGTTGGAGTCTGCAGAGCTGATGCTCTGAACCATAATCACTGCATCGTTTTGGTTTGGAATAGAGGGGAGAAGTCAAGAAAATCCCCGGCCTCAGGATTTCTGATGAAAATGCCTGTAGGGATTCATAGAGCAAGAGCTTCCCCCTGCAATCAGGGGACTGTACCTCTTGAGGTAGGTGTCAGGGCAGGGCAAGAGGCCAAAGTGCTCAAGGAAACTCAGAGGTGTGGAGAATGAGCTTTCCATCCCTTCAAACCTTAATACTATGCCTGCGTGTGTCTACGTGACACCATCCTGGGCAAGGGAGGGCTCCAGTGGAAGATGTGGGATGGAGAGAGGAACAGACTTCAAATCCACACCAAGAGGAGGAGCCAGGTGAGAGGAAACACTGAGCTTGGAGTCAGAAGTCATGAGATATTTTTAACTTTGCTCTAAATTCATTGACCTTTCTGCAAGCTCCTTCTGTTTGGGGACGTCAGTTTGTCGGTTGGACCAAAAAAAAAGTGCGTGTGTATGTATATCATATATATATATCATTTGATATATATCATATATGCATACATATATGTGTGTGTGTATATATGTCATGTATATTACTCTAAACCCAGAGCAAGGTCATGATCCTCGGGACAGGGGCCTGACTAAAACGTCTCCGGAAGAAAATGTGTACTTAACTGAACTGAAATGTTACTGAACTGAACATTGATAGAACAAATGTCTACCGATAAGCTTTTGCCTGAAAGAAAATAGAGTGAGCTGGTCCATCACTGCAGGCTTCCAGGCATCTCAAGGAGCAGTGTGTTTTTCATCCTGGCATTTGCTGTCACTTTGACATGGGCTGAGAACAATGCTGGAGTGGAATATAGTAGAATGATTAGATTCCCACAGGCCTCTCAGGATGGGGCCATTCTAAGGGGAAATGATGGCGTCCCTAGAGCTGGGAGGCAGAGGAGGGCTCCCTCCAGCTCCCCCCCCACACCCTGACTCTATCTTGTTGGGAGAGGGAGAACAAGGCAAGACACTAAGCCTCTGGGTAGGAGGTAGCTTTCCCCAGGGTCCTTGTCTCTTCATGCCTTGTCTGCTCCCAACTGAGCTCTGGGGGGTTGCAAGAGCTCCATCAGTCCACAGCTCTTCTCTGCATATACTCCACCCTACTGCTTAACCACCTCCTACGACATGCTGAGGATCCCTAGGTCTGTGTCTCCAGGCTGCCTCAGGCTTGGTTATCCTGTTGCTTGGGGGACATCTCCACCTAGATGTCCCAAAGGTTCCTCAAACTTAACATGTTGAAAACCAAAGTCAGTATCCTTGTCTTCAAACCAGTTTCCCTTTTTCTGTGAATAATGCAACCTCTGCCTGGTCACCCAAGAGAAAAACAGGGAGTGTGAGCCCCCTCCTTCTATTCCCCACCGAACACTGAGTCCTGACAGCCCTGCTCCTTTAACATCTCCCGTATCTGCCCCTCCTCTCCATCCTCACTCTACTGGCTCCTGGCAGGCTCCTAACTGGTCTCCCTGCCTCTGAACTCATTCTCTCCTCCCTCTTCCTATAGACCAGGGTCTGAAGATTTTGTCTATAAGGGGCCAGGTGGTGAACACTTTTGGCTTCGTGGGCCCAGTGGTCTCCATCGCAACTATTCAACGCTGCCATTGCAGTGTGAAAGCAGCATAGATAATACACAAAAGAATAAACGTGGCTGTGTTGCAAACAGACTTTACTCACAAAGACAGGTGGAGGGCCAGATTTGTCCCACAGGCCATAATTTGCTGGCCCTTGCTCTACACTGGGGTCAAAATGATCTTTCTACAAGTCAGGTTCAACTATATTTGCTGTCTTGCTTAAAAGCCTTCACTGCCTCCTTGTCAGCTCCGAACTCCAGTGGATATGGCCCCTTGCCAGCTCTTACAGTGGAGACTGCACTATGCCCCCTACAGTATTTGTAGCGCTATCTTGTTTGCAGTTCTCAGAACACATGGTTCCATTTGTCAGTGCCATACCTTTGCATACCTGTCCCCTCAGCCTAGAAGGCTGTTTCTCTTCCTACCACCAAGTTTCTGGGGATGCTGCTCATCTTTGTAGACTCAACCCAGGTACCCTACTTTCTTGACTTCATTCATTCATTCCTTAATACGTGTATTCATTTAGGATTTATTTATAAACCACTTGGTAAACATCTACTATGTCCGAGGAAAGGCATATACAGAATCTCAAATGGGGATGGGACCTGGAAACTGCTTAGCATGGGCTTCTTATGAGTAAATTGAGGCATGAGGCATTTTCTCCAAGAGAATACTTACAGGATTAAGAGAAGTCACTTATACAATTTTAAATTTGTGCCCCATAACTGGAACACGTTGTTCAAGGTGCACTATAATTCAATTTTAAAAAAAATACTTGAGGGCTTCCCTGGTGGCGCAGTGGTTGAGAATCCGCCTGCCGATGCAGGAGACACGGGTTCGTGCCCTGGTCCGGGAAGATCCCACATGCTGCGGAGCGACTGAGCCCGTGAGCCATGGCCGCTGGGCCTGTGCGTCCGGAGCCTGTGCTCCGCAACGGGAGAGGCCACAACAGTGAGAGGCCCGCATACCGCAAAAAAAAAAAAAAAAAAAAAAAATACTTGAGTTATTCTGTGACTAACAGAATAACATTGCATTCCATTTTTTGAACATTCATTTATTACATGCAAACATTTTAAAAGTAGCATAAATTTTGTAATGTCTTTCTGGCATTGCTTCATTTTGAATTATATTAGAAGTATAAAATAAATGAATATGGGCCTCTCTGGAGTTCTAACAACCTATGGGACAATGGTGCTGCAAGGGGGTGGCCAGGAGGGAAGTATCTTGAGCTGTTTTTCCTAATCTCTAACAGTCTCCCCATCAAAGCCATGCCAAATAACTTGTAACATAGGGCTTGTTCGAAAATCGAGGTTTAGTTCTACTCCTGTTCCACACAGGTTGCTATCCCTATCAGCAAATAGGGTAGAAATTCTGCAGGCATCACTGCCCAGAACTGAGCATTGTTTTAGATGCTAAACATACAGTGGTGCCCAAGAGAGACACAAGGTGTCCCCGCTCCCAGAGCTTTGATTACCATGTAATTCACAAGTAAATAGACAAGATGGCATGAGCTCTTAACGATGAAAGAAATTATACAGGTGATGTGACATGGAGGGCCAGATGGGAGTGGGAGACAAAGATCAGACAGAGCCATGGAGCAGTTCCATTTTAGATGGAGTGGCCACTGGAAGGTCTCCTGAGTCGTACAGTCTCTGACTGTGTTCCCACTACACTTGACTAGCTTTGTAATTAAGCCTGTCACGTTCCATTTATTTATTTGTTTACTCCTGTCTCTCCCCGTCGACTGTCATCAACAGTCTGCGCCTCATGAGCAGAGACCACATTGAGTGCTCCTGCATCCCTTGTGCCTGGGACCCAATCGCTGCTTCATTAGAATTTGCTGAATGGGTACATCTAGTTGCACTCTCCAAATGCTGCCTGCATTTTTGCCACTAACTGCAGTAAGTGATTCAGGGAGACCAAGGAAGCATCAGGGGAAACCTTGAAGTTAAGCTCAGTGGCAAGCCTACTTCAAAGGCACATGACCAAAGAGAGACAGTAATACATGTGCCTCAAATTTACCTTCGAAATTAGGAGCAAACATCTTCTAAACAAGCTCCACTGGGGTGTCACCGATCATCTAAGTGTCCGAAAACTAGCCAAATACATTGAACACACGCAAAACGTGGCTGGGTTTAGCTCTTTATGGTGATGCCTCTAAATAAAAATACTTACTCCACGGCCTGATCCTTTGGCAAAGACAAAGCCCCCTCAGTTCTGATAGGAGAAAACCCTGGGTTTTAAATCCTACTTTTCAAATGATAATAATTTTTTTACATATTCCTTATTTCCCAATCATGAAAGGAATACTCTTGTTTACTAGAGAACATTGGAAAAGCACAGAAAATTGCAAAGCCCCTCATCTAATGCTCTGGCCCATTTCGTTCTAGTCTCTGATCACTATGACTCATAGGCTGACAACCATTAGGAATAAGCAGGATAGGTGGGGAAATACCATCTAGTTCTCTTTTTATATGGTGGCAAAACATACATAACACAAAATGTACCATTTTAACTACTTTTAAGTATACATTTAGTGACGTTAAGTACATTCACAATGTTGTTCAACCATCATCTATATCCATTTCTAGAACTTTTTCATCATCCCACACTGAAACAATAGCAATCCATTTGCCCCTCCCCCCAGCTTCTGGTAACCTCTATTAATACTTTCTATCTCTATGAATTTGCCTATTCTAGGGACCTCATATAAGTGGACTCATACAATATTTGTCCTTTGTGCCTGGCTTTTCATCCATGTCGCATGTGTCAGAATGACCTTCCTTTTTAATAGTGTTAAATTGATTAAATGAGGAGGCCATTAGATTGGAGTGCCTCTAATGTCTGGGTGGCCTTTGTAAGCAAACCAAAACCTAAGCCTGTAAATGTCTCTAAGTTGAGAAATTGAAACCTAAATAAACAGTCACAAACAGGCTTTCCCCATAAAGGCAAATGCTTAGGCGGTAGCCAAACAAATAACTGCTTTGTTTCACACTGTCTCTATAAGTCTTTCCCTAGCTACTGTCAGTGGAGTATTCTTAACCACTTCTGGTTTGGTGCTGCCCATTTTGAATCCATTTTTGCTCAAATAAACTCTTAAAATTTTAAATATTCCTCAGTTTACCTTTTTAAAATTAATTTTATTTATTTATTTATTTATTTTTGGCTGTGTTGGGTCCTTGTTGCAGCGCGCGGGCTTCTCATTGCAGTGGCTTCTCTTGTTGCAGAGCACGGGCTGTAGGTGTGTGGGCTTCAGTAGCTGTGGCACACGGGCTCAGTAGTTGTGGTTTGTGGGCTCTAGAGTACAGGCTCAGTAGTTGTGGTGCACAGGCTTAGTTGCTCTGCGGCATGTGGGATCTTCCCGGATCAGGGCTCGAACCCATGTCCCCTGCATTGGCAGGTGGATTCTTAACCACTGCACCACGAGGGAAGCCCCTCAGTTTACCTTTTAACCAGGGTCAGTAATATTCCATTTTATTTATATACCACATTTTGTTTACCTATTCATCCATCCATGGACATTAAGGTTTCTTCCACCTTTTGGAGATTGTGAATAATACTGCTATGAACATGGGTCTACAAGTATCTACTTGGGGCCCTGTTTTCAATTCTTTGGTGAATATGCCTAGGAGTGGAATTGCAGAATGATATGGTCATTCTATGTTTAACTTTTTAAAGGAACCGCCAAATGGTTTTCCATTTTACATTCCCACCAGCAATGCACAAAGATTCCAATTTCTCCATACCCTGAGCAACACTGATGTTTTCATTTTTTTAATCCTAATGAGTGTAAATTGGTATCTCATTTTAGTTTTAATTTGCATTTCCCTAATGTATGTCTTTTTTTTTTTTTAACGGAGGAGGAGACACAGCAAAACGAACCTAACCAAGATCACAGAGCTGCTAATTTGTAGACAACAGGATTCAAACCCAATTTCCTCCGACTCTATGCTTTTAATTGCCTTGCTGGTTTGCCTCCCTTCAGATCATAAATGCTTGAGGTGGCTAGTGGTATAGGGCAGAAATGGTTTTCAGCAAGAGGCCACCCATTAAGTGGCCTCAGTTATACAGACCTACATCAAAGCGTTCATTTAATGGACGCTAAAAGATGGTCCTTGCTTTCAAAGATCTCTCCAACTTTGAGACAGTATTTTCAAACTTGAGGTGAAGAACCAGTTTTATTTCTTTAATTTTCAATCCATTGCATATGATGTTTTTATAAACCACATTAAAAATGAAATACTAGAAAAATAAAATTAAAATGACATTCATAAAACAAAAACATAATAAAAGATATACATAATACATGATGTCTTGTTATTTGATTCACTGCGAAACAATTGCTGTGTCAAATAGTTGTAAACATTTACTTCCTTTCAGTTTCTGTACTTACCTCACTGTGGATCAGTAAGAGAGCAAAACAACACTGTCCACAAACTATCAATACATATGGAGGGAGGAGCGTGCTCCTAAAGGAGAAGACACACATACTGAATTTTCAGGACAAATGTGAACTGGGCCTTGTTAATATGGAATACCCAGGTCTCCATTGTTTCCATCTTTTTTCTTGAGGAACTAGAACTTAGACTACATGGCAAATTCCATGAGCATTAAAATTTCGCTGCCAAGAATTGAAGTAGTGAAGTTAAAATAGACTTTGGAGTCAGGCTGATCTAGGGTTAAATTCTAGAAGCTGTGTGTCCCAGTTGGGTGGCCTTGAGCAAGTCGGTTCTTCTTTCTGAACCTTATTATCATCATCCCCCCAAAAATGAGGCTAGAAAATCCTGTCTTATAGGGATGCTGTTGAGATGGAATGTCACCAAGTATGTAGCGCACTTAGCATAGTGCCCAGTCTGTCATAGCCACTCAACCAATAAATGGTAGTCCCTTCCCTTTTCCCTTGGCAGAGCTCTGACAGCTTTCAAAAGCTGCCAGCAGAGTAAGACCACAACAGTCTAAAAATGCAACCTCTCTTAATTACTGTTTGGTTTGGAGGGAGACTGACTCATCTTTAGCCTCAGCAGCAGCAGGTCCTGGTCAGGAGAGAGGCAGTGCTAGGTCATTGGACTTGCCCTGGAACTCTGCCTCTTCCCAGCATGCTCTGGGCTTCTGCCGCATTGGGGCCATTCAGACTCAGCAAAGCAAAACTGCTGTTAACATGCCACTTTATTTGAAAAAGGTGGACTTTGGAAGAGCCAAATAAGGGGTCCTTACAAAGCAAATTTAGTGTTTCCCATTATCCTGGGTTTACTTCAAAAGAATCAAGTGCTCTACTGAAGACTGTTAACACCATCTTTGAAAATCTGTGAAATCCTGATATCCCTGGACCTTGGCGAATAAGTGGTGTTCTCCATCCTCTCATCTTTTCTTTTGGCAGGACTTTTTTGGACATAATGCATGGTAGATGTTTGGTTTGGATCTGGGTTTAAATTCTAAATCCATAATGCCAGCTGTGTGACCTTGAAAGAATCTTATATAAAATGGGTTTATAATCATCATTATAATGCAAAAATTCTTTTTTTTTTGGAAAGAAAACATTTTCTCTCTCTATTTCCTCTCCCTAAATGGAAAAGGGCAAATGGGTTTAGGCACAACTGAATGTTTTGGGGCTCATGGCTTAGCAAACAGAGTATCAGGGATGTTCTGTTTCTGGTCTAGAGTACCAGGGTTACCTCTGGGCTGGTAGAGTATAAACTTTTACTGTTTAGAGGGCATACATCAAAGCCTAGTTTGACTGCCTGCACACCTCATAGTTTGCAATCCTGAAATGTGAGCACAACTGCTGAGTTTTGTGTGGCTGAACGAAGAAATAATTTATTCATCATTCTTTAAAGGAGCTCTGAACTTACGCCAATAACAAGGAGCCTGTGTTTATCTGGAATCTTTCTCTAAAAAATTTATAGCTCAGCACAGGCCTACAAAAGAGGGATGAGGAGTGATGGGGACCACATGGCCCTAGAAATTCAACTGACTTCATGCTCTCTATATGTAGGATGTGTTTTCCCTATTTCTTCAGTGGACTGGCCTTTCAGTATGCATTCAGGAGAGGCCATGTAACAGCCTGCTCCAGGAGGGCGGCACCCAAGAATGCATTCATAGTACCAGAGTTGGACCGGTGCTCTAAGGAGCTCAGCAAGGTGCCTTTACTCTGGCACTATCCTCGTCAGCAGTTCACACCTTTCACACATCCTTGATTTTGTTCCATACTCTGCTATTTTGTCCTGTCTTAATGCTCAAAGAGCTTCTGGTTTCTTGGTGAAAACCTTGATAATCTGACCAAGCTGCCTTAGACTGCCTCGTGCAACATCTCCCCTACTTTGACCTTGGCTTTAGGATCCCTTCCACCACAGAGTTGTCTTACAAGCAACTCTAAACCTTGATTTTACCCCATGCCCAGCATAACTCGTTCCTCTTGAATATGTATTGCCCTGGTGGGATAGGAGGTAGAACACTTCTCTTGAAATTCAATCAGTGGGTATATTAGGAAGCCTGAGTGTGGTGAGAGGATATATATGGAAAAGAACAGTCCCTTCTGTTTTTAAATTAACCATAGGACTAACCATGAGTGTGTCTTGAATTCTCCTCTGTTTATGTTGTGACTGATCTTTTAACTTTTTAAGGAAATGGCCCCCTGAAAATACATTCTCTTAAAATAGTAAGGAGAGAGCTAACTTTCCATTTTCTGTGCTAAAGAAGGAACAAAGGCATGGGTAACCCAGAAGGACATATAGCACCCACATCCTTCATATTTTTCTTTTGAATTTATTACCATAATTGCACAACTGATAGAACATGTACCACTGGAAAGATGCAAAATATTCTGTGTGGGATGAAGGACTTTCATAACCGTTGTGAAGGACCTATAGGCAAATTCACTCCCATAATTCATGCAATTTTTTTTATGACTCTGGAACCTGGGTGAACTAACAACCAAAACTAACAACCAAAACTAAAATCATTCTATAGAAAAGTGGTCTAGGTGCTTGGGGGACTGCACAATTCAGGGGCAAGAGAATAGACCTCAGACTTAACTTTTTTACATGAAGCAGGACAAAAGAAAACAAAAATTCATTTTTAAAGAACTATACCTATTTATGTATTTTAGCAGAGTTCATCTTTGGAGGAATATTGCTGTTTTATTGTAAAAGCATTTTAATGAGGCTACTGGTTATTTAAATAAGGTCAAAGCCTTGGACCTAAAATGGAGGGGAGATGTTAAGACAAAAGGAAGGTATAAAGAAAAAGGAGTCCTTGTTAGGGAGAGAGATTGTTTGATTGTCAACTATGTTTTACTTCCTCTGGAGGTAGAGAATCCAGAAACACAGAGTCTGGAACTCTAAGAGACAGAGTGATGGGAAGACTCAGGAGGAGGCACTCGAGTATGATAGGACTAGATCCAGCAACATGGCGGCAGGTGGATGATGGGAGAGGCAAGGGAGGAACAGAGGCATGGTTGTGGCTCAGACATGGCTCCACACCAGTGCTGGGAAATTCTCCACCACTTCTCCATCTTTATTCCAACTTGTTACACTGGGAGAGGAAGAAGAAAAAAGAGGAAGAGACAACCTTGAGCTGACCAAGTTTTAATCTTGAATTGGCCAAGTTTACATAAAGAAGCTGTTAAATTTGCCATGATTTTAATTAAATTTCCTTAAAGTTATAGCTTCATCCTTCTTTGAGTCAATGTCTATGGAATTCACACCCACACTCATGAATTCTGCTTGAGTTTTCATCCAAACTTGGTGATTTCAGTGATCATTTTGTTCCTGGGAGTGGATGACATGCTAGAATGGCTTTCTGTCTCTATGCCACCTATTTCTTCCCCATCACAGCCCCTTCCACATGTTCATCTGTCTGTTTACTTTTCTCTCCTTCTTAAGTTCCAAGAGGGCAGACACGCCAGAGACCACTTTCACAGCTGTATCTCAATTCTTAAGCAGAGTGCTCGGAACGTGTTTGTTGAATGAATGCCTGAAAAAGGAGGAGGGAGTGGCCAGGAGAGGAGGGGCCGTCAGAATGGGAGCAAAGAAAGGGATGGTCAGTAGATCCTGGAGATGAAGGAGACCTTTGGTTCGGTCAGTACAAGTGGGTGTCCAGAAGCCAGCAGCATGGCTGCAGGATATAAGGACAAGAAAATTCAAGGTGGGACGGAGAGGGCACAGAGAAGTTGCTATCATTCTGTCAAGTATTCAGTAAGCTAGCAAATTTCTGATTCCCTCTGATCGTCTGATTGACTGTCAGCTTGCTGAAAAGTTGTCAAGTGGGGAGGGGATTGGGCAGGCTGGTTTCCGTTCAAAGCATCAAAGTCTTTTGAACTCTCACTGACGAACAGGTATGATGCCAACTCTATGACTCTGTGAACAGTACTGTCCTCCTGTCCAGCTGCAGTCATTTTCTTATCACTTTGAACTCTCCTTTAGAATTTTCTGCCAGTATGTGAAGCCAAAACACCATCTGAATTATGTTATTCCCTTTTCCAGCATCTTCAATGGCTTCCTCTTGCCTTCAAGAGGAGGTGGGGCTTGTTTAAGGCTTTTCACACAGTAGTTATGAGGAGTATTTGATGCCCCTCTGTTAGAGTAAACCTTGAGTGGGAAGGTTGAGATTCCCCATTCCTTGCAGATTCTGTTAGGAAAGAGGAATGAAAATGAGAATAGAAGCACTGGAAACAGAATCCTTGGTGGGTGGAAGACAACGGGAGACCATTGCTGGGCAGAGACTTGAGTAGGCTGTGTGACAGTGAAAGGAAGTGGTGAGAGCGGACACCTCTCTTGGCAGCAAACTTCCTCTTGCCTATATCCTCTTCTTCCTGCTCAGCCTCTCTGGCTGGAGACTTTATGTTGCTGTCTATCCCATTATGAGTTAACATATTAAAAAATCCTTAGAGCTGAGGCTGTCTCAGATTTAGCACTGACTAAATATTTGCTACTCTTGTGCTTATTCTATCCTGTTTTTTCTGTTTCTTACCGCTCACGTTTTTGCTACTTTTAATAAATGTTTGAGTCAATGTGCAGCATGTCAAGGTGAATGTGGGATGAGAGTGGTATCCAGGTTTGGTGAGGGGATCAATCCAGGTACTAGTCTGAAGGTAGGTTGGCAAAGAGTGGCTGGTGGGAGGGTCCAATGTGAGAATCAAATGAAAATGGCCTACCTCTGCTGCAGGGCTTGGGTCAGAAGGCACCAGGTAGGTGCCGTTAAATGTTTGCTGAACAAAATGCATGGTGGTATTTGACTGGGCTTTGAAGTATGGATAGAATTATCTGCTAATGAGAGAAAGAGGTGTTCAAAGTGACAGTTTCTCTGTTGGAGAACTAAAGAAGAAGCAGCAAGAAGTAATTCTGTGACTATAATAATAAAAGAATGTGAGCCAAATGGAAGAAGAGAGAGCAGAAATGTGAGTAAAAGCATGGGAGAATTTTGCCTTCCAGATTTCTGAATAAGCTTTCCCCATGCCGTGGGGCTTAGGAAAATCCCCTTGGAAGTCAGATGTGTGTGCAGTGACACCAGGCAGGTGGTCTTCCTGCCCAGAGACATCAAGCCCACCCACCAGCACAAGGAGGAGGCTGAGCACGGTTCCTGGGAATGTTAACAGAGTGTGCTGAGTCATCCGTGTCTGCTCTGGAGCTACGTTCTTAAACATAATGTTGGTCAGGATGCCTCCCTGCCCCACTGCCTGCAAGATGAGTCCTGCTGTTTAGCCTAGCAGGGTATGTCCCTGGTGATTTCTCTAGCTTCAACTCCTGCATACCTCACCTACCCCCATGCAGACACAATCCTGTGTCACAGGGATACTGGTGAGCACCCAAACAAACATCCGCTTTTCCACCTCCATGTTTATGTACATAGACATGTACATAAAAGAAATCCATCTGGATTTCTTTTCCCCTTTTACATGCTTGTCAAGCTCCTATACATCCTTCAAAACCCAGATTAAATGGTCTTTCCTTTCAATAGCTTTCTCTGAAACACTGCCATACTTGTTTAATATAATCCTTTGATAGCAATAAAATAACATGTACTTATTTATGTTCCCTTTTAAATGTATCTTTCAAGAGCCTTCTCTTATTTAGTAAATATTTATTTAGTACCTACTATGTGCCAGGCATTTGGGGTAGGGAATATATATTGCTCGTCTGTATTTTTTATTGCAATCTCAGTATTTCCAGAAGCTAGCATAAACAAGTGCTCTAGAAGTATAGAAAAAATGCATGAATGAATGTATGAATGAATGAATGTATGAATGAATGAAATGAATCACCTCCCCCAGGCTCTTCAAGTTTCCACATAAATCTGGTTTGATGTGACATGAAAATTTGAGTACTCTGAGCCCCTAGAGAAAATGCTGACACCTTTCTCTGGGATTCTCTGGCTGCCTATACTTTTACGTAAGCCGGAGGGTTCTATGCAGTTCTCTGGAGAAGAACTCTCTCTGATGATCATCCAGTCTTTTCTATTCTGAACTCATGTGTTCCTGTGGTTCTGGAGGTTAAAATAAAGCAGTGAAATCATGAGTCACCATCCTCTTAGCAGGCCATGGATGAACTGCTTGGCCTATGCCCCACCAGGGGAAGGCTGACCACCCAAACCTGCCTTGCTGCCTGTCTGTCCTGTTATCCAATTCAGACCAAGGCTGGTGCAATTAGGGTTTTTTCTAAGAGTACTCTGTACCAATTTCAAAGACAGCTCTTAAAATGGGATTTGAGGAATAAAAAGGCCTGCCATATAATCACATTCTCTTCTTCACTGGGAGAGACATAGTAAACCCCTGTTTTGATTTGATGATGAGCAACTTGGTCCATGTGTTTCCAGGCTCTTGGCTGTAATGAGAACATTTCTATAAAGGGTGACTATGAATCAATAGGATTGATCTCTCCTTACCAGCGCACCTGAATGTAGATATCAAAATGCACCCTTGAGATGCTCTTCTGGAGAGTGATGTACTGGAAATAGTACTCAATGGGAGTCAAAGTACTGGGCATCAGCTCTCAGCTCTACCATTTACCAAAGGGTGACATTGGGTAAATCACCCACCTCCTCCTTTGTAAAAATGGAGATAATTCTTATTTTGCAGGGATGTCTTAAGGTTCAAACGAGGCAATGTAGCTAAAGATCTTGGCACATAGAAGACAGTTAATATATGTGAATTTCCTGTTTGTTTGGAAACCATGTGTTCTTCGTACTAATGTTGCCTTTGGAACCTCTCCTTGAAAACGACTAATAGAGTCATAAGTCAAGTGACAATATTGCAGCTACCATTTATTGATGATCTTGGCATTTCTATCAATCCCAGGGATTTGCTGGGAATCACTGGTGATTCATTTTCTGCTCTGCTATCATGTTACTCTTGGAGCCTACATCTTTAAAGGTGGGAGGGCATTTGTCTGGCCATGGACCTCCTTCCCACTGGTCCATGTGGATATGGAAAAAGGAAGAGACTTAATCCAACAATTTTAAGATATTTGAGAGAATTAACTACGTTATTTGGGATCAATGGGGGCTGTGACCCGCCAACAAGGTAACTCACCCCACATTTATTAGGTGGAGTGAGGGGTAGGGCAGGGGGCCAAGAGCGTTCATGGTGGACCACATCCAAGATGAGACAACCTGCGACACTTGAGCCCTGACTAAAGCCAGGCTGTACCTGTCCTAGGAGTTGTTGGCCTTCCCCTCAGTGCGCCACTACTACCAGGATCCTGTTACTGCAGCGTTCACAGCCAGTTCACACCCTTGCACAGAAAGGCGACGAACATTCTGAAGGTGCTCATTCTTCCTGGAGTTGTCACTCTGACTCTTTCTTGTACCTCGTTTCCTCCTGTCTGCCCAGCTGGTGCTGGGCTTTGCTTTGGCTCTTACTGGGGTTTCGGAATAGTTCTTGCTATTACACTTTTATAGATGGGCTGTTCCCTGTTCACTTCTTCTCACAGCCAAGAACTCCAGCATCCCCATGACAGTCAAGAAGAGATCAGTGGCTGAGCTGACTGAGTTCCCACCAAGACTGTGAAGAGCTGAAATAACAATCAAGACTGTCAGACTCACCTGGCCTCATGCAGTGGCTGTCAGAGCTCTGGATCAGAAGGAGACAGAAACCTCCTCCCAAACTGCCAAGTCTGGCCTCAAATGCTATGCTTTGCCCCTTCCAGGGAGCTTCTGTGAAGACCTACCCTTGGTCCGATGACTTTTGTCCCTGTTTGAAACGGAAAAGAAAAAGGTCACAAGTCCCTGGAGTGACTAAATGCTGAGCAATGTAATTTCTTCTTCAGAATCTTTTTTCCAGGAAGAGGAGGAGTCAGTGATTAGAAAGACAAAATCGATACTTTATATAGTGATTTAAAAACAAGACCTTGCATTTTATATTATTGAAGTGTGGACAGGTAATGATGTTTCTTATGTTTTCTTCAACCTCTATTTTAAGCAGGTAGCAGGATTTAATTAATTTCACATTTCATGAAATTTTGCAATGTAGAAAATAGCCTTTTACTAAAGCCTTAATTGAAAGCATTATGCTAAGTGTTCCTGATGGAGAGAAGTGATGGAAAATGGGAGCAGAGTCAGCAGGGCATCTCAGAGATGCAGGAGGGCTGTATGTCCAATGATGAGCCCAGCCTCACGCTCCGCCCTGTTTTATTCTCTAGGAAAATGACCAAACCTGAGAGTAGGTGGCTGCTTGGTGCACGTAAAAGGCAGAATTCTGGGCACTGGAGTGGCAAAATCCCACGCCCCACCTATGGCATGGAAGCAGCTGGACTTCAAGGGGCTCCTTCAGGCTCAGTGAAGACATTCATGATGACCACGATGGACTGGGAATTAGAGAACCCTCCTCTTTTGGAGGCACCAAAGAAGCCTCCCAGATTTTGATGTGGCTTTATGAAAAGAAAGGGGCTGCCCCTCATAACTGAGATTGGATTCTTGCCACTCTAGTAGAATGACAACTCAGAGTTATATTTAATTTGATTTAAAGAGAATATAGAAGTGTCCTATTTCTTATACACCTGGAGATGCAAATTGAGATTCATAAACTTATAAAATAAGTTGAGCCTTTAATGCTACCTACTTGCAGAAGGATCCTCAATAGGAATGCTGTAAATTGGTAGTTTTATCCTCAAAAAATAAGAGTTTTTTTTTTTTTTTTACCTTGTTTCGGCTGAAGTACCAAATTTGGCTGAAATTCTTCAGAAGAATTCTTATGCACCATATCAATATACAATTCAGGTGAAAGTGGAAATGTCCTAATTAGAATTGGTGAGACCCAGAGCCCTTCTACTTGGGCTATCCCTCACACTGATTGGCCTGTAAGTGAAACCTGTGATGTATCGGGGTTCTGAGGGTCTGCTTGGAGCCATGCTACTGGTCACAGACTTGCTTTGATAAGTAGGTGGCTGAAATATCAAATAGCTAGTAACTTCTGGGTCAGGCCAACCTTCCTTAGCATTTCACTTAATGTCCTTCATAACATGGCCCATTCCTTCCTGCCAGCTCTACCTCTTGCTACTTGTATCCATCTTTGTATTCCGAGGGACAGCTCTGGTGTCCAGCTCAATGCCTGCTGCATATAGATGTTAAATAAATGAAAATAAATGATGTAATACATGTCATTTGAGGGATGTCATCTCGCAGCCCAAATTACTCAGGGAAATAGAATAAAATTTTTGGTATGACAGAGAGAGAGAACAAGTTAAGCTTTACCTTTGTTTTTTCCTCTCTTAGTTTGGAATGACTTCTACACAAGTCTACCCATGTTAGGATTTAATACATGGAAACTACTCGCATCTTTCAGTATACTTCTTCCGACCTCATAGGGCACGTGTACACGCACATACACACACATTCTGTTTAAAACCAACTGAGAGACAGAGAAGTCAGAGAGAAGGCGATCCAAGTAACTATTCTTTTGCTAGTAATGCTGGATCAGAGAATGTGGCTTGAGCAGGCTTCTTCCTCCCTGTCCTGAAATCTAGACTTTGGAAAGAGCTGCCTTAGCTCAGTGGATGGGCTTACTTAACCAGCCAGCTTAGCCTCAAGGAATCATGGCCACAGCACACCCAGGCCTCAGGGTGAGAACAGAGAGATTTGAGTATCTAGAGCTATCTCTGGGCTCCAGTCCAGGTATAATTCCGTTTGGAAACAGCACACACACATACACACACACCAAAAAAGAGCTGAGACTTCTCAGCGAACTCTGTCCTACTTCTTGGGGTTGGGGTTGGGGGATGGGAAATACAGAGTTAAGGGTAAGGGAACTACTTCCTAATATTTATGACTGGATAGTAGGCCTCAGTCTACAGAACAGGGAAGAAAGTTCAGAAGGTGTCCTTAAGAGTCATTTTTCACTACATTAAACCCAGTTGCATTCATGAAAGGACCCACTTGGATTTTGATGTCAATCAGACATTTTGAACTGTGATCTTTATGTTTATTGACTGGGACAAGTCCTAGCTCATTTCTGGCAAGGTGACCATACTTGGTGGGTACTGCACAATTGAGGAATTCTGCAAAAATGAGAGAAAACTAACCCCAAGTTATGAAGACGGTGCTTACCAATGTATAACGAAGTTGTACATTAAATGCCCTAAAAGAATTTGGCTTTAGCCCTAGTGTACACAGTTAAGCCCTAGTACACACCAAACATGATATGTATAAGTAGAAATTAGGAATCGTAAACAAATGGGCAGAGACAAAACACAGCTATGCAAGTGAACAGACACAGGGCCAAACAGCCTATTAGGTCTAGAAAACACACTAACACAGTTAAAGATCAGCATGTAAAATTAATCATCCCATTCAACAAGCCCCGCCAAGCGAAGTCCTTAATGCTGACAGTTTTCAAGGGAAGAGGCCAATGGAGACTGATCTGAGACCAGGCTGAGGATGATATAAAAAGAACCCGGGTTGGGCAGAATCCACAGAGAATGAAGAGAAAGGTGTCAGTGATGGTTCACAAGGAGAAACGTGGTGTGCCAGCCAGACTCCTTGGTTGTAAGCAGCAGTATCCAACTCCCTCGGGATAAAAGAGAACTTTTGTAATTCATGGAAGCTTGAAGAAGTAGATTTGGCAAACAGACAAGATTCAGTGAGTGGAAGCCAGGCAGCAATAGCAACCTGACCAAGGCTATACACCACCCCTGCTGGACACTACAGCAGTGGAGGCATGTGGCTTCCGCTGCTGTTGGACAGTGCTCTGTACTGTAGGTCATCACTGCCACTACCAGACGCTGACCTTGGACACCCTGGCTACCGCATGACACCGTAATTAGTTCCACCTTCACTTCTTTTTGGCATCTCTCGCTTCCGATTCTAATTTCCTAGTCAAAATGTATCTTTGGCTCAGTCTAGGTTATGTTCCTGTGCCATTACTGTCAAAGGGAGAGTGGAAATTTCCCTTCATTTGCCATTAAGGAAACATGCAATGGGAAATGCTCCCCAACTCCTACCCACCAATGGAAGGAGAGTTGAATGATGGGCAGCCTAAACACATTCGTGTATAAAACTAATGGATACATTGTCTCTTGAGGAGATTTAACATTCAAATGCCAAAATTAAATGGAAATCTGAAAGTATTAGGTGCCAGAAAACCAAAGAAATCATTTTTTCAAGTCATGAAAAGGTAGTATTTATTTAGTTTTATGATCATTTTTTTAAATAAAAATCAAGTTATATGTCTTCTTATATTGACAAATTACAAGCTGCCTAGCCCACACCTCCCCTCTTATTATTTCTTTTCTCCCTTATCTACCCACTTGCCCTTGCAATTTTCAACATATATACAATATATGAGGAGTTAGGCGCTGGCCAATAAGTTACTGGGAAGAAAAGAGAAAAGTCAAAATGGAGCAATGATTCAGTTTACTTTTTTTTTTTGATCACATATGTTGGCTCACATGTTAACAGACAGATTTCACTACTTATGCCCGCTAAATAAAATACCTGAGATAATAATAGATAGTATTTTTTGCATATTACTGAGTCAGATGCTTTGCATATATTATCTTGTTCAACCATAATAGCAACTGGGTTGAAATTATGATTACCATTTTACAAAAGAAGAAACTAAGGCTTAGAGAACATAAATGACTTTGGTGAAGGTTGTAAAACCGAACAAGGGACAGAACTGAGGTCTTAACCCCCAGCCTACGTGACCCAGAAAGTCCTTTCACCGTGCCACACCTCCTCAGAGGTTTAGCACATCTGAATGGACCTGAGTCAATGTTGCTCTGATGGGTGTTGGCTTCCTGCACAGGCACATTTCCTTCAAAGATAAAAGCATCACCGCTCTCACAGGTTTCTTGGCAGAGAGAACGGGAATCTCAACTGCAAACTGAAACTGAGGATTTGTTTCAGGAAGTGGGGATTGGCAGAAAACGGAAAAAGAGGGTCTTGAATCTCAAGAGGCAAGCACTGGCTGAATAAGTTTGTAATTACAAACTGCAATTGTGAATATGTAAAATTTCAAAGTACCATTTTATTTGTTGCATCAAATTCAATTGAGGGGATATGGCACAATTTATTTAACCAGTTTCCTATTTGAGGACCTTAAAGTTCTTTCAAATTTTTCACTATTATGGAAGGCACTATGATAAATTTAGTTTTGCATTTAGTTTCCTCCACTTCTGCCCTTTGAGAAAACTAGTTCCATAATGTAAATTTCCTGGAATTGAGTCACTCAGTTTTATGAAATGAACTATTTTGCTGTTCTCTGTAGATATTATAAAGTTGCTTTCCAAAAAAGTTTTTATCAATTTACACTGCCACCAGCAATGTTGTCATAAGCCATTTTTCACTACAAACTTAGCAGCGTAGGGCGTTTTATGTCTTTAAATTGAAGTTCTTGGGGGAAGATTTCTCTAAGTTGAAGTGTGGCTAAAAACCAGCCACTCAGCTATTGTGTGAACTCTTAGAGTCTGACTGTGAAATCATAGCAACGAAAATTGGAGATGTCAGAGGCCTTTTTAGTTTGATCTGTCCCTCTGTGGCAGGTGTTGGACTGTTACCCCATGCCAGTGCTTTGGGGGACACAAATGAGTGGATTATGTTTGTCAAACATGTCAGTCAGAATTCCCATAAGACTTGGCCACAAAATGTCGACAAAGCTGGAATACAAAGGCCTGGCTCTTTGCCTGCCATCCCCTGCAAGGCTTGGGAGCCCATGAAAGAAAGGGCATCTCCTGAGTATGCTGCAGAGCCTTTCTGGGTTCCAGAATTTTGCTTGGACACCTGGAATTCAAATTTCCACCACTGCTGAACCGGAATAAACAAATGTACCCCAGGGCCGCCTTCTACTATTTCATTCTCTGAATGTGTCATTTGTAATGTCGAAATGTATTCTGCTAGAATACCACTGGACTTACAAGTTGCCAAGACATTGGAAACCATCTAGTGCAAACCCCTCAATCAAAGAAGAAGAAACTGAAGCTCAGTGAGTGGAAGGTTCTAAAGCATAGGTTTCTTCATTCCCAGTGTAGTGGTACCCATTGCCGCTATGCATTATTTCTTGGTGATGAAATATTTTTTATAAAAGCTGATTCACGACTGTCTTGCTAAATTAATCTGTTAGCAGGCTCTTCCTTGTTACCAATGATTGTTTCTGATGTATCAGGCAATAATTGCAAAACATGTACTGAGAAATAATGGCATTCATCTCAGGATTTTTGTGTAGTTCAGTGACAATGATAAGTAATATTTAGCGCTCGCCCTGTACCAGACTCTGTTCCAAGTAATTTTCATGAACTCATGTACTTCAACAGTTTTCTAAAATACATTTTTTCATCATCCTCATTTTATAGAGAGTTAAGTTGAAAGTGGTTTTTTAAATAGTATATTAAATAATATAAGCTAAATTAAGCTGCAGTAGTAAACAACCGCAGATCTCACTGACTTACAACAGTAAAGCTTTATTTCCCTCATGCTGTACATGTGCATTATAAGTTTGTATATATACATACTTACGTATATACATATATATAATACATGTATAAGTGATGTCCTCTATATGTTATATTCTATTTATATATTTATGCATTGTATGTTTATAGAAATTTATATGTATTATGTTATATATTACGTATCATATCTTCATTTTAGATGCTTAGCCACTGTTAGTTTCCACATGGCCACCAAAGATACAAAATACTGAATCTAATTGTTCATCCATAATTTCATGCCTGAGTTCCAGTTTTGTATCCATAACTTCCTACTGAACATCCTCACTGGAATGTTCTATAGGCACCACAAACTCAGCATATTAACATATCATGTATAATACTATATGTAAAATATCAAACTCTCTGTATCAATGTATCTATCTCTCCCAGTTTTTTATTTTAATGCAGACTATGGGCCCCCCAGTTCTTATCTTCTCTAGCCTCAAATGACCCGGTTTCCTCCTGATATAATCTAACTTTTCATCTCAGAACATCCCAGTTGCCATTTTTGAAGGTACTTTGATACTTTGTATCTTGAATAGAAAATGGGGTTTGTATAATATTACTCACCCCTCCCCTTTTATTATACTGCTGGCGTTATAACCCCCAAATAAGGATGCATTTAGAGTTAATTAGACAGTATGATTTTTTTCTACAATGAATTAAATGTGTTTGGCAATATTCATTGATACAGACCAAGTTTGATATTTAGAATACTCAGAAATGCTCAGAGATGCGGTAAAAATATACCCCAATCCTTTAATACATGCTTCAGAAATTATTACAGGTTAAAGAATACCTTACTCTTTTTTTTTTTTTTTTAACATCTTTATTGGAGTATAATTGTTTTACAATAGTGTTAGTTTTTCCTTTACAACAAACTGAATCAGTTATACCTTACTCTTTTGATAAGTAAGATGGTTTTGCTTTCATACTTATTATTTATTTTAAACAACTGGTTTATATTCAAATATAGAATATATATAGTTTATTTCTTTTCAGTAAGTGTTTGACTAATTCTCTTTTAAAATTGGGTTTTAATTTCAGGGAAGCTATTGATGTAGACTAAATCAAGCCACTTTCAGAGATTATCTAAGATAGTTTGTATCTTTAGAATAATATTCCTTTACTTTATAGAAGCTCTGTTGGGGGAAGGACCACATCTTTCTTGTTCTTCACTGACCCCTCAGTGATTAATATAATGTGTGGTACATAATGGGAGCTAAATAAATATTTGCTGAGTTAAAAAGTAAAAACAGCAGAGACCATAGGGCAGTGACCATATATTATGCTTCGTTTTCATGCATAACAGTTGTTCATGCTCAAAATAGCACAGATTACTCTAAATGATCTAAAGGCATTGGTGGTACAGTGGGAGAAAAGAGATTTAAGATCCATTTAAGAGGTACAGACTGGTAAAATTTAGTGAATCATTGGAAGGTATGAAAGATTAGGGGAAAAGAAGACTCTAGGAGGGTCTGGTTTGCATGACTGAGAGTGAGTGGTTAATGGACTGTTTGAAAACAGCCTATTCCTTATTTTTGTTAATAGAGTTTTATTGGAATTCACCCACACACATTCATTTACATAGTGACTATGACTCTTTTTACACCATAATGGCAGAGTCAGGGAGTTGTGACAAAGACCAGTTGGGCCACAAGGACAAAAAATTGACTGGCTGACACTTCACAGAAAAATGGCTGAATCTTGCTCTACAGAACATGGACTTTGTTGTTGTTGTTATTATTAGAGGGGTGGATATTGGGGCAAATAGCTTCTCTTTGTTAATATGCTGAATGTGTGGTGCCTGTAGAACATTCCAGTGAGAATGTTTAGCAGGAAGTTATAGATACAAGCCTGGACCTCTGGCGTGAAATTACGGCTGAACATATGGATTTACTGGTTTGTAGTCAAGTTGTGGCTTTGGCGACCACGTTGAAACAGTATGGTGCTTAAGCATCTAACATGAAGATACTGTTGGTGATGTACAGTACTCACTGAGATCTAGCTTAGGAGGTGAACCAGCAGTATTTGATTCCATCTTGTGTAAGCACCTGAAAAGAAGGGACAGGGGAGAGTATGGGGCATTATCTTCCTCTTCCACAGTGCAGGGTAGGGGGCCCAAACAGCATGAGGCCCAGGCAGAGTCCTCCCGCTACCACCACCCGTTTTCTTCAGAGTGACCAATGCTGCCGCCCATCCTCACGGTAGGCCCCAGGCTGAAATCAGAAGCACCCCTTTCAGCTTTACAATTTAGTTTTGCCAGCCCAACCACAGAACATCTCATATTGGTTGGTTAAGAGGAGGAAAAACTAAATGTTGGTTATAGTTCTAAAATGATGCCAGTCTTGGAGATGTGAAGCTCTGCTGTAGCCATCAGGGTTAAGCCTAACAAGGCAGCTCATGTACTTTCCAGGCTGTTCTCCAGCTGGTAAGTGAATGTTTCTGTACTGCATGTGGTACAAAGAGCTCAGCCTAGTGCAAGGACAGTTTGTTCCAACAGAGATTTTAGGCCAGTTCCAACATGCCCTTGAATCCTCTTACTTCCGGAGTGATTCACTTCCATTTCCTCTTTTGCCAAGTAGGGGAAATAGCAATCCCTCTTTCTCATCCTTGGTAAATGTTGTAAGGATGAATATTTTGAAGGAGATAGAGAGTATGCAAAACCATATGGATAGTGGGCTCCTGGAGGGAAGACCCTGCCACTTCTACAGTGGAGACTGGCAAAGTAGTAGACATTCAGGATATTGAATAAGTGGGTTTTCAGAGAATAATTTACTCCAAATGTTACTGAATAGACTATCTAATGTAGTGATCCATACCACAGACATTGGCTGTCTTAAAGAAGCAAAATTATTTGCAACTGTGCTAAGATCTTCCTTCTTTTTTTTTCTTTTTCCTTTGCCACTGGAGATAATGAACTTCATGCATGCAGTTAGTTTGACTTTTTATCTTTTTGATGGATTTACCTTAATAGGTGGGAAACCCTGCTAATACCTCTGAACTTACTCCAGTACACATTCTTTAGTGGTATTTCTGGAAGTGTAGTTTCAGAGCTTAAGTGTTTGAATTTTTCCAGTTCCAGCAGAAGCCATTATGCTAGATCATGCAAAGTGCATTGAAAAGTGGGTGGAACAAAAAAGGGGAAAGAAAAAGACACTCAAAACTATGATAAGATTTTCCCTCAGATCATGTTATTTATTTTTTAACCTCATTAGGAAATTCTCGAATTTTATTTTTAACCTTGAATTTCCATACTCCCTTTTTGAGTTTCATGTGTATGCCAGCATGTGCCCATGTGCGTATGAAGGTTGGTATGCCCGAATGTGTGTGTGTGTCTATGCACCCCTGCCTGGCTTGAGTAAATTTGTGGGTCTGTGTGTATGTGTGCGGATAAGTGTGGGTGTATTTTCCTTGTGGATATGCTGTTTTGATGGAAGGAAATCTTAGATCCCACAAGAGCCACATGCCTATCAGGAGAGATCTTTGTTACGTTTTTCAGCACATGCATTTGCAGAATTAAAGAGTGTAGGCACCAGGATAACCACAGAACCCTCCGTGAACTATTCTGGGTCTCCACAAAGGCCTTTAATTTTACTATTGTATTTAAAGACAATGCATGGCCTTGCATAGTTGTGAATGGTTATCTGCTCAGTGGTCTTGGAAGACAGACTAACACCTAGCTGCGATTAACTCAAAGGTTGAACTGGCATCCACTGAACCTTAGTTGAATAATACATTTCACTAGAGAGTTTTTGTTTGTCTGTTTGTTTTCCTCCTGGCTCACTCTTGGCCGGGATTCAAGATAAACTTTGCTGCCTTTCTGCCTGCTGTGCTTAATTTTCTGTGGTACCTAAAATGCTGGATTTGTAGCCTTTTTCGTTTGGCTGCGGTTTGGCTTCTCCTTTCCAATTCAACGTTCAAGTTTCCTCTGTGTGCAGGACTCAGAAATGTTTCACTTGAGAGTTTAAGTTTCATGATTTTAATTATTCACATCGTCTAAACTTGGCTTTGAAATCAACCATATCAGGCATGACAATTCACCCAAGAGTCTGAAATGGAATAAAGAAAGCAGAGATGAGGAGACATCTGTGCCAAACCACCCCTGTGAGGTGCCCATATGTTTATGGAGGGGGCTGGGGAGGAGGAGGGGACTTGGAAAGAGAGGAGAACTGACATTTATGAAGCACCTACAATACGATAAGCACTGAATGTGAGATACATTATGCACTTTACCATCCTAAGAATCCCTTTGGAGGTAGGGATTTCCCAAATTATTTTTCAGCTCCTGCTTACTCTATGCATTTGTGCTCTAGGTTGGATGCTGTAGTTGCAATGGGTTGAATAAAAAATGTTACTCTGACACTCCAGGTTAAATAGAAGTGTGTCTATCTGTCTCTTTCTCTCTCTCTCTCTCTCTCTCTCTCCCTTCCTCTCTCCCTCCCTGTGTTATCCAGAATTTTTTGTCTCTCTGGGTGTTTTCTGTATCCCATTAACAAATGCCACCCTGGTTTTGTGAACTCAAGCTAAAAACTGCCAGCTCATTTTTTTTGTTTGTTTTTTGGACACTGGTATTTTATTGTTCAACTGTTTCCTGCCCACTATGTGTGGGTTCTTTCTGTAATGAAGCAACAGTCTAATATTAAGGCTTCTGCAGCATCAGGTACAGAAAGTTCTGTAAACACATTGATTTTAAACAATGATATATAGGAGTGAAGAAGTTCCTCCAGTCTCTTCATGACCAAGGCTTTTTCATTTTTGGAACTCTCCTTTAATAAAGTCACATGCTATGGAGACATCAAACATGGGATCTTTTGCATGGGAGGGTAGATGCATGTAAAAATTATTTGTTTTATTATAAAGGTGTAAAAATATTGAAAAGAGAAGACAATAGAAAATAAAACTCATGTATCACCTAATCAACCCAAAAGAACTCTATTAACTTTTTCTTGTATTTCCTTTCCCTCCCTCCCATCCTCCTTCCCTCCTTCCTTCCTCCCTCCCTTTCTTTCTTTCTCTCTCTTTTCTTCTCTTTCTTTTTCTTCTTTTCTTCTTTTTTTTCTAAGTGTTTTAAAAAACATAATGTAACCAGTGTCTTGGACAAAACCACTCTTGAGAAACAGTCATAAAGTAAAATTATTTCACCTCTTCCACTGTCTTTCTAAAATTAATTTGAAGGAAAAATGAAACACTGGGGAATCTCATGATTATGCCTAAGTGATAAGAGAGCTGATGGTCTCTTTCAACAAACACAATTGCAATTCAGAGATTACAATTCCATGTCCCTTATGGTAATCAAAGCTTTGATTTAAAATTATCTTCTGCACTGCCCTAGTTAGGCTGGCTGCCACAGGAAAACCTGAAGAAGGCAAAGGGGGTGCAGTTGACTTCCACTCTCAGTTTTTGCCCTTCACTCCCACTTTTGTTCATTTCTGACCTTTCCAGCGTTGGAAGTCAGGGGAAGAGCCAGAAGTTTCTTAGTGACTGGACTGTCCAAGGTGGGCTTCCCACAGGCAGACGTTGAAGTCATTGCTCCCACCAACCTGTAATGTGTTCTTTAAGACACTCTTGTCCCCATACCATGCTTCCCAAGAGCTTTTATCTGCAGTTCTCTTGATGCTGGTGATGTACTCTCCTCCAGCTCATGTTTACTCCTTTCTCAGCCCCTAGTAATCCAGCACTACCTTCAGCCTCTCTCTAGTGGGGACTGTCTACCCTCCAGGAGTCCTGCTGAGTACGACTCCAACCCCATACTTGTTCTCTCACTCTCCTGATAGTTGCTCTATGAGAAACACATAGTCTTTGCTCCTGCAGGAGTGCTTGCCATCCAACACAACCATCTCTTCTACACCCCTACCACAAGCAGAGCTAGCCAAGCTGGCTCCCTCTATTGAGATTTTCCACTGTGTGACTCCCAAACTCAAGAAACATATATAAAATTTCTGGGTGGTCCTGTTGAAACTCTTCTCAGTGGGTTTGAGATGATTTTCAGGGCACCCTCCCCACCAACACACACACACACACACACACACACACACACTTAAACACTGTGGACACACGTGGAGGGCACTCACATCATAGCTGCAGTCCTCTTCAAAGAAATTTTCCCACAATTACTCTTTCTTAACTTTCACAACTGGATCTTTTCATATTCTAAAGGTGAATAAGGGATTAAAAGTAACATAGCCTCTTTAATAACCATTTCCTTTAGAAATTTGCATCTTGATCTTGTATGTCTCTTTGAAATGTTGTATCTGTTGAATCTTGATAACAGTTGACAGTCATGATTTAACATTTTTACCAACTTTGATTATCCTTGTTTTCAAATAGCATTTATCTTCATAATGATCCTATATCATTATTTATTTTTGCAAATATGATTTTTAATGGTGTTTTAGTACTAAAATTAGTTTCTTATTGCCGCTGTTACAAATTTTAAACCACAAACTTTGTGACTTAAAACAATGCAAGTTTATTGTCTCGTAGTTCTGGAGGTCAGAAGTCCTAAATCACTCTCAGTGGCCTAAAAAAGCATTGGCAGGACTGTGGCTTCTTCTGAAAGCTTTAGAGGACAATATGTTTATTTGCCTGTTTCCGCTGCCTACATTCCTTGGCTTGTGGCCCTACATTACTCCAACATATGTTTCCATCATCATATTGCTTCCTGCCTCTCTGCTTCTGTTGTCAAATTGCCTTCTCTGACTGAGCCTTTTGCCTCCCATCTTATAAGGACCCTTGTGATGACACTGTACCCATCCAGATAATCCAGGATAATCTCTCCATCTTGAGATTCTTAACTTAAACACCTTCAAATTCCTCTTTGCTTTGGAAGGTAACATATTCACAAGTTCTGAAGACTAGGACCTGGATGTTTTATGTGGGCAGCAGGGGCATTATTTATCCACATTTTGGATGTTTCACAATTTAACTAATTTTATTTTCAATTCTTCATTTAAAATATCATAGACAGTGTTGCAATGAGTTTCCGTATAAATGAAAACATTTTTGTGAGTTTCTCTGATGGTTTCCTCAGTGCAAATTCCTAGAAGTGGAGTGAATGGGTAAGAACATTTTGAGGACTTTTGATTCATCTTGCCAAATTCCCTTCCAGAAAGATATTGTAAATTTTTGACTCCACAAGCTATAAGGAGTCTACCCTCACCAGCACTAAGTGTTCTTTCTCATTTTTTGGTCAATTTCATAGCTAAAAATGGTATCTCCTATATGATTTTTTGTTACTAGTAGGCTATACATTTATCATATATTTATTGACCAAATGCATTTCTTCCTCTGTGAAATGTGTTCATTGCCTTTGGCCACTTTGATACAGGGTCATGTTGAGAATTGAGAACTTTGTAGACAGATGTGTCTTTTTTTTTGGTTTAGCTGTGTGACTTTGTGCAAATAATATTAACCATGCTTTGCCTTAGTGTATTAACTTTGTACACATGAATAATAACCCTATCTCTACCCTATGAGGTTTAGATGAAATGATGGATTCAGAGCAACCAAATGAGCGTTTACGTGGTAAGAGTGGGCTGTTGTGTTGCTACTATTATGATTATACTAATGGAGTTAGAGAAAAAGGATTTGTAAAATATATTTTGATATATTTCTTAAAAATGTTAAACCCTTGTTTATATTTGTTGAAAATCATTTTCCAATTCCTTATTTCTCTTCTACTTTTTCATATATTTTGTGTAAAAATGTCTACTATTTTGTGATCAGTGTGTTATCATTTGTGATTTCTTTCATTTATTTTATATTTAAAAGTTATGCCCTATTTTCAAGGTAATTTAAATATTTACTATTATTTTTATTTTTTAATAATTGTTTCCACATAGATCTATGAAACATATGGAATTTGAATTGTTGGCTATGTGAACTGAGGATCAGTGAAAGTTATTTTCTCCCCATATTTTTAGCCATGTTCCCTAATATCTTTTGGTGAATAGTATTGAATTTCGCTGCTTCCATTGTAATATAGTAAGTTCTATAGTATTTTCTGATTGTCCTAGAACTTTCTGTTATTTTCTACTGATACAGCTGTCTAGTCTTAGTTATATGTGTGTTCCAGTTTTAATGATAGTAGTATTATATATGTTTTGGTAGGCAAACTCTCTCATTTCTCTTGTTTTAAACTTGTTCTTGGTTATTTTATTTCTCTAGTCATTCTCTTCTGAATGAATTTGCAACCATTTCCCTAATGTAAAAACCTCTCTATGGGCTTCCCTTGTGGCACAGTGGTTGAGAGTCCGCCTGCCGATGCAGGGGACATGGGTTCGTGCCCCGGTCCAGGAGGATCCCTCATGCCGCGGAGCGGCTGGACCCGTGGGCCATGGCCGCTGAGCCTGTGCGTCGGAGCCTGTGCTCCGCAGTGGGAGAGGCCACAACAGTGAGAGGCCTGCGTGCCGCCCAAAAAATAAATAAAAATATAAATAATAATTTTATATCCTTTCCCCCAGGATTCTTGCTTTCTTTTTCTGATTCTTGCTTTATTGTATTGGCTAAGATGTCCAGAAAAATAATAAGTATTAATGTCATTGATGGTATCCTTGTCTTTTTTTTATATTTATTGTAATGCTTCTGGTTTTCACCATGAAGTAGGGCAAAGTCGATTTTCTCCTCATGGAAGTACTCAAAGATTGTTCTAATTACATCCTCTGAATATCTTCGTTAGAATTATAAGAAAAAATGCATGTCACTGGCCCAGAAATAAAACAGACAACTTTTATGCCATTTGCAACGGCATCTTAGTACAATGAAAAGAACATGTGCTTTGGAGTTGGGGCACTTGAGTTTGATGCTTGTTCCAGCACTTATTGGGTAGACAATTTGTATGAACACCTACAGTTTTGATTTCTTTCACTTTACAATGAAAGTGATAATATTCCTTTCTAAGACTGTATTGGAGATTCAAAACGATATTGGAAAAATAGGACAGTGCCTGTTAGACGGTAGGCGCTGGACATGGAAAACTGCATTGTTTTGTTCTGCAAAACGTGGATTGGAAACCTGCAGAATGAATTTTAGTAAGAAAGACTCGACCTTACTAGTGACTTCTATGGACTTAAACTTCTTCCCCTATTTATATGCAAACTAAATGGTTAGTACGGTCTCTTCAAGTTGGGAAAATTCTGAAAATTCTATGACTCTCTAATCATTTCCACAAGAGCACCCATTTCTCAGATTCTGTTACAAAGTGGATGTCAAGGCAGTCCTTGCCCCGGTAGGAGTGCTGCAGAAGGAAGAGGAAAAGCCACTGGAAGCCTGGGTAGCAGCTGTATTTTCCTCCCCGGCCCCTCCTCCAGGAGCAGAGCTGCGTGTTGCTGCAGTTGTACTGTACTGTTCTACCGCATGGATTCATAGTTAACATTTTTCTTCCAGGCACATTTAAAACATTTGGCTCACATTCTACTTGAGCTGTTTTATAAGGGCAGTAACCGAGGCCAGGGTGTGCTCTTGTCAGCAAGCAAAGCACGCAGCAGAAGCTGCCAAAGAGTTTCCTGCTTGGGGGCCACCCATCCTTGGCTGCAGGACGCACGGCTGGAGCTCATGGCAACTTGCACACAGAGAGAGCTGGAACTTTCTGTTCTCAGGGCTCGTGCTTTGGATTCCATCCTTCAGTTGTGCTGCACTGATCAGTGGAGGCTGTTGTGTTTGTGCTTGTTTGGGACTAGCTCAGAACACGTGTCACAGCACTGGTTCAAGGCCTAGCTCTAAGGCTTGGAGCTGGGAAAATTCTCTTTAAAGACAAGCAAGAGTTAGCTAGCAGATGCAGAGTTCCCACGAGTCAGCTGCAGGGGAGACAGGCATTCCCTTCATCTCACTCTCCTTGAGTTAACTTCTGGAATGGGCAGACAACAAAGATGCCAAGTGGAGGGCTCCAACGCTGCCACTCCCCCACCCTCTTTGAAGTCCACCTTGGCATGAGCTGATCTCTTTTCATGTGTTATTTATTGCCAGGGACTATGACAGGGAGAATCTGCAGTAGATCCGCTGAAACTGTTTCTTCAGGATTTCCTTTGATTGGAAGCTGTTGGCTGTGCCTTCTGCAGCTGGCTCTGTCACAGAGCAGAGAGCTCAGTGTGTCCCCCAAGCGACAGCTGCCTTGCCAGCACAAAGGAGGTTCTGGCTGTGAAAGTGCCCTGACACTCTAAAGGACTACACGAGGGACAGGATATTGTTACTGCTTCACTCACCGGTAGGGCGGCAGTGTGATATTGTGAGTGGAAAGAACAAGGGCTCACGCTCAAGAGATGCAAATTGAAATGTCAGCTTTTTCATTGACTCTCAGTGTCATCTTGACCTCAGTCTTCTCATCTGTAAAATGGCAATGAAAAGATTGACCCCAAAAAACATTTAGCCAAGGATTAATAAGATAGCCATATAGAGTGTTTAGCTCCTTTCTTCTGAATTCCAAAGTTAGTTCAGAAATTTTAAAGCCATCTGGGTGACTCTATACTCTCTCTTTATCTTCTTCATTTATTCAATATTCATTCAGTCAGCATTCAATAAAAAAGCTGGACCATTTAAGGGCCTTTAAAATGTTAGGTAGTGTACTAAGTACTAGGAATAAAAAAATATATGTTCAAGACATGGCTCCATCCTTGTCTATCTCAAAGATATAAAATGAAATGACAATAAAAGTGTAAAGGGTGGAAGGTTCAGGATGTAAAGGGTACACTCAGGATATTTATACAAATTTATGGAGTGACAGAGGTTTTACAGAAGAAGGGACATTTAACCAAGGGATGATGTCAGTATATAGAGGACAACATAAAATATTTCAGAACTTAGAGACAGGGGCCCTTTGAAATGTGACTGAGAGTGAATCGCCCTTAGAGGTGGACAGCTCATGGGCTGCTATGGAAAGGGTGAAAACGTCAAGTCTTGTCAAAGAATGCAGGTTGTGATAGTCTGTAATTAAATTCAACCAGGTCTTACTCAACAGAACTGCCTTTGTTAGTTGGGAGCAAGGATAGACTGAGCCAATCGTGGACTGTCTAGAAGCTAGAATTGGGATTCAATTGTGGAAGGATAGATTTCTGTCTCCTTATACTTCTCTATGAACTAGTTCTATTTCTCCTTAACTATTTTGTTATTGCTTTCACCTAATCTTTAGGTTGAGCAAAGGATTCCAGGCTGAATTAAGACTTTGTAAACCATTGCACTGCACCATATTACCTGGGAAGAAATTCTTTGGAAAATGAGTTTCATTGCTGGTAACAGGGAGTGCATTGTGATTTACAGAATTTCCTTTTCTTCTTCTGTGCCTTCCCCTTCATTATCTGAGGGTACCTGCTCTCCCAGGAGACCATGAGCTCCTTGAGGTCATCATTTTAGCCCAAGTACTTAGTGGAATACTTGGCAGACAGTTGCTATTCATGTACTACTCATCACTGCCATCCAAATGATCACTTTAGTGTACATACTTGATTATACTACTTTCCCAGTGCTACTTAATATTCTTCAGTGAAAGCTTATTAAGGGTCTGGCACTGGGTGTGGGAATGAGGAAGGAATATTAAACACAGCATGAGAATAAGAAGGAACAGCTCCTTTCCTTATGATGCAAGTTGCAGTTTAATCCCAAAGGAATTGACCAGACAGCCAAGGTGTGGAAGGAGTACGCCAGGAGGAAGAATAGAGACAAATGATGGACAACAGTTCTAAGCAGATAATAGACTTGGTCTTCTTTAGGTTCTGCTCTCCTACTCCCAGGACTTACATCTTTTCATCATAGGTCTCCTGAAAACAATCTGAGGAGATAAATATGTTTGGATAATAATCCTTCTTTGTAGTAAAAAAAATTTTTTAGGGACTCTACTGGGGCCAGGACTATACCAGAATATCTACTTCGATAATACTTTTTACTAAGGAAGACTCTTGGGAACCCAGAATGGCATAGAATGACCAAACCAGACTTATAAGTGACATTGCTGAGGTCACATTTATGCATAGGGAAACAAATTCAAAGTAAGGAAGTGAGGTAACCACATTCTCACAGAGGTTAGTGCCTGGGATCAGGGCCCATATTCTTAGACTCTTTGTCCAATGCCTTTCATACTAAGGTCATGTATGAAATGACATCTTTTGTGTAATTCAAGCTTGAGGGGACATGTTGAGGCTAATTTAATATTTAATTAGGGAAGGAAAATAGCATTTATTAAATTCCTACTATATGTCAACCATGGTAACAAACATTTCACATGCATTTTCACTGATCATCACAATAATGTAGTAGATACAATTTATCCAGTTTACAGATAAGGTACTTGAGACTTGCAGAGACTGTCTGAGGCTTTATACCTTCAAGGTCATTAAGAATCAATTCATTCCATGCTTTCACCGTGAATCAGTGTCTCGTAGTTGTCCCCTTAGTGATAAGACAGAGGATAGTGGGAACCCTCCTCCTGTTACTGCCAATCCACTTCAGGGCATCCCGTGAAATAACCCCTGGCTCTCCACGGTTTACAAATTGTATGTGATATCAAGCATAGCAATTGACATTTAATCCTCTGGCTAATAGAATCCTGACATTATATTGGGGAAAATATAATTAAATCTCTTTTTGGGTAGATATTCATCTTGATATATAATTTCTCTGGATTTAAATCACAAGTATAGTATCCATGTATATTAATGTATATCATTGGGTTGGCCAAAATGTTCATTTTTCCGTAAGATGTTCGTTTCCATAATATCTTATGGAAAAATCGGAACAAAGTTTTTGGCTAACCCAATATTTGAAGTTGAATCAACCTGTTCAAAAAGACTACTCCTTTTATAACTTACAATTGATACAATTTTTTTTTTACCAGTCTTATTACTTCACTGATCAATGTAATGATCAGTGAAGTAATAAGACTATCAAATTTATAGCATGTGAGTGTGTGTGTTGTCTAATCAATATTATTCATCAAATTAAACTCTTAGTCTTGGAGGCCAGCATGTATACCACAAGAAATGATTTTGGAAATCAATTTTTTGCATGATCACTATTTGTCAGTAGTGGATTTGTTCACATGACTGCCATATCTTATAAATAAGAAAGCTAGTCAGAGCTGGATGAATATGGAGGAAATATGATAGCCTGACTGTTTCCAGTATCTGTGAGTATGAGGCACTGGAAGGTGAGAGAGTAAATATGTACAGGACCATACATATTTTACGAAAAAAAAGTAGCCAGTCAAATAAAAGGAAAAATTTCTTCTCTGCTAGGTGGCCAAGGTGAGGTCAGTATTGATATTGGCATTGGTACTGCCAAGTCCATGTTTTGCATGACAATCATTTAATCAAGATGACAAAAGGTGACAAAAGGCTTATCAAACACAGAATGTTTTATTACACAGGTTGGTTTGTTTGACAAAAGTGACACCCATCTTCTTTCATAAAGCTACTGCAAACTTCATATCCGGCCTTGCAAAATTTTATGTTGACAAGCAAAGACTGTGAGGTATAAATTTATTGAACATTCGATATGCTTCTCATCATTTAAAAAAAAGGTATTTCTTTTCTCAGGAAACAAGGATGTTTATTTTTACCCCACAGAAGCAAAATGTATAATAAAAATTAGATGTATAACCTGGGAGTTCTAACATACGCTTATTGAATCTGACAATATTTTATGTACTAAGAGAAGTACAGATATTGCTGTCCTATTTTTTACTGTTTGGTAAACCAAGATATAATGAATTTGAAATACATATCAACCTTTTCTATTACTTTAGGCAACTGTAATAGACAACTGTCTCATAAAGCCATCCAACATTAAGCTTGGAGTTCTAAGAGACCAGCTGAGTAGAACATTTTATGTGTGAATTTATCCTTTCATTATTTATTTGGCATATTTATTCATTCAATTTCTGCCAAATTTCCAACAGGAGTTTTGCCATCCAAAAGCCTTTGAAAAAGAGGGAAAATTTTTATATTTTAACAAAATTCTATTCATAGGCAATTTCTATAGGTGAGGACCACATTGAGCTGAGTCTGTTGTTAAAGACAAAAAAAAAAAAAAAAAAGGACACAGAATGTAACCATACCATCACTCTCAGAATAAGAATTATACCTCTTCATAGGTTGTGACAAAATTTTCCCAAGCAGTAAACTAAAAGAGAAATTCATCCACTGTTTCATGGATACACACGCAGGACATAGATAACAGTCATTATTGTCAACAGAACCATCAAACCAACTGTGATACAAATGAGAGAAGCAATGAAATTCCTTCATGTATTATTCATAGAACTTTAAAGGTTAGTGACTGGCTACAAGAAGGTGGAGGTCATTTGTAGTTCATTCCCAGGCCTTATAAATGGTGAAATACTCTGATTAAAAAAGATTATACTTCCTAAATGAATTTCCCTTCAATGAAGATTGGCTCCTTGTGGGAGAAGTTTCCAAACGTGTTGAAGTGTGACTGATAAAGTGTGCAGTTCATTCTCAGCCATATTCTCTCAAATGCACTGTGTACACCCGCCAGCAACCTGGTTTGTTGAACTCCTACTCATGCTGAAGGTCTGTTTTAGCAGAGCCATCACTGCTTCCTTAGAGATTCTACCCACTTGATGAAATTTTAAATCTGGTCCACACCAGTCAACTCCATTTCTTCCTCTAAACTGCACACCTTCAGCTGTTTGGAGATGACTGTTTTGAGTGGTAGCTCCAGATTTCTGTGTAGAGAGAGTTGAGGGGTGGTGTTCTGACTGCTTAAGGAGCTGGAGGACCTGTAACACTACCTTTTTTTTTCTTTTCTTTTTTTAAACACTACCTTTTTGCAGCAAGCATGCTGTTCTGATGTCCTCTGTGTGTTTATTTGTGTTGATTTGGAGAAAGAGGTGTTACGGAGATTATGGGATTGATCCTTAATTATTCCCACCCCCAGCCATTCTGTAATGTTCTTATTGTAAACAAGAAGGTTTGTAAACATACAGGCAGTGCTTGCTGGTCTGTGGGCCCACTGGTATCTGAGCAAACAAATTAGGATAACTCTACCCCCAGATCTCATCACTCAGCTCCCTGAAGGGAATATCAAGAAAGGCACCTCTACCTGATGCCATATGTGAAGACAACATCCCTCTAAGCCCGTGTTGTATCCTAGGAAAATAAGTGGCTCAGGGATTTGAGGGCCCCAGGTTAAAAACCAGCTATTAAAGATTGATTAGGCAAAAGGAATGGATGGGCTGACAAACAAGGTCCTTATGGCTCACATGTGCCTCTCGAAGGCATCTTCTGTGGTTAGGCTACTTCACAAAGCCCAGGTCTGTGTACAGTATAACCTCTTTATATTGTTAGGGATGGAGGAATGAGCTAATTTGATCTCTGGCATGTTGGTTATGGAGCATCTGTGTCTTCCTGAGCCTGCTGTTCATTTCAAGATTTATCAAATAAGCTGTTTGAGTCTCTGAGATAGGTGGCATAATTCCAGATAGATTCTTTCTGATCTCCAAATATCCTCCCTGATAGAAATTGCCAAAATCCACAATCATAATATTGACAATAACAATGACAATAGCAATTTTTTACATTTGTCATACTTGGCAGTGTATAAGAAACCTTGACATTTGTTCCTCACAGCATCCCTGAAAGGGTTATGTTAAAAGCCCTACTTTACAGCAAACCAAACTGTGGTTCAAATAAGTGATATGATTTGCTTTCAATTGTACAGCTACTAAGTTGCTGTAGCTTTGAGCAAGCTTTGAATCCCTCACTTAAAGAGGGGTCATTTAAGGTGGGTAAAGTTCAAAAGTAGTATTTGGTGACCATACTTGAGATTGGGACTTTCTCTGTGGAGGAGCAAAGGGGTTAAAGTCTGAGGCCAGAAAGAGGAGGTGAGGCAAGAGGCAGAGAGAGGCTGCTGCTCTGGGAAGAGATCCAGCCATCTGTCTTGGCTCACTCTTGACTTTCTCATTCTCTCTTTTACTGCTCACTCCTCTCAGACCTTCTTTAACAAAATTAAGTGAAGTTAGAAGCTCTTGTCCTGCCTTCAGAAGGTCTGGGTTGGTAGAGCTAGATCAGCTCTGCTCCAAGCTTTGGGGAAAACTCTTTGCACTTGCATTGACCTGCTTTCTCTACCAAGACTGGCTTTTCCTCTGCAAAAGAGTACTCAGATTCAGGGAGCTAAGGTACCGGTTTAGGCAGTGATATGCTGGTAAAAGTTTAACAACAACGAAAGGGAAAAAGAGAAGAGACAAGAAAAGAAGAACTCCTGATTTGTAGCATTTGCCAAATTCTGCTGTGTGACCCTCACCATGGCCCATATCAAGCAACCAACTTCACATAAGTTGACTCACAAAATTCCTGAAAATTTAGCTACCTGTTCTCACAAGTCAGTACAATCATCTCCAGGACAACACTGGTTAGAAAAATGGCCAGAGGAGAACAGGAAACCAGCTTTATCTCTAGCCAAGCCTAAGACATTTTCCACACCACTCAACCTAGAACCAAGCTGCACAGTTACAAAGACTGTGTGTGGATTGGACTTTTTCCTTGGTACATTTATTTCCTTTAGAAATTGCAAGGGTGACAGTTCAAAATAGAATGTCCAGAATCCTCTAATATTCTTACATTTCTCTCTCTCTCAATAAACACATGTGTGTATGTGTGTGTGTGTATTGTATGCACATATGCTCACAAATATACAAACTCCCCACTATATTAACAAAACTTATAAGCTCCTACCTAAGTAGTGCAAATGTTAAGATATTGGGCAAATATTTCAAGTATATGAAATAGACATATATTTGATTCCCAGCTCTTTTACTTAGACAGGTTGCTTAAACTCCGTCAGTTTCCTTATCTGTAAATTAGGGAAATTAGTAAGTATCTGATAGTGTTGGTCTAGAGATTAAATAAGATACTAGTGGTTTAAAATTTGTTAACATCCAGTAAATACTAGCAGCAGCTTTTATTCTCCCCATACCGACCTTGATAAATTCTCAGCTGTTGTCAATATCTTTCCTCCCTGTCCCCTATGGACAGGAATAAGCTGCAAAGTGCACGATGGCAGAGTGACATTTATGTGGTTCCTGTTTAAACTGAGTGATAGGGGTGTTGATAATCTTGTGCATTTTTTATTTAAATAATTTTACCACATGTTCAAATAATATACTTGTCACCCCTTACAGGCCTGGGAAGAGATCTCATCTGCTTTGCCACAAAATGGTACCTGCCTAGTAAACACAAATACAGAATGGAGAGGCAAAATCTTTGCTCAACATTTGTAACCTAATTCGATAAAGCAAACAGACAATATGGCCACCAGGCTTAGCCTTCCAGAACAATTTTAATCACAAAAGCAATGATATATAAGCCTCTAAGATGCAAATAAAACATTGTTAAATTGTCCCAAGGGGTATTCTTAAATCCTTAAAGAAAGAGCAGGGGTGTCAGTTAATATGAATATGTATTCAGAAATTAAAGTAGTCCCTGAGAACCAAGGATAGACGTTAATGTCTTACCGTTCTCTATAACTTGATACATTTATTTTAAAAAAAAATTAGTTTTCATTTTTATCAATGTGATTCACATGCATAGCTTAAAGAATCAAATAATTCTACTTGCAAGTACATGCACTCATTCTTTTAGCTTATTCTTTTCATATTTGCCTCTATATCCTCTAAATAACATGCTTAGAATTCTACTTCTTAATTTTTATTTTAGTTTAAGAATTGTAAATTAACTTCCAATTATGGGAAATGAGGATTTCGATCTCTTTCACCCTCCGTTCCACTTAATCCAGGCACAGTTTGGCTCCCTTTTTAGCCCGAGATAACTATACTCTTAACTGTGGTTTTGATCAATTTTCAGTATTTACATATAAATGGCTGTATAAATGTTATTCAGAGTTGATCCATGTTGTAAGATGTTACGGAAAAACTCGAACGAACTTTTTGGCCAATCCTATATATTTCATTTCTTGCACAATCTTTTGGTCTTCCAAAAGAAAAATCTTTTGGCCTAGTTTTCTACATACGTGTCACTAATTTATCCCCAAATTCTTCTCAAGTTATGACAAATCTCTTAACACATCCAAATATATTAGGTAATACTAATTTCATCATGAAGAAATACTCCAGAGTCCTCTGAAGAAGTTCTCTTATGTAGACAGGTTGATCTCTAGACCTCTTGCATGATTGCCTTTATCTTGGTGACTCTCCTTTGCCTATCTCCTGTGTTGGATCCACTGTGCTTAGAAAAGGCTGTTACCTTTCTGATTCTCAATTCTTCATATGAAAACCTTTTTTTTCCCTTTCTGAAAGACTTTGAAGATTCTCTTTGTTCCCAGCAACCTAAGATTTTGTGATGATGTGGTTTTATTTAAAAAAATTTTTATTGAAGTATAGTTGATTTATAATAATGGGCCAATCTCTTCTGTACAGCAAAGTGACTCAGTTATACACATATATAACTCAGTTATACATATATATATGTGTGTGTGTGTAATTATACACATATGTACATTCTTTTTTAATATTATTTTCCATTATGGTTTATCACAGGATATTGAATATAGTTCCCTGTGCTGTACATTAGGACCTTGTTGTTTATCCATTCTAAATGTAATAGTTTGCATCTACCAACCCCAAACTCCCAGTTGATCTCTCTCCCTCCCCCCTCCCCTGTGGTAACCACAAGTCTGTTCTCTATGTCTATGAGTCTGTTTCTGTTTTCTAGATAGGTTCATTCATGCCATGTTCTAGATTCCTCATATAAGTGATATCATGTGGTATTTGTCTTTCTCTTTCTGACTTACTTCACTTAGTATGATAATCTCTAGTTGCATCGATGTTGCTGCAAATGACATTATTTCATTCTTTTTTATGGCTAAGTAATATTCCATTGTATATTAGTACCACATCCTCTTTATCCATTCATCTGTCAATTGACATTTAGGCTGTTTCCGTGTTTTGGATATTGTGAACAGTGCTGCTATGAACATAGGGGTGTATATATGTGATGATGTGTTTTAATATAGGTATATTTTTAGCTATTGTGCTGGATGCACTCAACCTGAAAACTTCATCTTTCAATTCTGAAATATTTTCTTGATTCATTTCTTTAATGATGTCTAACCTTCTGTTTTATATCTTGTTTTTTATTGAGTTACATTTTTTTTTCAGATATTATACCTTCTGGAATGATTCATCTATTTTCCTCTTCTGTTGGCCATCTCTTTTGTTTATTTTTCTTTCTGGATAATTTCCTCAGATTTACCTTTAATCCCTCTCATTTAGTTATTTGTTATTGTTGCCTATAATCTCATTTAAAATTTTTTCTTGTGTGTTTTGTGTTCCCATTTCTTATATACTGTTCTTATTCCACTGATGCAAATTCTTCTTTCATCTCTTGGAAAAAATTGCTGATAGTTTTCTGAAATTTTCATGTCCCTGCTTGGGCTGTATTTCTTGTTTGTTTATTAATTTGGTTTTTGTATATCATGTTAAGTGCTTTCCCCAAATAGCTCATATTTAAGTATGGGACACTAAAAAGCTCTGTGTATATGGAAGGATGTTCCACGAACTTCAGTATATGGTTTTCCGGTTGGGCCATCTCATATCCCAGTGTTAGTATTTATAGGTTTCTTTCTCTCGATATGATCAGATTCCCCAGAAAAGTTCCCTCCAGCCTCCTTCCTGGAAGGTATAAGTCTAATTCTTGCATCCTGGAGGCTGTGTAAGGGGAAGTCTGAATAACAACATGTGGTATGTATGCTTTTATTCAATAACCCCTTTTCTGTATGGCATCCACTTTTCAACTCTGTTCATTGTAATCTTGAGATGTGCTGTTTTACCCTCATAAAAGAAAAAAGGCTCCAATATTCTGCCAGGATGTGATAGTAATAGTTACTTAACTGCCTGGTGAAAAGTAGGGGATCTCACTGATTTTCAAATATACTTTCAAACAATCCTCCTGTACTGAACCCTCTTTACAGAAGACCTAATGCTACCAAGCCTGGGCATTCTGCAGCTCTCTCTACTGCTGGCTTATAATTCAGCTTAACTGGGTCTGCTAATTCAGTTCCCAGCTGCTTTCTATCTTCCAAGAAAACTGTTTCTGTTTTCTCCTGTATTTTTTATCCTTGTGAGTTTCTGTCTTTATTTCTCAATCCCCAAACTTGTTTAAATGGAGTTTTGAAACAGAAGTAGAGGAAAATGCATAATCTTTAACTTGAAGTCTATATTTACTTCTTAAAGTAATTTTTCCTCAGTTGTACTCACTGCATTTCTTCCTGTCTTATTTTAAGCATCTTTTTCCCACTATATCATTGCCCTTAAGTCTGTCTCAACATGATGTGTGAAGTAGCTACTAGAAGTCAGGCACTATACTGAGTGTTACAGATGTACGAATTCAAGAATAAAACTCCCCTTGAGAAATTTTGGTGATAATAATAGTAAAAAAGTCATAAAGTTATTTTGAAACAGGCATTCTGCTGAACTTACATGTATATTCCGTTTCTTCTCCATTTTCCATCTCCATTTTGGTTAATCTAAGATTGCCAAAATGTTTACAATTTTTCTGTGTCTTCCAATGCTAGCAATGGGAAGATAAGCTCCTTTGCCTTCGTATTCCATATTTCTTTATGTCTTGCCTCCAGTACTCAGCCTCTCTGCCATGCTTTTTCCCTGCTTCATCTCTACCATGCACTACACTTAATGGATCTTCTTGCTGCTTTTTTTTTTCACATGACACAATTACCATACATACAACGTTTAAGAAAAGTCTATTCTTTTCATCTTTACATCTACAGTCCCTTTGTTGCAAACAGAGATGTAAAGAGATAATCCTTGCTTGATGGAAGTGCTTGCTTTATTAAGGAGATGGATATGTAACCAGTAATTTCAAGCATGTGCACTAATAAATGCAATTAGAAATGAGTTACTCATTCTTCAGATGAAGGAAAACTTCCTGGAGATGGTGGCAGCTGAGCTGTTTAGAAGGATGATTAAAAGTTGACCAGGTGCTTCCTATAATACATAATCTGGTTTTAAGTTACTTCCTCACTATGTTGTAAGCATGTTAATACAGGGCCGATATTTGAATCATTTCTTGAATGCTTAATGTTGAGAGCGGTGCCTGGCACATGGTAGAATCTCAATAAATGCTGAATGATGCAAAGATGTAAAAAGTGCAGAAATTTGAGTTAAATCTATATTGCACTCAGAACTTTCCCTAATTAAAGTAGATCAGTAAACAAAACCAATGGTATAACCTGACTTTCCTATGACAATTTTGATTAACCAGCACTAGTTATTTACTATTTTATTCTTTTCTGAAAAAACAACATGTACATTTTTGAGGTTAATTTTTTAAATGAAGTATAGTTGGTTTACGATGCTGTATTAGTTTCAGGTGGACAGCAACCTATAATGGGAACAACGTATATTTTTAGAATTATGTTTACATTCCAAAATTACCTTGCATGTACCCACTAACTTGACTGGAGATACTATACTTGATAAAACCTTGTAAGACAATCAACGATTTTTCCTCCTCCAAATGAATTCTATTATTGTAGTTTGCAAACAGAAGAATTTAGTGCTTTAACTCAAGACTCAGAGCTGACTCCAGAACCTGAATTGGAAAATCTGGTTGCTTGGCAAACATGAGACAATACAGGCAGAAAAGGCCTGCTTAAGTTATTCATTTATAAAGGGAATCATTGATCTGAAATGAAGCTCATTTGCATCCGTATTTGTACCCAGGATTTTATGAAGACAATAGAAGAATCAGTTGAGGATTACTGAATTTACAGGTGGGACTCAGAATTGCTCTGGGCTGCTATCAATATATTATTCAATATAAATATCTAGAATAGGGATTATTATCAGTCAATAACGCTCTGATGCCAACTTCCAGTTCCTCCTAGGAACTTTGAATTTCTCTATTAAGTGTGCCTAAGAAAACTACAATTGACCCTTGAACAACTTGGGTTTGAGCTGTGTGAGTCCACTTATATGCAGATTTTTTCAGCAGTAAACATTAGAGTGCTACACCGTCTGCAGTTGTTTGCAGCAGATGCAGAATCACAGATATGGAGGGGTGACTGACTGACTATATGTCATAGACAGACTTTCAACTGCGTGGAGGTAGGAAGTTTGGCACCTCTAACCCCTCATTGTTCAAGGGTCAACTGTAGTTCTATTAAGACTTAGACAGGATTTTCTCTGTTTTGCACCATTAGGCCCTGATGATCCTCTTTTAGAGAGGTGAAAAAGTGAGAATGGGCTCATAGATGGCCCCTGTGGATGAGGCACTTAGTCTGCTACACCCACCGCTCCCCCTCTGCCTCTTGGTTCCCAAAGGCATTTAACTTTCCTGTCCCTCCTTATTGGGTTATTTGCCTCTTACATTTGTATGATCTGCAGGATATCAAATAATGTTTCAGTTTTTTAAAATAACTTTGTTTAAGGCCAGATTGTGTCACTAGTTAGCCACTGTAGCCCAACTGCCTGGGCTCTGGGTTTGCAGTCCAGCTTCATACCCAGCTGAGAGAATTCAGGCTCTCTGAGCCCAATTTTATCATCTCTAAATTAGAACTATTAATATTGCACACCTAACTTGTTAGTTCTGAAGGCAGAATAAGATGGGCTGAGTACATAGATGGTAAATATTAGTTCCCTTTCCCTCTTTTTCCTCCTTCTACTGTTGGTGTTGTCATTATTATCATTATTATTGTGTTATTTTTGTAGCTGTCCTGTCCTAGGCACAGGGGTTTAAAAAAAACCAAACTGAACAAGGCAAGATTATGTCTTGAAGTACTCACATTCAGTAGTAAAGAGATACAAACCGTATTACAAAAGCAATTAGAGATATATTTTCAGGACATACAGGAGCAGACTTATAGGAAAAGAGGAAGGAAAAGTGGGGAGAGTCAGAGGAGCCCCTAACTAACCTTATCCTAGAGTTGGCATTGCTACTTTGGCAAAATGAATAGGGTATCTATGCTAGAGTCAGTATCATGCTTTAAAGATAGGCTCAATCGAAGTCTCTCTGTGAGCTCACAGTTGTATTTCTTCAATCACTGTCTGTATATCAACATTTAAAAAGTAGAATATGATATTTATAATGTTTAGGAAGATGTATAGACGTAAAAGGAGGAGAAAAACAAGATTGTGTTTCCCAGTTTATGCTTTTAGTGTATTTCTCTTCAGTCCTTTTCTCCATACGTGGTGTTTTTCAGTTTGTTAAATTCATACTTTATGAAGGAGCTGCTTTATATCCACCACTTCAGTTCAGGGCTGGTGACCACAGAATGACTTTTGGCCTTGTGTAGTGTCTGAGGTTTCAGCGATAGGGAGGAGGTGCTTTGGTGAAATATTAACAGTGCTCCTCTCCTGTTTCTTGCCCAAGATGTGCTAGTCAATCAGAGAATGAACGTGGAGCACACTGGATGGTGAGTTGGGATGAACGGGATGCTGAGTGCTATATGAACTGCCCTCATCACAGTGTCAAGGGTTTGCTTTCAGATGCAGGGACCCAAGTGCTACCCTGCCTTCCTTCTCTGTTGGTTCTGGATCCCAGGCCTAGAGTGATTAAAAAAAAGAGAGAGACAGAGAGTGATTAAAAAAAAAAGAGAGAGACAGAGAAAGAGAATATTTTAGCAGTGATTAGTCAATCCAAAAAATACACTAATTCTTCCTTTCAAAGCATACAGTTTTTTCAAAACATACAGTTTTTGAAAATAATTTCTTTTTACCAGTAATATTAATAACCTAAGGAAGCAAGGACAAAGGAAGAGATCCTTAGTGAGCCCTCACTATAGACCATTCTCATGCTGGCACATTCACACTTTGTCTCTGATGAGCCTCAACCTGAAATGCAGAGCCTCGGGTTACAAATGAGGAAACTGACGCACAGGAAATTTAAGTTCCTTGACAAGGCCACATGGTAAGAAAGTAGCAGAACTGTGACTCTCTCGGGCAGAACCCCCAGAGTAGATCAAATTTCCCTAATAAGCACTCTCAACAGCTGCACAGATTTTTACTTATCCCACTTGCAATGTTAAACACAATTGTGTTGCTATTAATTGAATTTGATTAATCTCTGCCTTCCCTGCTGGAAGAATGATTCCCTGAGGTCGTAAACTCTGATTTTAGCTGACTGTTGTATCTCCAGCACAGATCACAGGTATGACAAAAAGTTAAAGGTCAGTAAATATTTGTTCAATATATTCAATCAATCCAGGTCTCTGCTTCTCTCTCTAACTTTCCAATTAGAGATTTTCAAATTCTGCTGGACCACACTTCTTGATTTCTCTGGAAACTGTGTTTAAACTGACCAGAGGTGCAATGTTGCTCTCATACAAAGGAATATTAAAGTTCAAAGAACTTACCTTTCCTCCTCATTTAAGCTGGAAGACTGCAACTTTTCCTCAAATCGAATGCAGTTATAGGAAATATTTAGAATGTATGATAAAAATGGAGGTTTTAAAACCATAAGATCCGGGTAAGAATAAAGGCAACCCTTGAATATTTTTTCCCTATCTGTTAAACTGTGACTGTGAAAGGAACTTCCATATTCATCATTTACATTTTTAATGGTCTTTACTTCCTTGTATAGAGCAGAGGGAGAGGAGCTAGAGATGGAAACTGGATGGCAGCCTAGGAGATGTGAAGATTTGTAGGGATAGTTCTTTAGGTCCATCTCTTACTTTGACCATGCATTGCCATATGCGGTGCTCACTTTTTTTTTTTTTTTTTTTTTTTGCGGTACGCGGGCCTCTCACTGTTGTGGCCTCTCCCATTACGGAGCACAGGCTCAGGGGCTCAGCGGCCACGGCTCACGGGCCCGGCCGCTCCGCAGCACGTGGGATCCTCGCAGACCCGGGCACGAACCCGCGTCCCCTGCATCGGCAGGCGGACTCTCAACCACTGCGCCACCAGGCAAGCCCTCGTTGCTCACTTTTAAATAAACCTTATATTTCAGTGTGTCTTCTGCTTGCCTGCACTCTCAGTGTTCTAATCGAAACCCTCTAGCAGTCAGTAAATGATGCTCTGAAGTGAGGCCCAGTTTCAGCTGTGGAGGCATCCTTTTTTACCTAGCTGTGGTTTTTAAGTGCTACTGTCCCTCCCTCTTATCCCCACAGAGCAGGTGAGCAACCAGAGAAATGAAAGGAAAAGAATCGACCCTGGGGCTCTGTTGGCTGTACTTTGGAGCTCTCAGAACCCTAGATCCCAAAGATTTCCCTCCTCCAGTTTCCTTTCTCTCCCTCCACGTCAAAATTATGTGTCAACATGTAAAAGGATTGTCAAGTTGAAATTGTTCTTGGTCCGATCCTTGTCTTTTGTTGGTGTTTGCTGTGAATTTTTCTTTAAATTGTTTTTGAACGTCTACTTTGGCTACATTCTGTGCTAAGTACTTCATCTGGATTATGATTAACCTTTATAGTCATGCAATGAGGTACTTCTGCTATATTCTTATCTCTATCTTACAGAAGAGGAAACAGAGGTTTAGAGAAGTGCTTTTACTTCTTCAAATTAAATAATATGAATTAGAAACTGAAGTCATCCCCAGAAAGTGTGACACAGGAGTCCACATTTTAAAACCTATATTCTGTCTCAGGGACTATTTCTCACCTGGACAATTGCACCATCCTTCTGACTGCCTTTTTGACTTTAGTCCAGTTCCTAATAGTCCATTCTCCAAATAAGCTTTTACAAAACTTGATTTAGTGCTCCTTAAATATATGCAAACAAACATAAAAGTAGTTATTAACTCTTTATACTTGTGGCTCTTTTAAAACTACCAAACTTAAATTTTATAAGCAGTAGAATTCAAATTGACAACTTAGATATAGTGAGATGCAAGGTATGTTGAAAATGAATCGAGTTTAGTTTTCACAGCAAATTTTAGAGAGGTATATTTCACTTGCTGTTGACTTGATTATTTTGATGTTGAACTTGATGAGCCAGAGTGATTGCTTTCATCTCAGATCAGACCACCATCCTCCTGCCTTCCATGATCTGGACTGTGACTCTGGCTTCAGCCCAATATCCCAGCCCCTGCCCACTACTTTGCACTTGATACTCCAATCATGACACATGGTAGGGTGTGTCATGACTGGAGTATCTTACAACACGCTTTTGAATACGCACTCTTTCTTCTGCCTTTAGTGCCCATCCATGATGCCTACATGATCTGTTAAAAAAAAAAAACCCTTCTAAAGTGTCACCTCCTCTGGGAAGTCCACCCTGGCACTCCCAGAAACTCTCATTCCTTGGACTAATTGTATGCTTTGTACGTATTTGCAGAAATTGAACTTACCTTATATCATGATTGGGGCACCTGTCTTTCCAATGAACTGTGAATTTCTCAAGGGTAGGAACAATGTGAGATGTGTGATCATTTTCATCCCTCTATTACAGATTCAGAGAGGTAAATCAACTTGCCCAAAGTCACTCAGCTGGGGCTCCAGGTGTAAGGGTCTAACAGCCTGATTACTATCCAAAGACCCAACCTGACGATTTCTTTTTCTGAAACTGCGGTTTCAGATGGTGGTTTGTTTCTTCCATCATCTGTTTTCTTTGGTGACTCAGCACCTGAAGGGAGAGCCTCAAGAGGCCCGGGTTCTCTCCTTGCTGCTGGTAACTTTATGTGGAACCTTGAGCTGGTCCCTCCCTCTCTCTGGGCCTCAGTTTTCTCATCTGTCAAATGAGGGTGTTGGGCCAGGTGGCATTGAGCCTCCTTTGATTCAGTCCAGTGTGTATGGGTGGCTCACAGCCTTACTGTGTCAACAACTCAAACTTTGCCAAAAGAGCTGAGCCAGGCTATGGGAATGGGCAGAGAAAAGAATGAATGGCTCCTTCACACAGGCTGTTTGTGTGGGGTGAGTGTTATCACCAGAGGAAATTGACTCAGGGAGATAGCACCTGGGTATCAGAGAAAGCCCGGCTATCGGTGGGCAGCCCCTGGAATCCTAGCCCTCCTTGCCAAGGGTTTCTCATGGGCTGGGCGTCCAGCCTTCCTGCCACTCAGCAAAGATGGTGCCAGGCTCAGGGCAGGCCACTGTGGGAAAGTTCAGGCCAGAGTCAGGCCCTGGGGACTCAGAGGGCTCAGGCAGGCTCAGTTGCTCTTTGAGGCTATTGCGACACCCAGGCAATCAGACCTCAGGCTCAGTCACTCTAACAGAGAGGGACAATATTTCCCCCAAGAAATACTCTGCTGTTTCCACAGTGCCTGATTCTCTGTCCTGTGCAGGCCTTACCTGGACCCCTGTCCTTCTGTCCTGTGTACTCCGGTGCTGAACCAGGGACACCCAACACTGGTTCCATTCTTCCTGCCATTTCCCAGAAATAGGGAGCACTGGACAGAAAGCACTGAAGCAGCTTCAGCCCCTCTTCAGGAGCTACATCAAGTTTTCCCAGCTCTTCCTGCCACTTTTGCTGGGCTAACTTCACTTTAAGCTTCATACCTTAGCCTGAGGGTCACCTCCTCCAGGAAATCTTCCTTGACTTCCCACAGTCTAGGTTGGGCAGTGAGCCCAGGGCTTCCTTCTACCTTGGCATTATCACTCTGTTTATTTCCTGGATTCTGAGAACCTTGAGAAAAGAAATCATTTTTCCCCTTTCACTCATCCATAGCTTAAGCAAATATTCTCATGTGCTTACTCCGAAAGACACAAAATATTGGAGAGAAAAAAACAGAAACTGTTCCCAGTGTCATGGTGCATACAGTCTAGCAAGGGAGTTAATGAGATCATTGTCCAATAAGTAAAAAGCTAAGGTGCTGGAAATGTCAACTCCATGACACACTGAATAGCAGGAGAATTTGCTACAGTCAGGGAGAGCAGAGGAAGCTTTCCCAGAGAAGTACTGATGCAGCTGAGGAAGAGCTGGGGTTATAGGAAAAGGGTCAAGGAGGATCACCTATGTCTCATTAGTCCTTATATCCCAAGCATATCACAGGACCTGAAAGTTATGCAATAAATGTTTCTAAATATTGAAGCCACGTTTTCTACAAAGTTGGCTCTGAGGCCATGGTCCAGTCCTAAGGCAAGACCAATGCCTTGATTCATTTGTCCTGTAACTGCTTTCAGCAAATATTTTTATTTCACTCTCATTCTGAAATGAGAAATATTACTGGGAAATATTTGGGATTTATTTATTGGGAAATTTGGGAAATATTACTGTCTTGCCCAAACAACTTACCCTCAAGATCCATATTCTTTGATCTAGCTGTGGCCTAGAACCCCTGGCTATACCATGGGCTGAAGACTTTCACGTGTCCTCTTTCTATGGGGGTCTCCAAAAATTGCCCACACCTTGGATCTCTAAGTTTCCTGGTCTTTCATGCCTGCGCAGTTTGCCCGAACCGTCTGACCTTTGCTGCCACCATAACTCCAGCTATTGCAATGTTCAGCTTGCCACTTGGGCTCCTCTGAGCATGCTCCCTGTTTCTCCGCACTGCCTCCCAGTCTCCAGAGAACAGGATTAGTTCTGGGACCCTGACATCCTTGATTCATGAAGCAGAACAGCCATGCCCAGCACCCTCCTACGACGCTACTTTCTTAATAGCCAAAAACACATTTGGTTAATCAACCCTTTTTTTTCCAAACTGGAGCCACACTGATCAAGATTGAAAATGTGCCCCCATTGTAAGTGGCTACTGTTTCCAATTACATATGTTTCTCCCAGCCACCATGCAATCTGTTCACTTCATGCTGGTTTGCAAGAGCTGTTCACACCAAACCATTGACAGCCACTATCTAAACTGAAACCATCTGCTTAGCCATTTGCCATGCACGGCTGTGTCTTGCAGGCTTACCCAGTTGAGGCCCTGTGGAGCAGTCCATAAAACAGGCATGAATTAACGCAGCCTGTTTTTATTATATGTCTTGCAACTGATGGGAAGATGGACAAGCCTGTCTGGCAAGGATAATGGCCAATCCTCAGAGCATCTGAAGTCTTGGAGAAACTCCAGCAACACCCTGCATCCCAAGACCATCGAATGTTTCGGGAGTGTGGTCGTGCTTAGAAACCGTTTGTCTATAAAAACCTTTTTAAAGATTTTGTGGTTTCTCCTCTTTTTTTTGTGAAATAGAATTTATTGGTGAGCTCTTCAGCCATAGCTATATTCCTTCCGTTCTCCTTGATAGTACTTAGATGGAAACCCAGAGAGAAGCAGAGAAGAGTGGCTAAGAGCTTTAGTAGAACACGAATATCCACCGATATGCTCTGTTGCTATTACCACCTCCAGAAGATTGGGGGTGGTTAGGTTTTCTCTTACTCCTATGGAAAGCCTACACAAGAGTCAGGTCCGGCTTACTGGTTTGCGCTTTGTCTAAATGCGCTTTGTCTAAAATCCTTGGCCAAGGTAGTGAGGCCCCAAGGGAGAAGATACCTTGGCCCACTCACACCTGCCACATCTTTGTGACTGGAAATTTTCCAATGCATTGGACAGAAAAAAATCAGGGATCAAACAAACCCAAGGGCACTGCCAATAATTGGGAAAATTCAGCGAATTCGGCCTGCTCTGATTTCAGTGTCATCAGGCAACTTTCTGATATTTTGGCTTCCCAGGTAGAACTGTCTGTAAAAAGAGACTGAGCTCTAGAACAAATGCCAGCATCCATCCCACTTGATAATATATTTCATACTGTAAAGTAGTACAATGGCACTATACGCACACACACACACACACACACACACACACACACACACACACACACACACACACATACACACACATATTAGAAACCTATAGTGGCATTCAAGATTTTTATTATTATTTAAAAATTTGTTCAAAATAAAATAATTTTTATTTAAAATTTTTAAATGAATTCGGTAAGAAGAGTTCAAGTGAAGAATGGTATGCCCCTTCCCCTCTGCAGGGTATATTCAGAATATTTAACATTACCACTTACTCACGATAGACTCTGGCTGAAAGCAGGTGGGTCAGCCGTACTGGCATGTTCAGGCTGAATAGTGGTGCTGCCTTGACTATATTCTACATTTTATTCATTCAAAATTAGATGAATGGAAGGCTGTTAACTGGTATCATATCCTTTACCTTTCCCTGATTTGCTCTTTAAGATTGCATTTTTGCAAACATTGTTACCACCAGCATTGGTCGTATGAAATTTGCTTTTGTACTTACTGTAAGACCACAGTCTTGAGTCTGTGATACATTGATTCATTCACCCATCAGTCATCTGTTTTCTTCTACTCAGAGCCATCAACCCCTCTGGACTCCACGAATCTAAAGATGAAAGATAATGTGGTCCCTCCCACAAAAGCTCACACTCCAAGGATGAGAGACTGTCCTCTGTTATTCAATATTCCTCACATGGATTCCTAAGTAAGATATTTCTTTAAAAGTGCAGCCCCAGGGGAAAAGGGAAAAGAAAAACCCAACAGAGCAAAACAACAGTCCCCCAAAACAAACTCTTTTATTTTCTTTAAGCAGCTTTTACAGTTTTTGCTCTTCAGATAAAAAGAGCTACAGACTTTTATATTCCTGTTTTTCCCACTGCTGGGAAACTCAGAGCCCAGTGTGATGCTCTGCCACGTCAAGGAGAATTACATTATCCCTTCAAGTTCCCAGTCTTTTCTATTCTCTCATGTTTCTGGTTCTGCTTTACTGCTTATTTTTTAGTATTTCTGTGTGCCTGGCCCTTATTGTAAACTGACTTTAATCCTTCTTGGATAGAGCCTAAAATGATAGAAATACAATTTTTATAAATATGCATTTTTAAATAAATACTTTTTTTTTTTTTTTTTTTTTTTTTTTTTTGCGGTATGCGGGCCTCTCACTGCCGTGGCCTCTCCCGTTGCGGAGCGCAGGCTCCGGACGCGCAGGCCCAGTGGCCATGGCTCACGGGCCCAGCCGCTCCGCGGCATGTGGGATCCTCCCGGACCAGGGCACGAACCCGTGTCCCCCGCATCGGCAGGCGGACTCTCAACCACTGCGCCACCAGGGAAGCCCAATAAATACATTTTTAAAGGCTTAATTTTTTAAAGAGTAGTTTTAGGTTTGTAGCAAAATTGAGAGGAAGGTACAGAGATTTCCCAAACACCATCCCCTCTGCCCCCAACACACACACACACAGCCTCTGCCGTTATCAACATCTCTCACCAGAGTGGTACATTTGTTACAACTGATGAATCTACATTGACACATTACAATCACCCAAAGTCCATAGTTTACACTAGGACTCACTCTTGCTGTTTTACATTCTGTGGGTTTGGACAAATGTAGAATGACATGTATCCATCATTATAATATCAAACAGAGTATTTTCTCTGCCCTAAAAATCCTCTGTGCACCACCTATTCATCCCTCCACCCCTCCCCAACCCCTGCATTTTTTTAATTGAAAATATTTGGTTTATTGTCATGCATTTCGTCTGACCCAAGAAAAAGGAATTCCAGTTTTTACACCTTTGAGAAATGGAACATTATTTGCTCATTCACACCTTCCTCTCTGACCTTCCCCTTCTTCTCTTTCCACATTGTTTTATGAGCTTATGAGTTTGTTGATTGGAGAATATTAATTAATTTGAGGAGTCATCTGGCCCATTTCCAGGGAGAAAAATTATGGTTTATTGTTGACTGTTGACTGGACTTACCATACAAAGAAGCAGGTGATTTTAATGAGTTGTTCTGACTTTTCTTTTTTTTTTTTTTTTTTTTTGCGGTACGCGGGCCTCTCACTGTTGTGGTCTCTCCTGTTGCGTAGCACAGGCTCTGGACATGCAGGCTCAGCGGCCATGGTTTACGGGCCCAGCCGCTCCGTGACATGTGGGATCTTTCCGGACCAGGGCACAAACTCGTGTCCCCTGCATCGGCAGGCGGACTCTCAACCACTGCGCCACCAGGGAAGCCCTGACTTTTCTTTCTTATTCATCTTTGTCTACAGGGGCCAGCATAGAGCATGGCAGTGAGTAAGTGCTCAGTAAAGAGACACTGAATAAAAAAATTCATGAGTGAATCATCAGATGACCTGGTCCCTAGTCAGTCATATTTTGTCTCAAACTCTTGCTCTTTCTGAATAAATATACAATAGCTACATGCTGCAAAGCACATAGTTGGAAAATGACGACAGATCAACCATGAGAGGCATTTTTATATTCTGATGTGTGCCTGTAGATAGATGAATATATATATATATATATATATATATATATATATATATATATATATATACACACACACACACGCATGCATATAGATCATGTAACTGCTTGCTTTTTCCTAGGTTTAGCTAGGCTGCTTTCTATGTAGATGCTACAAGAAAAAACAGAAAACCAACTCAAAAAGGCCCTTGTTTTTTCATTATTAACCTCATACATACTTTATTCCTGAGACACCCTCCTACCAGACATGTCTGATGCAGAAGCAACTCAATGTGGAGGAAAAAGGACAGCTGGAGACTTGGCATGAGTCCTGGTTTTGCCCAACACTCAGTAGCCTCTTAAAACCTGAGGCTCCTCATTTGCAAAAGATGAACCATGCAGGACTAAGAGTTGGTCCAACTCTGCCATCACATTTACCTGGATGCCGACGGCACTTGGTGTGTCGGATGCCACTCATGCCTAGTCTCTGCTTCCCCATCATATGTAGCAGCCCCACAGTTCAATATCTTTCCTTTCTTTGGCATAAGCTATCAAGGATCAAAATGGGTGGAATTCCCTTTGATGATGTCCCTATTGGGTGCCAGGCTCTGTGCAAACACATTTGCACATGTACTATTTGATCCTCAGTCAATCTCCAGATAGTTAGTATTAACCCTGTTTTGCAGATAAGAGAAGGAGGCTCAAGGAGATTAAATGCAGCTGTTAGTGAAAAAAAAGAGGGATTTTTTAACCCTTCAAAGCCAGTGTCTATTCTAATGTACCAGGAGGAGTTAGGCCATGAACAGGCATACTGCCAGCAAACCTCAAATAGACCTGAAGACAGTGGAGGAAATAAATCATGGAAGAAAATGGGGGTAATTACAGGGTCATAGCAAGAAATTTCTTTTTATAGTAATAGGGTAGACCCTTGAGTACTTGCTCCTTCAAAAATAGAAATAGACTTAGAAAGCAGTGAGGCCTTGGTCCAGGCTCCTCTGACTTGGCCTATTTTTTTTTCCTGCTTTTGACCTTGTCTCTTTGGGGTTTTTTTGTTTGGTTATCCAGTAAATATATATATATATATATATATATATATATATATATATATATATATATATATATATATAAATTGAAGTATAGTTGACTTAAAATACTGTGTTAGTTTCAGGTGTACAGCAAAGTGATTCAATTTTATATATATATATATATATAGTTTATTACAAGATATTGAATATAGTTCCCTGTGCTATACAGTAAATCCTTGTTGTTTATCTACTTTATATATGGTAGTGTGCATCAGTTAATCCCATACTCCCAATTTGTCCCTCCCTACCACTTCCCCTTTGGTAACCATAAATTTGTTTTCTATATCTGAGTCTGTTTCTGTTTTGTAAATAAGTTGATTTGTATCATTCTTTTAGATTGTGCATGTTAGTGATACCATATGGCATTTGTCTTTCTCTATCTGACTTATTTCACTTAGTATGATAATCTCTGGGTCCATCCATGTTGCTGAATATGGCATTATTTTATTCTTTTTTATGTCTGAGTAATATTCCACTACACACACACACACACACACACACACACACACTCACACCACATCATCTTCTTTATCCATTCATCTGTTGATGGACACTCAGGTTGCTTCCATGTCTTGGCTATTGTAAATAGTGCTGCTATGAACATTGAGGTGCATATATCTTTTTGAATCAGAGCTTTTGTCTTTAGCTGATACATACCCAGGAGTGGGATCACTGGATCATATGGTAACTCTATTTTTAGTTTTTTAAGGACCTTCATACTGTTCTCCATAGTGGCTGCACCAATTTACATTCCTACCAACAATGTAGGAGGATTCCCTTTTCTCCACACCCTCTCCAGCATTTATTATTTGTAGACTTTTTTTTTTTTGCAGTACACGGGCCTCTCACTGTTGTGGCCTCTCCCGTTGCGGAGCACAGGCTCCGGACGCGCAGGCTCAGCGGCCATTGCTCACGGGCCCAGCTGCTCTGTGGCATATGGGATCCTCCCGAACCAGGGCACGAACCCGTGTCCCCTGCATCGGCAGGCGGACTCCCAACCACTGCACCACCAGGGAAGCCCTATTTGTAGACTTTTTGATGCTGCCCATTCTGACTGGTGTGAGGTGACACCTCATTGTAGTTTTGATTTGCATTTCTCTAATAATTAGTGATGTGCTGCATCTTTTCACTTACCAGTTGGCCATCTATATGTCTTCTTTGAAGAAATACCTATTTAGGTCTTCTTATTTTTAAAATAACGTTGTTTGTTTTTTTGTTATTGAGGTGTATGAGCTGTTTATATAGTTTTGAAATTAATCTCTTGTCAGTTGCATCATTTGCAAATGTTTTTTTCCCATTTTGTAGGTTGTCTTCATTTTATTTATGGTTTCCTTTGCTGTGCAAAAACTTATGTTTGTTTAGATGCCATTTGCTTACTTTTGCTTTTATTTCTACTGCCTTGGGTGACTGATCTAAGAAAATATTGCTATGATTTGTGTCAGAGAATGTTTTGCCTATGTTCTCTTCTTAGAGTTTTATGGTGCCGTGTGTTATATTTAGGTCGAACCCATGTCCCCTGCATCGGCAGGTGGACTCTCAACCACTGCGCCACCAGGGAAGCCCTGGAAATATATTTATAAAGAATAAAGGGAGGGGCTTCAACAGTGAGAGGCCTGTGTACCACTAAAAAAAAAAAAAAAAAAAAAAAAAGAATAAAGGGAGGCTCCAAGAAGCAGGTTCACTCATTGGCATCATTATTTGAGAGTTCCTTGCTACCTAGTTCTGTAATAAACCTAAGTGAAAGTAAACTTGGCCAAGTCTGAGTCCTCATTTTTGGCAGTCTTCAAACCTATAATTCCTCTTTTCAGTCTGGCTCAGTTCACATGTTTTTGTCCTTGGGTTCATTATTATCTAGAAGTAACAAATATGAAGACTTACAGAATCTAATTTAACTAAGTGCTAACTATGGACCAAGCACTGGGTGAAGTGTATTTTATATCAGTTATTTTTCTAGCAATGCCATGTAGTAGGAACCATTTTTGCCCTGATTTTAGGGCGTTTATATTTGCTACTTTTTGCTTTTTGGTGTTTTGTTTTGTTTTCGCCATTATAAGTAAGGCTGAGATGACCATTTTTGCCCACATTGCAGAGAATGACTTCCAGGAAATTAGACCAGTTAGTCAGTTCTTTTGAACAGTTTTAAGGCCCTTGATGCAGATTACCTAGATGCTTTCTGGAAGGTTGTACTGTGCTCCCTGAGGCTAGCAGGGCATGTGCTTACTGGTGTCTCCAAAGCCTGCTAATACAGTGATGCACAGTGGGGAGAGTGACAGAAGCTTATCTTTTTAATGAACCTAAAAACAAGCTGGAAGGACTCTGGCCTGAGATTAGAAACTGGTACCTGCTCTGCCATTCATGCTGTGTGCCATTGGGTTAGTGCTTGCCTCTCTCTAGGTAACAATTTTTCCAAGTATGAAATGAGGAGGGCAAAATAGATGATCTTGGAAGCTTTTTCAGCTCAAATTTTCCTTGACACTTGGGGAAAATATAACTCCTCTTTGAGCCATAGGTGGCTCAGAACATAAATTGGACAAGCTTTCATGTGATGTCTTCAGTTGTATATAAAAAGCAGCTAGGAAATTGTTTTTTTAGAGGTAGGCTTGGATTTTAATCCCATCTTCACCATTTACTGTGTGGGAGATCATGCAAGATCATTTCTCCTTTCTGATCTCTGATTTCCTCATCTGTAGGAGGTGGATAACAATGTCATAGGGTTTTTAGAAAGGTCAAGTGAGATAAAGTATATAAAACATGGTACAAAGTAGAAGCTCAATAAGTAGTAGTTCTCTTTATAGAGGAAAATATGATACTTCTCTTCCTCCCACTCTTTTTTTAATATATGATCTCATTTTTATTTGAAATAATTATCATTTTATACATATTATATGGTTTTAGCTTTATTCAGGTATAATTGATATACCAAAAATTACACATTTAATGTATACATCTTTTTTGTTAACATATAGTTGATTTACAATATTATATTAGTTTCACGTGTACAACATAGTTATAATATTATTGACTATATTCCCTGTGCTGTACATGACAGCCCTACGATTTATTTACTTTATAATTGTAGTTTGTACCTCTTAATCCCCTTTGCCTATTTCACCCATCTCCCATCCCCCTCTCCTCTGGCAACCATGGACCTGGAGGGTATGTTAAGTGAAATAAGTTAGACAGAGAAAGACAAATACTGTATGTCTTCCCTTATATGTTGAGTCTAAAAAAACTAAACAAACAACAAATATAGCAAAACAGAAACAGACTCACAGATAACGTTTACATCTTGATGAGTTTAGACATATGCATATACCTGTGATACCATCACCACAATCAAGTTACTAAACATATCCATCACCTCCAAAAATGTCCTTGTGTCCTTTTTAAATGGTAAGAGAATTTAACATGAGGTCTGTCCTCTTAACATATTTTAAAGTGCACAATATCATATTGTTAACTACAGATACTGTGTTTACAACAGATCTTCCTCCCACTCTTAAGTAAAGAATAAGGGATTCTTTGCTTGTTTGTTAGATTCCACATATAAGTGAGATCATGCAATATTTATCTTCCTGTGTCTGGCTTATTAAAGCAACTCTAAGTCACTATTCAAAGATCCTAAGCCCCTAGAGGCCTCAGGATTCTGGTTTCTCATCTAGGCATCTGCAGTTTCCAGCATCCTCCATCCCGAGTACCATCCACTCAAGTCCATGTGTTTTCAGATTTCAAGTAGATTTGGGAGTTCCATGTGACATGTTAACTAGAGGAACCATCTTGTGGATACAGATCTGTCTCAACATCACGGGTTGGCCTCAGCCACTTTGATGTTACAGGAGTTTACTAATGGCTCTGTCAGTTCAGGAAGCTCTTTGAGATAAACACTGCTTGATTAAATGATGAATTCAGGCTGCAGGTTTGCATCTGTTCACCACACACTTGCCAATGTGGACTTCCTTGGGTAATAGGGTTACAGAGATGAATAAGCGTTAGTCCCTTCCCTTCGTAGTTTCCTGACCAGTGGATGAGAAGCCTCAGTAAACAAATAATTACAATACAATGTGATAACCACTATAATAGAAGCAGATGCAGTGAGGTTTGGCAGCACAGAGGAGGGGGTGATTCGTTATGTGGGGGAAGAGAAGTTGAGACAGACTTCCCAGAGGATGTGATATTTAATTTAGATCTTGAAATTTGAATAGAAATGTAAGTAGATGATGAAGAAAAGGATGCTTGAGGAGAGAAAACAGCTGGGAAAAGGCATAAGGTTTAAAATAAAGAGTTTAGCCTGTTTGTGGGGAAATCAGATAGGAAGTGTGGTAGGAAATGAGACTGGTAATGTAAATTGGGACTATATCATAAAGGTCTATCAATGCCAGGCTAAAGGGCTTGGATAACATCCTGCAGATTTACAGTGTCTACTACGGTAGCCACTAGACACGTGTGCCTCTCTAAATATGTTAGTTAACGTTAAACAAAATTAAAAATCCATCCTATCAGTTGTACTAACTATATTTCAAAGCTCAGTAGGCTCATGTGGCTAGTGGCTGCCATATTGGATGGCACAGATAGAGAGCATTTCCATCATTGCAGAAAGTTCTATGGCTAGTACTATTATATATGATATAGAGTGAGTGATGGATTTCAAGGGAATAGATTTGTCTGTAAGGTGTAGAATGGATTTGAGATAGGTAAAAGCAGAGGCAAGGAAAACAGTGAGGGAGTTATTGCAACACTCTAGACAAGAAATGATTAGAACTGAATTGGAGAATGGACCGTCACTATGCAGGAGGGAACCAAGACCATCTTGCAGCTCATGCAATATCAAGACACCAAAGACCCTGGTAAGCAGTGCAGTTTGCCAGTTCAGATCTTATGGAGTTGAGGGAGATATCAATCTCATCGCTTGTCATGAGCATCTTTTGGCTTGAAGCCCCAATCCTCAAGCTTCTTCCCTGGATCTGGAGAGGTAGGCAAACTCCCAAGTGTGTGTGAGCTCTCTGGAGTCTCCCTGCCCCTGCTTGCCTCTGTTTTGTCATGCCATTGGGTCTTAATCAGATGAGTATCTCATTTGGCCCCTTCTCCACCCATGGTGACCAGAGTTTGGAATAGGAGCATTATATGGCCAGCCCACATGTCTGTTTTGCTCTGAGTGTCTGGCTTCCATGCTTATAACACAGAAAGTCAGTGGCAGATTGGATGATAAGATGTGGATCTAGTCTCCTCCCCGCCTGATAGCATCTCTGTTAACCATAAACAAATTACTTCCATTCACAGCTGACAGGAGGAAGAGCTGTATTCTGCAGGGAGAGTTCCTGAGTGTACTGTGGTAAAGAATGTAGACTCTTTCTTACGAATGCAAAGATGCTCTCAAAAACAGTCATGGTGCCGTGGACAGTTTACCCCACCCCAGAAGACAGGGCCTCAATATGGACTCTTCCCTGCTGTGTCCCCGTGATTCTGCCTCTTACATCATATGCAGTTTTTGCTGCCAGTGTATCTCTCAACCCTTTCCCAGTCCAATGAGAACCGCTGAAAAGCACATATGAAGCATACAACCCCTAGAGAAGGAAACAAATTCTCTGATGGTAAACACTAATTTTCTGAAATCCTATTTGTTCAAACTCATTCTTCAAGGCCCATCTCAAGCACTAACTGCTTTGTGAAACCTTCAGATACCTAATCCTGCTCAAATGGATTCTTCATACAAATCTGTTTGGCACACACCAGCTGAAGTCTACCCAGAATTCCATTCTGTAAATGTTCACTAAATTGTACAAAGTATGATGCATAGTCTCCAATATATCTGGAAAAAAGCTAGTCAGAAAAGGTCTGAGAAAGACTTCAAATAGGAAGCTAGGGAAGAAAGTAACCATTTATGTTAGGTGTCTTTGTTTTATCCTTCCTTCCTTCCTACCTTCATGTATTCATTCCACTACGGTACCAAACATTTACTGAGCCCCTACTGATGGCCAAGCAATGTTCAGTACATAGAGAGATTAGTAAAATTAAGAGTTCAGAAACTGGTAGGGTCAGCAAAGTTTTAAGTAAATAATGACAATCCATTGTGGGAACCACTGCTGGAGGGATGTACAAAGTACAGGTGAAGAAAATCACGGAGGAAGCACTCACTCTGTTAAGTGAGGAGCACAGACTCTGGAGTTCAAATCCTGGCTCCATAATTAGTAGCTAGTTCGCCTTGTGCAGTTTGTCTTCCTGAGCCTCAGTGTCCTCATCTGTAAAATGTACAGTTTTTCTGGGGGGAAATGTGATAATATTTACAAAATTCTTGGCACAATGTGTAGAACAAAATAAAATGCTCAATCGATGTTATTTTTCAGGCTTGTCAACCTAAATGATCAGGACCATTTCCAACTTCTGTGTGTTGGAGATGAACATGACTGAATGTGTTGAACTTGAGGTCAAAGTAAGGTGCTCAGATGTCTCTGATAACATGTTTTAGATGATTCAGCCTTTGACCAGAGACCTTTCTAATGTATGTTCTTTTAGATTTGGCTTCTAGAAGATTGACTAGATGAATCTGATTGTATTTCACTTTCCTGTGAGACAGAAAAACATGAATAATCAGAGAACTGTAACTATTTGGGGCTGGGATTGGTGAGTAATTTATTCACAAGCTTTCATTTTAAACATATTCATTGAGAAAAAAATTCTAAAGGGATCATAGAAATTTTTTGAAAATAGTACATCGATACTCCCCATGGAAAGCAGATATATATCCAGATTATGATTTTGATTACTGTTGTCATTATTAAGCCAACAGGGAGTTAGTATTATCATGATTGCAGAAGATGGTTATTGATGTTTAGAGTATTGGTCAAAACAGAAGAGAGGCTGCTGCCACGAAGAATCTATAACTTCAGAGAGGCAGACAGTAGAACTCACAGATGCTAACCAGTTAAGCAATACCGTTATCTTTTCTGCTGTGGAGTGAATCAAAGACTAGCTGGTTTATATGCTCACTGACTCCTTGCTAGCTCAGAATGAGAACCAAAGTGAGGCCATGTCACGTTTTGATAATTGTCTCAAAGAGGCAAGACAGGGCCATTGGTGGCAGGAGAGAGAGAAGATTCCTCACTGGCCTTTTTCTCTGAAGCTTTTCTTGCTCCTTGTTGATTGAGAACAGATATCCTGGACATTCAATAATCTGTTTGTTTAAAAAGTCTAATTTCTAAACCATTGACGGAGAGCAATCAGCTTTTCTCAAACACTTAGAAATTGCTATCCCTCCAAGTAGTTGCTTTAAGAGAAGGGGAAAGGAAACAATATTTAATGGATCCTTTGCTTCAAAATAATGGCTTGTCTGGGCTTCCCTGGTGGCGCAGTGGTTGAGAATCCGCCTGCCGATGCAGGGGACACGGGTTCGTGCCCCGGTCCGCGAAGATCCCACATGCCGCGAAGCGGCTGGGCCCGTGAGCCATGGCCGCTGAGCCTGCGCGTCCGGAGCCTGTGCTCCGCAATGGGAGAGGCCACAACAGTGAGAGGCCCGCAAAAAAAAAACAAAACAAAATAATGGCTTGTCTTTATATTTTATTCAAGCAATCAAAAGCTTTTTTTTTAAATGCTATGTTGGGGAAAGCAATGGTAGGTGCTTTTACTAGCCCCAATTCTCCTGATTTTAAGTCACAGAAATCTAACTCAAAAGAGTTTAAGTGAACAGTTCTTGGCTTATATAATTGTGAGGGAGAAATGGTTTAGGAATGACTTGAAGGTGTGGGATATAATTTATTTCTCAGTTAGCCCTGGTTTCTTTCTCCTCTACTGGATTACTATGGCAGGATATTCTTTTCTTTTTTTTTTTTTTTCGGTACACGGGCCTCTCACTGCTGTGGCCTCTCCCGTTGCGGAGCACAGGCTCCGGACGCGCAGGCTCAGCGGCCATGGCTCACGGGCCCAGACGCCCTGCGGCATGTGGGATCCTCCCGGACCGGGGCACGAGCCCTCGTCCCCTGCATCGGCAGGCGGACTCTCAACCACTGCGCCACCAGGGAAGCCCGGCAGGATATTCTTGAGACTCTTTGAATGAATGTATATTTATAGAGCAACCAGATAAAAACCTTTATGTTTCCATAAGCTTCTGGGATGTTTCCAATCATTTGTCTCTAGACAATGAGTCCACCTGCTATGAGTTGATGGCTGAGTCTCTAAATCTCTTCTGCCGAGGTTTCTACTCTCTTCCTCAGTGCTTCCTTCATTCCCTTCCAAGGTAGTTAATGCATCTCCTGAGATATTTGTTAGAGGCCCTGTATTCCTTCAGCCCAATCAATCCCTTTTCTTCAATATATTTTTCTTCAGTAGCACCATCACGCATCATTCGTGCATTCACTCAGACTAGAACTTTCAATGCTCGGTTTATTGTCACTGATTCAGTTTGATTTGATTCAACTAAAATTTGCCAAGCACCTTCTGAGTATGTGGAACTCAGCTGGGTTCTGGGGACACAGAAGTAAGTACAATATTCTTACTGCTCAAGATTTTGTGCCATAGATTGTGGCATGAATGTAAATTTTTTTAATCATGTAAGCTTTGGAATAAAACAGAAATGTATATGAAGTATAAGGGAGGAAGTTTTCAGGTGTTTTCATAGGTACTGGGAACACAGGAATAAGTAAAATATTATAACTGTTCTCAGGGAGGAGCTCCAGGACTAGTAGGGAGCATAAGATCATTATTTATCGTAATGGAATTATTATGATAATTATATTATTATTCTTAATGATACATTATTATATTATTACCTGAAATATCACATATTATCAAAATAAATTTTTATCATAATAAAATTATTGGTGATTGAGAATATAACTATATCATGTAAAACTACATATATATCATGTAAGGGAGGGAGCTGGTCAGTTCCATCATGGTGAAGGGGGAAGGGGCTTCACAAAGTCCCACAAAGTCTGTCACTTCTTTCAGACATTCTGCCACCCTCGTCCCTGATAACACCTCAAATGCCTCCCCACATTCCATGCTTTGCTTCCTAGAGCTGACTCCTGCTGTTTGCTTAGTTAGGAGAAAAGAAAAAGAAAAAAACCATAGCATGGGCTGGTAGCATGCCTTCTGATATTATCTGTGTGCTGAATATAAATGTATGCATTTCCTGGGAGTTATTTCTCCAGAAATAAAATACACGCAGAGAAGCAACCTCCCTCCTGGCCAGAGGGACCACAGTCCAGCTTCAAGCCCTTTCTGATGGAAGCAGGAATCTCGGAGGCTGTCCCTGCATGATGCAAAGGGGTGGGTCTCCTAGTCTGGACCATTTGGCCTGGATTTTACATTCCCCAGGATTTTAGTATCACAGGGCTGGGTGGGGTTGAGAGGCCATCAAGACAACATTTTCTTGTTTTCTTTTAATTTCCCCAGAGGCAAAGAGTCTACAACTTTCTTCAAAACATTTTCAAGTCTCTCAACATCATTTAAAGTGGGCAGTTCTTCTTAACTGATGCAGGTAGAATTTGAGGTAGAACTATTTTTTTGTTGTGCTGGACTGTCCCTTGATTCGCAGGATATTTATCCTTCTTGATCTCTGCCACTAAATGTGAGTAGAGTTCTCACCAGCCATCGAGATGACCAGAAATGCCCTACACTTTTCCGAACACCCACCCCGAGAGGAACAGTTCCACCCCCAACTGACAGCCATTGGATGATGCCACCAAACTGGGTTTTGATTGAGTCTCAATTATTGGTTCATTCATGCAAATCTTACAGAAAGAAAGCACCTAAAAATGCTATTGTGCACCTTTAATTGTCACATGCTCTGAGGGCTACAGAGAGGCGTAAGACACCTACTGACATCTTACTCCAAGTATGAAGAAAAGATAAACATAACTATTAAAGTATTTGCCCATTCATTTGAAAATATGTGCCGAATATCTGTTTACCCTGCTTCGGGGACTGGGATTCAAACACTGTTCCATGTATACGCAACAGAATGGAGTGCAAAGACCACGTGAGCTCAGAGGAAAAGGGCATCCTTCCCAGAGGGGATCTGGAAGTCACCTAAAAGTAATGTTTCAGATGATACTTAGAAGGATTTGGGTAGCTAGAGATTGGTGATACCTGGGATAAAACAACCTGGGTGGAGAAAGCCATAACTGGAAGTGAGTTGGCAGGTGACCTACCTTGACTGGAATGACAATTGAGAACATGTGAGTGTGTGAAAGGTGTCTGGAAACGTGAGAGTAAAGAGTTTGAACTCTTGGGGAGTTTTGTTTCCAATCTGTTGGCCCTTGAAGGGATTTCAAAGGGCACATTTATCTCAAATGCAGAAGCTGTCTTACCTGAAACCATTTCTCAGGCTTCTCTCCCAACTCCTCCTCTCCACACACAAGCACACACTTGCACACACACATTCACATTGTGTACACACATCCACACACCTCTCCTTTTCCCTTTCCCAAGTAAATTACCCTTTGTCCATTTATTCTCACAAGAATCATGTTCCAGTTCATGGGAGAAAATAAAGACTTCCGGATAGATTTTATTTAGCCACCGCTGGGACTTATATAAATTGAATTGCATCTAGATTGGGCAGGTCCACTGGCTAACCAGAGGCCCCAGCACTTCCTTATGTCCACCATTACCTCTTTTCCTTGGTGCTCTTGGGGTTCAAACCCCTTTGCCTGACCTTCAGGGCCTCTTATTATTGAGCCTCCACTTGCTTTCCAGCCTCACTTCCTGCAGGTGTCCTCACGTACCTTCACCCCAACCATCCTGAGCTGCACCTTTGGGTTTCACTCCCCCTTGCCTGATTTTCACCACTAATTCCTAGTCCTTTGGTGCTCAATTCACATACGACTTCCTCTGGAAAGTCCTCCCTGAGCCTCCAACATAAATTAGATATCATCCATCCACCATTCCTCATTCCCATCTCGATTTCTTTTCATCAGACCCCAGGCCACATTTTGATAATCTTTTAAACTACTTCAACACTTTTTCTCTTTTTAACATTTATTGTCCAAATTATTCATCTGGCTGCACAGCACACGTGGTTATTATCATCAGTTTCCTTTTTATACATAGACATCTTACATACAATCCCCATTGCTCTCCAACCATGCTATCTTCCGCTTCCATCCTGCCCCAGAGCCTTTGTGCCATCCTTTCCCTGTTCCCCAAATGCACTTCCCACCAAAACCCCCCGCCACCCAACCCTTCCCCTGACCTCCCTCCCTTCACTAAATCATCCTCTACTCTTCTAGATTTCAGCCCAATGATCATTTTCTCAGAAAGCCATGTTTCTCTGACTAATATAGGTCGATTTCCTGTATTATTGGTTTCATTGCACCAATATCTGCTCCTCTGCATTTATTTGGATAGCTTTTTGATTAGGTGTGTCTACTTCAATAACTTGTAAGCATAAGAGAGCAAGATACCATTTTTGTTTTTGCTCACGCTTGTTGCTGCTGCAACATCCAGCATGTAGATGTCAAGGGCTCAGTGGCTAAATATGTACATGAATGAATAGGCTGGCTGCATATGTTGTGGAACTTCATATATCATGTCATGGGATTTACATGATCTCTACCTATAATAATTGATAATGACAAGAAATATCAAGTGGAATAGCACTTTAACTCCAACCTCTCTTAGCCTGGAAAGTTCTGGTCAAGAAAAAAATAAGTTCTGGTCAATTGTTTTAGGCTAGAAATTAAAAATGGAGATTTTGAGGGAATTTTGTTTTTCTTCAGTGTTGAGATTTATTGTGTGCATGAGAGCTTACACGCAGGCTTGGCTCCCAAAGGCTGCTACCACTGACTCATCCGGGAGAGATTTTAAAATGTGGTTTCTAATCAAATCATCTGTAGAGGCATCAGGTGCTTCCTATGAATTCTGTGGTAATTAAGATTCTGCCATGAGATATCAGTCATTAGGAGCTTTTCTCATAATCCTGTCAGTTCTCCTGGAGATAGAAAGTCTCTGAAGCCATCATTCAGCCACACTGATTTATTAAAACCTAATGACCTAGGGCCACAATTAGGATTCCATACTGATGAAATGCTTTCTGGTAACTCCTTTTCTCTGGAGGCCAGAGAGGGAATTTACATTTGTTAAGATCAGGTCTTGGTTGTATCTATTTCCAAACTTAGAAGCAAAATGCAGTATCAGACAAAAAAAAACTAGTAGCCCTTGAACTCCATACCCAAGGTCCCCCTCTCTGTACCAGTCCCTTGAATGTCCTGGGCCAGAAGAAGTACAAAATTTAGGAAGCCAGGGTCCAGTTCTCCACTCAGGCCATTGAGCAAACTTTCCACTGACCATCCCATCCTGCAAGGGGCAGAAGAGGCTGGATTTGAGCAGTGGCCTTCAGCCAAGAACAGAATATTCTGGCCAGAAGGAGGGGCACATGACTCAGTCACTCTCCTCCTGTCTATTCTGCAAAGCAGCAGGAACAGGGCTCAGGGAAATTCCCAAGCTCAGAATAAATAAGCAGACTGATGAAGCAGAGTTCCTGGTCATGCCACGACAGTTCAGTATCATCTTCTGTACCCTTCTGGCTTCTTTCTCTCCTACCCCTCTGCTCCCCCTTGCCCCTTACATCTTTTGCTTCACAGCAGTGTTCTCCTGGATACCTCATCTTCTTCCTGAGTAAAGACCACAGACCTGGCCAACTGCATCCTCCAATATTCACCGGGATCAGATACCCTGTGCATCCTTCCCTGTACCCTCATTGCTCCCCCACGCCCACATGCACACACCGTGCAAAGAATCCTCCTCATTATATCTGATTTCTGGAGACATTCCTCAGCCATAGCAGATGCATATTAATGTGATGGGAAACATTCACTGTGTTGAAACAGACCAAAGGACTGACACTTCTACACTGACGCTATTGAGTGTTCCTTCCAAACCAACCTCATGGCAGTCAGGGTGAACTTTTCGAAATATAGCTCCTACTTTGTTGCCCTACACTTCTCCTTTTAACAATTTTAGATCTCCCTACAATGCATAAATAACAAAACCCAAACTCTTTAAGCTAGCATTCAATGACTTTCATCCAAACGTATACTTGTACATCTCTACCCAGAAAACACTTCTGCCTACAAGACACAGATCTCAGCCCCTTTGTCTTCTTCCTCTCTTCTCCATCCTCTTCACTCCCAAATATAGGTATTTCCTTTTATATGCTCTTTTAGCTTCTAATTCCACCTCTATTTAGTTTCTAAATTTCCATTAGGGACACGGAGACCCTGGAGTGTCAGATACAAGTAGGAGTCTGAAAGCTGAATTAAGTTATCAGGACGGGGAAGGGAGACAAACCAGAGTGTGTGGTCACACTAGCCACCGAGTTTGGGTGAAACACAGGTATGAAGACAGTACCCAGACTCAAAGTCGTATTTAAGAGTAATGGCAAAGGTTCAATCCAAGGGGGGATCACACTGACAAGCAGAAGCCAGATGCCCTGTAGTTAGATAAGAAGAGGGAACTGTACAAAGTACCATGGGAATCTAGAGGAAGGAGGGAAATAATTCTAACTGTAGAGGTTGGTCAAGATCAGCTTTCACTGAGGAGATGACATTTGAGCTGAATTCTGATAAATTTGTATTTGCCAGTCTCAAAAGGAAGAAAGGGTATCCCAGGCCCTTACCATCAATGTTCCTAGCAGCCAGGGAGATAAATGAATGATTGCACCAGAGAATGAGGGAGTAGCATCCCTGTTCATTTTCTGTAGAAATGTTGTCACTGCAATTTTGATAATCATTTGCAATTCATCAGCAAGTTACATGGAAATAGTGATAAAAATTATCTAGGGTTTTTCTTCAAGTGGATTCATGCTGATCAATACTGCAGCTCACAGATTCAGGGAAATTTATAAACTCTGATTTCAAAATCAATGTGAAACCTATCGAGTCATTCTGTTATAGTGATAGTATCAACTGTTTACACAGAGATTTGTAGTTTGTTGTAAAGGATAATATCTGGCACTTTCAGTGTATTTGACAGGTGTTCTCCATGCATGATCTTATTCAATCCTCATGGGAGATCTGTAACTAAGTCCTGCTCTTACCCACATTTTACAGATAATGAAACTGAGGCATAGAGAAAATATATAAATCACCCAAGATCATATGGTACAAGCATTTGAAACTAGGCAGGTTGACCTTAAGAGCCCAAGCTATTATTTGCCTCAGTTCCATCCCCTCAACAACTTCTGAATAAGAGTGGGTGGATTTTGTTAAGAGAATGTTTTGGCGAGAAGCAACCCAGTGCTAAGTTCTTCTCAACTCAAGGCAAGTGATGAGACTTCAATAGGACCACTTGGAGAACCTTGAAGTGTTTTCCCTGTGTTTGGTTGGTGCAGAAATTGGTGTCCCTCCTGCCTGGAAAATCTAGGGAGCAAGAGACTAAGCGCTTCAAGGCCAGAGTCAGGAGTGCATGTTTACTTTGGCATCAGTCTGCCCCCCCCAGGCTTTTGCAGTAAGGGATTTGTATTTCCTACAGACCAATAGTGGGCCATGTGGAAGAGAAAATTCTGTGGGGGGCGGACTGTGCATCTTTCATTCACGCAAGTGGTATTTTGGGGTGGGAGAGGAAACTAGTGGTAGTGGTTGGGAGGCTGGGGTCACTAGAATCCTATTACTGAGGGAAGAGTTGAAAAGGACCAGCCAAAAGAGTGCTACATCCACCCCTGTCCAGAAATAGCAAGGTAGCATCAACCTAGGGTGCAGAGGAAGGGATTTGCGTAGTAATCTTTGATAAGTGACCTGAAGAGACTCACTGATAAGTCCCAACCAAAAGGCCAGTTTCTTATGTATAAATGGTTAAGAAGTTAATCAGTATCTTAGAAATCATTACTCTGTGGTTACTGCTATTTGTTAGACTTTGGCCAAGTCATTTACTTCTCTGAGTCACAGTCTTCTCATCTGTCAGATGGGGATAAGAATAGCCCCGCCCCTTGCCCCCACAGGTGGGTTTGCATGTGAGGCTGAGTGAGAGGGTATTTGGCAAGTGGCCGGTACAGTACAGGCAGCCCTCCCAGTCCCTCGGCCTAGCTCTCTCCAGATCTTCATGCCCTTGCTTCTTTTATTCTTCACTTGGCAGGTTGAATGGTAAGCCTACCCGTGTGGCTGCACCAAAGCTGTCATCATGACCTGTGAATGTAGCAGGTCCATGTCCCTGGAATAAGTGCCACACTCTATGGGTCTGCATCTTGTCCTTACCTGCTCTCAGGACTCCAAGGCCTGGTGGTTGCAGGCTCTGTCTGGATTCTTTGCTGGCTGGAGGCCCATGTTGCTTACACATACAACCCTCATTTGTCCACCACCCCATGGCTCAGCAGGCTCTTGATAGAAAGCATCTGCCTCTTATTAATAACTGGGAATCTGTGAGCTGAGAAATCTTTTCCAGTCACCTTCTTCTCCCTGGGTGTGTGTTTGGAAGGTAGTAAGGGGGGAGAAGGATCAAGCAAAATGCACCAGCCACAATCTATGTTGCCTCAAAATAAAAACAACCCCCTAAGGCAATCCTTCCAGTCCTGCAGGGGTAGTACCGTGTGCTAACCTGGACATGCTCTGGGAGTTGCTGGGCCACTTAACAACTGACAATCACACGCAAGAGAGCCCTGAGGAAAGTACGTGTGCTTATGTAGAGGTCACTGCAAAGGGCAAAAATAATGACATTCTCCATAGAGATAGATAGATAGATTTAGAGAGACACACAGAGAGAGAGAGAGAGAGACTTGCTACTATTGCAGCATAAGATAATTGATTAAAAGAGAATAGATGTTGGAGTCAGAAGCCCTGGGTTTGAATCCTTACTTGATTGCTGAGTTGCTGAGTATCCTTTGACAAATCATGTAATCTTCCTTAAGCTCATTCTTACTTGGAAAGTGTGACAATAATAATTAATATGCCATAGAGTTGTGGAGATAAATGAAATATATGATGACATAAAATTAAAGCTGAATGATAAGTGTAAATAAATTTGGAGACTATGATGAGCTTTGTAGATAGATGTTGGCTGAAACCCAAATTGTTGGTTTGTTATTGTAGGTCTTTTCCTTCTCTTGTGTTTCCTGCCTAGAGAAGTTCCTTTAGCATTTGTTGTAAAGCTGGATTGGTGGTGCTAAATTCTCTTAGCTTTTGCTTGTCTGTAAAGGTTTTAATTTCTTTGTCAAATCTGAATGAGATCCTTGCTGGGTAGAGTAATCTTGGTTGTAGTTTTTTTTCCTTTCATCACTTTAAATACGTCCTGCCACACCCTTGTGGCTTGCAGAGTTGCTGCTGAAAGATCAGCTGTTAACCTTATGGGGATTCCCTTGTGTGTTATTTGTTGTTTTTCCCTTTCTGCTTTTAATATGTTTTCTTTATATTTAATTTTTGATAGTTTGATTAATACGTGTCTTGGCATGTTTCTCCTTGGATTTGTCCTGTATGGGACTCTCTGTGCTTCCTGGACTTGATTAACTATTTACTTTCCCATATTAGGGAAGTTTTCAACGATAATCTCTTCAAATATTTTCTCAGTCCCTTTCTTTTTCTCTTCTTCTTCTGGGACCCCTATAATTTGAATGCTGGTGAGTTTAATGTTGTCCCAGAGCTCTCTGAGACTGTCCTCAATTCTTTTTATTGTTCATTCTTTATTCTGCTCTGCAGTAGTTATTTCCATTATTTTATCTTCCAGGTCACTTACACGTTCTTCTGCCTCAGTTATTCTGCCTTTGATCCCTTCTAGAGTATTTTTAATTTCATTTATTGTGTTGTTCATCACTGTTTGTTTGCTCTTTAGTTCTTCTAGGTCCTTGTTAAACGTTTCTTGTATTTTCTCCATTCTATTTCCAAGATTTTGGATTATCTTTACTATCATTATTCTGAATTCTTTTTCAGGTAGCCTGCCTATTTCCTCTTCATTTGTTTAGGCCTGGTGGGGTTTTGCCTTGCTCCTTCATCCGCTATGTGTTTCTCTGTCTTCTCATTTTGCTTTACTTACTGTGTTTGGGGTCTCCTTTTCGCAGGCTGCAGGTTCATTGTTCCGGTTGTTTTTGGTGTCTGTCCACAGTGGCTAAGGTTGGTTCAGTGGGTTGTGTAGGCTTCCTGGTGGAGGGGACTAGTGCATATGTTCTGGTGGATGAGACTGGACCTTGTCTTTCTGGTGGGCAGGTCCACGTCTGGTGGTGTGTTTTGGGGTGTCTGTGGCCTTGTTATGATTTTAGGCAGCCTCTCTGCTAATGGATGGTGTTCCTGTCTTGCTAGTTGTTTGGCATAGGGTGTCCTGCTCTGTAGCTTGCTGGTCATTGAGTGGAGCTGGGTCTTGGTGTTGAGATGGAGATTTCTGGGAGATTTTCACTGTTTGATATTACGTGGAGCTGGGAGGTCTCTGGTGGACCAGTGTCCTGAACTTGGCTCTCCCACCTCAGAGGCACAGCCCTGACACCTGGCTGGAGCACCAAGAGCCTGTCATCCACATGGCTCAGAATAAAAGGGAGGGAAAAAAAGAAAGAAAGAAAGAAGATAAAATAAAATAAAAATAAAGTAAAATGGAATAAAATAAAGTTATTAAAATAAAAATAATTATTAAAAAAATTTTTTTAACTAATAAAAAAAGGAAAGAAGAGAGCAACCAAACTAAAAAACAAATCAACCAATGGTAACAAATGCTAAAAACTATACTTAAAACAAAAGAACAAACAAAAAAACGGACAGACAGAACCCTAGGACAAATGGTAAAAGCAAAGCTATACAGACAAAATCACACACAGAAGCATACACATACACACTCACAAAAAGAGATAAAGGGAAAAAAAATATATATATATATCATTGCTCCCAAAGTCCACCTCCTCATTTTGGGATGATTCGTTGTCTACTCAGGTATTCCACAGATGCAGGGTATATCCAGTTGACTGTGGAGATTTAATCCGCTGCTCCTGAGGCTGCTGGGAGAAATTTCCCTTTCTCTTCTTTGTTCGCACAGCTCCCGGGGTTCAGCTTTGGATTTGGCCCCGCCTCTGCGTGTAGGTCGCCTGAGGGCGTCTGTTCTTCGCTCAGACAGGACGGGGTTAAAGGAGCAGCTGATTCGGGGACTCTGGCTCACTCAGACCTGGGGGAGGGAGGGGTACGGATATGGGGTGAGCCTGCGGCGGCAGAGGCCACTGTGACATTGCACCAGCCTGAGGCTCACTGTGCATTCTCCCGGGGAACTTGTCCCTGGATCACGGGACCCTGGCAGTGGCGGGCTGCACAAGCTCCTGGGGGTGGGGAGGTGTGGAGAGTGACCTGTGCTTGCACACAGGCTTCTTGGTGGCTGCAGCAGCGGCCTTAGCGTCTCATGCCCATCTCTGGGGTCCGTGCTGATAGCTGCGGCTTGCACCCGTCTCTGAAGCTCCTTTAAGCGGTGCGCTTAATCCCCTCTCCTCGCGCACCAGGAAACAGAGGCAAGAAAAAGTCTCTTGCCTCTAAGGCAGTTCCAGACTTTTCTGGACTCCCTCCCGGCTAGCCGTGGTGCACTAACCCCTTCAGGCTGTGTTCACGCTGCCAACCCCAGTCCTCTCCCTGGGATCCGACCTCCGAAGCCCAAGCCTCAGCTCCCAGCCCCCGCCCACCCCGGCGGGTGAGCAGACAAGCCTCTCGGGCTGGTGAGTGCTGGTAGGCACTGATCCTCTGTGCGGGAATCTCTCTGCTTTGCCCTCTGCACCCCTGTTACTGCGCTCTCCTCTGCGGCTCTGAAGCTTCCCCCCTCCGCCACCCACAGTCTCCTCCAGTGAAGGGGCTTCCTAGTGTGCAGGTCCCTTCCAGAGGTGCAGGTCTTGTCCCTATTCATTTGTCTCTTTTTTTTTCTTTTTTCTTTTGCCCTATCCCAGTACATGGGGGAGTTTCTTGCCTTTTGGGAGGTCTGAGGTCTTCTGCCAGCGTTCAGTAGGTGTTCTGTAGGAGTTGTTCCATGTGTAGATGTATTTCTGATGTATTTGTGGGGAGGAAGGTGATCTCCACGTCTTACTCTTTCGCCATCTTGAAGCTCCCTCCTATGGATTATTTAATTTCTCCATTTTAATTGACTAAAGGCGAATGTTTCCGACTGGCTCCCCACCGTCCGCCCATGGCGTGCTCTTCTGAGGAATAGTTCTTGACTCTCCATGGTTCTTGGGTCTGCCCTACTGCTGCCTTGCATTGGACATGTAGCCCAAACAAAAAATAAATGATTATTGCTAAGATATTAAGCGTTGTTTTTTAGGGCGGCATAACCTAGCCAATTATGACTGGTAGATTTATCATGGGGAAAAAGACATTTAAAACGAAAGGCAGAGCAGTCTGCAATGGAAACTGAAAAGTGGCCAGGGAGATAGAAGGAAAATCAACAAACTTCAGGGTTCAAGAGGAGACTCTTTCAAGAAGTACGGAGTAATCCAGTACCTTTGAGAGGTCAAACTGAACATGTCTTGGGAGTGATTAGGTTTTTAGGTTTAGGAAAAAACATGGTTTGGGGAACCATGAGAAGGAGTCATTTCAGTAGAATGGAAGGATCAGAAGTCAGATTATATGGACTGAGGAGTGAGTAGGAGGTAGAGAATTAGAGGCAGGAAGTATTGGCTGTGAAGGGTGGTAGCTGGAGGGAAACATGAGTAAGAAGGTTTTGTTACAATGGGAGAGAGTCAGCATTTTTAGCCTCATAGAAAGGAACAAGTAAACAAAAAAAGGAAGAAAACAGAGACAAGATGAGGTCCCTGAGAAGGCAACAGGGGATGGAATCCAAAGTTAGAGAAGAGGGGCATTGAAGCACCTTAACAGGAGAGGAGGAAAGGATGGGACATTTCTCCTGGAAGTGTCAAGTGTAGAGCAGAAAGGCTGAGGAGGTCTTGGTATGTTCAAGTTACACAAGAGGTTCTGCGTGGCTGCAGGGTTGGCTGCCCTGGAGGCCAGTGGGGGGAAGCTGTAGGAGGAGGATGGGAGAATAGGAGAGGAAGTTAGGGAGGGGCAGGGCTCAGAATGATAAGTTTAGACTGTATCTTATAAATAATGGTTATTCACTTTCAAGCAGCATGATGGGACTTTCCTTACAGACAGGATTGATGACCTATGAGGATGAGGGAGGAGAATGGCTCTGACATTGTAGTATCTTGGAAGGCTTTAGAATTTTGATGCCATTGACCTACATAGGGACTACCAGGGGAGTAACAGGATTAGACATTTATTTTGACAATGCTGGAACATATTCAAAATTGCTGCTGAGCTGGGAGAAACAGGCTCCATATCACTGCTATAAAGTGGACCCAGCAGTTCTGGGTTTCAGGGCTAGGGCTTTTCACAGCCTCTGAGGCCATATCTAACACTGAGCAAAATGCTGATGCTGGAAATGGCTTTCCACATCATCAGTGGAATTGGAGATGAGGTTGAACATGAACTTTCCCTGCATCTAACTTGGGCCCATCAGAACCAAGGAACAGATGAAATATAGGCAAAGTTGTCCGTTTATAGAGACTGAAGCACTGAATATCAGAATTGCAAGTCATCTATCTCATAGCTGCTCTGGTTCTGGTGGCAGTGGAAAACAGGTCCAGGTATGTCACCTTGGGTGCATCACTTGATACCTGTGTCTCAGATTCCTCAGGTAAAATGGTGTTATGAATGCCTATCTTAAAAGGTTTCTGCAAAGACTAGTGATTCTTTTGTTTTCATTATTTATATAGTGTTTACAGTGTTACAGGCACTTTTCTACACATTTTACTAATGTTAACTCATTCAGTCCTCAATCATGTCAGGTAGGACTATTATTTATCTGCCTTTTTTAAATGGGAAAAGTGAGGCCCCAAGAGAAAGGACTTGGCCAAAGCCACCTCGGTCTTCAAAGGCAGAACCAGGATGAGCACCAGGGCCTCCTGCCTCTCAGACCCGTGCTTTCCATGCCTTTAACTGAATAAACACAAGCATTTTCCCGCTGTGTCTTCATGTACCTCTGCATGGCTTATTTCCAAGATCTGGCTTATACCTGAGGGAATGCTGGGAACACTGTGACATTAAAGGGTCACAGAAGTTTCTGTTAGTGTTTCATGAGCATCCTCTCCCCAGGCCCTCAGGCAGGTGTGTGCTAATACTGTTAGCTCTGCTCTGAGGGAAGATGGACACCCCAGAGGCTGGCTGGCTCTGTAGGAGCTGAGCTGGGAGGATTGGTTAGGATTGTGGAAACCCATGTCCTGTGAGGACCGCCACCTGGGGTCTACCCTTTCTGATCTTGTTAATCTTATTGATTTTTTTTTTTTTCCCCGATATGCGGGCCTCTCGCTGTTGTGGCCTCTCCCGTTGCGGAGCACGGTCTCCGGACGCGCAGGCTCAGCGGCCATGGCTCACGGGCCCAGCCGCTCCGCGGCACGTGGGATCTTCCCGGACCGGGGCGCGAACCCGCGTCCCCTGCATCGGCAGGCGGACTCTCAACCACTGCGCCACCAGGGAAGCCCTCATTAATCTTTTTTTTTTTTGCGGTATGCGGGCCTCTCACTGTTGTGGCCTCTCCCGTTGCGGAGCACAGGCTCCGGACACGCAGGCCTAGCGGCCATGGCTCACGGGCTTAGTTGCTCCGCGGCATGTGGGATCTTCCCGGACCAGGGCACGAACCCGTGTCTCCTGCATCGGCAGGCGGATTCTCAACCACTGCGCCACCAGGGACCTCATTAATCTTAAAAGGATCCACATTGCTTGTTTCTACATTGAGTGCTTCTCATTGTCTTCATTCATTTCAGAAAAGGTCCCCAACTTAAGGGAATCATGACAGAATTTGAAGCAGTCAATATTCTCCTGCTTATATATTAAATGGTAGATACAGGACTGTGGCCTCCTCATTTGTTTCCTACAGAAATATAAAAAGAAAGTTGGTGACCTTAGCTTTAATGTATAAACAGGAAGAATGATAGACTCACTGGGTCAGAAAAACTCAGTATTCCAGAGTCATTATAGTTAACTAAACACATGTAGCCAGGGTTGCTAAGAACCTTAAACTCCATCTGGTCCAAGGGGCCATTTGGTACTGCAAGTTCCTTTACCCTGCTTTGGATGGGCATGGACATGCAGCAGCCTCGGTGCCTGCAGAGACAGGCTCTTCTGTCCCTTGTGAATTAGTCAAATCCCCATCCAGAAATTTCTGAATGCTGGAAGCTCTTCAGTACTCTGAGTCCAAAGATTTCTTTCTGCCACTTCAACCTATTGAGCCAAGTCCCAATTTATTAAAAGAGTGATTCTATAGGGTCCCTAACTAGTATCCTGGACAACGGAGTCCAAGCTATCACCTTCTTACAGAAATCTCTCCTGCTCTTTCCTTGTTTAAAATGGAAATAGCTGTCTTTTCTTTCACCATCAAGGTCCTTTCTTCCCCAAACTTCAAATAAAGTACTTTCATGATTTCAAAGCTTTTCATATTTTAAATAACCTAATTGTTTTATCGAAAGAGAAAAGAATGGAGCCACCCAAACCCTTCCACATGCAGATATTTGGGGAACACCTGGTACCTGGGAAGTATTAAGCCAGGTCCTGGTCACAGGAGGAAACGATTTGGGTAATCACGTCGGGTGCTGGACACCGTCATTCTGCTATTCTGTGTGGACCCAGGAACCAGCCTGTGTCTCAGATCAAAGGAGCAGTCGGGCTACAGGGGAGCTGGTGGGGAATCTCTGGAGGGGCGGCAGCCAGAAAGTGACAGGGCATGGGCAGCAAAGCCGGTTTCCCAAGAATGACCAGCTACATAATTTGTGGGCTCGATGCAAAAGGAAAATGTGGAGCCTCTTGTTAAACTTATTAAGAATTTTAAGATGGCAACGGCATAGCATTAAAGAAGCACAGGCCCTGGCACCTGTGTAAGAGCCATAGCAAGCCTCTAGCCTGTATGGTTGGTCCCCTTTGCTCTGTTCATGGAACCCTCCTTTGCATAGGGCAGGGGACACCACAGGGAAGGACCTTCCTCATCCTCTTCCTCAGGTCCCCTGTGGAAAGATAATGGGACCATGTCTCCTGACTGCCTATTTAGTGCATTTCCTACTCCATTCACATGATTTTCTCATTTAAAGACAAGAAGGCATTTAGAAACAAATTTATCACTTTCTAAAATGTCTAAAAGGATGTGGATAGTATACAGAGTTGGGGAGAAAGTGTCTGTCATCCAATTCCAAGGTTTGCCACCCACTAGCCATCTAGTAGGATGTCACCTAAAATCTCTGAGCCTCATTTTCCCCACCTCTAGAATGGGAATAGTAGAGTGGGGGCTGCCTTTACATCAAAGGCAGCATTAGATAAAAATAATATATGTAAAGTGTTCAGCACAGGACTTGGCACATATATAGTCAAAGCACTTCATTAATACTTCGTTGGGATAAAAAGATGGAAGAGAGGAGGATGGGGAGATGGAGAAAGGAGGGAGGGGAGGTAGAAAAGGAAGAAAAAAGGAGTGGGCATGGCCTGTGGTCCTCTGTGCTTCTGCCTAGAAGGTCCTCTTCCTTTTCTCCCTGGGAAACCGCATTCTGAGTCCCAGCTCCAGTGTCATTTCCTCAGTGGAAGCGCTCTTCTGAAACTGCTTCTTCCTTTCCTCTGGGCTTTCCTCGGTCATGAGCCCCCGTATGGGGAACTGTGAGTGTCTGCTTTCTTTTCTGCCACTAGACCCAGTGCTCCTGGTGGACACAGTCCATGCCATACCTACCTCTGTGTCCCGAGAGTCTAGCCCCATCTTGCAGAGAGGAAGTGCTCTGTTCACACTTACTGAAAGAAGGAAGAAAGAAGATGGAAGAAAGGGAGAAAGAAAGAAATTGGATGATTGCAGAGAGGAAAGACCTGCAGATGCCGAGTCTCCCGGGACAACTGGTTCACTGCCTGTTACAGTGAAACCAGTTTTTCAATACCCGTGAATTACTCAGGACTACCAAGCATCCTCACAACTTCTCCACAAGCCTCAGCTTGTAGCCTCAACTGATCACAAGGTCTTCCTCAGAAAGATGCAAAAAGAAACGTGGTGGGAGGAGTGAGAAAGTTGGGAGGGGGAAGTGAAAGGGAGGACAAGGAAATTAGAATCTCAGCTGCAGTCCTTGCAGTGCATGGTCAAGCCAGGCTTTGTGGAGTAGGCAAACTGATATTCCCCTTAGGCACCTAAAATGGCATAGCCCCGTCAGCGTGAAGGGAGGCTTACACACTTATGACCCGGTGGTTCCCAAATCGACCCTCCTCATCTCCACTGCACCCTTTCCACCACTTCCTCTAGACTGTGCTTCCTCCTGCAGTCCTCATCTAAGAGGACTTCACGCATCTAAATCAGTCCAGCCAGAAACGCCAGTATCGTTCTTCACTCCTACCTGCCTCACCCTCCTATGGACAATTCTCTCATCCTGTCAGTTCTACTTGCCCATTCCCCAGGCACTGCCCCATTCAGGCCACCATCTTGCATATGGAGCTTCTCTCCCTTCTTCCTTCCCTTGGCTTCATCTTATCAGTCTTCTGGGCTGCAGCAACTGACTTAGCTACAGCACCATCCTGATCGTGTCCCTTCCCAACTGAACATAGCCATACCCCCTTTGGTGTCTGCAGAAACAACCCCTTGGCCTGACTTTCAAGGCCAATTGATATGTCTCCAGCCTACCTCTCTGTCTTCATCCCTTCCCACTCTCTCTCCATGGCCCAGTGTCAGCCACATGCAAAACTTCCCTGCCCTTTTATACCTCTGTGCCTTTGCCCAGGCTGCGTCCTCTGCCAGGAATGCTGTCCTGCTCTACCTTGGCCTGATCATTTCCTACTCGTCCCATGAGAAAACTCAGCTTTGAGCCTCTGATGGAGTTCCTCAGCCCACAGCTTGTTCCTTAGAATTAGTTTGGAGCACTGATCACCTTGCATGCTAATTAGCAATCCGTGCCTGTTTTGTCCTCTCCCTGAAGGCTGAGACCCCTCAAAAGCAAGGACTGCCTGGTTAGAACAGACATCAGTGGATAGTAGTTGATCTGAACAGCTTTGCAACAGGTCTGGCACCTGGTGTTGGCTGTGACTGGGGCACAACTGCCTAATTAAAACACACTGATGAGAGAAACCAAAGGTGACACAAACAGATGGAGAGGTATACCATGTTCTTGGATTAGAAGAATCAATATTGTGAAAATGACTATACTACCCAAATCAATCTACAGATTCAATACAATCCCTATCAAATTATGAATGGTATATTTCACAGAACTAGAACAAAAAAAAATCTTAAAATTTGTATGGAGACACAAAAGACCCCGAATAGCCAAAGCAATCTTGAGAAAAAAAAACAGAGCTAGAGGAATCAGACTCCCTGACTTCAGACTATACTACAAAGCTACAGTCATCAAGACAGTATGGTACTGACACAAAAACAGAAATATAGATCAATGGAACAGGATAGAAAGCCCAGAGATAAACCCATGCACCTATGATCAACTAATCTATGATAAAGTAGGCAAGAATATACAATGGAGAAAAGACAATCTCTTCAATAAGTGGTGCTGGGAAAACTGGACAGCTACATGTAAAAGAATGAAATTAGAACACTCCCTAACACCATACACAAAAATAAGCTCAAAATGGATTAAAGACCTAAGTGTAAGATCGGACACTATAAAACTCTTAAAGGAAAACATAGGAAGAACACTCTTTGACATAAATCATAGCAAGATCTTTTTTGACCCACTTCCTAGAGTAATGGAAATAAAAACAAAAATAAACAAATGGGACCTAATGAAACTTAAACGCTTTTGCACAGAAAAGGAAACTATGAACAAGATGAGAAGACAGCCCTTAGAATGGAAGAAAGTATTTGCAAATGAATCAATGGACAAAGGATTAATCTCCAAAATATATGAACAGCTCATGCAGCTCAATATCAAAAAAACAAACAACCCAATCAAAAACTGGGCAGAAGACCTAAATAGACATTTATCCAAAGAAGACATACAGATGGCCCAGAGGCACATGAAAAGCTGCTCAACATCACTGATTATTAGAGAAATACAAATCAAAACTACAATGAGGTATCACCTCACACTGGTCAGAATGGGCATCATCAGAAAATCTAAAAACAGTAAATGCTGGAGAGGGTGTGGAGAAAAGGGAACCCTCTGGCACTGTTGGTGAATATAAATTGATACAGCCACTATGGAGAACAGCGTGGAGGTTCCTTAAAAAACTAAAAATAGACTTACCATATGACCCAGCAATCCCACTACTGGGCATCTACCCAGAGAAAACCATAATTCAAAGAGATACATGCACTCCAATGTTCATTGCAGCACTATTTACAATAGCCAGGTCATGGAAGCAACCTAAATGCCCACTGATAGATGAATGGATAAAGAAGATGTGGTACATGTAAATACAATGGGATATTACTCTGCCATAAAAATGAACAAAACTGGGTCATTTGTAGAGACATGGATGGACCTAGAGACTGTCATACAGAGTGAAGTAAGTCAGAAAGAGAAAAACAAATATGTATATTAACACATATATGTGGAATCTAGAGAAATGGTACAGATGAACTGGTTTGCAAGGCAGAAATAGAGACATAGACATAGAGAACAAGCATACAGACACCAAGGGGGGAAAGGGTGGGGTGTGGGATGAAATGGGAGATTGGGATTGACATATATACACTAATGTGTATAAAATAGATAACTAATGAGAACCTGCTGTATAGCACAGGGAATTCTACTTCACTTCGCTGTACGGTAGAAGCTAACACAACCTCGTAAAACGACTATACCCCAATAAAAAACAAAACAAAACAAAGCAAAACAAAAACACACTAGAGACGCTCTGTCTCTCCATGCATCACATCCACCCTGGCGGAGCCTCCAGGGGAAGAGACAATATTAGCATGGACAAGTACATTACCAGAAGTGGCACATCAGAAACTCATGATTAGGAGATAAACATCTGGAATGCATGCATTTCAGCAGTTATAGTCCTTACAGAGAGCCCGCCAACAAGTCACACGGAATGAATGGGTTTCAGGTCACATGGCTGTTTATCAATGCAGTTACATAATATCTGCAGGTTCCTCTGAGGGAGTGTGGACCAGGGAGCAGACAGCTTGGGCATCACCTCTCCTTGCTTAAGCCTAGAGATGCGAGTTCCTGAAAGGTTACAGCAGCTGAGTTGAGAGGGCGTCAAGTTGGCCAACTTAGTACAGGGCTTTGGGGCACCCCAACTATGTAGGGGCATTTGGGGGAAATAATTTTAGCAGCTGCTCACAGGATGCCAGCAAAACCCCACTTGATCTGTCTCTTTTCTCACTGGGTTCTTGTTTCTCCACTCTCCTGTTGTAAAACCTGCTTAGTCTTGGGTAACATTTTACAAAGTTCTCTTTCATGCACAGTCTCATTAGAGATGATATGGGGAGCAACCTGAGGATCAGAGAGGGGAAGTGATGTGGTCATAGTTACCCAGCAAGTGAGTGGTGAGTGGCAAAGACAGGATCGACAGCCAATCCTGTTTATCCATGTCCTTTTTTCTTGTTGAATCTGTCTGTGGAGAGTTGAATAGGGAGCACCTCCCCAAAGCTCCTGTCTACCCAGAATCTCAGGGCATACCTTATTTGGCATAAGGGTCTTTGCAGATGCAATTAAGACAAGGATCTCAGGATGAGATTTTCCTGGATTAAGGTGGGCCTTAAACCCAATGAGAGGTGTCCTATAAGTACAGAAAAGAAGAAGACACACAGAGAAGACAGCCATGTAAAGACAGAGGCAGAGACTAGAGTGATGAGTCTACAAGCCAAAGGACACCAAGGGTTTCCAGTAGGCACCAGAAATTGGGAAGAGGCATGGAATGGATTCTCCTTCAGAGCCTCCAGAAAGAACCAAACCTTGACAACACTTGGATTTTGGACTTCTGGCCAACAGAACTGTGAGAAAATGAATTTCTTTTGTTTTAAGACACCCAGTTTGTGATAATTTGTTATAGCAGCCCTAGGAGACTAATGCCACCTAAGTTATCTTTGCTATCAGTTGTGTGAGGCTGTTGAAAACCCCTAATGCCAGCAAACCATTAAAAATTACTTTGCATGTTATTTCATTCTTGCAAGGAAATAAAATCTCCCTCCCCCGCCCCATGCCTTCTCTAGATCATTATCAAGGAGGATAGAGTTTGACAGACAAGACAGGAAAGGAAAAAATTTGGATAGCCTGCTATGTACCATCAATACGAAAATACTCTATTATCTTCATCACTAAACAATATAGCATGATATATTGTATATATAGTATATATATAGTATATATAGTATACTATATATATATAGTATATATAGTATATATATATATACTATATATATATAGTATATATAGTATTTCAACCCAATTTTACACATGAAGCAAACAAGACTCCAGAGTGGCTGATCTGGGATTGGAACTGTGTTGACGGATGGAAACCCTCTATCCTGCAGGACCAGATTGTTGCTCTTTCCTTCCTCCCCAAGGGTGTCCATATCAAGGGTCCATCCCCTACACACAGGAACCTTCACCTCAAATTCTCAGAGAGGCTCAGCCTTGCTCACCCTGTACCTCACTCCTCATCCTAATTCTCTTCTTGTTCTCCTATACTGTTTGCCTAGGTCACAGGCAGGTCTCGTCTCTCCAGCATGAGTGCAGTGGAGACCCCAGGCTCCCCCAAGGGGTCTAAGCCGTCCAGTGGCTTCAAATTATTCAGTTCAGGGACTGGATCCGACTTAGAGCTTCATATGTGTTCAGCACTGGCCCCATGCAAACCGCTGTGCCAAACTCCCTGCAGAGAGAGGGATACACCTCACTTAATGCCTCTGGGCCTCAGTTTTCCCTTATGTAAAATGGGGGGATGAAGTAATAGTTTGGACTGATTCTGTTACAAACCACTTAAGTTGCTTTCCTCTCCAAAACTCCACGTCCTGAATGGGGTCTGAGCAGCCAGTGAGAGACCATACACTGAAAGAGAAGATGCAAAGCTGCATTCAGAGAGCTGTGCAGAGATTAGCAGTTACTCTTCAGTAAACCTAATTGTATTTGATTTGGACTGTTTCTTCGGATGCTACAATATTTTTGACAGCTGAGCATAGCACTTAAAAGTGTGGCTCTGGAGCCAGACCGCCTGCGCTGCATCCCAGCTCCACTATTTACTACAGTGTGGTCTCGGGCAAGTAACCTAATCTCCACATTCCTTAGTTTCCTCATCTGTAAAGCTGGAAAATGCTAGTACATACCTCATGGGCCTATGGTAAGGATTAAATGAGTTAGTACACATAAAGCTCTTAAAACAGGATACAGTACTAGGGAACATTTAGTGAATATTGGCTTTTTAACATTTTTCAAAAATATATTTTTGGGCTTCCCTGGTGGCGCAGTGGTTGAGAGTCCGCCTGCCAATGCAGGGGACACGGGTTCGTGCCCCGGTCCGGGAGGATCCCACGTGCCGCGGAGTGGCGGGCCCGTGAGCCATGGCCGCTGAGCCTGCACATCCGGAGCCTGCGCTCCACAACGGGAGAGGCCACAACAGTGGAAGGCCAGCATACCGCAAAAAAAAAAAAAAAAAAATATATATATATATATATATATATATATATATATATATATATATATATGTATGTATTCCAATTAATTTGCGGTCATAGGAAATGACCCAGACCTAGCTTTGCTGTTCTTCTGATGACATCACGTAACATTTAGACTGACTAAGAATGTGCTTCTATAAAATGTAGGTGGGGACCATAACCAAAGGGATTCTCTTCATTAGAATTGAAAGTAGGGAGGCGACTTGTTATAGTGAAGTCTCTATCTCGAGCCAAAACTCTGTCACAAATGACAGTGTGCTTTGGAGCAAGTTGCTTCTCTTTTGTGAGATTCAGTTTCCTAATCTGTAAAATGTGCACACAGGTGCATGTACATGCATGCAGGTGTTGGCAGATGGCGGGAGGGGTGGGGAGAAACTGTGGTTGAACCAGACGATGGTCTAACTCTGCACTTCAAGGTCACGTCAGGCACATGGCAGAAGCTATTGATTCCCAGCGCCAACCTGGAACATGTAGCAGGGATAATGAGTGAGACTCTCCGGTTCAGTCCTACATCAGGACAAGGACCAGGCAGCAGGCTTTGGAGTCAGGCCAGGCAAAGAAGGGACAAACCTGCTCAGGTCTACAGGGCCAGGCCAGCTGCAGACACAGCCAGGGCTTCTCAGGGTCCAAGGTGGGGTCCAGCAAGGGAACGAGGAGGGAGGAATCGACCCAGGCCATGCTCTGATCATGAGCAAAGAGGCACTCTGTTCAAAGCACAAAGATCACCAGTGTCAGAACCTCAGGACAGACCAGGGCTTCTGCGTGTTGTGTTGACGCAGCCATGCAAAACACATGTCACTTTTCTCTAAGTCTAGCCTCTCTCAACTTTCCAAACAACTATATTTTATAGCCTCAAACCCCAGGTGCGTCATTCTATTCAGACAACATCTTTTTCCTTCCCCGGTCCTCCAAGCATGGCATGAAGAAATGTCACAAGTACATGACGAACTTGCAGCGTCGGGGTTGAGGAGTGCACTCACCTTCCAGCTCACTTGCTGTGTGGCCTTGTAGTATATGACATTCTATCTTGCAGCTTCTGGTCCCTTGTCTGTCAAGCCAAGAGGATGAATCTGTCAACCTCTAAATATCTTCCAGCTCTGGAATTCTACAGTTTTAGTTTTTCATGTGAAACCTCTGTATCTGTGCCAAGAGTCTCCGCTCACACAAAATAGCAGATTCCCTATACTTTTCTTAATAATCCTAAAGGGAACGTAATAGGTGTCCCTGACCTGAAAGAATGTACATTCACTTGGCTGCTTTGTCCTAAAGAAATTTCGGGAAACACCATTTTACCTGAGGAGCACGTTTTGGAATTAGGGGACTTGGGCTTGAAAAGTCTCTTGACTTTGCTTGAGATTCTGTCTATCCGCCCTTAGCCTTTTAACAGCCCTGTGTATCCACCCATGCAGCGTGGATATCAGTCTCTTCAGCATTTCCTAATATTATGTTCCCATTACACTTGGTTTGGGTCTTGCCAGAGTTTTTCCATTTCTGACATTTACTTTGAGTTCTCCTTGTCTCAAGGACCCATTTAGACAGACATCCTGGGGTACTAGTCTTAAGTTTTCAGACTTGGCTCAAAACCCTTGCAGGCTACGCTGATTCCAGCAGCAGTGTCCACCCTGACCACTCTGCATAAGAGACATTCACCCAAGGAGCCCTCCAGTCTCTCTCCTTCCCCTGTCCCCTCTCAGGAAAGGATTTGTGTAATAACCTCATCTCTAAACTGGGCATGATACTACATTACCTAGCAAATGTAGAAAAGGGGGCTTTAGAAATGGAAGACAGCCAGTTTTTTGGTTCAAATAGCAGTTCAGAACAGTGGAGAAGGTAGCCGACGGGGCTGGGTGGTAGAGTTGGCCCATTTTGAGCCTGGAAGAAAGCAGTCCCCTCCACCGCTGGAGTTCTCCCCTGTGGAAAAAACAGATTTCAGAATTTGCCAGCTCTTTGCCTCAGAGGGGTCATGATGTGGTTCCTCTTAATACAATGGGGAATTCAAAACATACTGTGCGGCATAAAATATGAATTCAACCCAGGCTCTGAGTGCTGTTGCATGTTGGAGAGGAAAGAGGGAAGTGGTGGGAGGGGGTGTAATTTGTGTGGAAGAATGACAGATGTGGTTGATCCACTTTGGATTTATCTGCCCATCTGGACTTTCAAAAGAAAAGAAAGTGGTGTGGTAACAATTTCATAGCAAAGGCCACAGGCTGGTTAATCTTCAGGGATTTTTTTGAGCTAACTTCTGAAAACGTCGATTTGGCCTATTGATTTCATATTAATTGCCTCTGACTAGCTGGCGCACGGCCAGAGAAATCCCGGCATATTGCATGCTGCAGTTGTCAATCCCTCCTTCTTCGGAGCTCTCTGGGGCGCAGCGTGGCTGGGTGGCTTCTGCCACGGCACGTGGGCCCTCTTCTAGGAAGCGCTTTTAGCCAGACTAAGGGATTCTGAAATGAAAGGAAAGTTGATGATGAGGGAGAAAAATTAACCCTCAATGTGCATTATTAGCTCTCCTGGAAACTGAACCCATTTCGTCTGGGAACAGGGCCAAGCCGCTGAGCTTCAAAAAGATTCAGAAAGAGAGAGGGGTGGGGGCAGGGACAGGAGAAGGCGAGAGAAAGAGAAGAGAGGCAGAAAGAGAGAAAGAGAAATTCAAAGGGAGAAAAAGAACAGGGAGAAACAGAGAGAGAGAGAGAGAGAGAGAGAAAGGAAAAAACAAGAGATAGAGACATAGTGAGAGATAGACAGAAACTTACAGAGACAGAAAGAGACAGAGACCCCGAGTCAGAAATAAAGTGAAGCAGAGAGAGACAGAAAACAGAAAGAGGTCACAAAGAGAGAAAAGAGAAACAGAAAGACAGAGACACAGAGAATACAGAGAGACAGTAACTTGGAGAGAGAGGAAGAACAACACAGAAACACAGAGACAGACGTATATTCAGAGAGGCAGAGACAGAAGTTGATGGGCTAGAGACTCATCCTGCCAAGAGAGGAAACGGAAATGCTGGAAGTGGGCCAGAGCACAGAGTAAGAAGAGAGAATGATAGCGAGGGGCTGGCAAGCTGAGAAGGGATGAGAGTAAAGGAAACTCCAGCAGTATCAGCCTCCAAGAAACCCAGGGGGCCCTGAGAACAGCCTCACACTGGAGCTGCCCACCCGGAGCCCCTGCGGCTGCCCCTGACCGGCCAGCTCCATGGGGCGATTGCTTAGGATCTTTCCCTGCAGCCCCCCCAGGAAGCCAAGTTGTGGCCTCAGTGCAATTCCCATCCCAGGGCCTGCAGAACCGGTTAGCGTGTTGTTGTGTGATGGAACAATGACTGAATCATGAACAACTGAAAACAAAACAGGAGAACAAAGCGGGGAGGAAAATACCCACAGTGATATTTTGGAATCCTAATTTGCTACGTGCAGTTGCTAAGCAGTTTCCCGCTGTGTCCGGGAGGTCTGCCGTGTGGTCTCCGAGTTCTCCGAGGTGGAGGGGGTGCCCTTCTGGGGCGGCCAGGAGAAGTGCAACTATCCTGAGAAACAAAATATAAAGGGACTGACTTCTGAGGCTCAGTAGCTCAATTCCCTCCCAAGTAGCCACCACAGGAAAAAAAAAAAAAACAAAAAAATGGAGACCATTTAAATCAGGGACCTACCCTCACCTAAGTCAGGAAACTGACTCATGGGGACTTCTCCCTCTATGTTACTCACTGGGTCACTGGGTCACTGAAGCCCCTTCTGCCTCCGTGGCGTGACCGTAGCCCTGATTATTCTACGCCAGGACTTCACCACACTGTTCCTCCAGCCTGGGCCATTTCCCTCCAACAAAAATCTACCATGTCACCCAAGGGCAGAGGCTGTATCTTTACCCATCTCTTTGGGCCAGTGCTTAGCACAGAGAAGGTGCTCAGTTTGTGGTTACCAAATGAATGAAAACTCCGGTGTGATAACCTCATAGATTCCCAAGATCTGGTCATCTGGCCCAGCTCTGTCACATTACAGATGAGTGAACTCAGAAACCAACTGGGGAAGACATACAAGTTCCCGGCTGGTGCCCATTCAGTAGCAGTAAAGGTCTTGGTCATTTATAACCCAAAGTTTAACATTGTTTTCAGGTTCATTCCTAACTCCTCACGCCCCACGTCGGTTTACTGTAGCCCAGTGGGGATGTGCCATTACTAGTCTACATTCAAACCTGCCCAGAGATGCCAATGGGCTGTGACTAGAGCCCCCAGCCTCAGCAGGTAAAATTCTCATTTATTTGAGACTCTACCAATTAGGGTTGTCTTGATCACGAGCAATAGATCGACTGGCTAACTTGAGAAAATCAAACCAGAAAAAGAATTTATCGGAAGAATACAAGTGAGTTCATAGGAAAGCTAATCAGGCCAGGGGTAAGCCAGGGTCCAGGGCAGCTCTGAGGACCCAGGTTACAGGAAGCTGTGGACGGGCTGCTGGCATCTCCTCTCCTGGGGCGGGCTAGTGCTACTCGTGTTTCCCCTTGTGGGACTGCTCCTCAGAGCTCCTGGGAGAGAGTCTGAGTGACTTAGATGGGACATGGTTCCCCTTGGCCAGGAGAGGGGAGAAGCTCTAATTAAAAATCCCACCAAGGCTGACACTCAGTCCCACAAAGACAGCATGACACAAAGCAGAGGAAGTGCCCTAATGAGCAATTCGGGTGATGTTATGAAAAGAGGAGGGAGGGGGGGGCACTGGCGAAGCAATGACACCCACTCACCCACTTGGGGAATCCTGTGAACCTCCCCGGGGGGGAGAGCCAGAGCCTTGCTGTACAGGTCATTCATATTTAAGGTGAGCTCTGTGTCTCTTTTTCAAGTTGTTTGGGGGTGGGAGGGGACCTAGTCTCCGGGGAGGGAAAAGGGGAGAGGGTGACAAGGCTTGGTTTGTGGAAAAGCACTGGGGAAGGAGCAAAGGGATGGGTGTTCATGGTCACCTGAGCTGGGCAGCAAGTAGGGAAGGATCCCCCTGGCAGGAGGACGAGGAATACATGACAGGAGTCCAGCTTTTTCTGGGCTTTCCTTGTCTGGAATCCCCAATTCTATATATATAGGCTACATAGAGTATAAGCTAACATGCTTCCCTTTATCAAACTTATATGAGAATATAGAAGGGTGTTTTCCAAAGATAACAGTCCCAGCCATTCAACTAAATGAGCTTGTACCCTTTCGCAACAGTTATAAGATCCCCATGCCTGAGACAGAGCAGGGCGAGCAGGACCTAGTCTCTAATTTCCCAGCGGACATTGCTTACTGCTCACCACTGCCTGTCCCCAGCCCTTTCTCCTCATGGAAGATGCTGCGAATGCCTTAGTGATTCCACTGTGCTTCCTATTTACAGTATTCCAAAGGCTTAGTTAAAAAAGAAAACAAAACAAAACTTTCTGCATAGAAATACAGATACCACTCCCAATTATGAGCATCAAGATGGAAACTTGGCCGCTCTTTAGGCTGAACACCTGGGCCAGTCTGGCTGCTGCCAGTGGCTCAAGGAATGTGTGTCTATTTCAGTACAGCCCACACAATAATTAAAAGGACAATTTGCTTCTACATAAAGAATCACAGAATGCAGCCCCAAACCACATAAAAGCCGTTTCTGCTCCCGCTGCAGTTTGGCTCTCCCCAGCCGGCCACAGTCTGTCCTGGAAATAGTGACTGCTTTGTCTAGGGACTTTCAGAGGCAGCAAAGTGGTGGGGAAAATCCCCAGGTCCTTACCTTGCTCCATCCTTCCCATGGAGGCACTCCGAAATGCAGATTTCCCATCTGCAAATTGGAAATAAGAATGCAAACTCTGCCTTTCTCAGGGTTGTGGTACAGATCAAAATGAAAAAATGTGTGTGAAATTACTTCAAACAATGTAAAGGCTCTATACAAAAAAAAAATAAAAAAGAGTCAGTTGCTTTGACTTCTGTGAACACAACACTAGAATTTCTCCAGAAGTGCACAAAAACAGCTATGGGGGTAGGATTCAATAGCACCATGGAAGGAAGGGGAAAGAGAATACAATCCAGAAGCTTCCAGCAAAATTATGGGTCCCCACAGTTGAATGCAACCTTAAGTCAGGTGTGTCTTGGTAAATATTTAACAACCAGCTCTCTGGAGGGAAAAATATGTCCTCAGTTATAGCGTTTACCAATTTTCATGGTGTGAATGCGGCCAACAATAGGCAACACCAAGATATCAATATGACATCAGCTGACTAGCAAAACTCCTGAGAATCTCTCTCTCTCTCTCTCTCTTTCTCTCTCTCTCTCTCTCTCTCTCTCTCTCTCTCTCACACACACACACACACACACACACACACACACTGCAAAGATCATGCAATGAAAATAGTGCTCTGGTGGAAAGAAACACAGAGCATTCTAGAATAGGTTCACCCAGACTGGGGAGATCAGGGAAGACACCCCAGGTTTTGCATGAAAAAAGCACCCCTACTGCCAATAAACAGCATTTGTAGAGCACTGTGGAGTTTGTGAACATCATCTGTCACCTGGTTAGTTCCACACAGCAGCCGGGGAGCAGATTCAGTGGAGACTCTCATACTTTCCTCCTGAAGGTCTCTGGGGGATGCCTCTAACTGTGGCGTAGGAGCACATTTGGAAAGAGCCACAAACTGGGCATTCTTTCCCAGGGTCTAGAAACAATGGACAAATTTTCTAAAGCTGCGAACACACTTTTTTGCCGATGGGGGTATAAACTGGAGTCATTTCAATACTCTCCATCCTTCCGTGGCTTTGGGGGCTAAAAGTACGAGGTGAGTTTTGTTTGGCTTTGTTTTGACTTCTCTCTAAGTATTTGAGAAATGGGGATAGCATGCCCTTCTTCAGAGAGCACAGTGACGTTAATGACATGGCCACGTGGGTGGGTGGCTGAGCGGTGCCTGCACAGTGATCAGCAGAGTGTGCCCTGCAGTTATTCTTTCTCTTACACCTGGTTCTTCTGCACCGTTCGGGCTTATTGGTGACTGCAGAGTCACGTGGTCAGTCATCTGTCTTCTTTATCAGTAACCAACTGGCAGATCTCTCCTTGAGGCCCATCTCAGAGGCATCTGGAGTGTTCTGGATTCCCACACCCGTCAGACGTGGCTTCCTAGGTGGGCTGTGACATCAGGACACAGGGAAGCTGAGACTCTCAGATCCCAACGGTGCCTCTGAAGGTTCTGCTCACTGTCAGCAAACAACTAGTAAGACAGCTGTTCAGGGCTCCCTGAAGGGATGGATTTTCTCTCTCTCTCTCTCTCTTTTTGGCTTATGCAAGATCCAGAGATCCAGTCCAATCCTTCAGTAGTTGGAGTTGGGAAAGTGGTGTGTTTTCCAGGGCCCCAGAAATTTCAGCTTATTGGTCTTATTGAAAAGGAGTCTGTGGTTTCAGGCATGAAGAGCTGGGGCTTAGGGAAAGAGCCTTGATCCATTCCACGCCAAACGGAGACACATCCCAGGAAAGCCACGGGGCATCTCCAAATGGGAGATGATTTTATCTCCCAAAGGCCAGCCAGAGAAGGATTTACTGCAGAGGAGAAATTCTTTCTGTCGTGCAAATAAAGAGTAACGACTTGCAGCAATTTTCTGGAAATCTTGTCAACAAATATATCTAGAACAGCTTGGACAATGCGCATGGATTTGGGGAGAGAAGGGGAGAGTCCCACTTCATTTACCTGCCAGCGCAAAAACCCAGGTTGTGGCGCTTTTCATTTTTCAAGAGCAACAATGACATGTGTCCTGTCTCAACTGAGTCATTTGGGAGCAAACAGCGGTTCAACATGCCTGTATGTAAACGAAACCCAGGACTCATCGCCTGAAACATGTAAAGTACGTTTCTGTGATTTTGCATGTGATTTGGTGAGAGGAAACTTAGTTTTGAAGTCTGACTCTGAGCCTCAGTTTTCTTTGGTGAAATGGTGATGATGTACTAACAATCTCTTGCCTGTTATCCCAGTGGCATCTGGGGGAGGATCATAGGAAGTTAAGGCTGTGAAAGTATTTGTAAGCTGTAAAATGTTTTGTACAGAATGGGCAGATTAGCCTGGAAGTCTCCCAGCACCATGTGGCATTCCTGAGTAGCGCGAAGGGTAACGCTTTTTTTTTTTTTTTTCAACATCTTTATTGGAGTATAATTGCTTTACAATGGTGTGTTAGTTTCTGCTTTATAACAAAGTGAAACAGCTATACATATACATATATCCCCATATCCACTCCCTCTTGTGTCTCCCTCCCACCCTACCTATCCCACCCGTCTAGGTGGTCACAGAGCACTGAGCTGATCTCCCTGTGCCATGCGGCTGCTTCCCACTAGCTATCCATCCTACGTTTGGTAGTGTATATATGTCTATGCCACTCTCTCACTTCGTCTCGGCTTACCCTTCCCTCTCCTCGTGCCCTCAAGTCCATTCTCTACTTCTGCGTCTTTATTCCTGTCCTGCCCCTAGGTTCTTCAGAACCATTTTTTTTTTTTTTTTTTTTTTAGATTCCATATATGTGTGTTAGCCTACGGTATTTGTTTTTCTCTTTCTGACTTGCTTTTCCTTCCCCAATGGGATATGAGTACTACTCAGATGACAGTGACACTGTGAAGGACAAACTCCTAAGCGCATTTGCAGTGTTGTGATTTATAATAAGAAGTCTATATTTGGTCTTTGTCCCCCTTTCTGGCACAGAGCTCCTAAAACCCTTGGAATTCCTAATTGATGAGAGCCGTAAAGGTGTATTTTATTATGTTAAAAAGGTGACTTTGGAATGCCCCTAGGTCACTTAAGGCTAAGAGCTGGTCACTAGAGGAAACAACCATGTGATAAGAGGGTGGGAACTGTCAGTCCCATACCTGCTGGACCTCTGGGAGTGAAGAGGGACTGGAGATTAAATTCAATCACCAGTGGCCGCTGATTTAACTAACCATGCCTATGTAATAAAGCCTCCACAAAAACCCAAAGGACAGGGCTTAGAGAGCTTCTGGGTTGGTGAACACTGGATATTTGGGGAGAGCGGCCTGCTATTAGAAGGCATGGGAACTCTGCATCCCTTCCCACACACCTTGCCCTATGCATTGCTTCCATCTAGCTGTTCCTGAGTTATATCCTTTTATAATTAACTGGTAACCTAGTAAGTAAAATGTTTCTCTCAGTTCTGTGAGCTGCTCTGGCAAATTAATGAAACCCAAGGAGGGGTCCTTGGAACTCCTGACCTACAGCCACTCAGTCAGAAGCACAGGTGACAACCTGGACTTGGAATTGGTGTCTGAAGTGATTGGGGGGGGGCAGTCTTGTAGGACTGGGACTGAGCCCTTAACCTGTGGTATCTGATGCCATCTCCAGGTAGACAGAGTCAGAACTGAGTTGAATTGTAGGACACCCAACTGGTGTCAGTAGATTGCTTGGTGTGGGGGAGAAGCGTACACCAGAATTGGGAGCAAAAGTATAGCATCTCAAGCAGTTTTAACATATAGATCATTTGGAAGAATGCCAAAGACTTGATGCTTGCAGAGAGTGAGAGAACTATTGACAGTCATTACTCAGAACTCATCTTTGCCGCAGAGGCATTCAAATAATCGTCCTTGGCAAGCTCTTGGAAAGGTGTTGAGTGAGAGGTTCTGGCAAACACCAGCTGGCATCACTGAGTACAGGCTGGAACTCACAGGTGGAAGGGCTAGCAGGCCAGCAAATGCTAGCAAATGCCCAGTGCAAAGGTGGTCAAGGCCAGGGCACAGCTGAACACACTGTGACATTACACTCTAGAAGAGGGGCCGCCCTGCGGATCCTCTTCGGTACGGGGCAAGAGAGAGAGAGCGCTCCTGTCAGCTGGGGACAGTGTGTTCAAGTTCAAGCATCATCTGCCCAGGAAAGATGTGGGCCAGCGCTGCAAACAGCCCTTCAAGACCTGGTGAAAAATAGGGTTTGTGCACGAGTCTTCTGGCTGGAGAGAAGCACTGAGATTATCAGGGGATAATCCTGCTTATTTCCTCACAGGTGTCCTACCTGGATTTCTAGGGGAAGAAATGTGGGAAAAGGAGACAAGAATACTGAGGTATTAAGTAAGCACCTACAATGCATCAAGCTGGGCCAGTTGCTTCCCCTATTTGATGTCATTTAATTCTTCCAAAAACCCTATGAGAAAAGTATTAAATTGCAGTTTAAAGATGAAGGCCTGAGGTTCAGAAAAACTGAAGAACTTCCTCAAATTACTGAAGGAGAGAGGCAAGAATCCAACCTGTGTTTCTGACTCCCAAGGCATGGCTTTTCTTCTCTTTGAAGATTGAAAGAGCTCTCACAAGCTTAGAGAGATGGTTTTCCAATCATAGAGAACATTAGAATCACCTGAGGCGAGGAGTAGACCATTTAAAAAATAACCATACCCAAACCCCACTCCTAACAGTTCTGTCTTTATGGTCTGAGATGGGGCCTGGGCACTGGTATAACTTAAAATCTCCAGATGATTCTAAGACGCAACCTGTTTGTTTTATTTTGTTACATACAGTGTTCAGAGCAGCTCCTGTTTTCATCTGGAGCTAGCATAGGTCTGCTTCCAGGGGCATTCATTTACTCATTCATTTATTTGCTTATTCACTCACTTATTCATTGAGGAGATCCTTAAGCAGACAAGGGTGAGGAGCAAATAGAAGACCCATGATCTATGGAAAGTGATCTGTACAAATGCAGTGACAGGTGTACAAATGGGACCACCAGTGGGATCTTCTAGGAAGACAAACTGATACTGCTTATTTTAAAATGATCTAACAATGTTTCAATTTGTATCTGAAAACATTTTGGTCTTTAAGAATTAAGGACACACACGCGTACACACACATGCACACACACACACACACCTCAAATGATCGCTAGTGACAGGAAGTGTGGACCAAGGAAGTGGTTCCTGATTCTTGTCAAAAGGCAGGAAGCAAAGAGGTGCTGGGAGTTGTGAAATAATAACAGCCAGTTTCACTGGAAATATTTGCAGCAGATGTATCCATCCTTGAGAAATATCTCTTTGGCTCACTCTGTTTCATTTTCCTTAATTCCCTTTTTTTCCCCTTAGACTTTTCTAGTTGCTTATCTACTCATGTGTTGCTGACTAGCACTCCATGATAAACAAGACCAGCACACAGAGAGAGAGAGAGCGCTCACAAATAATAAAGAAATGAAGTTCTATTTCTCTTCAGTCCACTCCCCACCTCACTTCTGATGGTCTGTCTCCGTTTAAACTCCTCCAAGGCCTCCAACATTGCCCATTAGATTGTTGTGATTATAGGGAGGAAACGAGCCAGACTTCAGGGTTTGAATCCTAGCTTGGCCGGACTGGACTGTGTTAAGCTCTAGCAAGCTACTTAGCCTTCTCTGTGACTTGGTTTCAGAGAGATAATAATAGTTACTATCTCATAGGATATTTTTGAGTTTTAGAGTTAATGCATGGAAAATTCTTAGATGTGCGTCTGGCACACATTAAATGCCCAATAAATATTAACATAATTATGTTGTTGCTGCCATTGTTATTGCTGCTGTTATCACCAGGGTTTGATTCTCTCCAGCCCTTCTCCTGTCTTTCCTTCTCCGTACAAGTTACATTCCAACCATATAGAACTACTTGCAGTTATTGGAACTTACCATTTTCTCGCATGCCTCTGGGCATTTGCTCACATTTCCATGTTGGTAAACCTTCCCTGTTTTGTTTTCTGTTGTTGTTGTAACAAATTACCACAAGCTTAGTGACTAGAAAACAACACACATTTATTATCTTATAGTTCTGGAGTCCAACACGAATCTCACTGGATAAAGACAAGGTGTCGGCAGGACTGCAGTCCTTACTGTAGGCTCTAGGGCATAATCCCTTTCCTTGCCTTTGCCAGGCCACCTGCATTCGTTGGCTCATGGCCCCTTCCTCCATCTTCAAAGGCAGCAACAGTGGTTTGTGTCCTTGGATCACATCCCCCTGGCCATTCTCATATATTCACATCTCTCTTTGACTGTGGCCAGAAAAGAAAGGTTCTCCATTTTGAAAGACTCTTGTGACTAGATTGGGCCCACCCGGACAATCCAGGCCAATCTCCTCACCTGAGATCCTTAATCTTAATCACATCTGCAAAGTCCCTATTATTATCCCATGCAAGATAACATATTTCCAGGTTCCAAGGATTAGGACATGGACATCTTTTAGGGAGGAGAACATTATTCTGCCTACTATACCATTAAATTGTTGTTGTCTTTCAATATTCATCTCAAACATTATTTCTTCTGAGCATTTCCTGTTTCCTCAGGCAGAGCAAGGGGTTTGTTTGTGCGCCCTGTACTTTGAAAAATATGCCCCTTTTGAAGGTTTAACCACAATATTTTGCAGTAATTGACTTATGTAATTGCCAACCCCACAGAGCTTTGAGAGCTGAGACTGGTTTCATTCATTTTTTTAATTCCTGGTGTCTGATAGGGAGCCTCAGTGGTGCTTTTAAACAAATGAAACTTCATACGACCTACTGCTCCCCTGCCAATGGAAGTACTACCCAAAACTTGAGGCACAGGGTCTGGTTGAATATTTAATGGCAATGACTAATAATTTTCTGTATCATCCTTCACATATTCATACCTGTTGTCTCACTGTCACAATCCTACAGTGAAGGCAAACAGGTCACCATTTATCAATTAAGAAAACTGAAAGTCAGAGAGCTGAAACGCCTCATCCAAAGTCATTCGTGCAGCTCTTTAGTGGCGAGGTGGAGAATCTTCAAATCTAAATTCTAAGACACATCAATTCTATTCAGCCAGAGAGCAGTGGTATGATGATGAGATATTTAACCTGGGAGACATTTCAAATAGGAACCTCTCATGGTTTAAAAGCCATGAATTTGGAGCAACTGGATGGTGAGGCAGTAAAAAAAATTAGCGGAGAGAGTACATGCTTACAATAATTACAAAAATAATGAGCCTGTTTCAAAGTACTCTTTGTATAAAATATTTATTACACAATACTATATGATTAAGCCATATAATAAAGTTCTATGTACTTTGGTTGGTTAGAGGAAGCAAAGGTGAACCAGACATAAATTCTACTCTAATGGAAATCACAGGAGAGTAGAAAAGTTCCAGTACACTTGAGCGTCTATAATACAAGATGGTGTTTCATGCCATAAGGAGGCATGATTCAACGCTCTGGGGCTTAAACGAGGATGAAAGTCTAGCTGCAAGTGCTAAAACACGTGCTGTAAAAAGTCTAAAAAGTCCTCAGAACAGCTTTAATGGATGAGTAAGAATTCATTTTAAATGAATAAATTTGCATATCTGTGTTTGGAGATAGTTCCTTTCTGTGGCCATTCAAAGGTTTCTCCCTCAAACAGGTAAAATATCAACACAGTAATTGTGCTTGTTGTCATTCATTTGTTTATTAATCATTTTTCTCATCGATAAGGCAAAATAAAATCTTCCGTCACTGTTCATAATAGGAAATTCCAAGACAGTATTCCAAAGCCCTCAAATGAGTGAACTTTCACAAACATTGACGATCCAGTGGTCCATAGCTAGCTTTTCGGAACAGTAGAAGCTCAGTGATCACCTGAGTGTGCTTAATATAAAACCATAACTGGACCTGGAAAACAATATTCTGAAAAATCGTATTACAGTGTGTATGGAGGATGTTCATTGAAAGACTGACTGAACATTTGCAACCCATCAAATGTATAGACATTGGCAAATGAAAATGTGCTCTTTCGTAGGAAAGGAAAGAAGAGTAGGAGCAATTCAGTTTCTCATGCTGCGCTGACCATGATGATGACAGTCCCGTTAACAGAGAATTGAGTGGGAGACACACCATCACATGTGCTGATAAAGCCCTCTGCCTCCTTCTGCCTTGGCATTCCATGCCGTGCTGGATGAACCCCCCGAGGTCATTCATTTTCAAAGGTCCTTGTGCTGCCTAGGTCATCCTTCTCCATACCCTTCCAGACTCTTCTCAAATGTCACTTCCTCTGTGAAGTCTTCCTGGAGGCTTTGATGAAATTAATTGCTTTTTCCTGTGTTTTCATGGTCCTAAGTTCATTTCAACCACATCTTTGCAGCTCTTTTTGAGTCTATCGTCCCCACTAGACGGACAGTTTCTCAAAGGCAGAATGTCCTTTTCATTTTTGTGTTCCAATTCCAGTAATACGGCATATCATAAAGAGGGCACTTAATAAATGTTTGCTCAAGTAAATCACGTTATAGTTTAAGATCATCATTTCAAAGGTCTGCCCCAAACCCTGCTTGCCTTTAATGATTGTGTATAAACACAAGTATGCACATACATCTCCCATGTGTCATGGCATTTCAGAAGCCGAAAAGCCATAGTTAATGAGACACAGACATACAAAGTGTTAAATATGTAAGATGAACAACCTTGAAGTCAAGGAGATAATACTCCTCTCTACTTCATTGAGACAGAATACTCCACGTGACCGCATTTAGCTCATATCTGCAATTTTTGCCAGTGTGCTTTATGTTTTATTATTCCATTATCTTTGTAATAAAAAAGTATACAATTACACAGTGACTCCTGCCTCACGAAATCAGAACTGGGCTGGACTCCAGGGGTTCATTTTTTGTTGCTTTTTAAAAACTCATACCATTCTCCCAAAGAAACTATCTAAATGTGTAGCTTCCCAACCTCTCCTGTGAAAATCTATTTAACTCCTTTATTACCACTGGTACTTTCAGAGACACAAGTTCAGTGGCGTCTAGTAGCTAATGGATGGGCTTGCTAATGTGGAAATGAGGCAGGATGGAGAAAGAAGCAGGCATGGAGCAGGTTAATTCCTTAACTTAATTTGAGTCATCTCCCCTAAGAAATCTTTCCTTACACCCCGCCCTGCCCCCATCCTGCAGGATGGATTATGGACCTCCTTGGCTGATTCCTTCAGCTTCTTGGACTTGTTTTTGTTTTATGCCTTCAACTCTGTATCCCCAGTGTCAAGAACAGAGCCTAACAAATCTAAGTCTCTGAATGAATGAATGAATGAATGAATGACCAAAAGAATGAATGCCCAATTCTGGGCACTGATAACTTGTAAATACTCTTGTACCACTTAAGGGTCTTTGGTAAGATTCTGTGGAAGCCAACTGTGGCCAACCTAGGTCAGACATGGAATTTACTGGAATGAGAGAGTGTAGCTAACTGCTTAGACCTGCAATAGGACAGGTTCTTGAGAGACTCCAGGGAATAGGCCAGATGACTAGATAGCCTTTCCAAGTCACTCCCTTTTGAGTGAAAAAAACTCTCACCGTTTTATCCAGTCCTTGTGTGACTCTGCTTAAGATTCAAATTCCAGGGGGAATGAAGGGTTGGCTTTGTGGGGTTTAGGAGAGGTGTGGGGAGCTTGATGGATTTACCAGGACTGCATCCAATAGAGGGAAAGTAGTTTCTCAAATAAAACGAGGAGATGAGGGGGTGGTGCTGGACAGGGAGAAAAAAATAACAGCATTCCATACCAGTTCATTTTCATGGAAAGTATATCCCACAGTTCTACTGACATAGACTTTGAACACTGGGGGTCACCTACACGGTCATGCTTCAGTTTTTCATATGGCATCCCTGACCAAGACAGGACTTCTCCAGTAACAGGGATCGCTTTCCTTACCCAGCCAGTCCAGCCTTTTAATTTTTCCTTCAGAATCTTCTGGATATTAAAAAATATATATTTGCACCTATTCCTTTTTATGAGCTGAAGTCTGCCCATTTCTATCCTTCTCCCTATCCCTCAGAATTTTCCAGAACAAATTAATTCCTTCTTCTATAGGATAGTCCTCTGAGCTTTGACCCTGTGCCTTTACCTGAATTCTGCCCTCCCCACCACACAGTCACTACAGTACAATGCCTCTCACTGGGCAGGGCTCACATTACTGCTCATGTGTACCCTTCCATGTGGCCTTTTGGTGTTTTCTAAGGTTTGCACCTGTAGCTCTCCCTGGCTCTGCCCAGCCTTGACTGGTTCGTGTGCTCCAGCCCACCTCTTCCAACGCCTGCTGCCAGTGAACCCTCCTTCCCCAATACTCTCATCCTCTCTTGCAGTCAAAGGATGTTGGCTTTGCCATTAGGCAGTTCTTGTTCTAATCTGGCTCTACAGTTTACTCTTCATATTTCCAGAGAGTAAATGCCTAAACTTTCCGAAACTCAGTTTCTTGATCTGTAATATGATTTAATGCAGACCTTTAGTGGGTTGCTCACGAGTTGTACAGGATGACAGACTTAAGACAGTTTTCACAATGCTTTGAAACTAGGTGCTTAACAGACTGCAGTTATTCTTTTAAATATTGATTTTATAATTTACAAAATCACAAAAGTGATACTGTATCTAGTTTTTTTAAAAAAATCAAGCCATAAAGCAATACAAATGAACGTGAAAGGTCAAAATAAAAAGTGAAGAATCTTTCTTCTCTTCCTCATCTCACACCCCTCCCAAAAATTAACCACTGGTATACAGTCTTCCAGAAAGTGTACAGTCCATACCTATCTCCTTATCCACAAACATGTCTTGTTTGTTCAGTGTAGAATATGACTGAGACAACTTTTCAGTCCATGTTTATATCTCTGTCTTGTCCCTTGTGATGGCTGCATAGTATTCCATAGCGTGTATATGCCATCATTTATTTAACCATCGCCCCTTTGAATCACATTTAAGTTTCCATTCTTTTGTACATGTGTGCATATTTCAGAAAGATCCACTCCTAGAATGGAATTGCTATGCCAAAGAATTTACACATTTCACATTTCAATAAATCTTAATAAATTACTTTTGAAAATAAACTTACCAATTATATTCAGACCCACAGTATATGAGAGGTGCTATTTCTCTACATCCTCACCATAACTTGATATTATTAACATTTTTCATGTTTTGTAAACTGTATGGACTGAAAATGGGATGTGGCAGACAGCTTTATGTTTTGCTGATTACCAGTGAGGTTCACTATCTTTTCTTGTGTTCAGTGGCCATTTCTATTTTTAGTCTGCAAACTGCCTTCTGAGATCATTTACTTATTATTTTGATTGGGCCATTTTTTATTTACTGAACTGTTGAAGCTCTTTACATATTATTTGTAGTAAGCCTTTGTCTCCTATATAACAAATATTTTCCCCCAGTATATCTCCTATCTTTTAGCCTTGCTCAGGTTAACTTTTCCAACCATAAATTTTTAAATTTAAATTGAGAATATTTCTTTTGTTTTCCTTTTGTTTTTCTTGTGTATTGTTTAAGGCTTACCTATCCCAAGAACATATTGTCTTATAATAATATTACAGTGTTTTTTTAAGATTTACGTTTTTAGTCCATCTGAATTTATTTTTGAAATGGTATAAAGTGGTGCATATATTTAATGGATAGCTGCTGATTTAAAATGCCCTTTTACTACATACTAAATTCATACTAAATTATACACTTGCATCCATTCCTAGGTTCTCTGTTCTCTTCCATTGAGTTATATAAATATTCTTGCATCTGTACCCAAAAGTATTTTAATTACTATAGCATATATGATATATTGTATGAATATTCTATATGTATTACATATGTACAATATGATATATTATAATATATATTATATGTAGACATATATTTCACATGTAATCTGCATATATGCACACACATTCACATTTGGAGGTACTGAGAAAGGGCTGTGGGATTTCAGAGGTGAAAGAATTTGTTTATAATATCAGAAATTAAAGAACAGTTTGATGAGTAGTAGGCATTTGAACTGTACCTTGATGTAGAAGTTGGTCGTGACTGACGAACCACAGTACCTTCCAAGAAAAAGGAATTGCTTTAACAAAATGACAGAGGCAAGAAAACATAGGTTATGACTCTGGCCACCACCAACCCGTAAGAGCAAGTGTTATAGCTTGGCTGGAATATAAAGAATATTTGGAAAAGAAGTTGTTGGAAGTAAAGTTTGGGGGAGTCAGACGGGGCAGGATCATAGAAGCCCCAAGGGCCAGGCTAGGCAAGATGAACCATCTTGGTTCTGGGGGCAAGAAGGAGCCTTGGAAGGGTTTAGCGGTGGCATGGCCTTACCTGTGTTTTAGAAAGATGATGGGTAGGCGGTAGACTCGAGGGAAGCCAGAATGGAGACAGGAAGAACAATCAAGTCACTGTTGCAGAGTTTTAGGCAGAAGATGAAGAGGCCTAAATAAATTGTAGTCAAAGGAAAGTTTCGGCAATATTTTTGGTCAGCATTTTCTATTTTCTTCCTAATACACTGTATTAAAAGGACTGATCGGGGATTGCAGAGCTAAATCTTGTATTTATGCAACAAACAGAGTAGAAAAGGTGACTCCCCCCCCCCACTTTTTTTTGGCCCTGAGAGGCCTCCAATGTTCTTAAAGTATTAAAAATTGTGCTGTCTGACTATATCTGAGTATCCTTGTAACAGATGCTCTTTTAGGAGAGCAGCTCTGGCCAGGGCCTTCCATCTTGTGCAGGATTTCTCAACCTTGGCGCTGTGGACATTTGGACCAGGTAGTTCTTTGTTGTGGGGAATGTCCTGAGCATTGATGTTCAGTAACATACCTGGCCTCTAGATGCCAGTAGCATCCCCCAGCCAGTTGTAACACCAAAAATGTCACCAGACATTGCCAAATGTCCCCTGAGGATCCCCTGTTTAGAGGGCTCTTGAGCCAAGTTCTCTCTCCCGGTGGATTGGTAGCAGTTCCAAGAGGCTAGTAAAGCTGAGATGGTGGAAAGCACTTGGGCTTCGGTGTTGGGTACTAACCCAACCCCACTACTTACTAGCTTTAGGTCCTTGGAAAAATCACATATAAGCTCACCAAGCCTCAGGCTCCTCGCCAAGAGAGCAAAGATAATGCTGACTACTTGACTGGATTGTTTTGAAGATGAGTTGACATGTGTATAAAGAGATAAATGCAGTGCTTGGCACACTGTAGTTCTTCAATAAATATGTGCTGACTCAGATGCAGTTATCCTCATTGCTTCAATGCAGTTTTTCTTGATATAAAGGGAGACTTTTATCTTTGCTGAAAAATGCTTTAAAATGCCCAACCTAAATCCTAAGCTTCAGGGTCTTGCTCCTTTTTTATGTAAGGCACAGAAAGAAAATTGAACTGGTAACCAGTAACCCAGGGTACAAGTCCCTCACCAGTCAACATGGGAGAGCTGCTTCCATGTCAATATCTGCAATGATATTTTTCTGAGTAATGCCATAGCAACCCAGAACAAACCCTCCCCATGGCTGGACTGCTATGGCAGTACCATTAAGATCAGAGCCTCTGGAGTTTTAAGGATGAGAATGTGAAGAGCTGCAAGCAGTGGGCCTTCACTCTACCCATGAAGATTTCAGACGGTAATTTCTCCTCAAGTTTAAAGTGCACGTGGCTGCTCTTTTCCCCACTGTCTTCTCTCCCTTCTAACTCCTCTTCTCTCTTTACCAAGACTTGATTATTTCTCCTCCACATTCACTCTCTGCCTCTCACCATCTGTGGAAAATTTAGCTTTTTGATTATAAATCCCATTCCCTGCTTCTCTCTCTTTTCCATATCATCTCCCTCTCTACCTCTCAACATCTTTCTCTTAACTTCTCATTGCGTATCTAGTATTTACTTATTAAAAAAATTGTGCTCCCTGTTCATAATTTTCAAAGTAGAAAACATTGAACATTAAATTAAACATTGAACATTAAATTAAATTTCTTTCCCTATTTTAATCACATGTGAATTAGACGTAAATTTAAAAACCTTCTGGACCCCTAAGTAGAAAGATTTCTAGAACTCTTGACACACCAACTTCATATCTTTCCCTCATCACTATCCTCATAGAAATCTATTGAGATTGCTGTAAGTTTTTCTTAGCAGCTGGTTTATGCAGAGATGGAGGGATTAACGTGCAAGTATAGGAAAAACACTGGGTATTTAGAGAGCACTGTTGTTTCAAGTATCTCTGGAGAGCTTGGTTACCCTTAAAAGACTAGAAGTGGAATCATTAACACTCACCTCAGCGGGATTCCTACACAAAAGGAACAGTTAACCTCCCTCCCCTCCGCCCCTGCCCCCATACAACGACCCTTTCCTTCCACTTCCTCATTCCTTTAGTTCCCTTTGAGCCAAACATCCCAGGACCCTTTGTCTCTTTGACAACTGTCCTACAGCTCCTGATGTACGTGGTGCTGGAAACTGAGGGCTGATAATTATCTTGGACAGAAGCCGAAGAAAACATCCTTTTGCACATAGTAGGCACTCATGGGATTGAATGGAGGCCACAGTTACCCCATAGCTGGGGGCAGAATTTGTATCTTGAATCAACTCTTGGTGATTTAATCTTTAGTACCTTGTATAACATGTATACACACCAAATAAACATGACATAGAAGGATTTCAAAGAGGCACCAGCTGTTTTCATAGGTTGATCAAATAAGGATGAAAAATAAGCCAGGGCAATAGTTTAGTGAAGTTTGCTCTGGAAAGTGCCCACCAGTTTCCTGGGAAATTTTACTGGCCTGGACCTGGTCCAGGACTTGGGTGTTTCTGTGGAGACACCCCCAAACCTTATAGGAAAAGAAACTCAACACACAACCAATGGAATAGGCATATGTACAGGAACTCCCACTCCATTTTTGGAACTCACGCTAGATATCCCTCCTTTTGTGAGTCCTTCCTCATTGCTCAGAGGAGAGTACTTTGATTCCTTCTCTTTGGTCTCATGTTTATTGCTCCTAACATGCATTGTAATAATCCCTTTTCTTGTCTCTCCCCGTTCCTTGATGGCAAAAACAAAATTTTGTCCTTTTCTGTATCTACACAGGGTCGACACAGAGTCCATCCCAGACCAAGACTAATAAAAAATTAAAGTCCTCTATGGAGGTCCAAATCCCACCCACTGCCTGTTTTTGTAAATAAAGTTTTATTGGTACACAGCCAGGCTCATTTGCATACATGTCATCTGTGGCTGCTTTCCTGCTACAATGGCAGAACTGAGTGGTTGCAACAGAGAACATATGACCCTCAAAGCCTAAACTATTCTCTATCTAGCCTTTTGCAGAAAAAGTTTATCAACCCCTGCACTATGGCACCCAGCCAGTTTGAGTCCACCAAACCATTGCCACAAGAATGTTAACTAGAATTGGGGAGGCCAGAGAGCGTCCATTCTGTCTTCTCTCATGAAGACCTTATCTTTTGTTTCAACACCAGGAACCCATCTCACCTTTTCTTTTTCCACATTTGGTTTTTGTCCTTATTTTTCACTCCTCCAGGGTATTTCTTTGATATGTTTTTCTTTCATTCTAGTCATGGAATATGGTTTATCCACTAAATATTATTTTTGAAGTATGTTTTATGTCATAGTAAATAATACTAATAACACCAAGTGAAAAAGAAAAATGTACAAATTTACATATAGTCTAATTCCAGCTAATGTTTTCAAAAAGCAAAGTTTGAGGACAAAAAGGAAAAAAATGTACTACAGTGTCAGGAGTGACTGCTTCTAGATAGCTAAGCTTGGGTGATTTTCACTCTTTTCTTTATACTTTGATATATTTACAATAATAAAGAATCTATCACATTTGCCAAGTGTCTCTGATTTAAGCAGTTCTGATTTCAGTGCCTCTGTTATTACATAGACACTGTCTCTAATAGGCCCTCCCACATTGCTACATGTTAGACTCACTAGTAAATCCTACCTATGATTCATCTGCATCATATTTGTGAAACTGCGTTGGATAAAAGTGATGACTGTGTATGTGGAGAATATTGTTAGCTCCATGTTTTTGCAATATGGAAAAAAAAAAAATCAGGTCATCCCCAAAGTCGAATTTGTGATGTTAATTCTGTTAGTCAAGTCTGTTCATGAAGACAGATTCCACTTTTTCAGTTGGTTTCTTTAATTAGTTTTTTTTTCTAATCCAGACCTCTACTTTCTGTCAGAGGCTAAAAGAGAAAGTAGCATGTACAGTTTTGGTAAAGTGTAAAGACATTGGGGCATGGTGGGTGGGTTCCAACTCGGCTTTGCTGCCTCCAAACCATGTGATCTTGGGAGAGGCAGTCCAGCTCTCAGAGCCTCAGTTTTCTCATCTGCAAAATGGTGTTACTAACAACTCACTGGGTTACTGAGAGGATTAAAGAGAGCAGTTTTCATGTAAGCACTTACGTCAGTCTAGTACCCGTAGAGGCTTGATAAATTGTCTTTTATGAAAAGAAAGAAATGCGTTTAAAACCAGTGAAAGCACTTGTTGTGGAAGGAAATGCAAGGTGCTGCAGTGGAAGAGCCCCAGGAGGACATGATACTTCCTGTCTCTCTGACTCAGCCAGAAGCAGAAAGAACCTTCATTCACATGCTCTGCTAGTTACACTCCGTAGTCTGTTTGAATAAAAAGCACTGAAAGATGAGTCAAGGGACCCAGGCCCAGCGTTGCCTCTACTTTGCTGTGCAATCTTAAATGTGCCCTTGTTTGCGCATCTGTAACATGAAGGCTTTAGACAGGAATCTCTGTGAGGTTTTAAATTTCCCATACAAAGAGGCTGTGGACTCATTGACCACATAAGCCAATAATTTTTTTTTAAATGTCACCTATAGAACAGAGACATGCAACATGGGTACCACACTTTACAGTTTACCACATGCTTTCATATCCGTGATCCTCAGAACAGTCCTGGGAGATGGGAAAGGCAAGTATTATGATCCCATGAAACAGAGAAGGAAAAGAGGCCCATGGGCACATAGCTAGCAAAGGATTAAACCTGGATACGAACCCAGGTCTGCCTAATAGCAACTTTTGCGAACTGTCTACTCTACCAAGAATACATTTCAATGCTCTGGTTTACTGACCCTGAAGACCTTACATTTCCAGTGAATCCTGTATTAGATTACCCACATGTTTTTTGGTTTGATTGTAGGTCTTCCTCGTTTTGCTCTAGGATTTACCTTGTTCTGGGAAATTCATTTGTACAGCGTCATCTGTATAATGTCCACAGTCTAGATTTTATTGAAGGGGCACATCTAATTGAGAGATGCTCCCACAGAGCGCGGCCAGTACCATCAGAAGCACGGAGGGTAGGCTCAGCAACAGCTCTTCGTTCCATGGCCTTGGGAAGCTGGAAGAGGGTCACTTCAAAGAGCACTCCCACTGGGTCTGTACGTGGGCAAGGCAGCTGCTCGGGTAAGAAGTAGCCGGGACTGGAGGCTGAGTACTGGGCCACTTGGGGCCACCTACCTTCTGGGACCCTCAGTGTCCCCACGGGCACATCTATAATATAAAATGCCCAACCATCTTATCCTTGACTTTAACCAGTTGGCTCAGATATCTTTTCCTCTAAGAAGTCTTCCCTGATTCCTCCAAACAGGATCGTTGATCTTCCCCTCTATTGCTACATCACAGTCTTTGTCTACTGTGTTATCTACTTATCACATGTATTATTATTATATGTTTACTTATCTACCCTTCCCACTACACAGTGAGCTTCTTGAAGGCAGGAACTGTGTGATTTTTTTCTCTCCATATATATTTTTTTCTGTCTGAGCGATTCAAGTCCCCTAGACATTCAGACTTCACGTTTGCAATATTGTATCCTGACAGCATCTTCACAATGAACCTCAAAGACCTTACAGGACCACACCTAAGCCCTGATCTCTCTGAGTTTCCACACTCTCTCCCCATTCCTCATTCCTCTGTAGCCTCACTGGCTTCCTTGCCATCTGGCACACACAGGGCACACTCCTGGCTTGCCTCTTTGAGGGAACTCTTCTCTCTTTCCAGAAATCTCCTTCCCCAGAAACCTCTAGGCCAACTTCCTCGCCTTCTTCATGTCTTTGCGTTGCTCTCACCATCTTAACGACACCAACCTTGACCCTTTATTTAATTCTGCAGCCTACTTGCCAACATTCCCAGCACCCTTCCCATGCTCAACATTCCTTCTCTTCCACAGCAGTTATCACCTGCCAACATACAGCTTGGTACTGTGACTTTTATTTACCATCTGTCTCCTCCTCTGGTATGTCAGCTCCATGAGAGAAAGGCTCTTTGCCCTGTTCACTGGTATATCCCATGTCCCTAGAAAAGTGTCAGGCACATAGTAAATGCTCACAAACAGTTGCTAAATTGAATTAAATCTGTCTACTTTTTTTGTTGTTGTTTTTCTTCTGCTCGAGCTATTTAAGATCCCTGGAACAGTCAGGCTGAGCTCTTCCAATATTTGGGACCTAACATTTCTGCTCATCACTTTGACTCTCCCCTGGCCTTTGTGTAGGCATGACCTTAAAGATGTCGAGCCCCATGGTATAGCTTTGCCCACAGGAAATGATGAGTCCTTTCATAACACAGATCTCATCAAGCTATTCTACAGGAAGCTCTTTTGCCTTTTGAAAACAATCATGTTTCTTCTTATGCAACAGTTCCAAAACTGAATTTTCAAAAACCTGGAGGCGTGATAGGCCCTCTGGAAGGTGGGATTGCGCTCCCCTTATTTGGAGAGTACCGGACTGGAGAAGAAACCCCTTTCTGTGGGCTCATCTTCCCCCACTTTCATTGTCTTTCCACCTCCATGAGTCATTAACTGTGCTAATCACAACTAAAACAAAGCTAATAATTGCTTCTTGGAACGTTGTGTAACACCATGGAATGTTGCCACGGGCCTCTGAGAATGGCCCCTAACTCTGCTCAGAGTAATTTCTCAGGGATTTTAACTCAGTCGGTCTTTAAGCTGAATGTTTATCATTTTCCTTTTTATTGTTTCTGGCTCCTCCCCTGCCTTTGAAGTTTCTGAAATCTTTAAGCACTTGGCTGGTCTCTATACACCACAGGTCTTCTCCCTCAAAGAGGGCACCTGGCCAAGAGAAAGGAATCGGAGCTCCTCTCTTGGCTGAGCCCGTAAAACAATCAGATTGCTCCGCAGCCTGCCATTTGAAACGTGAGCTGTGCTAAAAGTACAGATAATGCCGCGTGTTCCAAAGAGATTAGAATATCCCAGTGGGATTTCGGGTGAATGGAGAGGGAGAGTAAGCAAGTCCTCCACACACAGTGTAACCCTCTCTTCTCCAGAGTGCATCGTCTACAGGGAAGGCTAAGGGCATAGACCTGCTTCCTCGCTTTCTCATTACCACTCTGATTTGTGAGGTGTTACAGGAGCTTACAGCTGGCCATTCTTCATGAAGCTATTTCCTCGTTCTTTTCTGTGCCATTTGGTAATTTCCATCAACAGTTTTCCTTTCCTTGGCCTTGATAACCCCAGATCCTGATGGGGATGCTATTGCCCTTGTTATTTTCCCCCAAAGTAAGGAGACTTTTCTTCCCCACCTCCCACCCCTCGCAGGGGTTTCAGCTCTTTTGATAATTTCCAAGAGAAGGGATGGGCTTCAGCCACTATTCCATAAGGAGACAGCCCGGCTCAGGGCCCAGAGTGAGCGTTCGTACTGAAGAGAAAACAGATCGTATATTGGAAGCTAAGTTCTCTTAATATCAGAGCCAAAATAGGCTGTATTCTTTCAAAGACTCATTCAAACATGAGGAAGTTAAAAAAAATTGAGGTGACTGGGTTCACCTGACTCCAATGTCAATTTTTTAACACCTTTTTTTCACTTTCTTGGCCTATGCTTGTTATCCCTTCTACACTGTCCAAGGAGCTCAACTTCTCCTCCCATCGGACCAGCACCACCATGATGAAATCCGTGTACGTGATAGAAATGACAGTATGAAGCAGCCTGCAGATAGGGCCAGGTGAGGCAAATGGGGGTGGGTCTCAGAGAGTCTCACTATGTAGTGTGAGAGAAGATATGGCAGGGCCAAGCCTACGTGTGATGTGTCCCAAACCTCTAGTAATCAATTTTGTGTAACGAAAGCTGGGTAGACAGCACAATTGATGAAACTCCAGCTACTGATGAAAGAGGGAATCATTTTCCTGCCTATTTGGTGAGTTATAGAATTCTGAACCTTTAGTTTGTCCAGCTTCAGTCCTTGTCACACTTTAGCACGGGAAGTTATGAGGATTGTACCAAATGTCAATGAATGGTTTCTCGTAGGGAAAAAGAAGCAAATGCCACAGTGTCTCTGCCAAGCTCACGCTCTAGTTAGTTATGGAATCACTGATCTCCTGAAAAGATCGCCTGGTTGATTACCTCTCTCACCCAGCTGCAGTGTTCCTGATCTGAGTCCCTCCTGTCTCTGTTTGGATGTTTTTGTTGATGGTGAGCTCTGACACCCAGAGGCAGCCAAGTCCATAAGCATACATACTATTTCTTTGAGCCGTTTGGATTATTAGAAATGTGTCAGGATGTGGTCTGAATGCCTACTGAATTGATAGCTGTCTCTTGAAAAACATCAGAATCTCATGGGCCCCATTATTTCCTAGGAATTCCTGAGGAAAACTTGCATACTCCACACATTTGTGACTTCTTCCAGCTTCCAAAGCTCAAAACAGTAGCTGCTGTAGGAGTTATAGGACACTGTGCATCAACCAGACCCTCAACTACTCCAGGCTACTAGCTGTTCTCTCTCTCATTCTCTCTCTCTCTCCTAATTCACTGTGAGTCAAAGCACCAACTTTCTCATAGCTCCTAGCAGAGAATTCTCTCAACATCCACAGTCTGCAATCCCATCCTAGGGATTCCTGCCTCACTCCCAACATGGGAATGGAAAGAATCAATTTTATCCCTCCAAAGAGAGCTACAAGATCCCCCTACTAATCAGGCCCCCTTTATGCCATGAGAAGAGGCTTACCATAGTTAAAATTGCTTGCATGAGTGTGTGTGTGTGTGTGTGTGTGCGCACACACACACACACACACACCCCATTTCAATATGAAGCATTTGGGTTCATTCATTGCCTTAGGTCAGTTTCCCTAGAAGCAGACCCTGAGATCACGATTCAAATGCAAGTGATTTATTAGGGAAGTGTTCCCAGGAGAACTTAGAAGAGGAGTGAGGGAAGTGAGATAAGGAAGAGGAAGAAGGCAAGCAAGGGTGCAATTGCAGGCAAAGTCCAGCCTCAGCCTGATCCCACAGGAGGCTCTGGAGTAGAAATTACACCTGAGCTTATCAAGACTCAAGGCCAGGGAGCTGAGTGTTCAGGTTGTTCCCTCCAGTCAGTCATTGGCAAAGGGCCCCCCCAGCATGGTGTAAACCCCTGGGTATTTCCAGCTCTTGGAGCTGTTGGCTCCAGTGGCTGCAGCGGCCCAAAGGTAGCATCTGTTAGAAACAAAGACACCAGAAGCCAGGGAAGGGGTGCAGAAAAATGTAAAAGGGACCTGAGGGGATCTGAACAGAACATCAACATGTCCACTCATTCACCCACATCACCCCCAATGAGTTTGCTTGGCCCTAGACTTTATGTGTCTCTAATGTAACTTGGTATCTGTACTGTAAAAAATGGTCAACAAACTTTTAATGGAGTTCTCAGGGTAGGGTGGGACTGGGAAAGTTCTGCCTCATCACACACCCCACTGAGTAGATATGATGCAGTCTAGGTCCATAGTGGCTTTTTAGTGTACATTCACATTTTGATGGACACTGTTCAAGTAAATCTTTTGAAGTCACTTTATAGAGGCTACTGTGAAGTCTTGTTTGCTGAGCCTCTGTGTGCATAGGAGCTTGGTCATGTCCCCTCCTTCACTAGAGTCTTCCAACCAGCTGCCTGTCAAGACCAGTCGAATCACCTCCCCAAAGACGCTAAAGACTTTTATGAGCAAATCTGGAGCCTGTCTCCCAGTTGTGCATTTCCTGGCATCTCTTGAAAACAGTGCTTGTGTATATGCAAAATCAGCCACATAAAACTCCTCTGCAAAGACAAATACAAACTCAAATTAAGCTGCTTATACTTTCTTTACAGTAAACAAACCAAAATCTAGAGAACTGTTAAATTAGGTCTTTATCTCGGTGGGTATATTTTTATTTAATTTTCCAATAATAACTACTAGACCCCTGGTGCTCTATCATTTTACGCCCAAGAACCTAGAACAGGACAAGGGAATCTCAGGGCACTGCCATTTCAGTTTTCACCAGAGTTTTAATGGCCTAATTAGGTTCTGGGTTTTTTTTTTTTTTTCTTTCACTCTCTTTTTATTTCCTCCCTTGAGTAAATAAAAGCGTATGTTCCTTTCCCCTTCTTATATCACCAAAAAAAAAAAGCAGGTGAGAGAAAACCCCAAAGAGCGAAGCTCTCATGTCAAACCAGTCCATGAGAGTTAGATTCTCATGTCTCTGAACAGAATTCATCCTGTTTCCTCTGACACCCTCTCTAATCCCTGGCACATGGCAGGAGGCATTAAGTAAGAGTGGTTCTCAGTTCCTCTCTCCTTCCCTTTCTGTGACGCTGGCCCTACCAAATTCTTCCCCCTTGCTCTCTCCCAGCCCCTGCGTCTTGCCTTGAGGACTTGTTTCACTGCTTATCTGGTTGTCCACTGCTCCCACGGAGACAAAAAAAATGAATGAAGCCACATTTCTGAGCACTTACTATGTACCACATAGCACCTACCACCCATCATCTTATTTTAATCCTCACGGACTCCCCTGTGAAGTAAAATTGTTTCCCCCAGTTTGGATACAAGACAACTGAGGTACAAAGAATGTCAATGACTGTTCTAAGACTATGCAGTGAGGAAGAGAGCAGAAATTGACACTGAGCTCACGTTTGGCTGTATCTACGTCTAATAACTCCTGTCCTACCCAGTTCCTCTTCCCTAGAATATGCTTTGGGTCTTCAACCGCCATGTTAACACTACAGAATGTTAAGTATTTCTGAGACTCCACATTGGTAATACAGCTATGAAAAACTCTGATTTTAAGCACATAAAAATCTATAAAGAAAACATCAAGAGCATATACTTGGAAAAAGAGAAGTGACATCTTCCTTCATTCAGAAATGCCTGTAATCGACCAGCATTATTGTCAGCCCTGAGTGAGACCGAAAGAACTCTTGTTTATGACTTCCACAGAATGATTTTGTAATACAAGTTTTTAAAAACATTTTTAATATACTGTTCAATCAAATGACAATCGCTATGGCTTGCAACTCAAAATGTCACGGTGGTGAAATACTCATTAGTCACCTGCTATAAGTTCAATGGAATGTGTCTGTGAAAGCAGATAGTCTTGTTAAGCAGTCAGGTCACATAATGTACAGACTCACGCTACGACACTGTCATCAGGAGTAAGGCTTAGACTGTGTCTTTCACAAACCGAGAAACTGGTTTCTGGAAGCCTGGCTTTTCAATGAACGCTCTTAAAAGCCGAGTTAATGTGTTTCCTACTGTTATAACAACGACATGTGAGTCACATATGTGGTTTCGAGATTCCTAAGCTGGGACTGAGAAGCTGCTGATGTAATCAGAAATAACCTCTGGGTCTTTGAGACTAGAAGATTCAGGAGGAAAACTGCCCAGCTGAGACATTTGCTGATTTTCATGAGTGCTATCACAAGCATTCCAGCATTTCAGTCTCCTTGGGAAATTATTCATTAATACTCTATTTTCATTTGGAAAATGTCTTTACTACCAAGACAAATATTTCCAGGATTTGGCTCACAAACTTATCTTAACTCACTGTCTGGAGGTAGTTTGCCATGGGGGGAAAGAACCTGAAGTTGTGTCAAGCAGATTCACATTTAAGTTCCATCTCTGCCACTCACCAGCTGTGTGATTTCAGATAGGTTACTTCACCTCTCTGAGCCTCGATTCTCTAATCTGGAAAACGGGGAAATTATTTCTACCTCACAATGTTGTGAGAATAAAGTTAGATATAGCACGGCATCTGGTAAAACAATAGGGAACAACACAGACAACCAGGTATTTGGACCCAGTCTTGCCCACAAGTAACCTGGCTTGATCAATCCTCTGAATGTTGAGCCCTGTGTGGCCAAGATAGGAACCTGTACTAGTTCTGGGCGCTTCAGACCTTGCTCCTCTCCCTAATCACAGGCTTCATTCAAACATTCCCCAGGGTTTCACAGGAAGCAAGTGGAAAATGAGAATAAGGTGGGAATGGAGGTGGTGGTGTTGAGCCAGCTCTGGCGAGAACCATCTTTCCTGTGGGAATGCACTTGTCACTCATTAAGATCGCAAAGCAGCAGAAGTATGTGAGTGAGAATTCTGACCTTCAGAATTTCTGTAAGCAGCCTCTTTGCTTTATAATAAGAAGGGGGGTGTCAGCTGTGAAAGAAGAAGATCATGGAAATGCTGCGATTGCATGTGGGCAGAGATCATGGTAGAGGAGGAATCCTAAGTCTTCTGAGAGCTGTGGCTGATTCATTAAGCAGGAAAGAGGAGGATGCTTGGAGGGTGTTTCAACCACCCAGAAGAAGGGACCATGAAGGATTTGCGCTGAGGACCGCATTGTAGCACTTGTATCCTCAGTCTTCTTCCAGTTTAAAAGCTTTTCCATATATACCATGTATTTTGAGCCTCACCTCAACACTATGAGTCAGGAATCTCCTTTGAGAGATGAAAAACTTGAGGCACAGAAACCCTGTCTGACCTGAGAATTCTCTGCAAGATCACACTGGAGAAATAGCTGCATGTTGCCTCTGTGGGATCAGTGTCCCTTGGTTTATATTTCTTTCTTAATTGCATCATGAGCTTGGATTATATCCTGAAGATCTGGGAAGGGCAAAGGATGTTATCCAGTTTATAAAGTTTTCTCATGGTTTACTGGTTCTATTCCAAAAGAAGTAAGAAGGGAAAAATATAAAAAATGATACGGTGCCTTAAAATTCTGCAGGGAGGGGCTTCCCTGGTGGCGCAGTGGTTGAGAATCCGCCTGCCGATGCAGGGGACATGGGTTCGTGCCCCGGTCCGGGAAGATCCCACATGCCCCGGAGCGGCTGGGCCCGTGAGCCATGGCCGCTGAGCCTGCGCTTCCAGAGCCTGTGCTCCGCAGCGGGAGAGGCCACAACAGTGAGAGGCCCGCGTACCACCAAAAAAAAAAAAAAAAAATTCTGCAGGGAAACACAAAGGCATGGAGTGGCTATGCTCTTAAAAATTTGTTTAAAAAAAGAAAGAAAATCTTTAAGACGCAATAAGCATTTTTATCTTATCAAAGACCGATGTGCAAATGAGAAATCACTTCCTCTTTCTAATAATAATAATAAGTTCTTATCATATTCTAGGCAGCCTGTTAAGTATTTACATTCATTAGCCCCTCCACCCAGTGGAATAGATATTACTATTCTTTTTCTTAGAGATGAAGAAGAGGAGACTTAGAGAAGTTAAGTAACTAACCCAAAGACACACAGTTAATAAGTGGCAGAACCAGGGTGTGAACACATTCTAATGCCCTGATGCCAGAGTATGTGTTCTTACTCTTAACTGCCACCTCCCAGAAACTGTACTGGCAGATTCCCCACAAATGTGTGATCCGAATTATGAAAAACAAAAACAAAAACTCTGAGGGAGGAATTATTACTCTAAATTCTCGGATAAGGGGATTCAAGTTCAAAATTCTTTGACTTCTCCATGGCCACACAATGGGTCAGGGGAGGCATCAATATTCAGACCCAGAACTTTTGATTCTGTGCCTAGGGCTGTTTCTCTCTTCACACCTGGCATTGTAATTCTTGATGACAAAGAAACTGGGTTAGTGCCGAATTTATTCCTCCATAAGAAGAAATTGTTCAATCGTACAAAGACTCAAGCAAATGGGACCACCTCGCTCACTGCCAAAATACTCCTTCCCTCAGTGGTCAACCAATATTTATAGAAGATCTAGTATGTCAGGCATTTGAGCACAGAATAAAAGATAGGTCTCTATCCTCATGGTGCTTATTGGGTCCCCAAAATACCTTCATTTCCAGACACACTTTCCCAATATTGATGGAAAAAGAAATCTATCTCTAAATCTCAGTGGTTTCCTACTTACTTTTCCCCGGAAACCCCCATTGCCTTTGACATAGTCTGGCTGCTTTTTGGGGAGCTGTGACCCCAGTGAAGGTGACTGTAGTGACTCTTTTACAAGTACTTTAGAACCCTCCCTCACTAGCCTGGATTAGCAGCTTGTCCTGAGCAACTCTGGCTGTGGTCAATGTCAAGCAGCAACCTCAGAACACAGACAAGCGCCTTGGTATCCTGAGTGCAGACACCTGCACAGCAAGTGGCTTCGGACTTTTCTTGGGATGGCTTGCTTTATACCAGTAGATCATTTCTCTGAGCCCTATGGATGGACCGCCTAACAGGAAGTTCCAGCCTTTCTGCTGCCTGGAAGAGCCACCAAAGGGAGATTTCTTGGAGTGGTGATGAGAGTGCATCTTGTTTGTCCTCCCCGAATGCAGGGAAGGACTGGAAAAGAAGCAATCAGTTGAGATGGCTTGGCCATTAGCAGTTTCCAGCTGACTTTGCCAGACCCAGAAGAACTATGACCTAACCTCTGCTTCAAGGAGACTACAAACAAATGTAAACAATCAGTTTCCAAGGCCAGCGTCCAACTCCTGGTGCCTTGGTCCCCTCTGCGTTGTAATATATATCTCAGTATCCTGGTAACTGCTGAGAAAGTCTCTCAGTTACAATGACCAGTACAGACTGTAATTTCGATAGAAGGCAAGGTCCACGTGTGCACATCTTTTTACAGTTAAAAAGATCCTGCTATTTCCAATACCTCACTCAATACCCATAATAATATGGAAAGGCAAGTTTTGCTGTTCTCATGTCACAAATGAAAAAACTGAAGTACAGAGTTAGCAGCAGAACTGGGGCTAGACACTAGGTCTAGCAACTAATGGAATGATTCTCCATCTGTTGCTTTATGATAAGATGAGATGATTAATATAATAGGAGGAACAGCCTTGAATATTTCTTATAGGGGTTAGAGATTATATAAATAAATTAATAAATGCCTACATGTATATATCCACATCCATCCATCCATCCATACATACATACATACATACATACATATGGCATTTAGCCTTTTGCTTTGTACAAAATAGTCTCTCAGTAAGAAATACCTTTTTTGTTGATGTTGTTGTTTTAAAACTAAGGCAGCATAGCAGAATTGCTGAGCCATGGTTTCTGAACTCAGGTCCACTTAGAATGATATCATGACCTTGGACAAGTTATTTAACCTCTCCAGGTATGTGCTAGTTTCTTTACCTGAAAATGAGAATAATAGTAAAAAAAAAAAAAAGTCTTCCTAAGGCTTGAATGAGAGTTGTATAGATAAAAGATAGGAATTTACTCTCTGGCCACCCTTTGGCAAGGTGGAATTTAGGGGAACTCTGTCTCCTTTCTTGGCTATGTACATGGTGCCTGAAAGATGGAAGAATGTACTCTATTCTTAAGTTCGTAATTATTCACTGAGATGTTAAAATGAAAATATTTCCATTCACAAACAGGAAACTCTTTGCTATCATGCTAAGCATGAGCATTGGACTAGTTTGTAAAGATCGCAGTGGTCTCAGACTCTCCAGAGTCTCCCACTCTCAGTGGTCAATTCTGGGACGACTGTGCACCACCCCATCAGACATCCTGGCACTTCTAAGGATGCTGCTTAAGTCCTGGGCACTTGTGGGACCTGCCACAGCACGCTCCCTCACGCCAGGCTCTGGGATGATAACCTTTGCTTACCTTGTAGGGCCAGTTCTGTCTCCTTCTCCACCCCAAACACTGACTTCCCTCAATAGGTTTCTCAAACAAAGGCCTGGAGGTGGAAGTAGGCATGAGGGTGTCTTTTAGATGCTTTCTTATTGCAGGCCTGCAACACGGAGGCCTTTAATAACTCTGTCAAGAGGGGGGAAGTTTTCTCCAGACACGTTTTTCCAACCTCTTATCAAAAGCAAAACACAAATTAATATCCCAATATGTTTTCCAGCCAATAATAATAATAATAATAAAGAAGGGGGAGGAAGAGGAAGACAAGGGGAGGAGGAGGAGGAGGAGGAGGACGAGAAGAAGGAGAAGAAGAGGAAGAAGAAGAAGAGGAGGAAATAATATATGTAGTGTCAAGTACAGTGCTGCATATTATAAACACTTGGTAAATAGTGGTATAATTACCATGGGATTGAAGTTTTATGTTACTGGGACTGCCCTGTAATGCTTCTGTACTTTCTTTCTGTGCTTTGCTGAAATAGGGGCATGACCGTGGAGTGAGAAACTGTGATATAGAACAAGCACATTGTCAGATGGACAATGACCAGATTCTCCAAAATGAATAGAAATGAGATCATGAAATCTCATCTGAGCTTTTTCTTGATAACCTCCCCTTACTTTCCTCATATAGTTTGGCTTGGCCCAAGAAAGGGGATTTGGCATATATTGATGTTGGGCAACATCATTTGTGTAAGTACAATAAATAAAATGTGAGCAGATCCAAACCAGCAGTACCTTAAAAGAATAATGTGCTCTGACCAAGCAGGATTCATTTCAGAAATGCAAGGATAGTTCAATACTGAAAATATTGATAACTGCATTACATCACTCATCAGATGGTAAAGGAGGAAAAAACCATGATCATCATGAGGCAATTTACCATAGTGTCCTTATTAAACTTGAAATAATACAGAAGGAATAGAAGGATCATTTTTACATGGTAAAGAATATGAGAAGTCAATTTCAGACTTAATAGTTAAACATCAGGTGCATTACCATTAAATTTAAGAACAAAACACAGATGTCCATTATTATCTGTTATGATTTAACATTGTTCTAGAAGTATGTCTGTGAAATAAAGTACAGAGATAAATCTATTAAAAAGGAGATTTAAAAATCAGTTATTAAATTCTGTTCTTAATCCAAAGAAAAAAACTAAGCACTTATTAGAGATTAGAAAACTTACTGGTTACAAATAGATATATGCAAATGAATATATAGAAATCAATAACTTCTCTCTATAACTGTAGTATGTAATTGAAATATTAATAGTAAAAAGGTAAATTAATTTTATAAATTGAATGATATAAACCATCTAAAAATAAATTTAATAATACTATATACAAAATTAGCTCAATATTTGTATAGACCTAAATGTGAGAGCTATAATCTTATAACTCTTAGAAAAAAATAAAGGAATACATTTAAAGTACAGTGTGTTAGGCAGAGTCTTCTTATATATTATACCAAAGCACAAATAACAGTAGAAAATATAGATTTAATTGTATTTGATCAAAATTGAAAACTTTTGTACTTCAAAGAACACTATCAATAAAGTGAAAAATAACCCACATATAAGGAGAACATAGTTATAACTCATATATCTGACAAGGGACTTGTATGTAGAATGTATGAAGAACTCTTACAACTCAATAATAAAATGAAAACCCAGTTGAAAAGATGGGCAAATGATGTGAATAGACATTTCCCTAAAGAAGTTATACAAATAACTAATAAGCACATGAAAAGAGGCTCAACATCGTTCATCATTAGAGACACACAAATCAAAACCACAGTGAAATACCATTTCACACCCACGAAGATGGTGGTGTGTGAGAACTAATTACTCAATTGCCATATCAGGATAATGTCAACAAATAATGCTTAGCTCAATATATGTCTAAAATTGCTATATCAAGAAACAGCATAAATATTTTATTCACAAATATTAATTAAATAACAGTTAAAGTAGTTGAAATATCTGAATATGGGGTCAGAACTGGTAAACAGGGATAGAGCGAGAATTACCATTCTTTGTTATAAGACTTTTAGTTGTATTTGATTTTTAGAAAATCATATTCATGCATTACATAGTTGAAAAATTAAAAATTGATTTGAAAAAAAGGAAAAGAAAGACATGTGCCTCAAGCTCTGTAGAAATTAAGATTCACAAACATAAGCAATTTGAATTTAAGGGATTTAAAAGCCAGTTCCTTACTTCTTGGGTATATGATCTGAAACAAGTCATTCAAACCTCTCTGAACCTTGGCTTAGATGTGACACTCTGACCTATGTATCTTCACCAGACTGTGCTGAAGATAAAATGAGAGCATGGATATAAAGATACTTTTTAAGCTGTGAAGTTCACTACAAATGTTAGCTAACTGCAGCACAAGAAGAGACTAAACATTAACATGTCTATCCAGATAACAAAAACTTGGCTTCCTGCAATTCAGCTCAGCAGTTCTCCATCACCTAGCGCAGTGCTCCGTAGTAGTGGCTCCATTGATATATGCATTATCGTGTACGAATTTCTTGATCACAAGTCGTTTTCTAAGTACTGTGTTCAGTGCAAAGGGGAAGGGGTATGGAATTAGGGAAAGGGGCAGTGTTTGTCCTCAGGCTTGAATGAGCAGTATGATTTTGATACTTATCCGTAGGAGAAATCTCTAGGAATGGCATGAGAAGAGGCACAGAGGTGAGAAATAACAGCAGAGTTTAGAGATCAGTAAATAGTTCTGATAGGCTGCAGGTGAGAGGTTAGCGATGGAAAGAATTGCAGGAGTCCTTGAATGTCAGACCACAGAACTGGACTAAATATGACCTGCAAGAGAGAGCCCTTTAGATTTGAGTGCAAAACTGGGATGTGAAGCAGAGCCAGACTTTGGGAAGATCACTTTGGCTTCCATTGCAAGGATAGATTAGAGTGGAGAGGGCCTTGAGCAGGTAGAACAACTAGGGGGTTATCACATAAGTCCATGGCTGGTGCAACCAACCAAGAGGAAAGATGGGTCCACAGAGTTTCATGCTTCGGAGAGACCAAAGAGAACAGAGCCTCTCAGTAGAACCATTGGGCAATTGGGCAATTACAGTGACATGCCAAATACATAGGTTGATGAGGTACAACAGAAAGTTGGTTAGAAGATTCCCAACACCCTCCTTAAATAAAAGCTTCACCCTGCAATCCTTCTCCTCTGACTTTTGCTAGATTTAGTACCATTTACATTAAAAGGTAATTTATAAACCGGAAAAGTCCCTGGTCAATGTGATTCAGTAGAACAATACCCTTTGGACAGACAAGTCCCAGCTCTGACTCTAAATAATGTGATGAGTTTGGGTGAATTGCTTAATAAACCTGAGTATCAGTTTCCATTTCACTAAAATAGGCATAGTAACCTCTACTCTGTAGGCCTACAGTGTGGATGAGTGATAATACACAGAGAGCCTGGCTCAGACCGTCCAGGCAGTGACTGCAATGACACACCCACTCCTCAGTGATGCGTCCCAGCCTGCAGCCCTCCGCCAGTCCTCCACATTGAGCCCTCATGCTCTCTGCAGTTGAAACCTGTTGCTCTGTTCACATTTTTCTCAGGGAAGGTGTAAAGAAGTTATCATGGCCTTTTCTCAATATACAGCTTTTTAAGTCCACAACCTTCATCTCTGCCTCTCTCTTGACCTTCTGCCTCATTTAATTATGTAGTTACAGCAAACCTAAACCTGTGGCTTCTCTAACCCAAATGATACTTGCATAAGCACAGAGGATTGCTAAAACATGAACCCCCTGCTGCCAGGGGTACCAGTCAGCTGGCATTGCTGAGTCCCCCCTCTGGAGGTGCCCAGGCTTTCTCCGAGAAGTGGCTCCAGGGATGTATTCAGATGCTCAGTGCCCAGGACTCCTCTTTTAGAGCCCATCACTGCCTATCTCCCAAGGATAGACACTAGGCGACCAATTGTGGCTTCCTACCAGTTGCCAGCCCACCTTGTGAATGTCCCTCTTAGTTTGTGAAAGAACCAGGCTGAACACAGAATGGTCCTTGACAGACAACGGGGGAATGAGTCAAGGCAAAAAGCAGAACCGAGCCCTGGTGAACTTTAGTCACCGGAATGGCATTTGCCATTCAACAAACATCTATCGAGCTGTGCTGTGGGCTGCTATTTTCTCACGTGTCGTCTCACCAAATCCTCAGTTATCCCATGAATAGGCATTATCTCCTACTTCCACAGATGAGGAAAAAACCCAGAGATGTTAGGTAACCCTCTGTGAGGCCCCCAGCTGGTAACTGCTAGAGGCAGCATTTGAGCCAGTATCTCCAGATAAGAAGTTGTTTCTTCCATGTCACAGCAACGTCTGCTGCAAGCATGCAGTGTACTAATATATCCTACCTATAGTTATCTGAGAAGATCTTGGGTTGAAGAGGATGAGATTTGGTATCTGAGGTTTGTGCTTTTCTTAGGACAATATTTCCCCAGCTCTAAATGTTTATTCATAAATTCTGTGGTGATTTACTAAATAGTTCCCATGTGCCTGGCATCATGTTGAGTACTGGGAAGTACAGAAAAGACTGGGACGTGGCCTTGACAACACCACACCTTGGAGGAGAGCAGAGGGTATATCTAACCAATGTCTATACAATACGGATAAACACCAGTGAAGCTGTCGGCTCCTGCTTCCCCAGGCTGGCTCTCCAACAACCCATGAAACCTTCAGCTTACAAGTCGAGCCTTACCCTGCCTACTCAGCAGTTTTGTTCATAGTCGAGGAGATGGTACAATAGCAAGTTAGCTCTGAGAGAGCTCCTGCCACTGGTCACTGCCAACAGTGACTGGTGTCTAGTGAGCCTGGCTGTAGCCACTGGGCAGCTCTGTGCCACTAGGCAGTCTGTGCCCCCGGGCTGCTTAAAGAGCACCCCCATCTACAACAAGCGATGTCCACTGATACCCCAGGCATCGCCCCCCACTCCTGACATGAGCCCCATCTCTTGCTTGGACAGATGCCTAGTCTGAGACCTTAGATCTCTTGGTTGGGGTCCTAAGGACCTGTCTCTTTCAAATTGCCTTCTTTCTGAGGCTTGGGCTCTCCCTACCACCCCAGGCCTTTTGTCAATAAATGGAGCTGTTTCCTAAACCTGGCAGACCTGGAGTCAGCCATGCGTGCAGATTGGAGGAATGAAGACACCTGGTTCAGAGCTCGCCTCTGCAGACCCTCCCTGTAGCTCTCAGTGTAGGTTCAGCTCAAGCCCGAAACCGGACACATGGACAGGGGTCTCTTTCAGGTTGCAGATTACAAAAAGTCGGGCTGCCTCAGATACAGAGGTTTTGTGAAAAGATACTTGGGGAAGTAAGGACAGTCCAGAAACTGGAAACTGCTCTGCAGGCCTCAGGGAGCACAGCACCCATGATGCCTTGTGGTCCAAGAAACAACAGCAGCCTGGAATTTTTGTCCTCCTTAGGAGCTGTCACTGGGCTCCTTACTCCAGTACTTCCCTTCTGTTTCCCTTTCTAACTTCAGTTGTTTCTCCCTCTACTCACAGCTTTCTGCACTATATTTACTCTTTTTCACTAAATTTTCTCTTACGTGTCATATTCACAACTTCTCTAGAGAGAACCTGATTGTGTCCCCTTGTCAGCAAATAATATGGAGTTTCCCTGTAGGGCAGATGCTCAAGTCGGATTCTCAAGGCTGCTGCTCATTACCTGATGTCTAGATTCTAACCAGAGAGAGAATCTTTGGTCTAATTCGTTGTCGCTGGGGTAGGCACTTAGAATCAATCTCCCTCATTCATCCCCACTATTCATATCTCATCAAAGATTAGCCTTCTCTCACCTTTTTGTCAGTTACCCAGCCAAGGGATCCCAAAGAATCACCGAGACCCCAGCCTGCGTTGCAGTCCAGCCTAGTTGAATGACCACAATATCATTCATAAAGTACTTCCCTGTTTGTTGTGGGATGGACCCAATGCTGAGAGAAAGAAGAAGAAAGAAGAAGCCATCTGGCTTTTGTCAATTACTGCCCTTCTTTCTGGTTCATCAGGATCCCAATTTCCTGTTTTTTCACCATGTTTTTCATCCATCTCTTACAAAGAAACAAACCTGATTTCTCATGAACTCATTTAGTCTTGGCTTCGATTGTTTTCCCGAGTAACTCACTCCACATGTTTATCCCTCTTGACTGATTCAGTTCTCCTGGAGTATCTGACTGTTTTTCAACAAACATTCCATACCACAATCTACAACCCCGGTGCTGCCCTGGGATCTGGCAGCAGTCTATTGCCAGCCTCATCAATACCATTATCATTGACGGCAGCATTTACTAGGGGGCAGACACCAGGACAGGTACCTTCCAGCCATGCATTGTCTAATCTACATGATCCTAACACAGCAACTCTGGGACGCAGTTGCTCTTATGTCTCCATTTAATGCAGAGAAAATTGAGTCTTCGAGAAGCTGAGTGAAATTAAGAAGTTAAGATCAACTTGAGCCCTTTGGAATTTCCAGGTGACCCACTGAGTGGAAACGGTAGACTGCCCTATATCTTGAATCTGCCTGTTGATCTGATTATGATCTGAGTGCTTTTTCTATGCCAACCTCTATTCAGAAACTACAACATGGTTCCCTCCATAACAATAAACAGGGTTACTTTGAAAGGTTCTCCTCGGACCCTGCCATCCAAACAGCAGCACATACAGTACCACCACAGGCCATGGGAGCACACATGCTAACTCTTCACGGTCCTTTTTATAAACCCATGGGAATAATGGTCCATATTTGTCTGGCACCTCATAGATTGTCCTGCTCTCACACATCTTGTATCTTTACCACAATAATTCTGCGTTTTCATTAAGGGCAAGTATCATTATCCCCATTCATTGTTTCCCTGAACTTATGTACTTATCTATTGCTGCATTAATTCAATGAATATTTATTGCATAACTACCCGGTGCAAGGCTCTGTGCTAATCAACAGAGGCACACCATGTGAATAAGGCTTGTCTAACTCTCAAGAAGCACTGTCTACCAGTGGGAACAATTCCCCAGACAGGCAGGCACTTTACTGAGTGCTCTCACCATAGAGCTGTAACTGAGAGAGCAAGGAACTGTGCCCACGTGGTCAGGATGGTTTCAAAAAGAAGGCAGAATCAGAGGGGCTGGAGTGCACGTGGGACAGCTCGACGTCAGGGTAAGGGATCTGGACTTTATCCTGAGGGTCATGAGACATGGGCTCAGAGCAATGAGAGAAGTTGTCTGAGCTGAAGGGAGTCTCTATAGCATTCTTGTCCTTTCATAAAGGGCAAAGTAATCCAGAAAATCCTCCAGAATGCACAGGCTGGAGGAACTCTGGGAGCAACAGCGTGGTTTGTTGGAAGACATCAGACTAGATGGAGAGGAAAACAACATTTAACGAGAGAGAATCTGCCATGAGCTAGTGTGCTTCATCTATGGACATGGTTTTAATCCCATGTTAGAAATGAGGAGAGATCCAGGAAACCTGCTTTCAGGCCTGGCTCTCACCTCTGGCCATGAGACCTTGGGCACGTTGTTTTATTACTCTGTGGACCAGTTTTATCCTGGATGAAACAGGAGAGAATTGGGGCTTAAGAGAGGGAATACCTGAAACATGGCATCAGATATTCTAAAGGCTGCACACATGCAAGTCTTTTTTGTTTGTTTGCTTGCTTGGTTAGGGAACGCTGACCCAAAACCTCAGAGCATCTGTAGGTCCATTCTAAGACGAGAAAGCTGGAAGTGTACAAAAACGAGGTACAAAGGGGAGGTACAGGGTGGGGGCACAGGAATGAGAATTGGGCCTGGGTTACAGGTGAGATTCTGATCCCTACTTACCTTATAAACCTGGGTATATCTCTTTATTGTGGTCAGATTCTCCACCTATGAAAAGCGTCTTTCCAGAATTGAGTGTCTCTGAGCCTATAAGACAGGGCAGAAGGTAGTAGTTCTGTGGAGGTAAGAGTAAGTGGAGGAGGGGAAAAAAAAAAAAGTCCTGTGCCTGCTCTCCTGCCCCTGCCTCAGCCCTATTTGCGTGATTTTGGAATTCCTTTCTGTTTCATGCAGACCGTGAGTTGCTCCGTAGAGGCTTACAGGAAAGCTGAGGACTCGTTTTCTCTCCACCTGGGAAAGGGAAACCCCCTGTTCCATTTCAAAGAAAAAAATGAACCTCTTCCACCTTTTAAATTTCCTGTTTCGGTGGACAGCATCACCAGCTGGCTAGCTGCCCCAGCTGGACACCTAGCAGTCCTTCCAATTCTCCCTCTCCCTCATCTCCCGCATCAGTCACCAAGTCCTAGGAATTCTACCTCCCTGACGGCGCTCCAAAAGGGTACCTCCCCTTCCTTCTCACTCACTCCAAGTGATGTGGTCTATTCTTCACCTGGTCTGTCACAGCTGTTGCCTAAATGGACTCCCTCTCCCTTCTCACATTTTTACACACTCATACTGTCACAGAGAGCTTGCATTCACTCTGCTGTGCCCATCTCACACCCTTTCAACCCATCTTTAGCTCCAGCCACTGCTGGAGGGGTCTGGGGCACAGCTGCACCACCACCTCGCTCACAGGCTGCCTTGGGGTTTCTCTAACGTTATGAGGTAGGACACCCACGGGTACCTTCTCAGTACCTATGCTTGGGCAAACCTGAAAATGCAAGGAAGTTAACACCCCACAGAGCAATCCTTATCCAATGGGGGAGGGAAGCATGTGGACTAGTGACCCCACTTCCCAGACAGACAATTTTGAAGCACTTTCTATGTGCTCCTCACAAAGGCCGTGTGAGATAAGGATAATTATGCTACTGAGGATATAGGTCCAGGTAGAGGAGACAGGCTCTAGGAAGTTCAGGAGCTTCTGATGCTGGAGGGTATTCCTGCAGGATTCATACAGTCGTGTGATTATTCACATGTCCTCTTTCTCATCAGACCTAAGAGCTTTGGGGGGCCGGGGATTGAGTTTTACACTTCTCTGTGATCCCCTCAAAGCTGAGCCCAGCATGGATTCCAGCACATCCCACCCCCAACGCGGGGTTCCAAGCCTCCTTGCTGCTTCTATAGCTTCTGTGTTTCCCTTTCGGTAATACAATTAACTTTTCTTGCCCTCTTGCTATAACTAATTTAATCCTCCAAGAATCCTATGAGCTTTTGTTGTCATAGTGCGACCATATCGCATTGTGTAATAGCCTCTGGGCCTTTTCTGAGAGCCCCCGAGGGTCTCCAGGGCAGGGTCCTTTTCAGCTTTGCCTCAGCAGCCTCCCTCCCAGGCCCGGGTGTGGAGGAGAAGCGCTGGAACAGTGCAAGAGCAGGGCAGTTGGGACAGGCTCCTTAGGTGTGGTGGCCTGGGGTTTTCCCCAGCTGGGCCCCGGGGCCCTGTGGTCCTGTGTCAGCGTCAGGACTGACCTTCACGTCTCGGACCTGCCTTTGGATCTGGCTTCTCCCAGGAGCCCAGGTTTATAAACAAAAAACAAACAGAGCAAATAAAAACATTACCTCATTGGTGCTTGTGTCAGCTGCTCCAGATGTCTTGGGGGGAGGGGGAGGGGCAGGGGCAGCAAGAGCTCAGCCCCGCCTGAAGTGGAGCTGCAGCTGGGTGCACGGGGGGTGAGGACAGCTCCTCAGGTTTGGGGGTCTGCAGCCGGTGGGGCTGCCTTCACTGGCATCCCCACCCCCGACCTTCCCCTACCAGCTGGCCGTGATGGACGTCTATCACCTCCTGGGCATCCAACTGGCACCTCTGAATCCCCAGAGTAGGCACGGGGCAATTGCTCAGTTTGATAAACGGATCTGTTGAACTAGGTACCGTATGTCCATTATCTCATTTAATCCCATAACTTGTCTGGGAGATCAGGGTTACCAGCCGACGCCGAAGCCCAGAAAGTTAACTAATGTGCTCAGAGTCAGGAGCCAAAAAGTGGAAGAGTGTGGACTTGTCCCCAGGTTATTTGACCTGAGCTTCTGAGCTTGTCCCAGTCCAGCCCATCGAGAAGGTGTGACGACCTCAGAGCTGACAATGAACTTCTCAATCTCCCTCCTCTCTGCCAGGGACATTTATAAGGATACAAGGGGAGACAGTTAAGAAAGTCATCTCGTGTTTTCCAAACCCACATTCCCTCTGTTGCTGAGCTACAGCAGAAAGACCAGTCACCTGAGAGTCAGGGAACCCGGGTTCAAGGCCCGGAATCCGTGGCTACTAACGAGTTCCATGTACCCAGCAAGGGACCTCGCCACTCTGGGCTGCAGCTCCTCTGATTAGGAGTGTGTCTGAGATGAGCCCTGACCCCAGGCAACCCAGGAGCCTGTAATTTCTTGTCCCATATTAGGTGTTCCACATTTTAGAGGAAGCTTCAACACTTTTACCTCTTCTGAACTATCCACAGACATAAAACTTCCATCAACACCACGGGCACAAAAGAGAACAAAACCCAGAGCAAAGGGAGGTTCAGCTAAGCAGCCTCCTCGCCCTGCCCATCCGTATGAATTTTTCTCCCCTCCCAACGATGCTGCAAAGATGCGGAAACTCCAACGAGAACTGTGCTCCATTCTCCTATTTTTCTCATGTGTTTCAGGATTTGGCTCTCTCTACCATTTCATTCTCCAGACGTGATTCAGAGCAGAAGTTTCATTACCTCTTGACTTTTTCCACCCAGTTTGAAAGTTCTGCATGTGGGCCTATTCTGAGGCTCTCTTGCTGTTTATTCAGTAACTAATTACTGCTGGTGGAGGAACAAGTGTAGCCTCAAGGTTGTTGCCAAGACCAAAAGTATCCAATTCTACTGGAGGTAAGAGGAGGTGGGACAGAGGCCAATGTCTGGCTGAGGCCGACAGAACACGGCCATGTTGTGACAGGAAGGGAAGAGAAGGTGGTGCCATGTGGGTGGACGGGCCAGGGGGTGGGGGGAATGGGGTGCCTGCAGAAGAGAAGTCGAGGTGGACCTAGAAGAGAATTTAGATGTAAGGTCATAAGAATCACTTCTCCTCCCCTCCCTTCTGCTTGCTGACATCACATGTCCTGGCTTAACCCCGAATTATAACATGTCTGAAATTGAGGCAGGGGAAGGGGGGCCACAGGTGCTGTCACTGCAGATCAGGCCAAATGAATGGAAGACCTCCATTGCCACAAAAATCCAATTCAATAATTTGATTTGCATTCACTGAATAAACACCTTCTCTGGCTAGGACAGCATTGAGGATGTAGACGTTAATGATTCATGGTCCCCGGTCTTAAAGAACTGACCCGTCAGAGGAGAAGATGGGGAAACAGGCAGGGGCTGAGTGTGAGATGAGGATGGCAAAGTGTTGTGTAAGCTCTAGGTGACACAGAGGGGAAGGGGCCCACTTCCAGCTGGGAGTGTTGGGAAATGCTTCTTAGTAGAGGCGGCATTTGAGATGGGGCTTAAAGGATGAGTGGGGACTGATGGAGAAGGGAGGGCGCTGAAGGGCTTTCCAGACTCTGTACTGCACGACACTGAGCCTGAGCGCCTCCTAAACCATGTGTCCTAGGAGCCTCCCCGGTCTTGCCCTAGTCCCAGTGCTGTGCAAAAGCATGGAAGCGCAGCCCAACTCAGCTGGACTGAGACGCTGCAAGCAACTGCAGGTGAAGGATAAGTGATTAGAACACTCTAGGCTGGTGAGAAAGCAGCGCCTAGGTCCGGAAGGGTCTCATTGTCCGGCTAAGGACGTGGGACTTCATACTCTAGACCCTCCCTGTCTAATATGGTAGTTACTAGCTACATGAGGCTATGTAAATTAATTTCAATAAAATAAAAAATTCAGTTCCTCAGTGGCAAAAGCAATATTTCAAGTGTTCAATAGCCAAGTATGTCTAGGGGCCACTGTATTGGGCGATGCAGATATAGACCATTTCCATTGTCAGATTCCTGCTCTAGACAATGAGAACCACTGAAGGTTTGTAACCTGAGAAGTAAAAGGGTCAGACTTGTGTTTCATGTGACACCTGAGGGTCTGACTGCAGGGGGAAGAGATCACAGACAAGTCATTTGGGAATGTTTGCTGTTACTCCACGTGAGCCTTTATGAATACGCAGAAGAGAAGGGGAATAAGTGCTGTCTTCAAATCAGGGGACCAACTCTTTTCCAGGGCTGCTGCCTTCTGTGGCTGATGGCCTCGAGTTCTCCTTCCTCACTCATTAGGGCCCCGGGCCTTCTCCATGTGTCTAGTCCTCCTGGCCCACAGAATCCTGAGGCTCAGCCGTGTCAGCAGAGACTCAGATCCAGACTGTCTGGAATCAAATTCCGCTGTGATACTTGTTAGATGTATGGTTTTAATGAAAGTTTTAAAACTTCTCTCTGCGGGGCTTCCCTGGTGGCGCAGTGGTTGAGAATCCGCCTGCCGATGCAGCAGACACGGGTTCGTGCCCTGGTCCGGGAAGATCCCACATGCCGCGGAGCGGCTGGGCCCGTGAGCCATGGCCGCTGAGCCTGCGCGTCCGGAGCCTGTGCTCTGCAACGGGAGAGGCCACAACAGTGAGAGGCCCGCATACCGCAAAAAAAAAAAAAAAACTTCTCTCTGCCTCTGTTTTTTTCATGTGCAAAGTGGGGATGATAATGATACCTATACTGTAGTATTATCGAGGATCAAGTGAGATAATTTTTGTAATGCATTTACAGTAGAACCTGGCACATAGTAAACCTCAAAATAGATATAACTTCATGTCATGACCAAGAAGCAGTGGAGTCTTGGGGTTTAGAGCGTGGACTCAATCATTTTTTGAGTATTTGAAACCCAGCTCAGTCACTTTGTAGCCGGAGGTCTTGGAAAATTTATTTCAAGTTCTCTGTGCTTCCATTCCCTCGTCTCTGAAATGGAAAGAGTGCTAGTACCTGCCTCATGAGACTGTTATGAGAGTTCAGTGAAATCATGTATGTAACGGACTTCAAACCTGGCACACGTGAAGTGTCCACAGTGTAACCTCTCTGAGGTGCTGTTAATGTTTTCTTGTCAGTACCGTTGTTACTATACTAAGAGAAGCGAAGAAATGCTCGGATTCTCTCATAGTGGAATAGTCTACTATCCCTGCCCTCAAATGTTGACCCTCTCAAAAGGCAGGGGCAGTAAGAACACTGACTAGGAGACCTTGTTCCTATCTGTTCTCCATGAACCCCTGCAATGGATGCCTTTGTTCTTCCTCTTTGTGTTTCCAGCAGCCTATCCCACCTCATATTCCAAGTTGTTCAGAGTAACACACTAGAAGTAGTTCTTGACAAGTAAGGGAGCTTTGGGGATTTTGAAATCTTTTTTGTTCTCTTCTCAACAAGACTCTTGACTCACTATAGCCAAGTGGAAGATGCCAGAAGCTGGATATCTCCTCTTTGCATTATTGCTCAAGAAATATTTTAATTCTTTCCCAGAGAGAATTTAATTCTTTCCCAAAGACCAACACAGCAAGAAGGAAGCGTGCAGGCGGCCTGGGTGTTGCACCCCACCACAGACCAGAAGTGCATATCCACCAGGCCCTTACCCCCGTCTCAGAGAGCACTCCCTGCTTATCTGTATAATGAATGCTTGAAAGCCAGACCCCGTATGCATCCAGGGAACCTTAGGACAAAGCACACACTGATAGGTCTATCTCTCTATTCATCAAAGGAACCCATAATAGTAGGGCCCTATATATGGGACCGGGTGAAAAGGAAGGGAAATGTTGATTTAGACCTACTATATGTAAGGCAGTGTGCAAGGCATTTTATTCTCTGGTTTTTCCTAGATATTTCTTGTTTTAATGACTTCTATTTCCAAAGTGATGTATGTTTCCATGATATCAACCAATATTTTGCAGGCGCTCAGGGAAAAAGAGAGGGTTGCAGTCACCGCGGTAATTAAGAGCATAGAACCTGGACTCAAATCCTCACTCCATCACGAATGAGCTGTGTGATCTTGAATAAATTACTTAACCTCTCTGAGCCTCATTTTTCTCAATACTAAAATGGAAGTAATATATGTGCCCATGTCACAAGGCTGTGGTAAGGATGAAATGAGGTGATCTAGGTAAAAACATGCCATGCAGTGCCCAGCACGCCGTAAGTTGGCTTTCCTTACCGGTATTATTTCCCCTGCCCCCCAGCATTGTCCTCTGAGAAACAGTACTGTCACTCTTCCCTTCACCCTCCACCCATTCCTCATCCCTGACTCCTGGGCCCTGGAGAGAGGATAGAAATGGGGAAGGTGAGCTGAGTCTGTCGTCATGTCTATAACCAGAAACCACATATTAGGAGAGCTCATTTAGTTTGTTTTTAAACAGAAAGGAGTCTTGAAAAAGGGAGTTTGAGTGGCCTTCACTTACTGACTGATGGACTTTGCTTGTCATCTGGAAACACCCTCATTTTCCTCATATTCAGAATCTTGCCTTTAGTGAGCAGGGGGCCCTTTCCAAGTGTAGCCCTCCCTGACTCAGTGCCTGAGCCAGCACTCCCTGGAGGGGAAGGAAAATGCCTCTTCCCTTGTCTAATCCTCCCTGTCCTTTGGCTTCTCGCTTTGAAGTTAGATTATTGCTTAGAATTTTTAAAAAGTCTTTGCATTTTTTTGTATTATCTCTATCTGTCTCTACAGTCTTAAGATTTTTGTCTTCAATACCCGACTCTTTCGGTCATTGTCCCTCAAAACTTCATTGTCATGGTGGTATTATCTTCCCACTGCACCCATTTGATCCATTATCAAAAGGGGTTCTCTACCCACTCAGCCCCACTGAGCTAGTTACCCTTTGTGTCTGTTATTATTTGTGTCTGTTATATTCACACTTGAAAAGAACTTTGTTTGAGATTTATCACAGAAAGGAAAGTCCCAAGAAGGTAGACCAGTGATTGTTTCAACCCATCTTATCAATCGTCATTCATTCATTATTCGTGTGTTCACTAACCAGCACTAGTCTGATGTCTACATAGTAGCAGGCTCTCTGCAGGGCAGTGCTATGTTGATGGAAGTGGATCAGACCAGCTCCTGCCCTCGGGGAGTTCATAGAATGGGAGAGAGAACCCCTGTAAGAGCAGCTGTAGTGCCAAGAGCTACCCAGAACAAGTAGGGAAGGGAGCACAGAGGGAGGAGAAACAGAGCCTGCCTGAGAGAGGCAGAGAAAACATCAAAGAGGTATAAAGTTAAGACCTCTCCCACTCTGTCCCCATCTTAAAACTCCCCTCATGCCTTCTGGTAGCTTCACTTATACCTTATTCTTCTCTTCCTCCTCAGCCAGTTCCCCAGTGTATCTTTGGCCTTCCCTAGAGCAACAAGATCCCCTAAGAATCCACCCGCACTCCTTCACCTCCTCACTCCCCTTTTCATTCTTCAATCTATGGAATTAGAATTTCTCATCCAGGGACTTCCCTGGTGGTCCAGTGGTTAAGAATCTGCCTTCCAATGCAGGGGATGTGGGTTCGATCCCTGGTCTGGGAACTAAGATCCCACGTGCTGTGGGGCAACTAAGCCTGCACACCACAACTACTGAGCTTGTGCACCACAACTAGAGAGCCTGCGTGCCATAACTGTAGAGCCCATGTTCTCTGGAGCCTGTGCGCCACCACTACTGAGCCCGCGTGCTCTGGAGCCAGCACACTACAACTAGAGACAAGCCCACGCGCTGCAACAAAGAGCCCGTGCACTGCAACAAAAGATCCCATGTGCCGCAACTAAGACCTGACGGAGCCAAAAAAAAAAAAAAAAAAAGAATATCTCATCCATCTCCTAAAACTACCTCTTTGGTTGTTACCTAATTAGAATATTTGGGCTATGTAGAATCAATACGTGTGTGTTACAAACAGAAATAGGAAACAAAGATAATCACCATCAAATTGTCAAAAGATCATGGTTGAAGTCTTGAACCCAGCTTTAGCTCCATAGCCTTGGGCAAGAGATTTAACTTCTCTAAACTTTCATTTATTCCTCTGTAAAATAGGAGCAATCCTGTCAAGTTCACCAAAATGAACAATCATGTCAAGTTTACTGGAATATCAGGTTCCCTATATCATACCCATGGGATGATATAGGAGAGAAATTTCTCTGCAAATGTTTGTCATTATGGAGGTTATTATTATACAACTATTTTAAAAGGAATCTACTCTGAATAGTTTTTGATATCCTAGACTTATCGTAGTAGCCCTTGATGTTATAATCCCATAGAACCCTGTAAAAGGAAACATGTCCAATGCATGTTACCTGATTTCTGTTTGTGGTCTTATAGACCAGTGGGCTTACAATCCTGTCTCACATCCAAGCTCTGGAAATGGCCTCAGTGAGAAGCAGGAAGTCTTCCTTTTTGGAAGGGAAGATAACAGATCTTGGATCATTGAATCTCCCCCTCTTTTATTATTTATTTATTTATTTATTTGTTTGTTTTGTGGTACGCGGGCCTCTGACTGTTGTGGCCTCTCCGGTTGCACAGCACAGGCTCCGGACGTGCAGGCTCAGTGGCCATGGCTCACGGGCCCAGCCGCTCTGCGGCATGTGGGATCTTCCCGGACCGGGACACGAACCTGTGTTCCCTGCATCGGCAGGTGGACTCTCAACCACTGCGCCACCAGGGAAGCACCCCCTCTTTATTTAGTGCTTCCAAACTTTTTATATACCCTGTTGTGGTTCCTTCACCTGTCAGTCCTGGCTAACCTAGAAGGCTAAGGATTTGACTCATGGAGGACAGATGAGGCTCATAGGAGTTTAGTTGTATGTCCCAGCATGGTCGCCCAAATTGCACCAGGGTGGTATGAAAACAATGGCACACCAGTGATGGGAAGCCCATTTCTCAGACCCTGCTCTTACCAATGGAGCCTGCCAAGTGCAAGCAATGATCAGCCATGACTTTGCTTCTTCTTGGAAGCACTTGTCTTACATTAAAACAGTCCTGAGCCAAATTGAAGACATTGTTTCTAGTTCCAGCTCCGTCAGTATCTCCCTGTGTAGCCTTTGGCGAGTCACTTTCACTCTTTGGGCCTTCAAGTCACTTACTGAAGTTTAAGATGTTATATTGCATTTCTTCCCTGTACTCCTGAAAATAATCCTAAAGCACTTTTTGCCCTCCCACTCCTCCCAGCTTTGAATGTGTTATATAGCTGAGCTAGATTGCCAAAGCTGGAGTCTGATTCCCCAGGCAAAGCTGATGTGAGTTTGTGACTCTTGCTCATGGTGTTGGGGGAACATAAAGAAAGTTATGTTGGTACACAGACTAGATCTGCAAGTTAACCGGCTTTCAGAGACAGTGTAGATGGTAAATTATTTCTCTGCCAGTCTAGGTTTCCATTTCACTCTCACCAGAGCAAGACCTGGGACGCTTAGAAGGCCATGTAAAGAATTTAGTGGATTAGTACTCTAGGGAAGCAGTATAAAAAGGGCATGGAGGTCGGACTTTGGAGTCAGATAAAACTGAATTTATCTTTGTTCTTACTAACTGTATGACCTTGGGAATATAGTTTAAACTCTCTCTCAGTTTCTCATGTAGAGTGTTGTGACAATTAATCAATGGTGGATGTGACTTAGGGCACTATTTATTAAATTAAAGCATAAGTATAGCTTAAAAATGAAATGTAGCTTCTGATAGTAATTTCCTTCCAGAGTACAGTATAGAAAGGGGGAAAAAGAATAACTTTACAGTGAAGAGACCTGACAGATACTACATCAGCAAAGTGATCAAGGTCAACATCAAAATCGATAAATCATGTTGATAGTATGTATCCTTGATATGATGTGATGATGTGATATGGCACTTTACACATGTGACATCCTCCTCTTCAAAACCCATAAGCCCAGTCTAATCATGAGAAAAACATTAAATTCCAATATGGAGGCATTCTGCAAAACACCTGACCAGCGCTTCTCAAAACCATCAAGGTCACCAAAAACAGCAAAGAAAGCCTAGAACTGTCACAGTCAAGATGAGCCTAAGGAAGAGGAGGGGAATGAGTGAAAGGAGGGGGCAGATTAAGAGGGTAAGAACTTCCAGCTACAAAATAAATGAGTCGCAGGGATAAAACGTACAGAGTGGGGAATATAGACAATAATATTGTAATAACTTTGTGTGGCGACAGATAGTAACTAGACTTATCGCGATGACCATTTTGTAATGTATAGAAGTATAGAATCACTATGTTGTGCACCAGGAACTAACATAGTGTTATAGGTCAATTATACTTCAATAAAAAAATAGGGACATGTAACCACAGTATACTAATAGGTTCTGCAGTGAACAATATTTACATTGATATAATGAAGCAAACGCTGGTTATTGATATAATTTAAAGTATGATAAAATTTGGGGGAGAGGATGAAAAAGGAGAGGTAGAGGTATTAAATCTTTATCTTTTATAACATTTATAAATTTTTAAATTGCTTTTTCCTTTTCTTTTTATCGTATCTATATGAGATGATAGATGTTAACTAAACCCATTGTGGTAATCATTTCACAATATATGTAAATCAAACCTTAATTCTGTACACCTTAAACTTATACAGTGATATATGTCATTTATTCCTCAGTAAAACTGTAAAAAAAAAATGTTTTTTAAATGTCAAGTTGAAACCAAATCATTTAAAAGAAAAAAAAAAAAAAAAAGAGGAGCCTAAGAAGACATGATGACTAAATGTAATGTGTCCTAGATGGGGTCTTGGAACAATAACAACAGAAAAAAATCAGGTAAAAATCAAGGAAATCTGAACAAAACATGGACTTCAGTTAATAATCATAGATCAGATACTGTTAATAAGAGGGAAAACTGGGTGCAGTGTATATGGAAACTCTGTGATATCTTCTTAATTTTTCTGTAAATCTGAAAAATAAAATATATTTTAAAAACTGGATTATAATAGCCCTTTTCTGTGGACGCATTGATTTAACACACTTGTGTGAAGTGTATGTTCAGTGCCAGGCCTTGTGCTGGGTGCTGAGTTACAGATATGAACAAGGCAAGGTCTTGGCCTCCCAAAGAGCATGAAGCCTGTGGGAAGTCAGTTAAATACTCAGACACCCTGTTCCCTCTTTTAAATGTTACAGCAGAGTCGGGAACACTGGCCACGTGGAAGGAACGAGGCTGTGCCTCCACTGGAGGACTCTGTCCTTTGCCTTGGAGAACTAGTTGGGGTACACCGGGGAGAGAAGGGGCTGGCGGCCTTTTGGGCCACGGGAGTGGTGCGTGTGAAAGAACTGAGACACGGGAAGGCAGTGGGGAGAGGAGTGTGGTAGGAGTGGAGTACTGGGAGAGACATGAGGCCAGAAGACTCAGATCTTATTTATTTCATAAGTATTTTTGAGCACGTACTGTATACCTAGTAATGTGCTAGGGGCTGCGTAAATGCGAGAAGGTCAGGTGTGGGCGTGGTCCCTGCCCTCAAGAAGTGGGAATAAGGACAAAGCTCAAGTCATTCCAGATGATGGTATGCTTAAAAATGTATCATTGACGTGAAAGTATCAGAATGGACTGAGTAGTGAATACATGTCCGTGTGTATATGCAGAGGGCAGCGGGGAGCTTCTTCAATTAGATGCTGTATTATGTCCTAGGGCCGCCGTAACAAAATAGCACAGAGTCGGCAGCTTCAGAACAACAGGAATTTATCCTCTCACAGTGACAGAGGCCAGACGCCTGAAATTGGGGCGTCCGCAGAGCTGTGCTCCCTCTGAAGGCTCTAGGGGAGACCCCTCCCCTTGCCTGGTCCAGCTGGTGGCTGTCAGCATCGCTTGGCTTGGGCTGCTCACTCCAATCCCTGCACCTACCTGCCCATACCTTCATCTTCCTGTGTGTCTCTACGCTTCTGCTCTTCTCATGAGGCCACCTGTCGTTGGATTTAAGATTCACCCTAAATCCAGGATGATCTCATCTCAAGAGGTTGAACTCGATTATACCTGCAAAGACCCTTTGTTCCAAATAAGGTCACCTTCACAGTTTCCAGGTGTTGGGACGTGAACATATCCTTTTTTGGGGGTGGGGGGGGTCACTATTCAACCCATTTATGTGGCCAAGGAAGGACTTTCTGAGATGGGGACATTTATGTGCAAAAGTCTGACTTGCAAAGAACAGGGAAGAGTGCTCTAGGTCACGAGAACAACACGCCCAGAAACCTTGAAGCAGGAAAGAGCTGTGTGCATCTGAGGAGCTGAAAGGACACAGGTGGAGCTGGAAATTGGTAGGAAAGGGGGAGGGGAGCCAAGAATACCATGGGGGGCCTGGTAGGAGGGTCCTGGATCACAGATGGTCCCGCTGGAAAGGATCTCAGAATGACTTGGGCTGGCCTCCAATCTCATTTGCAGCCCAGAGCTCCAGAGCTCTTCTTTTCACCTACGCACTGCTCTGGAAGGTTTAACTCAGCGCATTATAATAGCTCCTGGGCCTTGGTCAGGTGACATTCGACACTGCAGGAAGAAGCCCTTTGTTTGCGCCCATTTCAATGTCATTCAGCCAGAGTGGCGGCAGCTTTATAGTACCACGGCGAGTCTGGGTCTCAGCGCCAACTTCCAGTTTCGATGCAACAAGCCCCATCAGGCCCCACTGTGAGCTGCTAGCTTCTTCTTTGAATAAGCCCTACCCAGTTTTGTTTCAAGCCACTCAGGTGTCTGTTCTGTTGGGGCCTGAACTCTGGCCTGCAGTCCGGGAGCTGAGGTTGATTCCCACCTCAGATTCCCACGCAGCCTTGGGAAAGTCAGTTAGCTGCTCTCAGCTCAGCTTCTTCATCTGTAAAATGAAAATGAAAAACCCGGTTTCACAGCAAGATCGTGAGGCTCAAATAGAATGAGGTGTTCGAAAAGTTTTGTGAATTCAAGTGTTTTACATGCCGAAGGAGATGTGAGCCATAGTATCAAAGCCCTGGCGTCTCTCATCATCTTCTCGGAGTCAAGGGATGCTCAGGACCCGCCTCATCCCATCATATACCCGTATACTCTGCGCTGATGGCTGCATGTCACTCCCCGAGGGGTTAACATACATCATGTCCCATCGAGAGACCATCATGGAGCAAGCTCCCCCAATGGAGAAACAAAACTCAAATTCATGTCCCTGTAAAAAGCAGCCTGCCTTTGAAACTTGACCTTGTTGAAAACCTACAGAACTGAACACGGAGGAAAAGGAGAAGGGAATCTAAAAAAAAGTGAGTTAAGCAGCATTTTGTCCAACCCAGTTTGGTTTTAAAGGACATTCATCAAGACCAACATACCTGCCCAGGCCACTCCTGGGAGCCCCGTGAGTGGCCACGTGGACTTGACCTCCTGGTTGTCTGCAGTCCACTCATTTGCAAAATGGTTTCGAAGAAGGTAACAGTTTGTGGTAATGGGAACCATATGGGCTGGTGGCTGCTGTGAGTAAAAATAGCCGGCATGGCCCGTGTGGCCAGACACAACGTCAGACTAAGAGCAGGAAGACAAAAGCTGTGTGAAGGAAGGCAAAAAGTTGTTTCAGAAGGCTAGAGACAGGAGCCCCCCTGACGAGGGAGGAGGTTCAGGGACTGGGACGTGAAGCCAAGGGACTCGTCAAATGTAGAGACATTTGCATGAAACACCAGCCCTCCCCATCCTGGTTGTCCACACTCTCAGGCACCAGTTGAGAGGGGACAGAGAACGTTCTGTCTGGGAACAGAGCCAAGGCTCAGCATGCGGACAGATCTCTGTAGGATGTGCACTGGGGCACGAATCCTCTCTTACCCAACCATCCCGATAGATGCCGGAGCCTGAAGGAACTATGCAAGGAGGTAAGGTCAGAAATTAAAAAAAAAAAAAAAGAAAAAGCATAAATTTTAAGATCTTTTCACATGTATCCTACTTTGTAGTGTAATAGAAAGAATATGGATTTGAAAATTGTGGGCCCGATTTAATCTGACCATAAACACACCCATTGTATAAACATAAGCAAATTATTTAATCTCTCAGAGCTTCAATTAAATAGACTGTAAAACGGAGATAATGGAACCAATGATTGTTTTCAAGACTACGTGTGCTGACGCTCCTTATTTCTAGTAGCATGCCCTGTTCATTCATTCATTCAACAAATAGTTATTAAGTACCTGCTAGCGGCTAGGCATGTACAGAGGAATAAGGAATAAATCAGTGAATAAAACAATAAAAACTACCTGCTATCACAGAGTTTACATTCTAGCATGTTGGAAGGAAAAAAGTGCTATGCATACAAACAAACTAGGGCAAGGGGTCAGGAGGGCAGGGATCGAAGAGCAGTTTTAATGGGGTGGTCAGGAAAGGCCTTGCTGAGAAGGTGCCACCTGAACAAAGATTGAAGGAGGCAACAGAGTGAGACATGGAGCTATTGGGGAGGCTAGTACTGAAAGCAGAAGAAGCCATTGGAGTGAAAGTCTGGGGTGCTCTGCGGCAGCAGAGACTAGTGTGGCTAGAGTGAAAGCAGCCAGAAGTCAGAGAGGTATGGGGGCCTGGCCATACTGGTCCAGGGGGTTAGGGTAAGAAAGAACTTGGCTTGACTCTGTTGCAGTGGAATGTCTTAGAAAGGTTTTCAATAGAGGAGTGACAGGATCAGATTTTTTTTCTCTTCCTTTTAATAGGATGACACCGGCTGCTGTTTTGAGAAGAGTTTCTCTATGAGAAAGTACAGAAGCAGGGAGACTAGTCGGGAGGCTGTTGCAGGCATCCAGGTGAGAGCCAATGATTTCTTAGATTAAGATGATGACATTGGAGGTGGTGAGAAGTGGTGAGTTCCTCCAGGATTTGCTGCTAGTTTGAATGTGGGGTTGAGAGAGAGCAGTCAAGAAAGGTTCCAAGGCTTTGAGCCTAAGCAACTGGAAGAAGCTGCAGTTCACAGAGACGGAGATGATTGGAGGGGGAGCAGGCTGGGGAGGGCAGACTGGGTGTTCAGTGCTGCACATGTTAAGTTTGAGATGCTTATTAGACATTCAAGTGGAAGCGCAGAGTATCCAGGTAGATGAGAATCATAAACATATAGATGATAACTAAAGACCATGAAACCCTAGATCATCATGGGAGTGAGTGAAGATAGAGAAGAAAAGGCAGTGATGTTTCCCCATTGGGCATCAAAGATTTAGAGATTAAGCAGTCTTCTACACAGCATCATTTTCCAAATGCATGAGCTACAAGAGAAAATATACAGTGTATCTATGTGGACATGAAACCTTCTATGATAGATAGTGCTATTATTACTTCATATATAAGAAAAGCAAGAACCCAGAGAAGTAAATTGATTTGCTCAATGTCAAATAGTTAATGAAAAACAGAACAGGAATTCAAACCCAGGTGTCCTGACCCCAGTCCTAATGCTCTTTCCACTCCAGCCATCTGCCTACTGCTGTACTTACTTCTAAGGTAGGCATGCATCCTTTGTCCTCAATATATTTGTCATGCTTCTCCAAGTTTGAAATCAAAACCAGGTCATTCTAACAGTTAAGTACTCTTGTTTTCCAAGCTGGAGGTCTTGCCAGCCTTAGAAAATAAAAACATTATGAGAAACTGCCTTTGGCAAAGACCGAAAAAAAAAAAAAAAAAAAAAAGGAACAAGAGGAAGAGAGAGAATGACAAAAAAATCTTTTGCCTTCCATTTTTCCCATAGGTACTCACTGTCTCCTGGACTCTAAATCATCTTCTCTATCTCTGGAGGAGATAGATATAAGGCAGATACAATCTGCCCTGTCTTCTATATCAGGCACGAGGGAGGGATAGAAAAATAAAGTGATCTATGTGGGGTCACCGAGCAATTCGTGAATGTGACTTGGAAGAGATCCTAGTTATTTTGCACCACTCCTTTTCCCTATAGCCTATCTAACACTACTTTATACCACGTATGCAGAAACTGGTGAAAATAAAATAATATCTGGTAATTTGTGAAGCACTTTTTATCCACTATTGATGCCACTGTTTGAGGTAGCTACTGTGTATGTATGTTAACATCCATTTTAAAGATGAATAAACATGGCTTGGAGAGATTTAAATAATTAAAACAAACGCTGTAATTGTATCAAACATGATTATTACTAGAAAACAAATATAAATTTATATGAAAAAGTGCACTAACTTGGCATCCACGGGACCTACAACGAACAAGTCCAGTTCTGTTTTGGCATCACCAATTTCTGCATTGTGATCCAGAGTCTTATCTGCATCTGCCTTCTCCTTTTCCTATTTGGCTAACTTCACACCTTTCTGAGAAGCATTTAATGTTGTTCCTCTCAAAGGAATGGCCTGGGTCTTCTTCATCCTAGTATCCCCAGTGCCTTCTCGGTTTCCTGTCAGTGTGCAGGGAATGGCAAATATTGGCTGAGCTGCACTGAGCTGAAGTTGGTGAACTGAAGAAGATGAGAAATAAGGTTGGGGTTAAGACCACAGAGAGCCTTGAATGCCAAGCTAAGCTATGTGCACATCCATCTATTATTAGCAGGTAGCCAGGGCCACTGCCTTGTCTAGCCCCTAGGTTCTGCAACTCCATGCTGGACTGTCTTACGAAGAGGAGGAGCTTGCCGAGTCAGTAAAATGGTGGTGGTCATGTCTTCCTCACTAATATCAGAAAAACCCATGCCAACAGTTTTCAGATTTGAAAATTTTATTTTTTCTTCCCACTCACACCTCAGGTCTCGTCATGGCTTCAGCCAAAGAAAACCAATTCAGACAGGGCCATTTCAGGCTTGTTCTGACTCTAAAGTAGGGAGACAGCAAATAGGAGGTGACATCTGATGTTCTGAGGTTTCCTGATCAAATTTAAGACCCAGTAATTTAGTGTGGATTATTTGAGTCAGATGAACTAGGGAGAAGCATTCAATTCCATTCAACTCATCTCATATTTATTAGCTGTGCTGGAACCAGAAGGATGAGAGAAAGATATTAGCTCCTGCTCTGATGCAGCCATCTGTCTGTCTAAAGGGAAAGGAAGTAAGAGAAATATACAGATAAGTGCACAACAAGGCAGAACATGATTCTAAGAAGTGGTGGTAACGTGCTAGATGGTCTTATAGATTTTGGGGGGAGGAGATATATATATTTTTCTCCAGACTTCCAAAGAAGTTCCCAGCACAGAGTTTAAGGATACAAGGGAGAGGAAGAGGAATAAGTTTCTAATGGCAAGTTGGAGTACGATCACAAAGAGCCTTGAATGCCGAGCTAAATTGCATTTATATCCATCTGTAGTTAACAGGCAGCCAGGTCACTGCCACACCTAGACATCAAATTGTTCCAACCCTTGTTTCTTCTTCCAAGTGTGATGCCAAGAGCTCTGGAGTCAGCGATTGTCCTTTTATATCTTCCATATTGTACCCAGCCTATTGCTAGACACAGAGTTCAACATTAGTCTCTGGAGAACTGAGACCCCCTCTCAAGCCACACTGGAGAGTTACCTCCTTACTTTAGAAATAAAATTCATAAATTCTTCCTAAATCTGTTTTCACGTATTTTTTTGTATTTCATAGACCAGGGAAATTTTTAAAAGAGGGGAACAATCATAACGTTATTAACTTTTTACTCTTCTAAGTAATACAATTAAAAATAATAAAAAACAAAAATAACAGTGTCCATCAATTTTCATAAACATTTCAAAAAAGGATGAGAACTTTAACATTTCACTCCCCTCAAAAAAAGAAAGATGTAATCTCATAAAAACCTATCTTTTCCAGGAAAAGACAGTTAACAATCTAACACTGTTGTTTTAAAGGAAGTTTCTGTGAATCTTAAAATAAAAATAGAATATAAAATTATACTTTATTATTTATGCTGTAGACAGTATTTTTCTTGGTAAAAGTTGTCAATCAAGATAGTATAGATATGCAATATTGTTACAATACAAAGTGAACTTGAGTCTCCAACTAGGTTTGTGATTTCATTATTAATACTGTCATCAAAAACAAAATTTTGAAGAGATTTATTGATGGACATGGAAAGTATACACTCTCACTGCTTCACTCAACTCACAGTATCCTGGGCACACTCAGAGAAGTGGGTGAGCAACTCAACTTCACCAAACCCCCAGCTTCTTCCTTCTTCTTCCCTCAGAGCAGGGAATAACACTCATCAAGGTAGCCCAAGGGTCTGGCTGGTGAAGGTGGCAGGAAAAGACCCGCCAGTGTTTTTTTCTGCACGGCTCCCTATGGCAAGGATCACTCTATCTCCCTGGTAGCCCACCATGGAGCAGTTGGGAATTTATCTGAGTGGGATGTCATGGACTTGACTTCAACATGGGCCAGTACCTTTCCACGCACGTTCATTTATGAACCACTAATTTGGTCTAACCCTCTCATGTCTCAGATGAGGAAACAGACCCAGAGGCCCGAAGATCAACCTTTCCTGAAACAAAGTAGATTAAGGACGCCCCAGCCCTGAATTATGGAAATCAGCCCCATGTGTCCCTGGCTGACAGTATAGTTTTAAACTTTTGACCCTAATTCAGATACTTTCTTGTACCTGAGGTCCCATGCGCATGGTGGGACACCATTTTGGTAAGTGAATTACCATCTCTCTCTCTCTCTCATCTGTTTAATGACCCAGTGATTTGGGGTCTGAGTTCTTCCCCAGTCTTAGAATTTATCACACACACACACACACACACACACACACACACACACACACACACACACAAAGGAAAGGCATAATTACAGAAAAAATCATCCTTTCCTGAAACCCACCCGAAGACTGAAGATCTGACCCTTCCTAAACCCAACTCCAACCTGGGATCCCACTGACTATTAATAGATGTCTCTGGATTTGCCTGGGTACTAACAGTAAGCATCGTCTTTCAATAGTAATTTCAGGCTAAGCTCTGTGTCCAACATTCTACACACATAATCTCATTCCCTGCTCACAAAACCCTATGAGATTGAATGAGTGGGCCCATTTTACGAGTCACACTGAAGCCTAGCCAGCCTCCATGACTCTCCCAGAGTAACACAACTGGTAAGTGGGAGAATGCAAGGGCAGGTCCTTTTGCCAGGTCCCAGCACTTCCTAGGCTAATATTCTGTGTTGTCCGGGACCTGGCATAGGGTAAGCTCACAGGGAGTGTTGTCCAGATGAAGCAATACATAAGTAACTTCCTCTTCCACCTGAAGATGCTGTCCCCCTCCACCAGGCCACCTCCCGAGGGATTCATAAAATGTCCCATTAAGTCATCTCTGAGGTAATTTATAAAATGTCCTATTAAATGTGAGCCACAGCTGTAATTATAATCTTCACACAGACCATGGATGTGCTAGTTTGTTACACTTTTAACTTAAATACTTGCTAAGTTAGATTGAGGCCTGAGGAAGTCCCTGGATCTCTCCCTCACAGCTGGGGACCAGGCTGGGCTCCCCTCTCCTATTCTAGCACAACTGACTGTTTGAAGGGAAATGCTGGCCCTCGCATGGACCCCTGCTGCACTTCATCTCACTGGATTTGGCTCATCGTTCCAGCCAACTGAGATCATTTAGAAGTTTGATTTTGTCATCAATCATTTCTTCTATCCCTCCCAGCTGTGTGTCAGCCACAGATGTGATAAGCAGACTTTATATGTCTTTGTCCAAATCACTGGTACCAAATATTAAACAGGGCTAAGGACAGTTCTCTGGGGCATAACTCTGCCCTGACCCCAGGGCATTTGCATGGGCCTGTACTCCTGCATTTGTCCCATGTTATTATCAATTTTTTAATGCCATATATAAGCACTTCAAGAGCCAAGCCTTGACATTATAGTGCTTTTAATCCTCGTTGGGCACAATGCTGATTGCTAAAGAAAAACTCTAGCACCAACAAGGGCGCTAGACAGAACCGTTGATTTGGTATCAGAAGACTCAGATTCAAGTCACAGGTAACCCCCTTCCCATGGCTGTGTCTAGCTGTTTATCCTCCCAGGGTCTCAGTTTCTCTATCTGTAAGATAGAGAAAGATAATTAGAGAAATATAAGATATCTGTAAGACAATCGTCTCTGCAGACTACCTCATTCAATTGTGGAGCTCCATAAAATAATGCCTCGTTTTCCTTTTCACTCACTGCTAGTCATGCTTTTACACACACATGTCTTCAAACTGAAATTCACTTCCCCTCTCTTTCCTATCAATACCATCCTTACCCTGCTCTCCTCCTGCTACTTTTCTGGGAATCCTTCATGCCCCCTAAGTAAGCATCACGTCCTCCTCTGAGCTCCCACAGTGCTCTGCAGGTCTTTGCTGGGGCACTTAACTCCATGTGTCCCCAATGGTCTGCTTACTTGCCCATCTTCCCCTCCAGACAATGGTCTTGGAGGTCAAGAGCTACCTCTTAAGTATCTGTCCCTGGCACCAGCATAAGGACCTGGGACTCAGAGGACACTAAATGACAGATTTACGGAACAGATGTGGACAATTGCAAGCTGCAGAGTCAGCCCGGTTCTTGACTTAGTGATTGCCATAGAGAATGGTGTGGCTACATGGGTCTGTACTTCAGCCACTGGCAGGTGTCACCATGAGCACAGCAGTACTGGGACTGGATGTCCTTGGTTTATCCTTGGGGAGAAACAAAGGTGGGTGTAATGGACAAAGCCAGCCCCAAAGCTCTGTGAGAACAGGTATCATGTCTGTTTTGCTTATCACTGTTGCAGGGTGGGTTCCCCAGCAAGGAGGCTCTGAGAGGGAAGTTTGCATCCAAGAAGTTTGCAGGGGAGGCCATTGGGATGGGAGAGTAGGGGAAACAGGATGGGGCAGACAGAAGTTGGACTGCAATGCAGTGGCCACAAAGGACTCAGCTGGCCCTGTGGAGAACCCTGGAGCTGGGGAGGGACACTGAGAGTTGTCCCAGATTGAGACAAGCGGGTTGGACCTCAAGGGACACCCTCCCATTGACCTGTCTTGGATGAAGGCTGCCTTGAGGAAGGAGGTGAAACCTTGGGCTCAGTGGTTCTCTTCAGCTGAGGACATTCCCAAAGAGAGAGTCGGTTGAGAGCTGCCAACACTTGGAACTGCCGGAAACATGAACACCCCGAAGCTGGAACAGGAGCGTCTGTTAACGTCGCTGTGCGCAGTGGCATCTCGCTTGTTGAAGCCCTTCAGTGAACACTTGTTGAGTGAATGAAAGAACCTATGGCCAATCACAAATGGAATCCTGTAGGTTCTCTGTGGACTAGGGTCCATTTAGTCCGTGCACCTTTGGATGTGCCTCCTCTGGCCAAGGCTGTGCAGGTGCTTTGCTCAGGAATGAGTAAGACGCGTTCCCTTCTTTCGAGAAGGGAGGTAGACATGTAAGCAGACAGTCCTATCCCCAGGGGAGGACTATAGGTGGAGAAAGCTCAGAGGGCTGTGGTAGCAAAGAAAAGATGAATAGCATCTTGAATAAGTTGGCACTGAAACTGAGGCCTGAAGGACAAGAAACAGGCAAGTTCTAGGCAAACGTGAAGTGTAGACAAACGATGCAATGCTGGTGTGAGAGACCACGGCATGGACCCTGTGGTAGAGGCAGTCCGGGCCAGGTTCTCAGGGACTTGCGTGCCAGACTACAGAGCCTGGACCAGATCCTAAAAGCAGTGAGGGAACAAGGACGGGTTTTCGAGAGAGGGCTAATAGCCCAAGTTTTCCTTCCCTAAAGAACATGGGGTTCAGTTCCTCGTGTCATTTTCCATCTCAGCTTCGATGGGAGCCACCACCTAAGCGCACACCATACCTGTGGCCTCCATGCAGGGCACGGCGTGAACTGACCCTGATGCTGGGTCCTCCGACAGGGTGAGGGAGCTGCTGACCCTCAGGAGGAAGGGCGTGTTCTGGCCTTGACATGCAGGCCAGGACTCCTGAGGGTGTGACCCCAGTGAAAGGAAGCCCCGTCAACGTGGAGAAGTCAGGGCGACCCTTCCCACACCCAAGAGGCGGTATCGTACGGTGGGAAGATCAGTGCTGGAGGAGTCCATTCTCAGACGCTCACTGAATCCGCGGTACAGGCAAGTCAGTAACCCTTATCCATGAAATGAGAAAAAGTATTCAACCACACACCTGATAAGGATGCTCAAATCAACCCAATAATGAGACATCATTTTATGTGTATCAGACTGACAAAGATTTTTTAAAAGAATGATTAGCACCGATGAAGGTGGATAACATAGGCTGGCTAATTCACTGTGGGTAAGTGTAGTGAATTGGAATAAACAACTCCAGGGAGCAATTTGACAACTAACATCGTCTTTGAAATGCACATATCCTTTGACCCAGAGATTCCACTTTTAGGAATTTATTCTAAGGGAATAATTAGAAATAAAAGGGGAAAATGTACGTTAGAGGGTATTCAGCAAAACATATTCATGAGAGCAAAAATTCCCATCCATGGAAATAACCTAAATGTCCATCAACACGTATCAGCTGATAGTTGTATTAATAAATTCCAGCACACCTGTTTGTTAGAAAACTATGCAGCAATGAAAAATTAGGCATGTGAATTTGATTTATCAACATAGAAAAATGTTTGTAATTTAATGCTGAGAAAAGAAAAAAAATTTTATTTATATTTTAATCCCAATTTTGTAACCACAACAAAATCTAAAAAGAAATCTCTTGTTGTTATTGTTATAAAATTGGAATTGAAATATATTTTTTGTATTTTTTGTTCACTTGACATTGCATTTAAGCAACTGGTTTACCAACATGTTAACTAATTATCAATCTGGGTACTAGGACAATTCTAATTTTCTACTTCTTTTTTAAAGTATTTTAGGCATTCTATGATTATTATTTCTATAATTTTTTATAATCAGAAAAACAAAAGCATAATTTTAAATACTAATAATGTGTGCTTCTCAGGACTCCTGTAATGACAAATAAGATAATGCACATGAAGGAGCCCTGTAAACAGTAAACCCTGTGTATATGTGAGGATCTATTCGTTTCTGAAACTCTGCATTTCTCTTTACCAAAGCATCTCAGAGTAAGGGGAGTAGCCATCCTGAGGTCCTGGTACCCTGGCAAGGTCTTTGGTAGGCAATAAGTGACTTCTCTGCAGGATGACATCACAGCAGTCTATGAAGGATGCCTCTTAGCTATCTCCCCAATCCTTCCTGTCTCTTCCATCCCATTGTTCTGTCCTGATTCAGACCCTCATCACCTCCTGCTTACACCACCACATCAGCCCCATTTCTGGTCTTTTTGTCTCCTGAATCCCCATCTCCTTCACCTACCATGCTCTCACCATGGCAATTGTTCCACAGAGCACGTCTGACCATGTCTCTCCCATGCTGTTGCCACAGGGGACAGTCTGAGCTTCTTGGTGTGGTGTATGAGGCCATTTGTAATCTTGCCTCCATATAATTCCCCAGGGACTTATACTTCTCTACCAGGTCCAAAAACAACCTTGGTCCTCACAAGCTGTATTATGTTAATTCCCCAAACATTCCATTGTTTTTTAATGCCTCCATCTCTCTGGAATGTTCTTTTCCTCCTTGTTCATCCTGCAAACTCCTGTTCAGCCTTTCTAGGCTATCTCTGTGAAGTTGCTTTCTCTCCACTTCCCATCCTATGTCCAAAGATGTGTATTGTGACACAGGCAGTATATCTAATATAGATAATTCTTTACATGTCTGTCTTCTCCATGGGACTACAAGCTCCTCAGAAGGCATCTTGTTCACCTTTGAAACATCGCCACCTAGCATGTGCCCAATGCAGTCCGGGTATTTGTTAACATGATCTTGAATGAATTTTGTCAGGATTGCACCCCATGGTAAAAAGCAAATCATACCTACATTTTCCCTGGCTGCTCTGTAATGCTGACTTCATCAAGTCCCCAGCCACCGCGCGATCTCTCATAGTTGTCATCTGGAGGGCAGGGAAGCTTTAGGGGAAAAGCAGAGCCCCTCAATTACCAGTTCTGACAATCCTCATTTTAGTTCAGGTCTCCCCATGAAAACAGACAGTCAACATGTGATCGGAGAAGAAATAGAAGTATGTTTCTATTAAAACCATGTTCCTTAGGTTGTCACTCTGAATTTATATCCCTCTGGCCCTTGCCAAGTTGGCTCTTGGCTATACTCTGTCCTGAAATGAGAGCATTCTTCTTATAGCCCCAGGAGATGCCTACAGTGCCTGAAGATTGAAAACAGACCTTGCAACATGGATTTGGGAATTTGTAAAGTCCAAAGCACCACTATCCTATATAACCTGCTCCAGATAACCTAGCTTCCCTTCGCACCTCTGATTAGAGCTATGTTGGGTGAAAGAGTTCACTGCCTGAGTGGTGCTTCTGTTACCCAAGAGGATGCGCAAGGAATCTAGTTAGAGTGGAGAGAGTAATCAGCTCTGGGTACAGGAAAATCCGATCCATGGCCTGTGGGTTTTGGCTTTTAGGCAAAAACAATCATGGTGTATATGCACATCTAAGTGTTTAAATCAATAAAAACAAGCAATTATTGGGTACCAACTATTTCCACCCCCCCTTCTGGGTCTGGTGAGGGATGAAGTGTTGAGCAAGAGGGTAATTGCCTTTAAACTGCTCATTTCTACTGGAGAGTAAAGGTTTGGCTCTAAATAGCCATGACTTACAGTAGAATAGGATAAAAATAGAAGGGAATAGAACAGAATAGACTAGAATAGGATAGAATAGAATAGAATAGAATAGAAAGTGCTATGTGTGTGCACATAGCACATTCTACAGGTAATGTAGAATGATGGAGAGAGCACAGGTTTAGCAGGAAACCAGATTCAGGCTCAAATGCAAGTTTAGCCGATTACCTTAGACAAAGTACTGCACTTCGGAGAGCCTCAGTTTTTTCAACTATAAGATGGGCTTCCACAGCCACTTCACAGAAAAGGAGTTAAATGGAGATTAAATGAGATGGAGCACATGAGCTCTTGACCTATGATAGCCCTAGCCTCTCTCCCTTTCACAGCCAGTAAGAGCTGAGACCCAGTGACCCCACAAATAACTGTGAGCAAGCCCTTGTAAGTCCCAAGAGCAAGTGTCAGGAAGAGAGGCCAAAGGCTGCTGAGGTGAAAGCCTTTGCCCCATTCTTTCAGTTTTCAGAAGAATGTCTTCCTGTTCTGTGACCTTGAGTCTGCATGTCTTTGGACTTAGCAAGTGCTCTGTCAGATAAGTTCAATGTTTTCAGTTCATTTAGATTACAGTTTCTGTCAGCCTGAGACACTGAGCTGGGCTTCCTCGGACCAGGAACTGGGGAGGCTTGCCACTGTGGTGGCTTCACTGTTGAGGTACCCAGCTCCTTGCCAGACCACAGAGCACATGAGAAGAGGAAAATAAACAACAATCAGGGAAGATGTGGCCTTCTCCACGTAGGGGCTGCTACCCTGGCCTGTGGTCTCGAATGATGCAATCAAGCTTGGGGAGTCTCGCTTGGTTTCCGATGTCTGATTGTTGGAATGCTAGACTTCAGACAGAGTGCATGGGACGGTGGGTTCAGGTCTCTGAGCCTTGTTCATTTTATATACAAAGGAAAGAAAACATCAAAATCTATCTATAAATAGGGAGGATGACCCACTTTTCTACTTGTGGTTCTTCTTACCCAAAATCCAACTTAGTGGAAATACTATTTTCCTCATTATAGTCAGGCTTGGAGAGTTTAAATGCAGCATAACCAATGAAAACTCTGGATTAGTTAATAGAAGACTAGGCAGTCACTGTTGCCTTAGCTACCCATGGTCTGGAGGACTTTGAAACCACTATTTAAATCTCTTATGATTCAATGTTTTTGTCTTTCAAATGGGCACAATAATATCTATTCCACTTGGTTGGTTTGTGGATTAACTAAGTTAGTACGCAAAGGATCTGGCACATTATTAAATGTGAGTTTGTTTCGTAACACCTAACCCATGAGATATTGGGTAAATCCTTTAATCAGTGTTAGAATTTCTCTTTTGAAAACCTAAGCCCATCTACCTCACCCTTTCTGCCTCTCAGAGCTGATTTGAGAGGTTAAGGTGATGGTAGAATGAATGTGCTTTGTAACTGGAAAGCATTAGGCAAAATAGTCTATCAGGGTGGCTCTTTCAACCATGTGGGAATCCCTCAGAAGAGAGTGTATTCTTTTAAAGGCCCACCTTTTCAGTCACCTCTTACATCTGAGGGACACTTTAGAATAGACCAGACTGATTGATCAATTATCAAAGAGCTAGAAAAAAGGTTCAGGCTCCAGTTGCTGTTGAAGTGAAACGACGTTGGCTAGAGGGCCGGTGCCCAAACCCTTTGAATGCCATATAGCCTCAAAAAGATGAAGGCTGACTAAGCTTGACGCCAGCTACAGGATTAACTGAACAAAACCTATACACTCTAAGCCATGAGATCAAAGAGAACACTCTTTCCAACAAAGTAAACCCTCTTAGAGAATTGGGACATGATTCATCCTAACAGACTACTTAGAAGTCAGGCAAGCAGACTGTCCCTTGCCTGAGGAGTTAGATGCAGGCCTGTCCCAGATAGGAGAGAGATAGGGTCATCCCTAAGGAACTTCATATCCAGAAGCAAATGTCTGTAACCTGAGCCTGACCTCCTGAGAAAGTCTCCCCTGGATCTACAAAATGAGATCTTTGGGGCAAGGGTGCATGAAATTCAGCTGACATCCCACATAGATTGTGTCCTCACATAGACTGGGTCCTCAGGAATGTAGTTTTCCATGCTTTTGTAAGAAAAAGTCTTCACTATTTTTTTAAAAATTTATTTTATTTATTTCTTTATTTTATACAACAGGTTCTTATTAGTTATCTATTTTATACATATTAGTGTATACATGTCAATCCCAACCTCCCAATTCATCCCACCACCACCCCACCCTCCAAACCCCTGCTTTCCTCTGTCGGTGTCCATACATTTGTTCTCTACATCTGTGTCTCTATTCTGCCTTGTAAACCAGTTCATCTGTACCATTTCTCTAGATTCCACATATATGCATTAATATATGATATTTGTTTTTCTCTTTCTGACTTACTTTACTCTGTATGACAGTCTCTAGATCCATCCACATCTCTACAAATTACCCAATTTTGTTCCTTTTTATGGCTGAGTAATATTCCATTGTATATATGTACCACATCTTTATCCATTCATCTGTCGATGGGCATTTAGGTTGCTTCCACGTCCTGGCTATTGTAAATAGTGCTGCAATGAACATTGGGGTGCATGTGTCTTTTTGAATTATGGTTTTCTCTGGGTAGATGCCCAGTAGTGAGATTGCTGGATCATATGGTACTTCTATTTTTCGTTTTTTAAGGAACCTCCATACTGTTCTCCATAGTGGCTATATCAATTTACATTCCCACACACGGTGCAAGAGGGTTCCCTTTTCTCCACACCCTCTCCAGCATTTGTTCTTTGTAGATTTTCTGATAATGCCCATTCTGACCGGTATGAGGTGACACCTCATTGTAGTTTTGATTTGCATTTCTCTAATAATTAGTGATGTTGAGCAGCTTTTCATGTGCCTCTTGGCCATCTGTATGTCTTCTTTGAAGAAATGTCTATTTAGTTCTTCTGCCCATTTTTGGCTTGGGTTGCTTGTTTTTTTGATATCAAGCTGCATGAGCTGTTTATATATTTTGGAGATTAGTCCTTTGTCCGTTGATTCATTAGCAAATATTTTCTCCCATTCTGTAAGTTGTCTTTTCATCTTGTTTATTATCATTTCCTTTGCTGTGCAAAAGCTTTTAAGTTTCATTAGATCCCATTTGTTTATTTTTCTTTTTATTTCCATTACTCTGTGAGGTGGGTCAAAAAGATCTTGCTGTGATTTATGTCAAAGAGTGTTCTTCCTATGTTTTCCTCTAAGAGTTTTATAGTGTCCAGTCTTACATTTAGGTCTTTAATCCATTTGAGTGTGGTGTTAGGGAGTGTTCTAATTTCATTCTTTTATATGTAGCTCTCCAATTTTCCCAGCACCACTTATTGAAGAGACTGTCTTTTCTCCATTGTATATCCTTGCCTCCTGTGTCATAGATTAGTTGACCATAGGTGCGTGGGTTTATCTCTGGGCTTTTTTTCCTGTTCCATTGATCTATATTTCTGTTTTTGTGCCAGTACCATATTGTCTTGATTTCTGTAGCTCTGTAGTGTAGTCTGAAGTCAAGGAGACTGATTCTTCCAGCTCCATTTTTTTCCCTTAAGATTGCTTTGGCTCTTCAGGGTCTTTTGTTTCTCCATACAAATTTTAAGGTTTTTTTGTTCTAGTTTTGTAAAAAATACCATTGATAATTTGATAGGGATTGTATTGAATCTGTAGATTGCTTTGGGTAGTATAGTCATTTTCACAATATTGATTCTTCCAATCCAAGAACATGGTATATTTCTCCATCTGTTTGTGTCATCTTTGATTTCTTTCATCAGTGTCTTATAGTTTTCTGAGTACAGGTCTTTTACCTCCTTAGGTAGGTTTATTCCTAGGTATTTTATTCTTTTTGTTGCAGTGGTGAATGGGATTGTGTCCTTAATTTCTCTTTCTGATCTTTCATTGTTAGTGTATAGGAATGCAAGAGATTGCTGTGCATTAATTTTGTATCCTGCAACTTTACCAAATTCATTGATTAGCTCTAGTAGTTTTTTGGTGGCATCTTTAGGATTATCTATGTATAGTATCATGTCATCTGCAAACAGTGACAGTATTACTTCTTCTTTTCCAATTTGTATTCCTTTTATTTCTTTTTCTTCTCTGATTGCCATGGCTAGGACTTCCAAAATTATGTTGAATAATAGAGGCAAGAGTGGACATCCTTGTCTTGTTCCTGATCTTAGAGGAAATGCTTTCCATTTTCCACCATTGACAGTGATGTTTGCTGTGGGTTTGTCATACATGGCCTTTATTATGTTGTGGTGGTTCCCTCATGCCCACTTTTTGGAGAGTTTTTATCATAAATGGGTGTTGAATTTTGTTAAAACCTTTTTCTGCATCTGAGATGATCATATGGTTTTTATTCTTCAATTTGTCAATATGGTGTATCACATTGTTTGATTTGTGTATATTGAAGAATCCTTGCATCCCTGGGATAAATCCCACTTAATCATGGTCTTTGATCCTTTTAATGTGTTGTTGGATTCTGTTTGCTAGTATTTTGTTACAGATTTTTGCATCTATATTCATCAGTGATATTGGTCTGTAATTTTCTTTTTTTTGTAGTATCTTTGTCTGATTTTGACATCAGGGTGATGGTGGCCTCATAGCATGAGTTTGGGAGTGTTCCTCCCTCTGCAATTTTTTGGAAGAGCATGTGAAGGATGGGTGTTAGCTCTTCTCTAAATGTTTGATAGAATTCACCTGTGAAGCCATCTGGTCCTGGACTTTTGTTTGTTGGAAGATTTTTAATCACACTTTCAATTTCATTCCTTGTGATTGGTCTGTTCTTATTTTCTATTTCTTCCTGATTCAGTCTTGGAAGGTTATACCTTTCTAAGAATTTGTCCCTTTATTCCAGGTTGTCCATTTTATTGGCATAGAGTTGCTTATAGTAGTCTCTTAGGATGCTTTGTATTTCTGTAGTGTCCATTGTAACTTCTTTTTCATTTCTAATTTTATTGATTTGAGTCCTCTCCCTCTTTCTCTTGGTCAGTCTGGCTAAAGGTTTATCAATTTTGTTTATCTTCTCAAAGAACCAGCTTTTAGTTTTATTGATTTTTGCTATTGTTTTCTTTGTTTCTATTTCATTTATTTCTGCTCTGATCTTTATGATTTCTTTCCTTCTACTAACTTTGGGTTTTGTTTGTTCTTCTTTCTCTAGTTCCTTTAGGTGTAAGTTTAGATTGTTTTTTTGAGATTTTTCTTGTTTCTTAAGGTAGGATTGTATTGCTATAAATTTCCCTCTTAGAACTTTTTTTGCTTCATCCTATACGTTTTGGATTGTCGTGTTTTTGTTGTTATTTGTCTCTAGGTATTTTTTTCATTTCCTCTTTGATTTCTTCACTGATCTCTTGGTTATTTAGTATTGTGTTGTTTAGCCTCCATGTGTTTGTATTTTTTACGTTTTTTTCCCTGTAATTCATTTCTAATCTCATAGCATTGTGGTCAGAAAAGATGCTTGATATGATTTCAATTTTCTTAAATTTACTGAGGCTTGATTTGTGACCCAAGATGTGAGCTATTCTGGAGAATGTTCCTTGTGCACTTGAGAAGAAAGTGTAATCTGCTGTTTTCGGATTGAATGCCCTATAAATATCAGTTAAATCTATCTGGTCTATTGTGTCATTTAAAGCTTGTGTTTCCTTATTAATTTTCTGTCTGGATGATCTGTCCATTGGTGTAAGTGAGGTGTTAAAGTCCCCCACTATTATGATGTTACTGTTGGTTTCCTCTTTTATATCTGTTAGCATTTGCCTTATGTATTGAGGTGCTCCTATGTTGGGTACATATATATTTATAACTGTTGTATCTTCTTGGATTGATCCCTTGATCATTATGTAGTGTCCTTCTTTGTCTCTAGTAAAATTCTTTATTTTAAAGTATATTTTATCTGATATGAGTATTGCTACTCCAGCTTTCTTTTGATTTACATTTGCATGGAATATCTTTTTCCATTCCCTCACTTTCAGTCTGTATGTGTCCCTAGGTCCAAAGTGGATCTCTTGTAGACAGCATATATATGGGTCCTGTTTTTGTATCCATTCTGCGAGCCTGTGTCTTTTGGTTAGAGCATTTAATCCATTCACATTTAAGGTAATTATCGATATGTATGTTCTTATTACCATTTTCTTAATTGTTTTGGGTTTGTTTTTTGTAGGTCCTTTTCTTCTTTTGTGCTTCCCACTAAGAGAAGTTCCTTTAGCATTTGTTGTAAAGCTGGTTTGGTGGTGCTGAATTCTCTTAGCTTTTGCTTGTCTGTAAAGCTTTTGATTTCTCTGTCAAATCTGGATGAGATCCTTGCTGGGTAGAGTAATCTTGGTTGTAGGTTCTTCCCTTTCATCAATTTAGATATATCATGCCACTCCTTTCTGCCTTGTAGAGTTTCTGTTGAGAAGTCAGCTGTTAACCTGATGGGAGTTCCCTTGTATGTTATTTGTCATTTTTCCCTTGTTGCTTTTAATAATTTATCTTTGTCTTTAATTTTTGTCAGTTTGATTACTCTGTGTCTCAGTGTGTTTCTCCTTGAGTTTATCCTGCCTGGGACTCTCTACCCTTCCTGGACCTGAGTGGCTATTTCCTTTCCCATGTTAGGGAAGTTTTCAACTATAATCTCTTCAAATATTTTCTTGGGTCCTTTCTCTCTCTCTTCTTCTGGGACCCCTATAAGGCGAATGTTGGTGTATTTAATGTTGTCCCAGAGGTCTCTTAGGCTGTCTTCATTTCTTTTCATTCTTTTCTCTTTATTCTGTTCTGCAGCAGTGAATTCCACCCTTCTGTCTCCCAGGTCACTTATCCGTTCTTCTAGAAGCCTCAGGTATTCTGCTATTGATTCCTTCTAGTGTAGTTTTCATTTCAGTTTTTGTATTGTTCATCTCTGTTTGTTTGTTCTTTAATTCTTCTAGGTGTTTGTTCTTTAATTCTTCTAGGTCTTTGTTAAACATTTCTTGCATCTTCTCTATCTTTGCCTCCATTCTTTTTGTGAGGTCCTGGATCATCTTCACTATCATTATTCTGAATTCTTTTTGTGGAAGGTTGCCTATCTCCACTTCATTTAGTTGTTTTCTGGGGGGTTTATCTTGTTCCTTCATCTGGTACATAGCCCTTTGCCTTTTCATCTTCTCTATCTTTCTGTGAATGTGGTTTTCATTCCACAGGCTGCAGGATTGTAGTTCTTCTCGCTTCTGCTGTCTGCCCTCTGGTGGATGAGACTATCTCGGAGTCTTCACTATTAACTCCCAGTGTAGCCCAAACTTCCCAACTGAGACTCCTTTTCCACCACTTCCCCCCATGGATGGAAGGATAGATAAATGAATGTAAACAAATGTGCTTGCAAGCCTCATCCTGTAATCATCAAAGAGGCTCAAATCAATTGGCACAAGGAGATGGCTGGAATATATGGCACCATTAGTCATATCTTTTCAGTGGGGAGGTGTTATGGACTGACTGTATCCCCCAAATTTCATATGTTGCAGCCCTAACCCCAGTGTGATGGTGTTTGGAGATGTACCCTGTGGAAAGTAGTTAGGGTCATATGAGATCATGAAGGTGGGACCCTGGTCTGATGGGATTAGTGCCATATAAGGAAACATACCAGAGAGCTTGTTCTTGCTCTCTCTCTATGTAAGCACTCACTGAGGAAAGACCACATAATGAGAAGGTGGCCATCTACAAACAAGGAAGAGCTCTCATCAAAAACCAACCATGCTGCCACCTTGACCTTGAACTTCCAGCTTCCAAAACCGAGAAAATAAATTTCAGTTGCTTAAGCCTCACAATCCAGGGTATTTTGATACGGCAGCTCAAACTGACTAAGACAGGTGGGAAAAAGAAATCTACTCTAGCAGTTGACACCATCATCTACCCACTTGTCCCAGCCAGTAACCTGGGAGTCATTCTTGACTTTTCCTACTCCTTTCTCTTTCTCACCTAATCAATCACAATGTCTTTAAAACAAAATTCTCCACTTTCTTTTTTCTGTACCATTGTTTCACCAGAGGACTCACTAGATTCTCTCCAAACCTTGGACTTGTGCACTAGTTCTGACCCCTAACATTTCTCTCTAGGACTGCTGTAGCAGCTCTTTGATGGTCTCCCTGCCTTTGGTCTTTCCCCTCCAATCCAGCCTCCATGTGACCATCAGAGCCACTTAACAAAACTTGACCTGGTGCTCCCCTGTGGAAGTGCCCTTCATTGGCTCCTGTTCACCCAGCCTTGACCTGTTAGCTGGACATGGCCAAGCCTCTAGATAACCTACCCCTGACTATCTCACAGCCTCATCTCTCACCACCATGCATACCCCTATGCCCTGACCCCACAGGCACCACAGGCCATGCTGTCTCTCACTTTTGCACCTTCACATTCCCTAGTCTGGTTTCCTGCATTACACTCTCCCACTTCCCCCAGCAAACTCCTCCTTGTTCTCGAAAACACAGCTTGTGTTTCTTCCCCAGTGGAGCCATCTCTGCCAGCTTCCCAACCCCTCCTCCAGGGTTGAGGACCTCCCCTGGGCTCTTATAGCAACCCCAGCTCATGATCATCCTGATGTTTATTACAGGGTATTTTAGTTGACTAATTCCTTACTTGTCTGTCTCCCTTTTAGAACCAGTGTATGAGTTTTCTCAGGCTGCCATAACAAAGTACCATAAACTGTGTGGTTTAAACACAGAAATTTATTTTCTCACAGTTCTGGAGGCTGGAAGCCTGAAATCAAAGAGGTGTCAGGGTTGGTTTCTTCTGAAGCCTCCTCCTTGGCTTGTAGATAGCCATCTTCTTCTCCCTGCGTCTTCACATGTTCTTCCTTCTGTGTGTATCCATGACCTAATCTCCTGTTCTAAAAAGACACCAGTCATATTGGATTAGGGCCCACTCCAATGACCTCATTTTAACTTAATTTTTTCTTTAAAGGCTCTGTCTCCAAACACAGTCACATTCTGAAGCACTGGGGATTAAGACTTCAACATATGAATTTGAGGGGGGAGCAATTCAGCCCATAACAACCAGCCATGAACTCCTCAAGAGCAGGTGCTGTGTCTCATTCACACTGCATCACCAGGCTTAGCCCAACTTGTGGGTCATGGCAGATGTCTCAGGAATTATCCGTGGAATGAAGATACTCCATGAAATTCCAAGCCTGGCAGAGAGGCCTACTCTGTCTGCTCTGTGGAGACCAACTCTGGGAAGCCCTCCTCAATCCTCATTTATAGTTTAAAGCAGAAAAGCCAACCAGATGCCTAAAGGTCTCTGAGACAACGAGAGAGAACATAAAGTAATGGGAAGATTGTTGTGCTAGACAACTAGCTTGGACTCCTATTCAGGCTCCATATTAGCTGATTGCCCTCCAGCAACTCAGTTAACCTCTCTGAGCTTTGACCTTTTCAAATGAAAAGTGAACAACTAGAAAAGAAACAGTGGTTTTCATTTCTGGCTGTCCATTAGAAACTTCCACAGGAAGGCCTTGGCCCTGATATTTTTTAAAGTTCTCCAGATGATTTAATAGACAGAGTTTAGTGCTGCTAAAACAGAGGTAGAAAGGGTAACCTGTGTGTATCAGCTGGCGTGAGGAACACCCAGTCTTACTAGTATTCAGTTAGCTAGTGTGAGGGGCAATATTTGTACCTGTTTAGGCAACAATCAGAGCATTTTAGAAGTTCCCCACCTCTGAGCAGTTTCAAGTACTTAGCAGATGAGTAGAAAGGAAGAAGCAAAAAAGAGATAGATGTATTAGCTCATTCACTGTACCAGGCACTGCCTTAGGTGTGTGATCTCATGGCATCACCACAACAATCCTGTAAGTGTTTTCCCCATGTCACAAGTGAGGAGACGTGGACTCAGAGAAGGGAAATGACTTGCCTGGCGTTGCAGGCTGGTAAGAAGAGGAACTAGAGTGAAGGCTGGATTCTGACTGCAGATTCCACACTTGCAGCATTATAAAGTGCAGAGTAATGACCATCTGGGACTGGGCCCAGGACAATGGCGCATAGCAGGTGCTCAACAAAGACTTGCTGAAGGAAAGACATGAAGCAACACTTATTGAGCAGCCATCTGTGCTGGGTGCTGTGTTCTTTGTACATTCTCACCTCAACTGTGTTTGAGAGAATTACCTGATTGTACAGAGTTGAAGAAGTTAATTAACTAGTCTTTTTGAATATATATATATGCATCTGGAAAGAAAAAAAAGAGAAAAAGCTCATTCTTTTGAATGATCAGTAGAAGGTAGACAGCTCATGGAAGACAGATCTGGGATTCCAAACCCAGATTTCTCTGACTCCAAACCTGATGCTCCCCTCCCTACATCCCACCTCTTGACATACATTTAGGATTTTGCCAGGCATCGTCCTGGAGGGCACTGTACCCAAGCTAATTGAAACTTCCTCTTTTTTCATGTGGCTGGGACTCTGTTAGAAAGAGCTGCAGCTGATCTTCGTGCACTGTCCCCACCCTCGGCTGCCAGGAATCCGGGAATCCTGTGTCCAGAGCAGGGGCTTAGGAGAGAAGAGGTGCACGGTTGGGTGTAACCTGCACCCTGCAGAGGCTGCCCTCCTAATGATGCTGTAACCACAAACCATGAAGGGAGCTTGAGAAGTCACCGCTGGCTCAGTATAATTTGCAAGACCAGGCAAGAGCCAGAGGGGAGAATTCCCTCTACAAGGCAGCTGAACTGAATGTGTTTGAGCATAGGGGGTAGCAGTGATGGTGGCGCTGGACTCAGGCTTTAGAACTCCAGAGATCAGGAACTTGCCCTCAGGGAAGCCAGCTAAGAGGACAGCCGTCCTCTGTGCTCCCTTCCGCCGGCCAGAGGCTCACAGGACGGCCAGGGCTTGAAGTGAAGCTGCTGGCACCAGAGGGGTTTCCCCTAGGAAGCCAGAATAACCGAGGCTTGCAAAGTTAAAAATAAAAGTGCCCAGATGCGGAAGGCACAGCTCAACTCTCCGAGTGAATGATTCACAGCATGGAGGTAGGGCTGGCTCTGCCCTTTCATTTTCAGCTTCCTTCAAGCAGTTCTTGAGGAGATCTGGCTTTTCTGAATTGAAAGCAGGAGAAACGTATCTAAATTATCTTATCCTGTTGTCCCGTGGTACTTCCTTCAACCCCTACCATAAAACAGAGATCTAGTTTATAAGTGGCAACCCCTCTTTGCTCACAGAAGGAGCTGCTTTTTATTTCTAATCACGGCACTTGTGTTCACTGGGAAGCACGTGAATGTCGTAGACACACACCAACTTTGGAGTTCATGTTTTCTGAATTCAACCCTGTCTGCATGCACTGTGCTGTACAATATCGGGCAAGCTCCTTTACCTCTTAGAGCTTCAGCTTCTTCGCCTGAAGAATGAGAATGATAACAATAGAAGCAAAAATGTATTGAGCGCTCTGACTTCACGAGTCACTTTGAAGGGATTTTAGTTGAGCCATGAGGCCTCATTGCCACACTATCCCTCACACAGTTCTAGTGTGTCAAGGCCGGTATTGACAGCTTAGATGGCTTAGCATTGCTGTATCTGAGATCTCATTTGATTTTCATTAATTACCCAGTGAGACAGACCCAGTAGGGATGATGCTCCCATTTTAAAGTGAAGAAATGATGCTCAGAGGATTTGAGTGGCTTTTCCAAGGTCATCCAACCTGCAAGGGGTAGAGATGGGTCTGAACCCAGGTCATAACCGCAGTGCTGTGTGCGAGCAGGTTTCTTACAAGTTTCTCATTTAATACGCAGAGCAGTGGTTCTCAACACGAGGTAATTTTGCTTCCTAGGGGACACTTGGTAATGTCTGGAGATGCGGGGGGTTATTGCTTCTAGTACGTAGCAGCTAGAAAGCTGTTAAACATTCTACAGTGCACAGGAGAGTCCCCACATAAGGAATTATCTGCCCCCAAATGTCACTAGTGCCAACGTTGAGATACCCTGAATCAGAGTAAAGCCGTAAAGCAAGATGCTTCCATCGACAGTGGTTTACTAGCTGGCTGAAGGGTGTGTGCTCTAAGAATGCCTGCGTGTCTTACGTATTAGAGCTTCATCATTATTTTGAAATTTTGACATAAGTTCAGTTGGATTTGAAATCCTTTTGCATTATTATAAACAATCCATTATTACCAATAAAAGAGGAAGAGTTGTTAGGTTCTTTAAATACAACTTCAACTGTAGAAAAGTTTTAATTGTTATGCAAGTGTATTATAGTTTGAACCACATCTATGTGAAAAGTTTCTGGTCAAGAATTTGAAGAGACAATTATTAAAATATCATGGTCAGGGATTGTGCCGTCATTTCAAGCATAAGGACTGAGATTTTTTAAAGTTATGCTAATGAACACAGGCTGAATTACTCACTGAAAAATTTTAAAACATTTATTTAGGAGTTTTATGTAAATTTAATATTTAATATATTCTTTAAAACTTTGTTTCATCACAATTTATCATATAAAGAAAAAATTAGTGACTTTAAAAAAATCAAGCTCCATAAAGACACCTCCAGTCCCCTTCAACCTTATTATATTCTTATTTCCTCTATGTGATATGACATTAAAGAGTTTGGGAAGCACTGCTCTAGAGCACAGACTGTGCCTGTGCCTTCATTTGCCAGCCATGCTTATGTGCTACCACAGCTAGATTATAAACTTATTCCCCTGGGGTGGGAAGTTGCTATTTGGGCTTATGATGTCTTATGATGCCTCACACAGGGCTTGAACTGAGTGCTTTAAATGCTTGTTTCAGACATTTCTTCTCATACGTAGACCCATGATTTGAACTTGTAATAACTACAATGGTAACCACCATTTACTGAGTACCTGTTATATCCAGCACCACCTCATAAACATTATTTATTTTCTCTTAAATAAAACATTTGATGTAGCCAAAAGCATATATGTAATGCATCTGTAGTTTTCAAAACTGATAATAATATAAATCATCATTTATTGTAAATGAAAAATAATCATTATTTGTAATCCTCACCACAAACCCATTGAAAGATGAATATTATTGTCCCTTCTTTACAGATGAAGAAGGTGAGGCATGGAGAGAATAAGTTACCATCTAAGACCAAACGACAAATGATGCCGTTTTCGGCTATTAATGCATGACTGAATGGCTTAATGAGCATGTCTCAAAATCTATTGATATAAAACCAGTGTGCGATCAAAGACCTGAAGAACATCTCCTACTAGTAAAAGAGGAAATGCTTATACAGAACTGATAGATATCAGGAAAAACTATATTTAAAATCTGGGAAATAGTGCCCCCCCATAACTTTTTTTTAGAAGAAGAAAGGGATAGGAGGTAGGAAGAAGAGAGCTCATAGAGACCTGAGATGAACTCAGTGATATAAACTGAAATTCTACCCATCATATTCTCATATAGTCATGATTCAACAAAGTCAGATGAAAGTAATAAAGCATGTGGATTAAAATTCACATGGGAATTTTTAAAATCTGAAATTATGCATGTATCGGTGAAGCAATCCAAGAACAAGAGCAGGATTTTTAATGACAAAAGACACAGACCACAATGGCCCCACTTCCTTTTGTCTGACAGCACCCTGACCCGCTTTGTGGTCATCAAAGACACACAACTGGCCATTATTTGGGGTGGGGCCTTCACTAGGAAGGAAGAAGAAGATCAAATTTCTCCTCCAAATCCTGTTAGTTCCCTTTCCTTGGGTCCTATAGAAAGTAAGCCAGGACTGGGTGTACTCTTTGCCTGGGAGGCCCTCAAGAAAAGATAAGGAGGGATCTAGAAGAAATAATTCTGGATTGAAGCTTTGTGTTAGGGAAGGGCCAAAGAGATGTCAGAAAGTTTCACATGTTGATCTGATCAGTTCGCTATTGTGGGAAGGAAGAAGGATTCTAGGTGTCAGACAAAGCTGGGTGTACTCAATTCAAATATTGGCGTTTACATCGAAACTTCTAGGGAAACTTTAGCATGACCTTGGTGTCACAGAGGGTGGAGTGTGCCTAGCAGTGAGCCGGTAAGTCTAGATACATGACCAATAAGCATAGAATGCTGAAGTTAATAGGGTGGTAAGAAGTAATGTCTCTAAATGTCACTAACAACCTAGCTCAGAGTGCAATGTATAGTGTGTCTGCAAAAAAGTGACTTCCACCTTCCTCTCTCGTGGATGAGAAAAGTTATTACTTGAAATAGATTTAATAACAAGCAAAACAAAGAAAATGTGATTTAAATATATTCTTCAGTGATACAGAAAAGAAACAATAAACTAGATAGCATCTGGAATGAAAGAAGAAGCAAAATAAATAAGAAATCATTAGTATCAATAAAGTACATGAAAAATGGCACATTAGTCTGGGTTCTCCAGAGAAACAGAACCAACGGGATATAGATACACACACACACACACACACACACACACACACACACACACACACACACAAATATACACATACACACAGAGAGAGGGAGGGAGGGAGAGAGAGAGAAATTTATTTTAAGGAATTGGCTCATGTGATAATGGAGTCTTATTAAGTCCCAGATCTGCAGAATAAGCCATCAGGTTGGAAACCTAGGGAAGAGCTGTAGTTCAAATTCAAAGGCCATCTGCTGGCAGGCTTCATCCTTGCTCAGGGTAGGTTCAGTCTTTGTTCCACTAAGGCCTTCAACTGACTGGATGAAGACCACGTATATTATGCGGAGCAATCTGCTTTACTCAAAGTCCAGCAATTTAAATGTTAATATCATCTAAAAAAACTCCTTTACAGAAACATCCAGAATAACGTTTGACCCAATACCAGGACACCATGACCCAGCCAGATTAACACATAAAATGAACCATCACAACTAGTTTATGGAACTAATCTGCCTAGTGCTTTGTAGCTTTCAGTGCACATTTATAGCCATCATTTTCTTTAATCCATTCAATAGGTTTTTTTATGGTAGCAAACTGTGGCTGAAATGCTGAGTGATTCTCGAAGCACACACAACCAGTAAGCATCTGGACCAGGTCCCCTGACTCTCTCCACTGTGCCATCCTCACAGGGTGCCAAACCAGCCCCTGACTCAGAGCTGTGCCCCTTCCCTGGGGTCAGGCTCCTCCTCAAAAATAATAATTCAAAAATAATAATCCAATGTGAACCTAACAGCAGAAAGAATTTACCATTACGGGTGCTGAGGAGGAGGAAGTATGTGAAGAATATCTTTCATATTCTTCTTTTGTAATATTACCTATGAGCAATGGTTTTGCCAATGCCCTTACTTTCCTTATTAGAGAAGATCTTATCTGGCCTTGAAACTCTTTTCCTTATAATATACGTTCTTTGAAAAATCAGTTTCATACTTGGATCTTTTATACATTTATGTCAGTGAATATTTGTTCAGTGCCCCTCACGGGTCAAAAAAGAAGGAGAATTCCCAGTAGAAAAGCATTGGAAACCAGACACAAAAGCGTACATGCTGTACAGTTTTATTTATATGAAGTTCAAGAACAGGTAAAATTAAGGTCAGAATAGTGATGGCTTTTGGTGGGGAAATATTGACAGGCAAGTGGCACACAGGAGGCTCCCAGGAGCTGGAAATGGTCTATGTCTTGATCAGAGTGGTTGTTACACAGGTATATATATATATATATATATATATGCAAAAAATCACTGGACTGTACATCTGAGATTGGTGAGCTTCATTGCAAGTATATTACATCTCATTCTATTTTAAGTTATAGTTGAAGAAAAAGGGAGGGGGGAAACATTCAGAAGTATTTGTTTCCAGCATGCAACTGCTATGTGGAAGCATGAGCCTAAAAAGAATATTCCTTGTGGACTTTTGTTGTACAGAAGAGAATAGTCAAGAAACATGGAGGCAAGACCATAGGATGAGGACCTTCTTCTGTTCAGTAAAAAATTTGCCAAGCAAAGCCCAACTCCAGGATGGGATGGAGGGAAGAAAGGAAATTAGGAGATTTTCCTTAACATAAGGAAACCACAAATATACAATTTCCTAAACATCCTGGGGAGGGGGAGGATGCCAAGCCCCCATATTTTCTTGGGAGAGTTACAAGTCAAAGAAGGAAGTGAAACGTGACCTAATGTACTTACAAGTTTTAGAAAACTTAAACCTCTTTTTACCCTAAAGCATGATTTCCAGAATCTGGAGCAGTCTTGTGTGGATAAGGAGATGGGGTCTCCTGCAGGATCCTTAAAGAAATGTTATCGGGTCCAATGGGTGGGCCAAAGCCATTACCTAACTTTTTTTTTTAAACATCTTTATTAGAGTATAATTGCTTTACAATGGTGTGTCAGTTTCTGCTTTATAACAAAGTGAATCAGTTATACATATACATATGTTCCTATAACTCTTCCCTCTTGCGTCTCCCTCCCTCCCACCCTCCCTGTCCCACCCCTCTAGGTGGTCACAAAGCACGGAGCTGATCTCCCTGTGCTATGCGGCTGCTTCCCACTAGCTATCTGTTTTACATTTGGTAGTGTATATATGTCCATGCCGTTACCTAACTTTTTGATAGAAAGTTTGGATATGGTGAAACCTCCTGTGTAAACACCCCATGTCCTTGACCTCGGAGCCCTTCCCAGTGTAGCATAGGTTTCTATTCACATCCAAGAATCAGAGAACAAAAGGAAGACAGTACTCTCTTCCTGGCCCCTGGCACCCCCAGAGATGGTTTTGAGACAAAGGAAATGTTGCTGCAAGTGTTGATCTCTGGGTGGTTTTTAAGAATTGTTTGGGATTTAGTGAAAAGAGAATTGTCCCAAATAACATCATCTTGGAATTTATGATCACGTGCTCTAATTGCAGCAGACACCCAGGGCTCTAACCACTCTGCAGGCTGCATGCTAGGCTTGACTCACCGGAAGTAGAGGGAGCTGGCCTAGGACAGCATGGCGCACGGCCCAGCTTCCGCCCTGATTGGTCTCTGCTGCTAGACCAGGTGCGGAGGGGCCTGGCCGTGACTCCAGAGGACTCTGAGAGTGAACAACTCTGACTAAGAACGGCACACTCGGTTTCTGGAGAAGCACGCTCTGGGCCATTGGGGCCACCAGCTTGCGGGGCTAACAGGGACCTCACTGCACTTCTTATGAGAAACGCTTATGGGGCTGGGTCTGTCCTGGTCGCAGATTGCTGGATGCTAAATTTTCCTGGTTTAGGTAAGAAATGTGCCAACCTCCAACCATCCTCCAGCCATCCCCACTCTAGCAACAATGCGCATATCTCCAAAATCCAAGACACATGAGTGTAGGAGGAGTATAGCGACCTGTGCTAGGTTAACCTAGCAATCATCTTCCAGAATGTTCTCTGTCCCTTCCCATTTTAGTCGCTCCTCTCCTCCAATCTCTCTCTCTCTGTCTCTCTTTTTCTTATAACACTTATTTCCCTTCCCCTCTAAACTAACTAAATCTGGACATTTTAGCTGAGGTCTTCCTTTTAAATGTGGAAATTAACTTCAAGGAAAAATCCTTGAGACTGTAAAATATTGGGACAGGGGAAATGACCACCCAAGCTTATGTGATGAACTGTGCATCATAACATCGTTTCACTTCAGCAGTATCTCCTGCCTCGCTGCCAGGCACTGTGTAGGATGCTTCAGAAGAGCAAGGAGGAAGGGAGAGAAATGACAGTGAGTGAAGCACTGATAATAGCCAACATTTATTGAGCATTCTCTTTGTGTCAAGTTAGCTGGAAAGTTTTTTTCATATGTATTAGCTCATTTAATCCTCTCAAAACCTTATGAGGAGGGTCCTGTTGACCCTATATTACAGAAGAGAAAACTGAGGCTTATTGGTTAGGTAGCTTGACGGAACTGATGAGCTGGTCAGTGGGAGAGGCCGTCCCACAGCCTCAGCACTCGCTTGTACTGCCAAACCCTGTGTTTATGTGATCTTACTGCATCAACACAACTAACCTGCAAAGTAGGTGATGTCATGCCTTTCAGAGATGATAAAGCCAATTCAGAAACTTTGAGTGACTTATCTAATGTCACACAGCTAATCAACAACAACCAAATAATCCACCCGAGGTTGTCTGTCTCCAGAGTGTATCTCCTTTCCACCAAACCATGTGGTCACAGTCTTCAAATTTAAGGAGTTCTTAATTTACTGAGAGTGTTAAGACACACAAACAGCTGTGGTAAGCGTCTTCAGAGAAACAAGGTGTGGAGGAAGAAAGGCCACCTCTGGTTGAGGAGCAAGGGGAGTCCTCCGGGGGCAGGAAGTGTTGAGCAGGGTTGAGATGGTGACAACCACGGCCCCCCAATGGCTCCACATCGTGGGGTGACCACAGCCCTCATCTCCTTTAGCCTGACTGCTATGTAGCCGTCTTAGATTTAGTTTTGCTTGGTTCAGCTCTTTCTTCTGGTAGAAACCTTTGGCAGAAGGACATCCAAATAGAGAAAGTAGAAGGAATGAATATGGAACAGGAATTGTTTTCTAAGAATACTAAAATAGTGGTTTTCATACCATAAAAAAGCAAAAGAAAATTATTTTTTGATTAGTAACATAATAAGATAATAATGACTACTTTGAACTGTGATGGCATTTTTCATCCAAACACATAGTGCTACGGAGAGTCAACCTCATCATCAGTAATGAGCTTGCCTCCTCTGTCCTCATTAGTATCTTAGAATGGGGAAATGGCTTCCAGGGCAGCCAACATGGGTTTCCGCAAGTAGGTCAGTCTTATAGAGCAGATAAGGGAAGGACTCCCAGGATCCTCTCCCCTTTGAGCTTCTTTTCTTGTCCCCCAGAAATAGCAAATCCGTGTTAAGTTCCTGCTTTGGACCAGGAGCTGTGTGGGGGCTGGGAGGTTTGATGCCTCAGTAGAAATGAGGCAGAGGTGCTATTATAATAGAAATAACCTCCAAATCTGCGCTCACAGTGAGGTCCTCCTGCCCATTGCACAATGTGTAGTTTACATAACTCACATTTGAGCAACCTAGAATCTTGTTTCCAATCAAAGGTTTCACAACTGCATAGTTGATTTCCAGCTTCTCACATTGCACTTGGTCTAATTGTCAGAGACTGGAGAAGAAACCAGGTCAACTCCAAGAATTTGAGAAAACAATAATCACTTCCTGAGAACTCACTAAATGGGCCTGGTCCTGGGACATGAAGCCAGGCCTGTTGGTGAAGTGGAGAGAGAGTGGGAATCAGGAACGTCTTCACAGAAGGATGCTTGAGCTAGGTTTTAAAAGATGAATAGGGAATGTACAGGCAAGCAGAGGAGGAATTGTCCCCCAAGTAGAGTAAAACATGTGCAAAGGTACTGGGGTATGAAACTGTATGATGAATTCATGAAACTAAGGTAGCTGGCATAACTAAGCCCTAGTGAGTCCTTTCGTATTGTCCTAACCCAGAGGAATTCCTGCAAGCCTACCTTTAAAACTCTGGAACATCTGAGATACTCTCCAAGAGCCTATCTGCATGAGCTTTACATGGCCTCTTACAAGACATGGTGAAACTGATTCTTCAGACTGACTCGGGCATCCAGGACTATCAAGATTAAAATGCTACTATGTGGACATTATGAAGGTTCCCCAAGTGCTTCAGTGGTGGTTCCTCAGATGAGCCTGGAGCTCATCTTGGGTCGTAAGAAGCAAAAGAAATTGGCCTCAGTTTAGAATTCTGGTTGACTACCCGTGAGGGGTGTTTCTAAGATTGATGTACAATTGTGGTGCTTAAATGCTGTCCATCCAATCCCTGATATGGAGAGGGATCAAGTCAACTGAGGAAGAGACCAAGTAGGAGCCACAGGTTGCTCTTGAGAACTTGGGAAAGGCTGTACCCAGGCCTTCTCTCTGTGCCATGGTCTCTGCTGCTGTTATTTGGAAGAAAGTCACAGTCCTTGGATCTGCTCCTAATGAGGTCGGGACTTATTTACAAATCTTTCCAGTAATTGGATGTCATCCTGCAGCCTATGAACTGTGTTAACGTTGCTGCTGCAATACATCAGCCCCAAAGGCACCACATGGGGGCTGTGGTCATAGCTGGAGTTTAATCATTAATAACAATGAACATAATCAATAATAGCTAACATGTGGATATCACTTTGCCATAAAACCAGCCCTTCTCACGTATAATATTTCCTTTATCACCTATAACATCAACCTTAGGTAGGTATCGCTAACAATAGTTCCAGTTTACAAATGAGGAAATCTAGCCTCAAAGAGATTATAGAATCTCTTTGCACAATATCATATAGGTAGTGAAGGACAAAGCAGAGATTTCAGGGCCAGCTCTTTATGACTCCAAAGCGCATTGGATTTTCAATGTATTTACTATTAAATTATTTTGAAGCTCCATAAACTAACACCCTTCAGTCCTAGGCCTGGTGCTGCTAAATGTCCCTTAGTTCGACTGTACATTTTACTCAAGTTCAACTGCTCGTCTTGGGGTGGGAGAAAAGCACAATAATATTGTGTACTCAGTGGACAGGCTCCAAGCCACAAGCAGGCCAAGTATCCTGAATCCCTGAATGCTCACAGCAACCTCCCAGAAATGCACTTGTCTCTGAGTGGGGCAATTGTGTTTTCTTGTTCATGACTGTATCCCCAGAACAGTACCTGCCACTTGGAAGACATTTGATGTGTATTAATTGAATTGAGATGAGCATCTCTATCCCCATTTCTTAAAGAAGGAACCTGAGGCTCAGAGGAGCTGGGCGACATGCTTGGGATTATAGAGACTGTGAGAGACAGAGCGGGAGCTCAGACCCAGGCTGCCTGTGGCCGCAGATCCCACTCTTTGCCTTTTGCCAGGAGCCAAAGCTGCAGTGTTTCCAGCTACCAACTTTTTGTTTCCCTGACCTAAAGAAAGCTGATGAAATTGCCCTTGCATTGCTCAGGTTAGAAGTCAAAGGTGTGTGTGCATGTGTGTACGTGTTCCCTTACACATGCTTGCATGTTGGGGGTGGGGTAGAAAGATCATAAAGGATATAGCAGTCTTTTCTAAACTTCATTTCCTTATAGTCAGGAGAGTTTAAGTTTCTGGGAATTTATTGCTAGGAACATTTCTAGGAGCCTTGTCATTTTGCCCACATCTAGATAATTCTACTCATCTTTTCGTGCTCATTGTGATACTTATCTTAGAGTTAACTAAGACTATCCCCCCTTAAATTTCCAAGAAATGTCCTTTCCCTATAAACTAGACAATAAGCAAAGTTAATATCTTAGTGTATGTAAGACCCAGCTCGCTAAGATTGTCATGTGAAAAACAAGGATTTTACCATGGTGACGAGTCTTTCATTCTTGGGGGTAAGAGTTGGGGGGTTGTACCTTCTCCATCCCAGAGGCTGCAGACAACTATGATTAACTACACAAAAGTGCCAGTTAGGTGATAAAAACTGTACTTAGCATAGACTCTTCTTCTGTAGCAAGAGTCTGGTGGGGGGGGGGGTGCAGCTCTTGAGGATTTTTTTTTTTAATGAAAGCTTTTGTTAACATCAGATATCGAATTAACTTAGGTTTTAAAACTACTGAGGTGCTGTGTCCTCAAGAAAGATTGTTATCAAAATAGTTTCAACTAAGATAATTACCCTGAACCTACAATGGAAGAAAGAATTAAAATTTTCCTTTTTTTTTAAAGAAAAAACAATGCCGAATAACGTGGAAGCATTTTGTTGTGGGTCCCTGTCTATGCAGTTGAGGCTAGGTCAACTTACTCACGAATATAATTATCATATCCAGAGTTTATCTCGGGAAACTGCCTTCCAGAATAAGGAAAACCCAGCACCTGTGCCCACAAGGCTGCTTTGGCTCCCCCCGAGGAGGAAAACTCCAGCTGCTCTGTAGTTATAAGCAAACTGGCTCTCCCCTGGCCTCCTCCAGCTCATCCATCACACAGTAATAACAGACTCGCTGGCTACTGATCTCCAGAATGGTGTTGAGACTATCAAATGCTTCAACTCTCACCTGTGTGCATGATGACTCCCAAGTGTGTGTCTTCAGCCCAGGTCTTCCTCTTCCACTCCCCTAGACTCCAAGTCAAGCTCTTCAGCTGCCTCTTGGGCACCTGGGCTTCCTGCCAGACTCTCCAAGGCAATAGCTCCAAAACCAAACTCACCATCTTCCCCTCTTTACCTCCCACCATAAATGGACTCCTTTGCTCAGATTCCTTGCCTTCCTAGACTCATTATCCTGACAGTCACTCACAACCTTTATTTTAAGGGTTAACATTATTATTTTTTAGTAGACTTTATATTTTAGAACAGTTTTAGATTTACAAAAAAAAAAAAAAAAATGAGACAATAGTACAGAGAGTTCCCTTATAACCCATAGTCAGTTTCCATTATTAACATCTTTTATTAGTATGGTATATTTGTTACAACTAATAAACTAATATTGACACGTAATTATTAACTAAAGTCTATGTTTTATTCAAATTTCCTTAGGTTTTATATAATATCCTTCTTCTGCCCCAGGACTCCGACCAAAGTACCACATCACCTTTAGTCGTTATGTCTCCTTAGTTCCTCTTGACTGTGACAATCCCACAGGCTTTCCTTGTTTTTGATGACCTTGATAATTTAGAGGAGTACTGCTCAAGTATATTCTAGAATATCCTTCTTTTGGAATTTACTGATGTCTTCTCATGACTAAACTGGGAGTATAAGTTATTAGGAGGAAGACTGCAGAAGTTAAAAGCTGATATTAAGAAATTTAAGGCATTGTTTGGACATCGGAGAGGGTTGGTCACCACCTTCATCTGATAGAGGAAAGGCTAATATGAGTTCAGATACTGCACTTATTAAACTGAATCATAATTATTCATTTTCCTCTTTTCTCCTAGTCTCTAAACCCTCTGAGAGTAGAGACTGTGTGTGATTGAAACCTATATCCCCAGAATCTAGCGCTGGGCATGAAACTGAGTCAGGGCTTGATGATATTTGAAGCTTTGATTTGTTCCCTCATCTGTAAAGTAGGATAATAGAACTTATTTCATAGGAATTTGATGATTAAATTAAAATATTAAGATACTGGGCACAGGGCCTTGCACAGAGAGTATTAAGTACTGAAATATGCACACGGTACTCACATATGTTAGCTACCATTTTGTCACCATTATTAGGATGTACATGTTATACGATATACACTGGGGACCCAAAGAACTGACTTTGATCCACTCTATATCTAAAGTAGTAAACTTAGTGGTTAGATGGAAACAAGAAGGGCCAAGCTTTATACTTCAGAGAATTCTCTTCTGTAAAATTCATGTTGCACTTAGTTCACTTTGACAAGATTCCCTAAAAATGGTCCAGATCCAAAGAAGCATAATGCATGGCTCCTACTCTCAGGACCTTATAAATTGATCGTCAGATAGTAATACAGGGTAGCATTCGCCAAGGAGCCAAGCAGAAACCATGTGGGTATGGGAAGTTCTGAGTAGGGGCTCTGTCTATATGGGCTGTATTGTTGCTAAGGTCTAGGATGTGGGCATTAAATGATGGGTCAGGTTTGGATATTCAAAGAGAAAGGTGGCCAAGTCATGAGCAAGGATCTGGAAAGAATGAGTATACAGAAATTCAGTGCCTGAGAGGAGTCCAACCTGCCAGGCACTTGGATTTATGCACACAAGAGTAGGAGAGGGCATTGGACAGGACATCAGATAGAGCAAGATAACAGGGTGGGGATGGCTTGAAATCTGGCTTAAAGGATAATGGAGAGCCATTTATATTCTTGAGCAAGGGAGTAACAAGATAAAGATGGAATTTTCAGGAGACAGTATGCTTGCAGTGGGCCTGACTAGCCAGAAACAGAAAGACTAGTGGTGGAAAGGCTAGCATGCTAGTTTATTCAGTCATTTATCAATTCATTGGTCATATGTACACTCAAAAAATATTTATGGAATTCCTATCAGACTTGGTATATGAAAGATATAATCCTTGGCCCCTGCCCTCAATGGGCTCACAGACTGGAGGGAGAGAGATTAAAGAAGCTTCTGCTATAATCCAGACTACATCATAGTAAAATCAGAGAGAAAAGAATGGAATAATATGTGGGAGATGTCAGATAGATAGATAGTTCAATAGATAGAGAAAGATATACATCTATTATAAAAACATATGAAAGAAGTCATGGATCAAGAAGTAGGAGGAGAACCTAATACAAGCAAGGTCTAAAAAGTCAATCAATAATGTCAAACACTACTGGTACATGGCAGAAAACTTGCCCAGGAACAATAACTAACAACAGCAACAATACTACTTTTAAATGGTTACTACGTCCCAGACCTTGATACAATTCTAAGGTATTAATATATTTTTTCTCATTTTTCTTTGTGCCTAACACAGCATAAGGCAAGAATAGTTCTCAATAAATGACTCATGTTGTAGGCCAAACGAGTGCTCTTAGGAATCTGGATGTTTGGATAGTATAGCTGGTGCTGGAATGTTAGAAATGGGGTTTCAGGTTGATAGAGTAGTAGTCTCTTTCCTCAGGTCACCCTCTCGGGGTTAAATCGTTAGTATACTCCTAGTCAGTAAAATCCTGTATGATAAGATGCCTTCCCTTTGTCCTGTATGAGACTGCATTTCTTACTCATGTGGGGTTGGGTGGAGCCCAGAATGTTCTTCAATCCAACCTCTCTGGCAAATAGAACCTCTGGACCTCTGGGAGATTGGTCATTCCTTTCCTAACGCACTCATGTTCTAAAGTACATTACAGAGGAGAGGGCGTTTTCTGAGCATGGGCTGGATTCAGACAGGGAAATTTGGGGCTGGGGAGGAGACAGAAGTGGACTGTACTTCCAAGAAAAGTTGTCAGTGGAAATGAACTTGTTCTTACTTCTCTCTATGGCATCTCAGAACTGCTTTATATTCATCCAGAGACTGACCACAGTTTGGAAAAGCAGGAGATTTCTGCTGAGTGGCTTTCAGTTTGGGGAACCAAGTCTCTCTCATATGCAAGGGGAAACATCATATTGGGAAAGATTGTTACCATTGGTACACCTTCAGTTCAGGCGAGGACTCACTAACTTGCTCTGTAAACTGCATGCAATGGCTTTCCACACATGTGTGAGTGTGTGAGTTGCCCACCCAACAAATGCCTCTAGAAAGAGTTTTTCGGAGGTACAATGGGGTATGTTCTAAAGTTTCAGAATACAACTGAGAAAAACTAACAAACACATTTATTTAAGCACAGATTTTTTTAAAGGGAGAGCAGGAATTCTGATGCTAAAATAAACCTTAGCAAACAACTCCTTTAAGCCAGCAAGCCTACCTCCTGCTCATAGCGTCTCCTCTAATAAAAAGACAGGCCTCCAGCCCCCTCTGAGTCACAGACTCAGTTCTAAACTCTTCTCTCTGTCCTAATGTTCATTCCACATCTGGAAAGCATGGAGCATAACACAGGTATTTATTAAAGTGGAAGATTTCATCCATAGTCACTCATGTAAGGGATCCAGGATTCAGACTTGGTTCTTTCTGCTCTCAATTTCTTCCAATCCATCTGGTGGCCTTCTATAATCCAACATTGACCCCATGATCAATCAAAGGTCACAGGCAAAATGAGGTTCCTTCCGAAAGCATGGACCAGTCTGGAAGAAAGAAGTGGAACAGTGATTGTGGGAATAAAGGAGTGAGTGATGAGAATCAACATTAGTGGGTAGCTTGTTTGGGATAAAGGAAAAAGATAAGTTACTTAGAGTTGTTTTCCTTGTCCTTTCAAAGGCCTTTTGCTCATCACTGAGTTCCCTACAAGTGCATCCTCTTGTTCATGGTATTTTAAAATCGTATGTCTACCAAGTGTGTGATTTAAGTTTTGCTTTTCAAATATGTATCAGGACATGAGTTTATATAGGAAAGCTGGTCAGGGGCCACGTGTGTGGGGATAGTAAGAGCAAGCTTGGAGGGATGTTCTGCTCCAGGTCTTGGAATATTTCACTCTTACAAGCAATAAACGATTTCAATACTGACAGGGCAGGGGGCGGGGGGAATGTATGGATGGGCTGCTGTGGAAGAGATGGCAGAGGGAAGAGAATGAAACCCTATGTGGTCAAGAAGAAGCTGGACAGCCCTCAAGCAGCTGCCTTCAGGGCACAGGGGCCCCCTGGAATTTAGCCACCTGGCTCCAGGGAGGATGCCTTGGCGTGAGATAATGTGACTTGTTCAGCCTGGGGCTGACTTAATTTACTTTTAATTACATAGCTTCACAAAAAGATTGGGTGAATGAAATGGAGTCCCATCAGCAGCAGGTCCTTAAAAATGAGAATCCCAAATCCTTTTAACCTGCTTGGTAGTAACTTGCAGATTGCTATAACTCCTCATATCACACTCATATACAAACACACACATTTTCCTGAACCTCACGCCTCTCGCTAAAATGTATCGTTCCTGAAATCTTAGCAGATTCCTCAGCAATTGACTTGGGATCGATGGGAAGGAAAATAGGGCCACAACACAGTAATTCAGTTCGACAAAATTCAGTGACTATTCACTTGAACTCAAATGTTTATTTAGTACCCTACTGGGCCCTGGGTTAGTGAACCTGACAGAGTTTCTTCCCTCAGAGAATTGCAGCCAAATGGACAACTTTCCAGGCTTAGAGTCACCCTTGGAAGCTTATGAAAATAGATTCCTCAGCTTCATCCTGGCTTTCTGAATTAGAATACCTAGGGTGGTGGGACGCAGGAATCTATATTTTAAAAAGCCATCACAGGTGAAGGTGACTTTTATGCCCTATAAACTTCGAGACCATCTGCCTTAGGCTCTTAACTTACCATTTTGATTTCAGACCTCAAGCACAGAGAACACTCTGGTGGCCCACCTGGTGACACTGAGGGACAGATTTCCTAAGCCTCTAACATGCAGGAAAATGCAGCTGACTTCACCTGGGACACCAGAACAAAAAGACACCCAGCCCAAAGTTCCTCTTGGCCCACATGTCACAGGAACAACCTACAAAGGAAAAGACACAACTGTGACTAGAGGAGCAAGATGGAACGTGGTGCCCAGGGTCCAAGTTCAGAAGTACCCATCGTAGACTGACGCTACCCCTTCTAACCCCTACCTCACACCTACCTTTTGAAATGGGTATTTTAACTCTCTGCGTTTAACAGAATGAGGATGCCAGCTCAGCGATATTGAGTGGCCTGCCCGTGCTACAGGAATTTTAATTCACTTTCCCTAAATCCAATCCGAGGTTGTTAGATGCTTCCAACTCTGGAAGACCTTTTCTATGAGGTTCCTATCCAAGAGTACAATGTTTCAACAGGAACTTGGGCGGAGGTAAATGAAGCCCAGCCACTGGGAACCAGCTATGCTGCTTTAGGGCATTGATCTAAGCCTTCGATTATAGGCCTGGCTCTGCTGTTTACTAACTAGTGGCCTCAGACGTGTTACCACAGTCCATGCAGTTCCCTAAGCCAGACTCCCAGGGGTTGTCCCTGACTCCTCCCTCCCACTCACCCTCCACATGTAATCCATTCTTACTGCTTCTGCCTTCTAAGCATCTTCACATTTGTATACCTATTTCCATCTTCACTGCTATCACTTTAGACCTGAACTATTGCAAGAACTCTTAAATGATCACTCCCCTTCCATTCATCCTCTCCCAATCCATTTTCCCCACAGCAGCCTAAGTCATAGCACATCAATCCTTGACTTAAAACCCTTCAACAGCTTCCATTTATCTTAGGATAAAACTAAATCTCCTATCATGGTCTAGGCCTCTGCAGACTCATCCTGACTTGCTTTCTGCCTTGCTTTCTAGGCTCCAGGCACGCTGGTGTTTCTGTCTTTCAAACACTCCATGCTCCCCTCCTCCCAGAAGCCTCCATATACTTTGGTCCTTCCCAGGGGAGTGCTTTTAGCATCCTCATTCACCCACTTAACTCATTCTTCAGATCCCAGTTCATTATCATTGCACTCGGGAGCCTTCCTCAGTCCTTCCACCCCCACCTCCTCCCACCACTAAATCAGTTCCTCCTGTTATATGTTCTCATGGCTCCCTGAACTCCCCACAGTTTGCAATTATACATCCTTTGGTGATTCTCTGTCTCACCCACTAGAGTGTGAGCTACGTTAGGGTGGAGACTATGTTTGTTTCTCCACCATCGTCTTATTCCCAGCGCCTCAGTTCAGAGCCTGGAATGCCGTAAAAACAATAATAACAATGCTGACGCTAGTGGCTATATTACTGATGCCTAGCATGTGCCGTCTTGCTCCCAAGTATCAATACTTTACTCGAGTTAGTTCTCTTAAACCTTGAAAACCCTCTGAATTTATAGGCACTCCACTGAGATCTTTTTTTTTGGCTCAAACTTTTAATAGAAAAAATTCACCGATGTACAAAAATGCGCAAGTGTGACAATGACAACATATGGAATTCTGTGATTGAAAGTCCCCTCGAGTGCACACTGTGGTGCACATGCACCCGCCCACACGTACTCTGGCGTGGAAACATAAACTTAATGCAAACCAGGGCTACCAAGAAGCGCCAACATGTGTTCTCCATTCCACCAACCACAGATCGATATCTACTCCAAACATTCAGGAACAAAAAGTACAGCATCTTCCAGGAACAGCAAGGCAGACTTCTTACTCACAATGGAACAGCACAAATAAACCCAGCAAAAAGAGCACTGCACACTGAAATTTAGGATAGTCATTCAAGAGGATGGTCACGATCCCAGCGTAAGGAACAGATCCTCTCGCTCTCCTCACAACATCGTTCTTCTCTAGCCAATGTCATCCTTGTTTATATGGGCCTCAGCCATCAGCCACACCGTTATCTCCTTTGGTCAGAAACTTCATATGTCCCTTTTGCTTTTCATGAGTCTTCAAGACTCGGTGAACTATAGGAACCTCTCTTCCTTCTATCCTAAAAACAACAATTTCTTCCACTCCTACGGGATGATCTTCAACTCGACTTGCTAGAAAGAGAAAATCTCCTCTATGAAATGCGCGCTCCATGCTGCCGCTGACTGGACTTTCGCTTCCAGTTAGAACCGTTAACCCCTTGCAGAGCATTGGTGCCGAGGAGACAATCTTTCCGAAATGCAGGACTTGGTAATAGAGCTGCCGCGTGTTCCCCCACTGCACATCATCCAAACAATAGAGCGATGCCCTGGCGGGGCCGCCGAGGGGACACGGGCAATAGAGAGGGCGAGTTGTGACCCGCGGGAGGAACGGCTGGCACACGGGCCAGGCTCACACTAGACAGGACCCCCTCCACTGAGATCTTGATGAATGAATACACTCATTTCTCTGCGCCTCATTTTTCTTATTGACAAGACAGAGAAAGTAGTATGTGAGTGAATCACAACCAAAGTTGCAATACTTTATATTTTCTCTAATTATTTACAAATGAAAGAATTGAGCCTTTAACAATTTTTCCATGGGTTTTATTTTTTTTTCCCATGGGTTTTAAAAACATGTGTGTGTGGGCACATTATGCTTACACCCTTCACCTTATACAATGTTTCTAATACGTCTAGTACAATGCTTCTCAACCTTGAAATAAAATTATTGCCACCACCCCATCCTCCCCCGCAAAGAGAAAACATAAATTAAAATGTAAATTGTCCCTAACGAGAGAAATTAATAAGATTTCTTTGGGTAGGGTGGAGCTTTGGAGGGCCACACACCATTGTAATAGCTAAGGGGTTTCTTTCATATTCTAAGAATTAATTTTTATCCCCTTGGTAGTAATATCACTGCTCCTTTCTTTGCGAATGAATGTTCCAAAGGAAAGGAAGGAAGGGAGAGAAGGAAAGAAGGAGGGAAGGAAGAAGAGGGGGGAGAGGAGGAGTGGATTGGGGCAGCTGCAGTGACCTCGTGATGGAAGATGGAAGTTCAAAAAGCAGATGAAGCTGAGCGTCAGCTTTTCAGCGCTGTGATCAGACCCGCTGTGCTCCTGCACGCTCCCCTCTGCCCCTCCTTGCGTGAATGCCTACTTCCTTCCGCATTCCTCCCAATTCTCACTTCTTAATGACCACTCTGAAACACGCCAGGTGAGGTTCGGTGTCCTGGGGATCTGAGTGTATGCAGCCAGGTGCAGCTGCCATCCTCAAGGGGTTACAACTTGGCGATGGTGGCAGCCCATAGAGAGAAGAGTTGGGAAGAGTTCATGGCGTTTGGGGGCATCAGGAGAGGCTTTAGAAAGTAAGATAGCCTTTGAGGTTGGGCTGGAAGGAGGGGCGGGATTTTGATGGACAGTGATAGGAGGGGTGAGGGTGAGGAAGACAACAGTAAAGGCTTCCAGGGTAGAGGATACCGCCTGGGTGAAGGCCAGGTGTAAGAAGTGCGGTATGATGGTGTGGCATGAAGGGAGGGGAGTGGGAACTAAGCCTAGAACTATTTTGGAGAATCTTAAATGACAGGCTTAGAAGTTTGCTAGGAGCCATTTGAAGGTGTCAGCAGTGGGATGACATCAGAAGATATATGCTTTAGAAGCCTTAAGGTGGCAGCTGCGTGGAAGATGAAGCAGAAGCAGAGAGGAGGAACCCAGTGAACAAGATTTTCCCATGGACCAGGCCAGGGTTTCTCAACCACAACACTTTTGATTTGGGGGGCTCAGTGTTGTAGGGGGCTGTCCTATACATTACAGGGTGTTTAGCAGCATCCCTGGCCTCTACGCACTAGATGCCAGTGGTGACAAACAAATGTCCGGACATTGCCAACTGTTCCCTGGGTGTGTGTGGGGGGTGGGGGGTGGCGGCAAAATTGCCCATCTGAGAACCACTGATCTAAGCAAGGACCAATAAGGGACTGACCTGGGGCAGCCACAAAGGAAAAGGAGGGTGACAACTAGGCAGCTGATGTGTCCAACTCTGCAAACGTCATAATGAAGGCAAACGTGGAGTCCAAGGGAATTGTCATGTTTCAAGCATGAATGATTGGAAAAAGAGCAGTACAGTATTTTGAGAAGGAACATTTTAGAAGGGGTGAATAAGGAATTTCATTTTTAAGTGTTTTGTTAGATGTTTCTAGACACACATGGAGGTAGAGATATGCTGTAGGTTATTAATAGGTGCACAGTCAAGTTCTCATGATCTAATGAATAAGCAAATCAATGGTATGTGTCAAAAGAGAGGTTGGAAGCTAGAGATAGGACCATGCGAATGGAGGAAACCACTGTAATAAAATTTAGAAAAATATTAGACAAGAACTGAGTTTAGAACTTCACATAATGTTTTCTGCAAGGGGGAGTAGCAAGGTATAAGCAAAGTTTCTTTTCCATGGTGTAACTCTAATGGTATACAGAACCATATAGAACAAACTGATATTCTTAGGAGTCTAGGAACTTGACTCAAAGCTCCCTCAAAAAGTACAAGATTTCATTGCAGTTTCAGTTCCATCTTTAAAAATTTTTTGAAAATATGTATTCCAGCCCATATTATGAGCTAGTTTGTTTTACCGTGAGAATATTTTAAAATATTTACTTCCTCCCCATCATGTTAAGTAGTGTATAGTGTGGATGGTCTAGTAGATTCCCCATGACTGCTAACAGTTTTACATGTGCTCTCATCCAGGGGTACCCATACCAAGTTTGAGATACAGGAGGACAGAAAGTGATACAAAATTGGGAGTGTGACAAATCCAAATGCAATTTCTTATCCTGCCACTTACTAGTTGTGTGACCTTAAGCAGGTATCTTCACCTCTCTGAGCCTTTGTTTCTCAACAGTAAAATGGGGCTACTGCTCCCAATCTCCATTATAAAGGTCAAAGGAGATAAAATATATAGAGTGCATTGTAGATGTTTAATAGATAGCAGCTTGTTTATCATTTGGATGAGGAAGAAAGAAAGGGGGATGTATAGAGGCAGAGAAGTGGTGGTTGAGATACTAGGAATACAACTTTGGTACTTTAATATCCTGAAACCTTAAGTTGGCATTCCCCGAGTGAAATGATTTTGAAACAATTAGTAACTGGCTCAAAAAAGGTAAAAGCAGGGCTTCCCTGGTGGCGCAGTGGTTGAGAGTCCGCCTGCCAATGCAGGGGACATGGGTTCGTGCCCCGGTCTGGGAAGATCCCACATGCCGCGGAGCGGCTGGGCCCATGGGCCATGGTCGGGCCATGGTCGTTGGGCCTGCGCGTCCGCAGCGGGAGAGGCCGCAGTGGGAGAGGCCGCAGCGGTGAGAGGCCCGCGTACTGAAAAAAAAAAAAAAAAAAAAAAAGGTAAAAACATGTGAGAAAAATTTTTGCAATTGGCATTTACATTTCTTAATTATGGCCTGAGAAAGTGGTGTGAGGGGGACTTGCTGACGACGTAGTCCAATTAACTAGCAAGTGGAAAGCGAACAAGAGGTAGAATAAAACCTAGAACATTCTTCCCACACACATGATACGTGGTATGGGAGATCCGAGACTGGAAAAAGTCATGAAGGTGAACTTACAACCGACCACCCAAAGCTTGGAAAGGTCTCTAAGTAAAGAGCTAATGTCAGTAGAACCTGAATGGAAAATCCACACCTAGGACAGAATATTGGTTGTGATCATGCACCTTGCGTGTTTTAGAAACATTAGAAAATCGTTCATTACAAATTCCTTGCAACATTTTACACACACACACACACACACACACACACACACACACACACACACACACACACCATGGTCTCTATAAGCATAAGCAAATGCTATGTTTAAACAAAATTGGACAAAACACAGTTTCTTTGTTATATTATGAATCTCCAAGGCAAAAAAATACCTACCACATCCCAAAGTTAGTACATAATGGAATTTTTTCTCCTTAAAGTGACTCCTATAACTTGTGTTTCAAACACACTTTTAAAAAGTTCTTCCCTAAACAATCCTAACCACAATCCTTTTAACATATTTAATCTATGTGACAGTCCTTCAATGTACTGGAATCCTCCAACATCATAACTCACATCCTTTCCTAATGTGGCAAAATCAATGGAGTCCCCAGGCTGGTAAAATATCTCCAAGTCTAAAAACATTTGCAGCTATCTACAAGCATGTTTTATGTAGATAAAAATCACAATATACTGAAGCACAAAAGCGACCAAGTCAATGACAGAGAGATTTTGCTATGATCACTGTACCAATAGCAGCTACTATATTTTTAGACATTGTGATCAAGAGTTGAAATAAAGGTAATATCCAGTCTTACAGATGCTTAGTAGAAAAAATATGTAATTTCTTTAAAACCAGCAAGGGATACTGGGAGCAAATCACCTTCAGCCATTTTTCCTCTAAACTCTCTGATGTTGTCCTCAGATGTTTTACCACGAGGGCAATGGGGATGTAGATAAGGGTCTGTGAAATCCTCAGGTGAGGAGAGGTAAGGGAAGTTTATGAAAAGACAACTGATGAAATATCAGTTGATACTGATATTTGCTTCTCGGATCCTTTCCATGCATCAGCTGTAGAGAGAGACAATGGTAATTCCCATGCTTGCTTGTCTAAATACCAAAAGAACTCATCCCCTCTAACCACTTACAGGAATGACAGAATGATAATAATCCATCAAACACGTTAACACATTCTCCTATGACCTCAGCATGTTTTTCAAACCTGTTGTGAAAGAACAGTGAAGACAGGCAGGAGAAAAATGCATTGACCTCACTCTGTGCCTGGGCTGAGGCACAGGCACTACCAAGAAGATAACAGCCTTTTCCTAACAAGGCCTGAAGCCACAGCAGTGTCTAAGAGGCTCTATCCCCTGAGCCCTTGCAACATCTGGCTGGAGTCAGAGGGTGGGGCAGCTGAGCCTTTGCTGACCTCCCTGGTTGCTGGAGAAATGGCCCCAGACACGCCTTGGGCCAACATGATTAGCTTGCCCCAAGCAGCTGCTCTTCCTCTCCTTCCACATGTAGCATCAGACACACCTTACTCACCTGCAGGAGATAGGAGCCACGGGGCCCTGCAGTCCCTCTGCATCTACCGTCTGGGCCACTGCAGGTACTTCCTAAATAGTGTCTCTACTAATTTTTCCCCTTCTCCTGTCCACCCTTTGCGTGAAGGATGTGGCATTTGTAAAGCAAGTTTAGAGTGTGTAATTCACTGGCTTAAAAGTCTCCACTTGCTCTTGTTGGGTGGAAAACTCATTCTCCTTAACCCTCAATAGAAGAGACCTTGCATCCTGGTCCCCGCATCTCTCTCCAGTTTTACTTCCCATCCCTTCTCTGCTACTCACAATGTGCCAGCCATACTGAATTTCACAGTTTCTGAGACAAAGAGGCCCTTTCACAACTCAGTGGCTTTGCACGAGCTGTTCTCTTTACCTTTCATGCTCCCACAACTTCTCCCTTGGGAGAATCCCCCTCTTTTTTCAAGATCCAACCTCATATGTTATTTCCACAGTAAAGCCTTCACTGAATTTCCCTTCCTCCACCAAGGATGGAGGGAATAATTCCCTATGTTCCTATCACTTTCCACACAGCTCTATGAGGGAGTCAGTATAGCATAGTGACTAACAGGATGCAGTCCGTAGTAGATTAACAGATTAATAACATGCTCATTCTCTGACCTTGGACAAGTCACCTAATCTATGCCTCAATTTCTTCAGCTGCAAAACAAAGGGAATAATAGTAAATACTACATAGGATTGCTATGAGGAGTAAATGTGTGAAGCTCTTCAAACGTTCAAACGTTCAGAAGAGTACCCCATTCACAATAAGTGCTCAGTAAGTATTAGCTATTGTTATTGTGTCCACTAAAATTTTAATACTGTCATCATCTGTTTAGGTGTCTCTCTCTCCCTGTCTAGAGAACAGGGTGGGGACTATTTCTTATTCATGCTTTTATTCTTCGTGCCTAACAGTTCTGGGTACTAGCCTCTCAATAAATGTTCATTGAATACGTTGATTATTTTCTAGGCGGTAAAATATCCTCGTGACTCCAGAGATTATAACTCAAGGAAATTACTTTCTTTCTTTCTTTCACTCTATGGAAAGAAAACATTATATAAATCCATAAAACAATATCTTGTACAGAGATGCTTGAAGTTAATCTTATGAGTCCCTCTGTGAAGTAGGGGTCTAGAAGCCTGATCAGAGTCTTTTTTCTACTAGGGCTGTGTGTCTTTGGACAAGTCACCTTCATTCATTTACTCAATATATTCTTGCTGATATCAACCATGTGCCAGGCACTATTCTAGGGGCTGGAGAGAAAGCACTGCACAAGATAGGCAAGGTTTCTATTCTCATAGACCTTGATTAGAGAGAGAAAGTGCACTCAACAATGAATAAGAGAAATAAAAAAAAAAAGTTGTAGAGTTGTAAGTTCTATGATTGAAATGAAACAAGAAAACATGTTAGAAAGTGTCTGGGAAGGCTACAATTGAAAAGTAAGTCAATGAAGGCTTCTCCGAAGGTCAACAATAACATTTAGACTTGAGCTTGAGACTTAGGGGAAGAACATTCCAGGTATAAGGGGCAGCTACTATAAGGGTTCAATGTGAAACTGAGCTTGGAGTGCTCCAGGTATCAGAAGAAAGCCTTTGTGCCTGGAACTTGGGAAGTGAGGATAAGAGTCATACCATCTGAGGTCATTGAGGAAAGCAGGGACCCTATAGGCCAGAGGAAAGAATGAGGATTTTATACTAAGTGCAGCAGGTGGTTATTGACAGGTATTGGTCAGGAGAGGAATATGCTTTGATTTACACTTTTAGAAAATTCTATTGTAGAGATAATGGATTATGAGGGAAATAGAGGCATGAGAAGAGGAAATGAGACTAGTTAAGAGGCTGTTCCATTAGTGTAGGTGAGAAACGAATAGCATAAGTTCAGATGGCATCTGTGGAGAAGGATTTGATGAACCAGAGATCTGATACTGATCAACTGAATGTAGGAGCAAGAGAAAGAGAAGAATCCAGGATGGCTACTAAGTTTTTGTCCAGAGTATTTGAGGCAATCCTGTTGGCCACACATTGCACATCCAGGAATACTACTCTAGTCCATAAACAAGGTGACATGGAAGGCTGCAGTTACTGGTTAAGACAGATGGACAAGGTATACACTGGAGGTGAGAGATTCAAGAGGTCTTCAAAATGTTAAGTTTGAGATGCCCAGCAGATATCCAAGTGCAAAAGACAAAAAGTTGGATGTACAATGCTTGAGTCCAGTGGGAGAGGTCTGGACTACAGATATGCAAGTAGGCATCAGTGGCATTCAGACAGCATTTAAAGCAACGGGAGTAGGTGTGATCACCCAGGAAGCACATGCAGTTGAAGAAGAGATATAGTCCCCGAGCAGAGCCCTGGAAAGAACAGCATTTGGAAATGAAATATTGGAGGCCCACAAAAGAGACCAAGAGGTAGAAGCCAGTATCAAAGGACAAATTCTAGAAGAGTATGTTGTCATGGAAGCCAAGAGAAGAAAACGTTTCAAAATGGAGGGAGTGGTAAACTGGGTCAAATGCTGCGAAGAGGTCAACTAGGAAGAGGATCGGATTTGGCAACACCGAAGTCTTCGGTGACCTTGAAGCGATCAGTTTCACTGTTCATCTCTTGGACCCAGTTTGTCTATGTCAAAAAAAAAAAAATGAAATTGTATTCAAGCATTTTTTAAGCAGAACTACTCCTTTTCTTAAAATAAATCATTAAAAGGATCTCAAGATATGAAAGAGAACAAAATCAGAACTGTTGTGGGTGAAGCAGGGACTTCAAGACTTTATGTAGTCCCATCTCTGCCCTTGCAGTTGACACAAAGGCAGCTTTGGGGAACTTTAGGGCTCCTTGGAAAGAAGACCCAAAATTACTAGGCTGGAAGTTCTGTAAAGGGCTCTTTGGCCAAGAGACTCCAAGTGCGAAGGTATGAGTAGCTCTCAGTCTGGTGAGCAACAAGCTATCCACTGGTTAGGAACCTCCTTACGTGGTCATGAAGAATATAACATCCCTGGATTATAGGTAGGAATGCTTAGAATCTTCCATAAGCACAGTCTGAACCCAATTCCTTCCAGGGTAGGCCATTGGCTGCTTAGGGGCACACCCATTTGACTGGTTTGCCCAGATCCTGCCACTCGGCCACACCTCCAGAAAACATCTAAAGCCCTTCCTTTGTTGCAAAATGATTCAGTGTCATTTCCATAAAATGTGGGGACCTGAGCATATGTTCACACACGCACTCTCTGTATTCTGGGAGTTTTAAAGGGAGACAGCCTTTAAGGGAACAGGCCTGCCAGAATAAATTCTTGGTTGTCTTAAAGGAACCACCAAGCATAACATAGTTTGCATAGTCTATATTCTCTCAAAAGTGAGCTGTAGTGTCGCTCTGTTGGAAAGAATCGCGAAAAGGATGTTTAAGCATAGTTAGTGGGAGTAGAGGAATATGAGATAACGTGAAGGATCTTTACAAAGTATCCTAAATACACTGACAGAATGAGATAAATTCTTAATTCACAGGGCGCCCACTTTGTGTCAGGTACTCTACTAGGCCTGGGAAAAGGGTGGGATAGATGCAAAAAGAGAATTTCTTGGGGATATACCTTTTGCTTATCTGAACTGAGTCATCTTCCTTCAATTAGTTCCAAGACAGCTTACAATCAGGCTGTTCATTAGAATTTCAGGGTTTTCGCAAGCGGTGCATTCATTCAGATTGCCAAAATATGAGACCCAAAGTGCCTACATCACAATGGTAAAACAACCCTCCCGACACCTACCTGTGCAGACAGACACTCAACAGTTTACAAAACTTTCTTATACATTATGAGGTAGAATATTCCTTTAACCTTTGGTTTGCATAGGCTTTATGTTTTCCTCCCATTTTCTCATTAAACTGTGTTGGCTGCTACCCTATTAGCCGTTTTAGGGTTGTTCTGTTGTGGTGGTTTGTTTCTCAGCTTGCCTCAAAAACAAAGGCCAGACATAAGAAAACGTCATTGTGGGGTAGGTGACTAGTCACATGGGTGACTATTCCAGAAGTCTTTGCAAAATCTCTGATACCCACCAACTACTGGCTGATGTTTAGCCTAAAGGAAAGCCAGGGCAGTCAGGGAAGCTTTTAGTGGGGAAGCAATAGAGGTAAACAAATACTTTGATCTAGACAGCAAATGTCAAGGAATCTACATTGGGAAAGACCCTTGAAATGTTAATGATCTGACCTTCTCACATCATCACCCACCCCGAGGAGCCCAAAACTTAAGCCAGACCATTTCCCCCAGGCTAGCCCATCAGCATGGTCACATCCTCAGAGCAAGTGAAGCTGGGTGATCGAATCTGGGGAGGAGGAAACCCTACTGAACCTTCCTGGGAGCCTGAAGAGTGGGCAGAGGTGACAGGCTTATAAGTGTGACGCATTTGCTCCCTTTGTCTTTGCTCTGAGCTCACAGACAGCTCCCATCTGTGAGACACCTTCCTTACAATTTATACTTAATGGTTATAGAAATACTGTTATCTCACAACCACCCTACAGAGGGTGTATATGTTAATATTCTTGTTTTACAGAGGTGGCACGGAGAAGTCGAGTTATGTGAGCCAGGTCAGAGAGCACATAACAGAACCTGGATATTTACCTGTTTCTAAATCCTGTGTCCCTAACTGCCCCACCATCTGGGCGTACATGAAGCAGGAGGAGGACTAAGACTCGAACCCAGGTTTCTTTTCCTAAAGGACTGAAGCAATCACCTGACATCCTTTTGTCGTGTGTTTAAATCTTGGGTTCATGCCCGGAGTTTTGATGTTTTAGTACCGCCCCCTTTTCTTTCATCTTTTACAGATTTTGTTGTGGAGATGTTCCTCTTGGAAAGTATCTTGTTTGGCAAGTTCCCATGGCCACTGGGGTTTCAACTTGAGGGGAAGCACTAGGAAAATATTTTTGATGACTCTGGAATAGAGGGAAAGTATACCATTCTGGCTGGATTCCACCCAGAAAACCCTCCCCGGGTTTTGTGGGAGCCAGGGCAAGGGGGCAGGAGTTGTGCATAGAGTCCCCTCCCTGGGGTGGAAGGTGAAATGCCATGTGTTCAATTTGAGGTTACCTCTGCTCATTTGTAGCCTGAGATTAATGGACCACAGATCCTAATGCAGTGGTGAGAGAGATCACACCCAGATTTGCATCTTAATCCTTGGAGTTGAGCAAACATCAAAAGGCTCAGCAGGTTGGTTCAGATCATTATGATAATGATTAATAGCAAGCTTGTTTATGGAGCTTCCATCTCCAGAGCTTGTCATTGCCTTTACGCAGGAGACACTGTTGCATGAGGATAAAAACAACATTGAGAACTGAATGAGTTTCCCCCAATAAATCAATCTCTCCCTAAGCTTTCATTCCAGCTGTCCTCCTGAACACCTCTGTAATGTAATCTCCTCTTACTCCACTGATTCAAAAGCCATTTTGTCCATGTAAATGGATATAATGGGAACGTTTCATAGACTAATGGATTGTATAAATTTCAAATCCATATTATGTCAACGCTAACTGTATCTGCCTCTCCCTCTAGATCCAGAAAGCGCAGGAGATAAGACCATTTATGACTCATCTTTTTATTTGTGACACTTAGCCCGGTGTCCCAAACATAGTATAGATACTCAAGTAAATGTTGGCCATATTGTTAAACTTATGATGTCATAACTATGAGAGTTTTCTATCAGGCACAGCTCCTTTCCTTTACAGAGTAGGAAACTGAAGTCCAGAGAGTAGACATGAATTAACTCAGGGTCACTGAGTTAGCAACTGGAGCAGACCTGAATCTAGAAACATTGTCACTTGACTAACCTCCCACTTCTCTTTCCATACTATATATATTAAAGCCTGGAAATGACAGGCCAATCTGAGATCCCAGTCTCTCAGAAAATCTGCTTTCAGAAAGGTCTGAACGATGTGACCCAGTGTAACCTTGTCAAATCTCTAAGCCTCTCTGATAACCTCCCAAGGAAAAGCTCAACAGTACTGGAACATTCCTAGGATAGAATTATACTAGTCCAGTTTTTAAACTTAAGTCAGAAGGAGCAAGAACATATTCTCCTCATATTCCAACTCACCTTGAATTGAAATAGAGAAAAATCAAATGAAAGTTCATAGTTTTTTTAACATTGCCTAGGAATAGAAGTGGTTCTAAATAAGGACAGATATTAGCATTGCTTATGATGTTAGGAAGTAATGAAAACACCAGTAATTATTGCCTTTGTTCATTTGGTAACAAAAGGAAAGTCTCAAGTGAAAAAAAAAAAAAGATTTCTGGGCAATTATTTCCTCATTCGAAGAGCTTAAAGAAATGAACTCTTACCCTTCCAATCTTATCAAACCAAAAACATCTCCAATTGTTCCTAACATCAAAGACGCAAAAGACTACCAAGTTTTACTTTGGAAGTCTTAAGCCTTGAAAACTAGTCAGGTGGTCCACATCTCTGTCTCAAATCATTAGGCCTGTGCTGGGAGCTAATATCTTGGTCATTGACCTCAAGCTCAGAATGATTATTCATGTAGATGGATGGCTTTGTGCACAACAGTATACTTTCTCTCCAGCCTCTCTCTTGCAATCTAGCAAAGGAACAACATGGTGAGGCTAACTGGATGAAGAGAAGATCAGGCTCATCATGTATTTGGCCTTCGTAGCCACAGAACCTCCTCAGCCAAGAATCCACAGCAGGTCTCCTTTCTAAACGTCACTCTGTATCAGTTAAGGTGGTAAGCAGTGTGGCTCAGGACCAGTGGTAAACATATTGGTTGGTTCAAACATGTCTCATTTGGGTTCTAGTGGAAGGAAGGTAATGACACATGCCTACTATTCTGCAGTTCTTATGGGCCATGTCTCAATCAGGCCCATGGTTGATTTATTTGATGCAAATAAATAAATTATTAATTCGATGAGATACTGAATGATTTACTTAAATGATTTATTTGATTTTTAAAATGTAATTCTATTGTTAATGGTCATAAGGAACTCTAACCAGATGTTCTGTTTTATCCATATTCAAATTCTACTGTGTCACTACAAATGTTAGTGGTTAGGTATCTCTCACCTTGAGAATTCTATGATTCTACATTGTTGCTCAAAGTGCTGGAGCTTGCAATTCTTTTGTTTACACACTGCTGAGATTCTTATATAAAGTGCTTTGATTGCCATGACTTCATGAAAGAAAGACCTTCAAGAAAAAAGAATTGCTGTCTAGAAGAGAACAGAGAGAAAGTTTTCAGTGTTTATTAGGGAAATGTGTGAACGAGAGAAGAAAATGAGAAAAGAATCATTTAAACAGAGAAAAAGCAAGACATGTCATTTCCAAAGTTGTGTCGTTTCTCACTTGAGCACTCAAAATATTCAATGAACAGTTAATATGGTAGCTAAGTATTTCTGATTTTTAGAGGCTCATTTATTTCACATAAATATCTGAAGGAAATAAATAAATTAATAATGTACTTATCTTCCTTCATTCTCATCACAAGAGAGAGCAGCGTGTTACTGCAAGAGTCCAGGTGTGGAGGTCCGACTTGGGTTCTAGTCCTTGATCCACTCTCTGGGTGATCTTGGCTAATTCTTTAAGCTCTCTGACCAAAGGAGGCATGTCTTCATTTTTTAAATGGAATAGTAGTTTCTCCACTATAAGTGTTACTTTGAAAATTAGCTTAAAAAATGTTAACAGCATGGAACATCAAGAGTATGTAATGTCTCTTTCCACTCCTCCTGAAATCTTTGGTTTCATGTTCTTTAAAACAAACAAACAAACAAAAAACCCCCACAGAAGTCCTAAACTAAATGGGTTCAAATGTGTGCTGTCTTTGTTTTTAGAATTTTTTTTTTTTTTTTAGTGTCTTCCAAATTGAAGGATGATTCAATTGTTAATGAAAACAGGTGATTAAAAGCAGCACGGCACATTTATCTGCTAGGCAATCTATCAGCTAGTATGACTGATCACCACTTATTGTATGGGAAAACTTCCCTTGCTGCTAATGAACCCCAGATCAGACTTGGTTGTGAGATGAGGGTGTATCCCTGAGGGTACAAGGGTCATTTTCTGTATGTGTAAAAGGGTGCACTTCATTTGGTTGCTGCCACGCCCAGCAGTGGGACCTGCGTGCTTTGTGGGGCAAGGTGGCTGTGTCTACGTGTGTGATGTGTGTCAGGGTTTGGGTTTGTGGGGTCTGCTTGATTGCCACCATATTTTTGTGTAGATTCCTCAAAATATAGCACTTGGTTCCTGACCCTCTTTCTGGGGGGAGGGGGTTGGATGGTACTAATATGACAGATGTCCTATTACTAGCTTCCCTCTCCTGGGCCTCGTCACAACCTCTGTCCAAGCACTTGTGTTATATGTACATGTGTGTGTACATATTATTTTTTAAAATCACAGTGAACTATTTAAAATTTCTGAAATACTCTGTGTAGCGCTCTTTCACTCTGTCACACCTTGGCTATGCTAGTCTCTCTGCTTTTGGGACACTGGACAGTCTCTCACACTCACTCATCTTTTTAGAATCAACTGGGGTGGTACCTCCTCTTGAAGCCTTATCTGACTTCTTCAAGTTAGGTGGAGGCATTCCTTTTTCTACTCTTCCTGAAAATTTTTTTAATGATAGCACTTTTACATTGTAGGTTAATCACCTGTTTATGAGCCTAACTTCCCAAACCAATGGTCAGTTCCTTGAAGACCCAGAGCATGTCTTATTTGTTTATCTCAGCATCCACAGTGCCCAGCACAGGACCTGGCATACTGTGAATCTCAACATATGTTGAATGAATGAATGAGGGAATAGATGGTTTTGGGTGCAGGGCTGGGTCTAAGTGTGGCTACAGCCCCAAAAGGGGCTGTAAGGAAGTGTGGGATCTTGTTCAGCAACCCCTAAAGTATTAGGACATCAGAGAGGAGACAGCTCCCTAAAGCAGGTGCGCTGGCTTGTATAGTATGTGATAGTTGAGTGGCTAGTAGATCAAGTAATTTGTCCACTTTCCTGGGGTGAAGTTTTCAGCTTGGGCTCACCTCAGTTCAGAAAGCTGAGTGCATGATGCTGCATGCCTCCTTCAGTGGAGTTAAATTAAGCTTAATATCTTATGATTCAAGAGTTTGCACACCAAGCCTTCGTACTTAATATTGTAATTACCCCTTTTGATTAGAACTACCTTTCATAAGCAAATCGATGCAATGATTTGACAAGCTTGAGGAATTGTGTTTGGAGCTCACCCTACGAGTTCCACAGGGAACTGTAATCATAGTAATTACTGTTGAAGCAAGATTCCAGTTCTCGATTTACCAGGAGGTAAGTGAGTAAGAATCACACGCTGCATCCTTTCCCATCTCAGGATAGGCTGTTGGGCTGAAAACAAGGGAAGTAAACACAGTATGATCACCAGTTGGCCCGCAGGCTGTGGTGTTTCTCCTTTGACAGGGCTCAGCCTATGTGGATTCAGTACATTGACAAGGATGCTTTAGCTGCTCCGCGTGTGTGTCTGTGTGCATGTGTGTCTGTGTGCGTGTCTGTGTGTGTGTGTGTCTATGTGTGTGTCTGTGTCTGTGTGTATGCATGTGTGTGTCTGTGTATGTGTGTGTGCGTGTGTGTCTGTGTGTGTTTTCCAACTCAGCACACACTTGGTGGCACTTACTCTTCTGGTCCATGCTAGTAACTTTTATGAATACATAGATAAGGCAAACATGAATCCACACACTCTGTCCTTTGTGTGGAGCTCCCAAAGTAACATTAGGATGAATGTGGAAAATGAAACCAGTTAGAAGCAGGGTCTGCAATGACCCAAAAGGCTTGGCTCAGATTCATTGGAGTTCCAGTCAATTTAAAGATAAAACTTTCCCTGAAGGAAGAGTTCAGAGCTTCACTGGAGGTGTTCAAAGCGTTCTGGGCTAGTTTTTGAAGGACAAATACCCCGCCAAGGACAGGAGCCTTATTCCAAACCACAAGAGAGCCTTGCAGCCACAAAAGCATTCAGCTTACAAATGAGCGATGCTGCCCTTCTGTTCCGTGGCCCCGGTGCTGGCTTCCCTAGGAGGCTGCAGCAAGTTCCAGTTGCTAATGAGGACCATTTCCCTATGGGACTCACAAGGAGGGCTCTGAGAAATGGTTATTTCTTTTCTTTTCCTTGTAGAAATTGTTTATGTTAGGGCCCCTTACTCTCTGGAAACACGATCTCTTATGCATACACCCCACAATTATGGTTCCTCAGTGTCCATGCTTCATGGGCTCCCTCCCCACACCCCCTGATCTTCCCTCCATCATCCACAGCCTGAAAATTCATTTAAAAATTAACAGCACAAGAAGGAAAATGCCACAAGACCCAGATTGCTAGCAGATGCTCTGTGGGTGCTGGCAAAGGGAAAGGCAAGTGGAATAAGGCATTTGGAGGCTAGGGTTTCCTTCTCTGCTTCTTTAAAAGGCTACACAAATCAGATGAGGCAGAACACACCTCCATTCACTTACTCGGTCATTCTTTCAACAGAAGTCCTTTGAGTAATAATAGAATGTGCCAAGCCCACTGCTGGGTTCTGGAGCCACAATGGTGATAATAATTAACGTTTATTGAGTGCTTACTACATGCAAGGCACTATTCTACATATTTTATGTTTAATAACAGGTTAACTCAGTTGTTTTATAGCAGCCATATTTTTAATCTTCCAATGAGGAAACAGAGGCACAAGGAGGTTAAGAATTTTTCCCAGTGTCACATAAGCAGTAGGAAGAGGGGTCAAGATTGGATCCCAGGCAGTCTTATTCCACAGCCTAAGCCAGGAGTCGACAAACATTTTCTGTAAAGGGCTAGATAGTAAATATTTTCGCTTCATGGGCCATCTGGTCTCTGTCGCAACTACTCAGCTCTGCTGTTGTAGCATGAAAGCAGCCGTAGACAGTACGAAAACCAATAAGCATGGCTGTGTTCCAATAAAACTATCTTTATGGACACTGAAATTTGAATTTTATAGAATGTTTATGTGCATAAAATATTTTGCTGGCTTTTTTTCAACCATTAAAAAAAATGTAAAACCATTCCTACCTCACAAACCATATACAAAAACAGGTGATGGGCCATAGTCTGTTGATCCCTGGCCTAAGCTGTGCTGTCTCTCCATTAGCGAATAAGGAAGAATTGTTATCCTGTTGGGGGAGACATACAGACTTACAAACCTTTCAAGAATCCTTCATCTGCACATGTGCTGCCGGCTTTGTCTGATTCTCTCTACTTCTCATCCTCTGTCCTCCTTCTGGCTAAATCCTATACCTTTCGGGACTCCAGCTTAGTCTCCACCTCTTTCAGAGAGCTTTTCTTGGCACTTATCTTATGACCAGCACCTCTGTTTTTCCCCACATTCTGCCCTCTCCTCTGTCACAGCACTCTTACAGACACGTAGCTACACTTCTGCTCCGGGAGGCCTCGGGTCGCACTCATCCCTGCCTCTCTGGATTCTGACACACAACGCATGTTGTAGAATTAACTTATAAGTGGAGGAGTCTCTAGAAAGGTCAAAAAAGAAGGGAACTTTTGAACTTCGGGTTGAGTAAAAGAGTTCTTCAGGCCAATAAGATGAGGGAGTTTGCTCTGAGGAAAAGAATGAGCTGTACATGAGAAGACAAGACTCAGGGGTGAGGAAAACATGCAGACATGCGTGTCCGAAGAATCTCCAGGGATTGACAGAAATGCCAAAGGCAAGCGATGAGGCAGAGAACATCCCTATTGCCAAAGCTCTGATCCTTGCAGGCAATGGGAGGACAATTGGAGGGCATTGAGCGTGGAAGTGACATGCTCAGGCTTGTGCTTCAGAACAGGGGTCAGAAAACTAGAGCCCATCAACCAATTCCAGCCCAATATTCCACAGTGAAAAAGAGGAGGGAGCTGGAGAAGGAACTCAGGGGTGTGAGATCCGGTGTGTGTTCTTTCCCTCCAACACACTGCTCTTCCCCATCTGAGGATCTAGACTTGGGCTAGGACTGGGTAAATGTCTTTGGGGACCCTGCCAGCCTAGACCCAATCCCAGATCCCACTGATGGAGTTGAGAAAGGAGTGAGGGACAGATGGTGTAGCCTCTCCAGTCTTGCTCCTGAGCGCATGGGCTGTGTGTAACTCAAGGCTCATGGCTTCTGATCCTGCCATGATCTCTGGGCATGCACCTATTTCGCCTTGAGCCTTTTGTCCTGATCTAAGCATGGGCTACATGTTCTTGAAGGGCCCTTATCAGGATAAGATTCTAAACATTAGAAGGATTCCACATGCCATTAAAATACCTGTGGCTCAAGGATTAATAAGCGAAGAAAGTTGGAGAAAGCAGAAAAGACATTACTCTCACCCTCAAGATACAGAGGTGAGCAACTATCCAGGGCTTTAGGAGGGAAAGGAGGATCCACAGCAGATTAGCTCTGAGGGGAGGGAGCTTGTTAAGGGGATTTAAAGTCTAGCGTCTTAATAACCCTTTGTAGTTCTTTGGCGCCTGGCTTTTCTTGAAGCTCAAAGTATTTTGCAAACATTAGCTCATTAATACCCCCAGCAGCCCTGTGAAGTGGGTAGTGTGAATGTCTTATCCCCACTTGGGAACCTTGAATTTGAAGGGAAAAGGGGCTCTGGCTGGTGACTAGTGCAGGGTTGAGGAGAGGCCCCAGGGGCTGGACTAAATTGAATAGTCATTTTTGTTTCTTATTCTACCAGAGGAACAGTGGATGGTGGGAAAAGCATGAGGTCTGGCACCAGCCAAATCTGGATACCAGATCTAGCAAGGCTTCTACAGCTTTGTGAATTTGGGCAAGTCCCTCAACTTTTGTGAAATTCAATTTTCCCTTGGAAAAGGGGGCTGATGATAAGAAATGTAAGTGTCATGTGCATGTCAAAGTCATTTGATTATTGGAAGTTTCAATAACTAGATCTAAGAGATTTTTGTTAAAACTCACCAGACATTTGACACAACATGGGGTGTGTGTTCTGATGAGTGAGGCTCAGGTATGGACGGATGGGGGTGGCTCTCTGAGGTGGGAGGGCAGGAGCAGGAAGGAGGTCCTGGAGGCTGCACTGTCTTGGGCTTGTGCAGAGAAACCAACCAACCAGCCTGAGCAGACTTGTCTTGAGCGAAAACCGAGGAAGGGGCTGCGAGGGAAAGGAGTGCAATAGATGATTAGAAGTTCATTTCACCTCGGAAGGGAGCCTCGGAAGGTTTGAAGAGGGAACCAACCTAGACAGATCTGCAGTGTGAAGATTGCTCTGGCACCAGCATAGAGAGCCAATGAGAGCAACGGTCTTGGCAGCTGATGGGCAAGATTATCCACTGTGTCATGGGAAGAAAATGTTTATAACATCTCCTTGCTATTTTCTAAATCTAATCCTTGGGAAAAGTATTTTTGTGTATATGTTTTAAAGGCAAATATATTTTTAAAGTATTATATTTATGTTCTCTGTGTGTGTGTGTGTGTGTCTCTCTCTGTCTCATAGAGAGAGAGAGAGAGACAGAGCAAGAGAGACAGAGAGACATCAAAATTTTTACTGATAGGGGTACATGATCTAAAGTTTGGAGTCCACTCACTGCATTAGAGAGAAGCTAGATGCAGAATCCCATTTGAAAGTTCTTTTAAGGCATCTGGGGTGAGCTAATGGAAGCCTGGATATAGCAGTGGTTGAAATGGGAACAAAAAGGAAAGAATATAAGGAACCTATCACACAGGAAGAAAAGGCAGGACTTGGTAATTTGGGGACATAAAGAGCAAGTCACTAGAGAAAAAGGAAAAAGCAAAGCTGACTGTGATATTTCAATCCTTGGCCAAGAGAATGCTGACACCACCAAAGAAAATGAAGAAGGCAGAAAAGAAACTGTATGGCGGGAAAGGTGAAGAGTTCTGCCTTGGCCAGGTGGGATTTGAAGAAAGGCGAGAGAGACTAAGGAGTTGGAGATATGAGGCTGGGGCTTGGAAGAGAGCCCTGGCTAAAGGTAGAGGAGCTATAGGTGCGGAGGTGAGTGGGGACTGGGATCTCCTATGGAAGAAGGTGGGCAGCAAGGAGTCAGCACAAAGGCAGGAGAAGTTCTTGTCCTAACCAAGTTCAGTCTTAAGAGAGCCTGCTCTCAGAGGCCAGCTACCATTTCATGTGGTCTCAAGTTTATAGACTCATAGAACACCAGAGCTTGAATGGCCCTTAGAGACTATATAGTTTATGGTTGGCTTGGTCTAAGTAACTTTTAAATCACAATCTTAATAGACCCCAAATGTATCAGTGAGTGTTCTTAGTTGCAAACAACAGAATCCACTCTGGCTAATTTAAGCAGAAAATGGATTTATTAAAAGATATTTAAAAGGATGTCAAAGAATCCTTAGAAAAGCTAGAGAAACAGATTCGTGGCTGTACTTCCAGGAACAGTGTTCAAAACCACAATACAATGGATTATTGTTTGGCAGCAAAAAGAAATGAAGTACTGATCCTGGCTACAACATCAACGAACCTTGAAAACTTTATGCCAAGTGAAAGAAGCCAATCACAAAGGACCACATATTGTATGATTCCATTTATATGAAATGTCCAGAATAGGCAAATAGACAGAAAGTTGATTCATAGTTGTTTAGGGCTGGGGGGGATGGGAAAGTGAGAGGTGACAGCTAAGAGATGTGAAGTTTTTGGGGGGGCTAATAAAAATGTTCTAAAACTTATAATGATGGATATATAACTCTATGAATATACTAAAAAAACACATGGAATTGTACATTTTAAATGAGTGAGTTGTATGGTATGTGAATATAGCTCAATAAAGCTGTAACACACACACACACACACACACACACACACACACACACTCTCTCTCTCTCTCTCTCTCTCTTTCTCTCTCTCTCTCTCTCTCTCTCTCCATAGAAAGGCTGATGGGTAGATGATATTTACTGTCACCACTGCCAATGCCAAAGAGGAAACACCAAGAACTTAGCTTTATCGCAACCTCCACTCTCAGCATTCCTGATGCCGACTCAGCCGAGCAATCACTGGCTCCCGTGAAAACTTTGCACCTCTGCCACCAGTCACATGAGTACATGGGATGCCTGGGAAGATTCTATTTCCTCAAAATGCTCACTTCCAATTTGAAGTCCTGTGTGGATGTATCCAGCTGATGAAACCAAGAACACACTGTGACCTAGCTGCCAGGGCCCCTGAAAATTTGATTTCTGATCACTACACTGGGAGTCTGGAGAATGCCCCCAGAGAAAGGCTAGTCAAAAGATGATGTGGAGGGAGGGGTGAATAGGCAGAGCACAGTATACTTTTAGGGCGGTGAAACTACACGGTGTACCATCATGATGGCTACATGTCATTATACATTTGTCCAAACCCATAGAATGTACAACACCAAGACTGAACACTAATGTCAATTCTGGACTTTGGATAATAATGATGTGTCAGTGCAGGTCCACCAATTGTAACAAATGTACCACTCTGGTGGGGAATGTTGATAATGGAGGAGGCTGTGCATGTGTCGGGGCAGGAGGTACGTGGGAAGTCTCTGTATCTTCTGCTCAGTTTTGCTGTGAACTTAAAACTGCTCTAAAAATTAAAGTCTATTTTTTTTTTAAAAGATGAGGGACAGCCACAAATATAATAAACATCCACTATTAAAATATATTATAGAATTTCAGAACAAAACTTAATGGAACTTGATAATTTTAAAAGTCCCCCTAAGAGGAATTTTTTTTTTTTTAACTCTACAAGTAAAAAGCAGCCGCATAGTGTATAAAGAGTGGCAGGAGTGGTGAGGTGGAATGCACAGGCTTTGGAGTCCAGCAGACCTGGGCTTAAGTCCAGGCCTGCCCCTTATCAGCTGTTTAATCTCTGTCAGTCACTTAATTTCACTGAGCCTCACCTGAAAAGTGACAACGCAATGCCTACTTCCCAGGGTTTTATTTCTAGGACTAAGGCAATGAATACTAAATAAATCTTAGCTTCTGCCGATAAAAAAGGGAAAATAAATGTAATGGTTTCTATTGATTTTTATTAGATTAGACTCAACTGTTATCTTGATTCCTATATTTTCATAATTTTTTAAAAGATATGCTATTACTATATTTTATGCTTATGTTGAGCTTGTTCTTTCTAGGTGTCCTCTTATAGCATATGGGAGTTTTAGAAGCTCAACTACAGGAAAATTGTATAGGAAATGTGCAAGAAGAAAATACTACAATATGTCAGCAGTGGTTGTCTCTGGTATGAAGGTAAAAAAAATTGTCCTTTTTCTTTCTACTTTTATTACTTTCCATTTTGTTGTGCTCTTTTAAAATAGTGACAGTGAACTATTTTCAAAAGTAGATACAAATAAATAACCAAACAAAACAGAGAGAGGAGATGAAAGCTCCATGAGCCTAGCATATAAAAGACCGAATAGTTCTTTCTCCATTAAGTATCCATATTACCTGATATGCAGAAGTGAGCTCTAATTAGTAGCCAAAATATCATCTCATGCTCCAGGGGTGGCACTGGACACCTCATGATCTACTCATCCTGTTGTGGCATTCCAGTTCCCAACTCTGGTGAAAAAAAAGAGGAGAACTTACACATTTTTCAGAAACTTCTGGATTGAGTAAACTTCCCAGGCTGTTGTCTCTCAGTGCATGGCGCCCAAGGCCCATGTTACTCTGGGGTTATTTGTATTAGGATAACTCAAGTTTTCTGATTCCCTAGCTAGTATCCTTAGCATTCTCCTGCCACCTTGTCAAATCTGACCCTCAGAAAATTCATTTGCCACAGGGTATAAATAACCAATAAAAATGCTAAACCTTTCAGGGGCCCCGTGGAGTGGTATTACGTCTCTCCTGATTGGGGTGTTCTGAATCTTTCTGATGTTCAGTCCTTTCTTAGTTTCTGATGGCCTCATTGGTAGGCCTTCTTATACTAAGTCATGACCACCCTACTATTTTGGTAGTATTTGAGGGTGGCAAAGACCGAGACATGAAATGCTAAAGTGTTAGGAGTCAAACGTATTCAAATAGCCATAAAGATAAAAACATTGTACCACAACAGAACAGAAAAATACTTTGATATGTCTCTCTCTGATTCATACTTAGCTTCTCAGAAACACATGCTTGATGTATTTGACCATGTCATTGACTTTCTCACTGTCTTCTCTTGGTGACAGTGATTTTCTTTGCTGTAAAATTCACATTCCTTAGCTTGTCAATGAAGGCCTTTTATCGCAGGACCGTACCCACTTCTCTAGCTCTCTCTCCTGCTTCCTCTCAGTCTCATTCACACAGTGATCCAACCACATCAAACTTCTGTTTTTTTCCAGACACTCGTACTCCTTCTTATCGCCTTACCCAGGGGCACAGCCCCCTCTGCAGAAAATTTCCTTTATTTCGTCTTTGCCGTAAGACCCTCTCCATCCCAACTATTCTGGAAGACTTCCTGACTCCTCCAGGGAAAGGCAAAGGCTCTGTACTGTTTGTTTCTGAAGCACAGAGGCTTCATTCAGTAGTCAATTCACAAACATTTGCTGAGGGCCTAGTATAAACTCTTCACTGTGCTACCACAATCCCTACACTTACATCTATTACAGCAAGTGTCACACTGGGTATCATTAATTTTTTACCTGTCTGGAAGGTACAGCCTGGCGACAGACAGCCATGTGGATTGTTTGGTTAAGACAATGGCACTATTTCCTCTTTCTCCAGACCCACCCAGCTACAGTGACCTCTGCCTTCTGTCTCTGAGCCCAGCCCAGAACACCCGAGAGCCTTGGATCCAGCCTCAGGGAACCCTAGGGAAGGTGACAGACTCTGGTGTCCAGTGCCTGCCAGTCCTGTGCGTCAGCCCTTGTGCATCAGTCTGGTTCACATGACTGGGTTTCTATCTCAGTCTCCCTGCCAAGCATGCTATTTCACTGTTACCATGGAGTCTATGTGTCTGGATTTTTCCAATTCACCTGGCTCAGGCCAGAGGTAAAGACCTGTTCCAGAGAGCCCCAGTGGTGGATGGGGTTCTGCTTGCCAAATGTTTGTGACCAAGAACCTTCCAGCTGATACTGTAATTGCCTGATCCAAGGGCTCTTGTGACTGAGCACTCAGTGAAGCATCATACCTGAGCATCCTCAGCCCTCCTTCCCCACATGTGACTTGAACGTCCCTCCTGGACTAGTGTGCCCATTTGGACTGTAGACTAACCCCTTAGATGTTTCCTCCAACTAAGAAGGTAGGCTGCTCCCTGGCCTCTGCCTTGCCCAGGAAGCCTCTTCCTCCCCGACAATCTTTACTCAATAAGGACAAATAGAAATTTTGAGCTGAAGATTTGCCATGCCCCAGGGATAAGCCAAGATAACAGGAAAAAGGGGCAATTAAAATAGCCACAGAGGAAGACTGCAGTGGAGTTCCATTGAAAGGATAGGGGAAACGTAAGAAAAGAGAAACCTGTAATTGGGTATGAGAACTCTAAAAAAAAAAAAAAAAAAAGGATTGCTGGCTCTATTAAAGCATTTTTGTGGAAAGGAATAATATTAGCTAATATTTATTAAATACTTAGAATGTGCCAAGAATTCTGCAAAGTGTTTTACATGCATTTTCTTATTTAATCCTTAGGCTCTATTAGTAACCCCGCTTTTGGGGGGCTTTAACAGTGGGTTTATTATTCATTAAACACTGTAAGTTTCTTTTCTTTCTTCATTCCTCTCCCACTCCCTCTTCCTTTTGGCAACCATACGGTTGTTTTCTATGTCTGTGAGTCTGTTTCTGTTTTGTATATACATTCATTTGCATTATTTTTTAGATTCCACATATAAGTGATATCATATAGTATTTGTCTTTCTCTGTCTGACATTTCACTAAGCATAATATTCTCTAGGTCCATCCACGTTGCTGCAAATGGTGATATTCTTTTTATGGCTGAGTAATTTTCCATATTATATCTATCTATCTATCTCCCATCTCAAGCCAATCATCTGCTAATGGACACTTGGATTGCTTTCATGTCTTGGCTATTGTAAATAGTGCTGCTATGAACATTGGAGTACATGCATCCTTTCAAATTAGGGTTTTTGTTTTTTCCAGGTATATACCCAGGAGTGGAATTGGTAAATCATATGGTATTTCTAATTTTTAGATTTTTTTAAGGAACCGGCATACTGTTTTCCATAGTGGCTGCACCAGTTTACATTCCTACCAACAGTGTATGGGGGTTCTCTTTTCTCCACACCCTCTCCAACATTTGTAGACTTTTTGATGATAGCCATTCTGACAGGTATGAGGTGATACCTCACTGTGGTTTTGATTAGCACTTCTCTCGTAATTAATGATGTTGAGCATCATTTCATATGCCTGTTGGCCATGTGTATGTCTCCTTTGGAAAATGTCTATTCAGGTCTTCTGCCCAGTTTTTGATTGGGTTGTTTGTTTTTCTGATATTTAGTTGTATTAGCTGTGTGTATATTTGGGATATTAACCCCTTGCTGGTTGCATCATTTGCAAATATTTTCTCCCATTCCATAGGCTGTCGTTTCATTTTGTTGATGGTTTCCTTTGCTGTGCAAAAGGTTTAAGCTGAATTAGGTAGAAGAAGGAATGGCATAAAGAAACGAAGTAACTTGCCTCACAACTAGAAACTAAAAGAATACCCATCAGTAGGGAAATGGTTGAGTAATTTATGGTTTCTCTCAGCCATAAACTAGCAGTCATTGCAAAGAGTAAATTTAAACTATACCAGGTGAGTAAGGAAGGGATTTTTCTAGAGGTCTTATTGAGTGAGGAAAGCCAGATACAGGTAAGTGTGTATAATATGATCCCACATTTGTTTACCAATGAAATAAACCTCTTATCTGTATATGTGCATATATATTCATGTATATACTAACAAGCATAGTATGATTCTATTTCAGAAAAAAAGTAGAGCCCTATATGTGTCTTTATATTTGTGTGTGAATGAGAAAAGAGAAAAAAATGGAAGGATTCACCTTGGTCTATTGACCTTGACTGTCTGGCAAGGAAAAGAGAGGTGGGCAAAGAGAGATTTTGTGCATTGGTCTTGTTATGACAAGCACGTATCTCTTTCATACAAGGAAACAATCAAATGAAGAAAATGATTTATAATAAGTAAATGTGTCCCACAGTTATGTGTTGCCCACATAGCTTCACCTCAGTGTTAAACAGTGAAAAGGGGAGGAGTGGTTTTTGCTTCAGTGTTCCCCCTCAGCCACGCATACACACTGGTTTGGATCCATAAAGGCCTTTCATAGACCATTCACTTCTGGGATATTCTCAGCTTCACTGCGATGTAGGATCATTTATATTTTAATTATTTTTCCAGACACTATAGGTCACATGTTAAAGCACACAGCAGGCACCAAGAGAGAAGCCTCAATGACAGCCCAGAGTTTTGGACTCCAAATTCAATGCTTTCATGTTGAGGGTCTAAAATTGTGTAATGTAGAAACACATTTTAAAAGACCAATTTTTAAAAAACTGTAAGAATCAATTTAATGAATACATTGAAAACTTCTGGGGGTACAAAGTATCATTATTCTAATTATCCCTTAGCTTCCCTTCTGCCTATCATTAGGGTAAGATGCCATCAGTTACGTGAGTAGTGGGTCCTTGATTATAGCCTGACACATTCAGTCAACAGTTATTGAGCACCTAATATGTGCCCAGCACTCAGTTAGGTGCTGGGTCAGGCTTATAATCTGAACAAACAAGCTTCCCACAGGCATTTGGCCAGGAGTGATTAGTATACACCTCCAAGATTCATCCTTTTAAAATTAGAGAGACTATTTTATCGAACATGAAAGTTTAGTAAACATTAAAGACTTTTTATTTCAGAAGGACTCTGAATCAGAAAATACTTAAAAGAAATAAGCACCACTTAGAGAAATATAGACTCTAAGTAAGTTCTGCATGAATGAGCATGAGGGATGGCGAATAGAACTAGCGTTTTGAGTGCATACTATTGCCAGACACTTTATATGTGTCATTATAATCAGTTATTGTGAAATAACCCTATATGGAGGGGACTGTTATTATTCAGTTTGCCAGAGAGGAGACTGTAGCTCAAGAAGATGTGAAAGAATTTTCCCAAGGTCATAGAGAAAGTTTTAGAGCCAGGATTCTAGTATAGACTTGTCTAACTACAGAAATCATGGATTTATTTTATTACTTTGCCCCACTGGCAAAGGAGACTGTTCTTCTAAAGAGCACATCGGGTTTCCATGGCCAAGGTGAACCAGTGGTTGAGTGTATTCATCACCTGCATGGAGACCAGGTACACCAGGTCGTGGTGTGTAGTCTCTTATTAGCAATATAGAATAGTCACACTAACATTTACTGATACCGCATCACCTGCCAGGCTCCATTCTCAACACTACCATATACTCTACACAGATCATTTCCAACCCTCACTGGCTAAGTGGCCTCCTTGCTACTTCACTTGTCAGCCTACAGCCTCCTTCACTGCAGCAATCAGAGGAGTCTTCTTAAGTCTCAGGTCAGATCAGTTCTCTCTTCTGAACAAAATGCTCAAATGACTTGCAGGTCTTATGCATTCTGCCCCATACCTCCTGGACCTCATGTCTCACGTCTCTCCCTTGACTACCTTGCCTCTGGCCCTTTTATTGCATGAACTTGGGTATCCTAATAGATCTGAGTTTTTAAATTGAACTTTAAAAATATCTTTAAAATTTGGGGGGTTAGGTAATTGCACATTCACATGCAATTGTAAAAGCCCCTTGCAGTTCCACAAACACTCAGGGACACTCCAGTCCCAAGGCTTCTGCACTTGCTCTTCCCTCTACCTGGAACGCTCTCCAGCAGGTATCTGAATGGCTCACCTCTTACCAACTTCAAGTCTGTTCTGCAATGGCATCTCAGTGAGCCCCGTACCTCACTGACCACTTTATTTAATACTGCATACCCCCTCTTCCCAGCACTCATATCCCTGCTGCCGTAATTTTCTCCAGCATCACTTATCACTTTCGAATATACTGCATAATTTACTTATTGTGTTGTTCCCTGCCTGTCTCCCCCTTCTAGAATGTAAGAACCATGAGGGCAGACATTTTTGTTTAATGTGTTCCCTGAAGTAGTCCCAGCACTTTCAGCAGTGCCTGGCACATAGCGGGCACGTAGCAGTGTCAACAGACACTGCAGAGCTGATAGATAAACCCTCTCCCCAGCCCTATAAGGATGACTGGTATTATCCCCATTTTAAGGCTTCAGAAACTCACAGTCAGACTTTTCTGCACGAAGTCAATAACTGGAGAGTGACCAAGCTGGGGTTCAAAACCACGGTGTCTCCTCAGCGGGGAAGAGAGGAAAGAGGAAGAGGTAAAGGATGCCTCTCCCGTACCGGACTCTCCCTGATCCACACTCTCCACCAGCAACCGCAACAGCATGGCCTCTGTCTTCTACCAAGACATCAGAAAATTGTGGAAGTAACTGGGTGAAGACCTCCTCTGCCACTGCTGTTGGTCCTGCCAACGGTCTAGGAGCTCAAGCTGAGAAGCAGGCTGTGATTCTGCTTCTAGGAAGGAAATAAAAACTAGATGCTGACAACACAAGAGAATGTCACAGAGGTGAGCCCGGTGTCAGAGCACTTTGAGTCCCATGTGAAAAGTTCTTTATACATACTCAGTGCCAAATATGAAAATTAACAGGTGTGATAAGATAACATCGGCTCTGCTGGAAAGGTTCCTGTTTGCCCAACACAAAATGCCTGCAGCTGGGGCCAACCCACACCCCCATTCTCCCTCTGACATCAGACACCACCAGGGCAGTGAGTACCGACATTAATCCCTCTAAAGCAGCGGTTCCCAACCTTTTTGGCACCAGGGACCGGTTTCATGGAAGACAGTTTTTCCATGGACTGGGGTCGAGGGGTGGTTCAGGTGGTAACGCAAGAGATGGGGAGCGATGGGGAGCGGCAGGTGAAGCTTCACTCGCTCGCCTGCCCCTCACCTCCTGCTGTGCGGCCCGTTTCCTAAGAGGCCGCAGACCAGTACCGGTCCACAGCCAGCAGAGCCTCTGGAAGATCATACGTGTGCTTGTCATTTGTCAATTTCTTTTTAAACATGCATTTCCTGCCTTCGCTTTTCTAGGCCCTGTGCTTGGCCTAAAACCACAACGTTGAAGCCAGCAACGGCTCTCAGGGCCTTGGCATCCTTATAGGGGGGCAGACACACAATGAATGCCATGTGAGCTTGGCTTGAGAGAGAGAGGAGCAAACAGCTGAGGGATCCCAGCTCTGGAAGCCTTCTGGAGAAGATAACATTTAGGTCAGTGAGGTTCCCTTTGGATCGCATGGATTGGCAGAAACTAAGAGAGCTACGTTAGGCCCTGAGGCTGCCACCTCCAAAGAGGAAATGCGGAGGCTCCTACCCTGTGTGTTCCTGGAACAGATCCCTGAAAAGCAGGTGGCCTAGAGGTACCTGTTGCAAGCTAGGGGTTAATGATTAGCTAGAGCCAGAGTGTCTGCCCTGCCCCGTCCTAAGCTCAAGGAATCCCTAACAGCAACTGCAATGTCCATCAGGTATTAAACTAGGGGCCAAGCCCTATGCTATACTTTTCATTTCTTACCTAATTTAATTGTTGCAATAAGTATTTCACAAACGAAGAAACCGAGGCTCACAGAAGTGAAGGGCTTTATGTAAAAGCCTCAGAGCTGAAGGCAATACAAGAATCTGAAATTGAGATCTCAAAATCCAGTGCTCTTTTCACAATACAAGGCGCTTCCTCTCTAGACCTGCTGTTATTCTCAGCTCTGAGACCAATGTCTTAGAGAAGTTGGAGCAACACCTGCTACCACGGTGCAAAAAAATGACCAATAGAATTTTGTGGTGAGAGCGACTTAGGATCAACTTTCAGCTCTCATTAACTCCACTTGCAACCTCAGGGAAGTCGCTTTACTTTCCTGGAGCCTTAGATTTTCCTTCTGGAAAATGGATGTCATAATAGCGCTGCGAGGCTTCAGTGGAATGAAGTCTGTGACATACCCTGAACCCAGCAGGCAGTCAACCAAGGAGTGCCTCTCTTGTGGAGAACTCTGAGCTAAGGATTCCTGCCGAAGTTCCGCTTTGGGAAACAAGTGAAGATGGACGATGACCATATGCAAATGAGTTATCATCATGTCCTCCTTGAGCTGTTTTTTTTTTTTGCCATAAATAGGGAAATTAAGCACTATCTGGGATCTATCATTCTTGAAAACAAATACACACTTATTGTTAGAACACTCTTTGCACTTCCCCCAGCTATTTTAGTTGACATATAAGGAGTGTGGACCACTGCCCAACCCTGCCTCCAAATTAAGCTGAGTTGTTGATTTCTTGACAGTTGGTCAGCCATCAATCGCAAACCCTTCACTGCCAAAGGTGTCTGACCCTGAGTAATTACTCAGGGAATAAGGTGATTTCTGGCATGGGAAATACAGTGTGAGTCCCACTGTAATTACGATGGAATCCATGAAGTATATATAATTACCAAACAGGCTGCACAAAGGACATCTGTTGGCAGTGTCAGATCAGTCCATGTACTTGTTGTCAAGCAGCAGCTGGCAAGTCCTTTTGTCACATGAAGTTGGGTATCCTAATTGATCTAATTTTTGAAAACACTTTTTTTTCTTTTCAAAGGATTGTAGATTCTTAGGCAATTGTAAGAAATAATACAGGGAAATCTCTAATGCACTTTTTACGCTATCTCCCTCAATGGTAACATCTTGAAAAACTATAGTACAGTATCACAACTAGGATATTGACCTTGATAGAATCAAGACACAGAACATTTCCACCACCACAAGGATCCCGCATGTGGCCCCTTTATAGTCACACTTATTCTTGCCCCTACCCCTTTTATCATCCCTGCCAACCGCTAATCTATTCTCCAGTTCTATAATTTTGTCATCTCAAGAATGTTAGATAAATGGAATCAAACAGTATATAACCTTTGGAATTGGCTTTTTCACTCAGTGTGATACTCTAGGGGATTCACCCACATTGTTGCATGTATAGGTAGTTTGTTCCTTTTGATTGCTGCATAGTAGTCCATGGTATAGTTGTACCATAGCTTGTTTAACCACTCACCTGTCGAAGGACAGTTGGGTTATTCCCAGTTTGGAGCCATTATGAATAAAGCTGCTATGAACATTTGTCTACAGGTTTTTGAGTGAACATAAGTCTTCATTTCCCTGAGAAAAGTGCCCAGGAGTGCTGAGATACATAGTATTGGCATATTAGATTTTTTAAAATTGCCAAAATGTTTGTCAGTGTGTCTGTACCATTTTATACTCTCACCAGCAAGAGAGATCAGAATCTCCATGTATTCTATGTGTACACCCTTTATTTCCTTTTTTTTTTTTTTTTTTTCTTTACTGTGCTGGCTAGAATTCCAGCACTATGCATATGTTATAAAATGAATTGAGAAGTATTTCTTCCTCTTCTATTTTCTGGAAGACGTTGTGCACAACTGGTGTTAATTCTTTAAATGTTTGGTAAAATTCTCCAGTGAAACCATTTGGGCCTGGAGATTTTTTTTTTTTTTAGTTTCTAAATTACAAATTAAGTTTCCTTAATAGTTGTAAAGCTACTTAAATTATTTATTTCCTATTGAGTGAGTTGTGGTGCTTTGTATTTTTGAAGGAATTGGTCCATTTCGTCCATGATGTCCTATGTATGTGTATAGTTTGTAGTATTTCCTTATTGTTCATTGGTTATTTGCAAGGTCTGTAACGTTACCCCCTGTTTCATTCCTGATATTGATCATTTGAATATTCTCCTTTCTCTCTCTTTCTCTCTCTCTCCCTCTGCCAGTTTTGCTAGAATTTTGTCAATTTTATTGATCTTTCCAAAGAACCAGCTCTTTGTTTCATTGATTTTCTCTATCATTTTTCTGTTTTCAATTTCTTTGATTTCTGCCATTGTCTTTGTTATCTACTTCTTTCTGCTTGTTTTGGAGTTATTTTGCTTTTTTTCCCCTAGGTCTTTGAGATGGAAGCTTAGATTATTGATTTGAGCCTCTTCTTCTTTTCTAATTTGTACATCAGTTTTCATTTCAGTACTATTTTAGCTGTATCCCACAAATTTTGATATGTTGTATTTCCATTTGCATTCAGTTCAATGTAATTTTTCAGATACCTGTTGAGAGTTCTTCTTGGACCCATGGATTATTTAGAAGTGTGTAGTTTAGTTTCAAAGTATTTGGAGATTTTCCTCTAATCTTCCTGTCCTTGATTTCTGCTTTGAGTCCATTGTGGTAAAAGCACGTATTCTATATGATTTCTGTTCTTTTAAATTTTTTAAGGTTTGTATTATATCTTAGGATATATATTGCATATATTCTGTGGGCCCTTGAAAGGAATGTGTATTGTTCTATAAGTGTCAATTGCAACATGTTGATTGATGGATATTTTGGCAGAGTGTAGGATCCTGTGTTGACACTGCTTACAAGACTCCAATTAGGTCTTTTGTTATCATCCCAGAGCTTCTGTTCATTTTCTTTTTCAGTCTATTTTTCTTCTGTTGTTTAGAACAGAGATGGTTTTGCTTCTTCCTTTTCAATGTGAATGTCTTTTGTTCTTTTCTTTCTTTTCTTTTCTTTCTTTCTTCCTTCCTTCCTTCCTTCCTTCCTTCTTTCTTTCTTTCTTCCTTCCTTCCTTTCTTCCTTCCTTCCTTTCTTTCTTTCTTTCTTTCTTTCTTTCTTTCTTTCTTTCTTTCTTTCTTTCTTTCTTTCTTTCTTTCTTTCTTTCTTTCTTCCTTCCTTCCTTCCTTTCTTTTTTTCTTTCTTTCTTTTCTTTCTTTCTTTCTCTCTCTCTTTCTTTCTTTCTTTCTTTCTTTCTTTCTTTCTTTCTTTCTTTCTTTCTTTCTTTCTTCCTTCCTTCCTTCCTTCCTTCCTTCCTTCCTTCCTTCCTTCCTTTCTTTTTTTCTTTCTTTCTTTCTTTTCTTTCTTTCTTTCTTTCTCTCTTTCTTTCTTTCGTTCTTTCTTTCTTTCTTTCTTTCTTTCTTTCTTTCTTTCTTTCTTTCTTTCTTTCTCTCTTTCTTTCTTTCTTTCCTTTCATTTTTGCCTAATTGCTCTGGCTAGGACATCCAGTAAATAAGTTGTTAAGAAATAAAGGAATATTCATATGAGGGATTGAATAAAGGTGGAAACTCAGAAAGACCAGTAGAGCCCTGGAACCAGCTTTCACTTCAAAGGCATTTGCCAAGCCTGATGAATATGAGCATCATTTTGCTGCCTCATGGTAAGTGAATGAAAGAAGATAAGCCTAGAATTCTAAGGAGTCTAATAAAAATCCATGAAGTTGGGCTTCCAGATGTCTACACCCTCATTGTAATGGTGAGCTAGACATCCACTTGGCTTCCATGAGGACTGCAAAGAAAACTGCACATCTCATATTCTGGTAGAAAGTAGAGGGGAGGATCTCCCTTAAGAATTCGTAATCATAACCCTCCCATGGGTTGTATCCTTACATGGGCCAATTTCTACATGGAATTGTATTCAGTAACAGCTTTAAACTCTAAAAGCCTTAAGAATTAATGCAGATCTGCACTCTAGGTTTTCTCAAAGGAATCAATGCAAAGATTTGGAAGAATACAACAACAAAAAAGCAAACTCTTCTTTAGACATGATTTTCTTTTCTCCATCTCTCTCATTTTTTCCCTTCATTCCCAACCTGTGTATCTCAGTGCCATGCTGTTTTAACCCCTTCATCATTATATTGACCATTGGGCTATCCCATCTTGACACTTGACCAGCAGTGACCACCAGAATTTCTTTCACCATGCACAAGATATGCTGAGCTGATCCAGGATAACTAGAGAACCCCAAGGCTCCACGTTCCTGGTCCTCTCTCCTTCCACTTAAATGGAAGAACACAGAGTCCTTAGTAAAATGAATTTCTTCTCTATGATTCTTAAATTTTTAAACTGAATACAACTTTCATTTTGTTCTACCACAAAATCTACACTATCACGTTAATTAAATAACCCACACAAATCATTAGCCATCCAGACAGAACCATGCTTTCTGCTAACTGTACAGACAGAACCACACTGCTGCCAACATTCAAGACAATTCATGTGTATCCTTGAGCAGTCTGTTGAGGGAAAATAAGGCCTACCATGAAGGGAAGGGACATTTCACCAGGGTTCTTTGTGTGGGAGGGAGAAACACATACCATTGTGAAATGCTTTGCTATGTAAAACTATCTCATGAAATGCAACTATCCCAACCTCTGCCACTTTGTGAGAATTCCAGAGTACCAGGAAATGTCCTGTACAGGAATACCTGCAATTATAAGACATAGTAATTATCCCTGAAATAGTCACCGGATGTTTCATCCTTAGGATTACAAAAGTTCTCATTGCTGTAATCAATTAGCTTCACGGTGACACGGAGGCACTCCCTCATGTGTCTCCTTTCTCTGGGGTCACTGGTGGACTAAGGTGTCCAAACACAAAAGTGTAATTTTGTCACAAAAACATCACACAGAACATGACTTAACTATCAGATTCAAATTGGACCACCTGTACTGAAAGTCTACTCATATACAATCCTTGCAACAGCATATGAACTGGCTGCTTTTTAGACATTTTACATATAAACAAGTTAAGGCTTCAACAGACTAAGTAACTTGTCCAAAACTAGATATCCAGGAAATGTCATATCAGATCTCAGACCCTGTTTCTCTGACTCTAAGTACTGTGCTCTTTCCACTGACGAACCTGGGAATTAAAGCAGGAGAAATTCGGTTCCTTACAAATGGGGAAATTGTGCAGCGCCAAGGTTGTGGACCTGGTTTGGGGCAGTTAGATATTCTCTGTCCTAGTGACCTAAACTCTAAATCCTGCCAGAGTTTAGCCAAATTGGTTACAGTAGCAACTGAGTAAGAATTTGTTGATGGCTAGCAAAATTAATAATGAGTAAGAACATCTATATGGTATTTCTGCATTTAGAATTTTCCTTTCATGTTTATTATCTACTTTCCATCTCCAAAATAAAATAAGATGAGTTTTACCTTTCTCACTCTACAAAGAAGGACACTTAGGTTCAGAGAGGGAGTGTGCCATGACTACCTACGACCATACAACTAGTAAGTGAAGGAGACCAGAGCTGGAACCCAGGGTCTCTGACTTCAAGCTCAGTGTTCTTCCTGCTGCCTCGAAATAAAGCCAGACTCTTCCTAATGTTAAAGACATTGTCTTAAATCTCTCAGGCTCTTGAGGGGCAGTGGGGACACACTGTAGGGAAGACCATGCATTCATATCTTCCCAACTGAGTCTATGTTGTCATCTATCACCCTGTTGCTCATCTGGCTTCTCATTCATTTCCTTCCCTAAAATAAATGCCAAATGAGCGATGTCAAATGCCTGATCTGTCCACTCCATTTCCTCAATTATTTACCTATGTAAGATATAAAGGCTGGAGCCCCACTCATGGAGCATGTGTAAACATTTGTTCATTGTCCCCATCATCCATCCCTCTTCTCTCTTTTTAACTCTACCCTGAATTCCTCAGTAAAGTGTTTTGAGTGGAATTAATCCTGAATGCTGACTCCCTGGAAATATCACCAAAATAAACAGAGGATAAGACAAAGCTGAGTATATTTTTATCAAGGTAAGGGAGAATACCACCATGAGAGAGGCTTACTAACATCACAGGGGCAAAGTTGGGATGTTTATAATATTCTGAAGTCTGGTTTAAGATAGTCTTTCAACGCGGGGGAGGCTTGATTAGGATTAGATAAGGATCATGATATAAGAGTTTGGGACTGGTAGACAATCAAGTATTTTGAGGCAGAGTTTCGAAGAGTCTTAGAGAATTGACAATCATTTGATGCTATTTATTGAAAATTCAAAGTTTGATGTTTATTTAAATTGTGTTTGTTTTGCTTGTTTGTTTATAAAGACTAGGCAGGAATTTCCTGAAATGAACAATAAACTGCAACTTTTATCTTCATCACTACATTGATGAAGACAGTGGAATAGTAGTCACATTAGTGAAGGCAGCCAAATAGTAGTCAGGTTAAAATGGACAGTAAGTTGTGTGGATGTAGATGGATTTGGCTCTGAATCCATTCCCAGGAGGGTGCCCGATTGACTTAAATAGATCAACAAATCCCATCCCGCTGGTCACAGTGACTGGTTCAGCAATGGGCACAAAAAACAAATCAGGCCAGTGGGACCAATGGAGACTTATCATGGAGCTACATGCAAAGCACACATTCTACTATCTACTGAATTTGAACCCTGGAGTCTATAGCCCCACCAGTTGCTGTCAGTGATTCTACAGGCATAAAGGAAAAGGTCTTCCTGGAAGAGAGCCAATGCTAAGGAAGGAGGGCTCAGAAAGAAGAGAGAGAAGCCAAGTTCCACTCTAATTACTCATTTGAGCCACTGAATCAAACCTTGAAGCCAGCCCTACTGGGACCATACGTAAATGTGTTTCCTTTATAAACGAAGCCACTTGAAGATAGATCTTCTATTACTTGCCATGCAAAGTGCCCAGTGCCTGGCACACCGTTCTTATTAACGTTAACACTAGCCAAGACAACTCTAGCTTGACTTTGCAACTAACGAGCCACGTGACCCAAGTAAGTCATTAATCCTCTCCAGGCATCTTATTCTTCATCTGTTATATTTTGGGACCATTAACTGGTTTCTAAACCCACAGTCAACTCCTAGATTTCATTGTTTTGTAAATTATTGTTCTACGAACTAGAATGAATTAAACTGGAAACCTCCCTTCAGGCCTTGCCACATGACTCAACAATCCAGTCCTGGAGGGATGATATACTGGTATTTCATACCAGCCTGGGTTCTTGGCTGTGATAACAAACAGGGCTCTGAGATAACCAAATGGTCACTACTGAGCAGATTCCAAGTAGCAGGTCAGATTTGGGAAGCTGGTTGGATAAATATTAGCCTTTATCACAACTCAAACAATCCCAACTGCCAAACCAAAGAGTTCTTGGGGAGGAATTGTGTTCCCTCTTCCTCTTTGGAGAACCAGAAATCACAAAGCAATTTTGTCACACTGCCCAGCAGATAACTCTCGTTTCTAGCTAGTAAATAAAGGTGTGCACCACCCTATGTGTTTAAAGGTATTGTTTGCCTATGCTCATTTGTCCCTCAGGTAAAGAGGGACAGGGTTGGTTAATAAGCGCTGGGTTTTACTTCTAACCCACCTGAGAACTCTGGTCATAGGAAAGCCAGTCTGAAGAGTCTGAAGGATTATTAAAAGATACTGCAAAGACTCACATCCAGGAAAAAGAAGTTTCCAACTTTACGTTTGTGACAGAATTCCTTTCCAAATTTCAAAAGCTGTGTCAATACAAACAATGGTTGTTGGAGAACTCAAGTAATCATCCGGGCGATTCAAGTCAAAATGTTTTTCCTTAAATTATTCAATTGAGACAAGAGAATTTCCCTTATGAATTACCTAGATAATGATCTTAACCTTGAGAGCTCATATTTGTACAGTTCTTCATGGTTTTCAAAGTATAGCCCAGAATGACTCTTGTTCAGGGGATCAGGACACCCATAATGATAGTCTTTTTAAGTGACAGTGAGATGAATTCTAATGCCACAGTGGTATCATGGACCCTGGCAAGTCTGCAGCCTAATAAGGGAGGTTGTGTCTAGGTTTCAATGGGAGAAAGAGAGAAAGAGACAGAGAGAGAGAGAGAGAGAGAGAGAGGAAGAATGTGTATCTGTGTATATGTATGTATGACATGAACTTACTTTTTAGGCCCAGAGTGTCTAATAATCCTTTTGGATGGCAGTCAGCTTTGGGCCATAAATCACCAGGACCATCATTTCTTTAGGGAGATATTTGCAACAAGCCTTTGGGTTAGAAGGAATATAAATTTTCTGAAGCCTGAGCATTTCTTTTCTGGTTATTCATGCAGGGTGAATTGCCCCTCTCCCTCCTGAAATAAAACAGGAGTGTCAACATCACATGCTTCACTCTAGATTTCTGGAAAGGATAACATGTCAGGGCCCAGGAGACAGGGACCTCCACTGCCTCTCCCTGCAGGACTGGTAACAGGCAGCCATCCTAGAGTGGAGATTGTCAGGCGCAGAGGAGCAAGTCTGAGCCAAACGAGAAGCCAGATAGTGCAGCGTGGCAAGAGAAAGAACCACTTGTAGCCATTCACCTCTCCAGCTGGGAGCCCTGAGGCTGAGGGCATGAGCGGGAAGGCAGGGAGAGGGTTCCGACCACGAGAGGCCGCGTGTGTCCTCAAAACAGGCGCAGGACTAGGGGCTCCAGACCAGCTCTGCTAATGCTGGCTCCGAGACTTCAAGCAAATTACCCCTCCTCTCCATAAGTCATCATACATAAGGTAACAAAGTGGCCTGGTTCAGCTTAGAGGTCTAGTCCCTTGAGAAATCTCTACAGATCAATTCGATTCAACGCACAATCAGTGAATACTTTCGGAGTGCCTGCCCCTGGGCTAGGTGCTAGGTGCCAGAGTTATGCATGAGCATTGCACCCAGTGCCTGCCTTTAAAGAGCTCCCATTTTAGTGCCTAAAACAGACCAAAAATTGGCCTACCGTTGAAAAAAAGGGATAACAGATATATAAAAAAGGGAAGAGATGGGAAAAGTGATTAACATCTGAAAAGTAGGGAGAGGGAGCTCTAGGGAAACTTTTGGGGGGAGGAAAGATAATGAACAGGACTTTTTTTTTTTTTTTTTTTTGTGGTACGCGGGCCTCTCACTGTTGTGGCCTCTCCCGTTGCGGAGCACAGGCTCCGGACGCGCAGGCTCAGTGGCCATGGCCCATGGGCCCAGCCGCTCCGCGGCATGTGGGATCTTCCCGGACCGGGGCACGAACCCGTGTCTCCTGCATCGGCAGGCGGACTCTCAACCACTGCGCCACCAGGGAAGCCCTGAACAGGACTTTCGAAGGACCAAGCAGAATGACCAGCAGGAATAAAGCCTGTGAGGAGAAAAGCGCTGAGTGTGTAAAATAAAGGAGAAAATCCTGCTGTGGCTGGAGCATCCGAGGAGGTTCCCCATGTCCAGGGCTGTGTCTTCCTTCCCTGTCCTGTGTGTACTCACATTGACCTTGCCCCTTTCATGCCATTCATCTGGGGTGAGAGCAAGGAAGTGGAGCCCATTGAGCTTCCTATTCTGGGCTTAGGGAAAGGTGGGCAAAAAGGAGTGAGTGAGAGAAAACCTCCTTATAGCGCCACTGCTGGAGAGAAGGGGTGGGGACAGGGGAGTGCTTTTTAAATCCTCTCCTTTTTTATTATTTTATTTAACTTCATTCTATATGTCCCCATGATTTACATAAACTACTGGACTCCATAAGTGTGTTTTTTCTCTTTTTCTTTCTGGCGTGGCTTCCCCATCTCTCTCTCCTCTCCCCTCCATTCACTGTCTCTCATGTCTACAATCCCTTCCCCCAGATACCCCATGTTAACAAGATGAGTCAGGGCCCTTGCAGGGAACAGATGACACACTCATACAGACTATTCAAGGAGATTTTATTAAAGGGACAATTTTAAAGGTGTGAGCTGGGTCAAGAAAAACTAGCAAAAGTTGGTGAAGCAAGAGCAGATAGGCCTCTAGGCTTGAAGGGCCAAAAATAAAGATTATAAAACAAAGAGAATGGTCATCTGGAGGCCCCCCGCCAGGCACGATGGTCTTCAATAAAGGGGTGGCACCTACCTGCAGTCACCACCACCACTGGCAGAAACGAAGCCAGGGGAATATACCCTGACTTCACATTCCTCCCTCTTTCTCATCTTTTGCTGGTACTTCCCATACCAAACCAACCAGAAGCCAAAGGCTACACTGGTCCATAGATACAGCCCATGAAGGTCAGGGTCCAGGGCACAGAGCTGGTTGGGGAAGGTAGGGAATAGATTTGTGAGACAAACAGAAAAACCCAGCACAACCTAATATGCATTCTCCCAAAGATTTCTCTGCAGACATATAATTCTCTAGATATCCATATATACCATACATGAGATTTTTATCATTTTTTTACCAAAAAGGCAGCAGATTGCACACACTTTTGCTTATCTTGCTTTTTACATTCAACAGTGACTCATAGACTAACCCTCCAAGTCATTTTGTAGAGCTGCATTCATTCTTTTTTTTTTTTTTTTTTGTGGTACGCGGGCCTCTCACTGTTGTAGCCTCTTCCATTGCGGAACACAGGCTCCGGATGCGCAGGCTCAGCGGCCATGGCTCACGGGCCCAGCCGCTCCGCGGCACGTGGGATCCTCCCGGACCGGGGCACGAACCCGTGTCCCCTGCATCGGCAGGCGGATTCTCAACCACTGCGCCACCAGGGAAGCCCGTGCATTCATTCTTTATTCTTCTTTTTATTCTTTATTCTTCTCTTTAAATAGCTGCAAAATATCCCATGAGATGAATGTATGATTAGTTACTCAGTAATTATCTTATTTTCCAGTTATTTTGTCAGTTTAAGCAGTGCTGCAAAAAACATCTATATATCCATGCCATTATGTATTAGTGTTTTTTCTATGTTGTAAATTCCCAGAATGGAGACAGCTTGGTTTAATAGTATATCTGAGAATCTCTGTCCTCTCTTCTCAATTTTGTTGTAAATCTGAAACTGCTCTTAAAAAATTGTCTTCAAGGAAAGAGTATATTCGAGTATGTATGTGTATTTTAAATAGAAGTTGTCAGAATGCAATCATGCCATAAGTTTTTCAAGTGCTCAAGAAGAACAGGCAAGGAAGGGAAATAAATCTAGTGTCTCCATTCGTGTGTCATCTGCTCCAGAAGGCCATCCCTTATCTCCCTACTCTGTCCCCTTTATTGTCATTGCTCCTGGTCTACCCCTCCTCGTCCATACCCCCAGTGCATTCCCCAAACCGTAAACTTTCTGAGGTTAGAAACTGTGTCTGAGACACCTCTGAACCTCCACCATCTAGCACGGAGCCTGCAATATGTTAGACTTGCCATGCTTATTGAATGAAAGAATGAATGAACCAAAGGTGACAAGAACCTTCCAGTATCTTCTCTGCCATCCCAGGGTGGGGAAAGGAGCATGGACTCAGGGACTGAGCTTCTGCTTCAGTGCAGAGCTTGCCATTGAGTGGAACATTCTCTGTGGTCTACTTCTTGGGCCCTGAGCTTGACAGGTAAGGTGCCAGTGGGGAGGAGCAGACCTCAGATGTGGAAGAGAACTATGAGTTGGCCACAGAGTGTAGATATGACCTTCCCCTGGTACACAGTGCTTGTCTCCCTCTCAAGAAGGGAAAATAAAAACAAGACTGCAGCTCATTAAAAACCTTTGGGAAGGGACTTCCCTGGTGACGCAATGGTTAAGAATCCACCTGCCAATGCAGAGGACATGGGTTCGAGCCCCAGTCCGGGAAGATCCCACATGCCGCGGAGCAACTAAGCCCGTGCACCACAACTACCGAGCCTGTGCTCTAGATCCCGCAAGCCACAACTACTGAAGCCCTCGCGCCTAGAGCCCAAGCTCCACAAGAGAAGCCACTGCAATGAGAAGCCCGCACACCACAACTAAGAGTAGCCCCTGCTCCCCGCAACTAGAGAAAGCCTGCACAAAGCGAGGAAGACCCAACGCAGCCAAAAATAAATTTAAAAAAACAAAACAAAAACTTTGGCAAGATGTCTCTTAACAAAGCATAGATCCCAGTAACAATAAGGAGAGCCTTCTTTCGGCGGCTTCCATTTGGGTTCATTAACTCCCTTCCTGCCCACAGGTGACTCACTAGAGACCCATTGTCTCAGTCCACCAAGTGGGGTGGGTGTCAGCAGAAGTCATTCTTCTCCGAGTTGATGCTTTCAGAAGAAATAAAAGGGAATCGCAAAGTTAACAATGAACTTTCTGCTTTTAACAAACAGAAAAGGTTCTTTTGAATGTTTTTGTATGTTTCTTTTTTTTTTCTTTTGCATTTTAATATTTGTCTTTCTGGTTTCTCCAGAGAGCCTTGGCTACATTGTGTTCTCCTGGAAAATGCATTTGTCCTTGCCCAAAAGTATCAGCACAGTTCTCAATGGGTCTGAATTGAGGCCGCCCTGTGGAGGGCTAACTGAAAACAGACCTTCACTAAAGGGACTGACTTTTGGTGGACTGACTTATGGGGCTGAGCCCTCCACCACCTGTGCTTCTCAGGTTCCCAGAGAGATGATGTTAGGGAGAAGCAGAGAGACGAGACTGAACGTGCTTCCATCAGTAATGGGTGCTGTTTGAGAACGCTGGTTAGAGAAGATGTTCTCCTGGGGCCAGGCTGAGTGGGGATGATACACGAGCTTGGGGCTGGGAGTGGGGTAGCATGTGTTGGTTGGGACAGATGCTTCACCAGAAGTGGCTTAGAGGTAGAAAAGTCAGAGGGAGAATCTGGAATCTGGTCCACCAGGGAAACCAAGCTCATAGCCAGGGAAGAAAGATCAAGTTCCAGCCCAGGGTTTCTCAGTGTCAGCACATTTCACATTTTGGACTGTAACCTCATCTCAGCAGTGGCATCCCATCAGGTTTACCACATTCTAGTTGTTAGAAGTAAGTCCCTAAGTCTAGGGAAGGCTTTTATACAGGCATGAATACCAGGAGGCGGGGATCATGGAGAGCCATTGCAGAAGCTGCCCACCACAAGGCATTAGCAGAGCACCTTGATCTTCAGAACCATTGCCACCAGGAAAAATTTACTCCTGTCTCAAGGTGTAGACTGTGGGCAACCAGAGCAGATTGACTGCACAGAGAGGAGTTGTGAGTTTGGTTCCTCCCATTTGATCTACCCCAAGTTCTAGGTTTAGCCATGTGCCTTCACTCTCTCTGGCTTACAGCCATCATAACATGTATGTAATGCACTGTCTCTCTCCTACTTGACAGTGTTTCAGGGCCTGGGACAGAGCTGGTCCTCAGAGCCTGTCGTAAGTGAAACTGAAACCACACTTGCCGTCTTTGATCTAGGAAGGTGACAGTGATACCACTTTTCCCACTGGACTCAGCTTTCTTTGATAAGAAAATTTCCTACTGGGTTGAAGTGGTATTAGATGCCATCTAGGTAGAGCTTAAGCAGGGAAAGGCAGTGTGCCCTGGGTTGGGCACAGATGGCTTGGCCTTTCCTGAATAGAACAAAGAGAACATAAATACTGAACAGGAGTGACTCCATTATTGGGATAACTTCTACTCTCAAAGGAGTAAACTTTGAATGTCTAAGTGGTTTCGTTTTGCTTTGCTTTGCTTTTTTTTTTGGAGGAAGTTCTTTTATACTTGGAGTTTTATGTAGTGCTGAAAAAGGATCTGTTTCGAGAATTACCTTCCCCCGTCATAGTAGATACTTGCAAACTTCATGTTACCCTTCTTATATTTAAAAAGGTTGGAAAGCCAATTAAATGCACTCATATGATTTGAAAGAAAGAAGTGAGTAGGGGTCATTTCTTCAGCTTCTGCTTGTCACTACTGTTAGGAAAGTTGTAATTTTCTTGCAATAGGTTGCAGTGTTTATTCTCCAGGGTTCTGGGTATTGACAAACAGTGGTGGTAGTGCTGGCTTCTTGATCTGACTTCCTGGTCCCTCGGTTGCAGCTTTGGGCAGCCATTCTCCTGTTTCCTGCTATGGTGGTGGCTCCCACTCAATGTCTACCTAGCACCAGTGGCACCCCCAGAAATACTAGCTCCTCTGGAGGATCAGCTTTGTATTACCTAGCTTAGAACCTGCTCCTTCAGCCCTTAAAACTATTTTGTAAGCACACAATTGTCTATATTAAACCTTATTCTGCTTAAAATTCCTAGAGTGATTTCTGATTACTGTATTTAAACCGATTGATATATATTTTGTCATCTGCAATCCACCTTTTTTTTTTTTTTTTTTTGCGGCACGCAGGCCTCTCACTGTTGTGGCCTCTCCCGTTGCGGAGCACAGGCTCCGGACGCACAGGCTCAGCGGCCATGGCTCACGGGCCCAGCCGCTCCGCGGCATGTGGGATCTTTCCGGACCGGGGCACGAACCCGCGTCCCCTGCATCGGCAGGCGGACTCTCAACCACCGCGCCACCAGGGAAGCCCCTGAAATCCACCATTTTAAAGCCTTCTCTTTGGAACTCAAAACCATTAACTTGTCAACATCTCCTACATAAACACAAATAGAGTTCTAGGAAGTGCAGTGCTTCGGGTGACAGCCCAGCCCCAAAACTAACTTCCTTGGGACTTATGACTTGTGAAATGATTCTCACAAGGCGGAGGGGAGATTGTGAGAGGCCCCAAACTTCGGCTGCCGTCCCAGCCACTCCCTTCCCCAGATGTAAAATCGTCTTGGAAGGTCTGAGCCAATGCCCTAGGGCACCCACCAGCTACTCCCTTTTGCCCATTCACGGAACTGTATGCAGCTCCATTTTCAGGTATGGGGAGGAATCTGCCCTGGTAGGAGAAAGCAGCAAAATCAATCAGAGAGAGCAACTCAATCTCCATTTTTACCTGAAGACAGAACTGTGTCCCAAGTTCCTTAGAACACTTAAAATACTAAGAATGGACATGAAAGTTTAGTTGTCTTAGGGAGTCAGTGAGCCTCAGTGAAATGACCAGTGGAATCTGAGTTCTAACCCAGTGCTACCTCTTAGAAGAAATGTAACCTTGCAAATACTGTTCAACTTCTCTGGGCCTCAGTCCCTCATCTGTAAAATGGAGCTAGCACTTTGCAGAGCTAGTACAAAGGGCAAAGAAAATCCTCTTTCGGATTCCCAGTAAATGTTAAATAATTGTTGTCCCTTTAAGAACAACATCCTATGAGAATGTAACAATCACAGGACCAGAGTTCTCATAACATGCAAGAGTTGGAAAGGACCGGTATGATTACTGGCGGGGAGTTGGCAGGCAATAAATGTTTGTTGAACTAATGAATTAATTGCTGAAGGATGTAATTTAATAATTTTACAACCCCCTATGAAAGTCAGAAACTTGGGGCAACTTGCCAAAGTCACATAACTAATTGGTGACAGGACCAAGGATCAACATACAACCCTCAATTCCCAATCAGTCTTCTCTGCCCAGACTCATATTTTTATAATGCCATATACAGTTCTCAAAATGATTTGTAGGCAAAATAGCACTGATTTATGGAAAGCAAATCATAAATTATTCTCAAATACTCATTTCTCAGCATCTGAGACCCATTTTACATGGAGCAGGAATTCAGATTTCCTATTGAAAGTCACTTCAGGGACCAAGGATTACAGAGCCTACTTCCCCAAAGCTAATGTTCCCCAAGTGTCCACATCACAATCTAAATAGGATGCTGAGAGTGAGGCAAAGAGGAAAGCTCTGGATGCTTGGACGTGGAGGTCAGGGAGAGAAGCCTCCTGGGCTGTGTACTCTAACAATGGCTCAGAAACTTTCTCCTTCCGGGAAGTAAGGGGAGTGAATCTGAGGTCTGGACAAGGACATCCTTAGTGATACAAAAGTCTTATGAGTCGACATCCTGAACTACCATGATTTGTAGCAGAAAGTCCCACTAAACAAATGAAATCACTGAGAGAAAGAAGAGACAACTGAATATGAGAAGCAGCTCAGCAAACGCTCTAACCGGAGGAATCACGAGGTTCAGAGAATGGGTAACTCTAGAGAAAATTGCTATTGGTTTAAGTGAAAACAGTCCAGAAGTTTAGGAATAATAGGATCGTTGGACTGGCTTATTTCTCTGGTCTGTAACTCCACATATCTCTTCTCCCTGCAACTCCCAAGGCAGATTCTTCTCGTGGATGAATTAGGCTGGGTGAAAACAGGATTCTTGCCCATAATTTTTTCAGCATATCTAGTTGATTTATCTGTTGATACCACTGTGTTATGGCAGTTAAAACAGTGCAACATTAGAACAAGCTGGAACAGACTTCGGGCATTCATAAAAGCCATATGAAAACCACATGGAGGAGACGTGGGAGAACCGGTCCAGATAAGAAAGTGGATGCAAACATTTGCCATCAGTTGCTTAAAGCTGAAGTAAGCCGAGTGCTTGGCTGCAGAATTGTAAACACCGCAGTGGAATTTGGGAATCGTCACCATGTAAAAGCCTGGAGACGGAGGTGGCCCTGCTCTAGGACAGGTGAATGGCTAAAGCTAGTGGGAGAAACCTCCTTTCATTCTCCTACTAGGAGGACCCTACTGACTCACAGGAAGATTTTAACATTCCTCATTTGCAATCCTTCCCACTTTGAATCTGTGCCCCTCTAGATCTTTTAGGGAGAAATTGGGGACTTTTAATTATCCTTTGACTAGAACACTGGATTTTTTCATTTTCCTAGGAGGTAGCTTGGATGGATTTGGTGTCAGAGATTAGAGCTAGAATTTGTTAGTTCCTGGTTATGTGACCTTGGGTACAAATATAAACCTCTCTTCTGATTTCTAATCTTCAAAATGATTGTGGTAATCACTCACATACTTCAAGAAGAGAATGTTGAAATGTTTCTACAACTCAACAGGGAAGCTGGGACTCACAGTTCAGAGTTCCTGAAACTTGTATAATATATAAACTCTTTCATATGGGAAAAAAAAAAAAAAAAACCCACCTCCTCATAGAACCCTAAGAAAATGACTTCAGGCATGGGACGCAGTCTCTACAAGCCTCAAACTGAAGCAATGAATGTCTTATTTTGTATATTTTTTAAAAATTCTTACATTTCAAATGATCATTAACATTTGTTTAAAGTAGTTTTTAATGTATAACGGGTAAAATTATCTTCAAGACCATCATCAAAACAAAAATGCAAAATGTTTAAAGCTGTGTAACCATGGGCTTTCCAAGAATGAGCCACAAATCAGTCCTTTTTTGAGAAACACTGGCAAGGCAGTTAAGAAGTCAGAAGTCAGATATTAATCCTGGCTTTGCCATTTACTAGCTGTGTGATTTGGGGCAGGGAACGTAATCTCTTCTAAAGCCTCAATTTCCTCATTTTAGATTACTGGAACCAAAAGTACTGATTAAAGGTGAGAAAACCTCCTGGAATCCTACTCTGAAAACAGAATCATAAGGGAAAGGAATCCTAGTCAAGGGTCAGGGCCAACTGTGCAAGGTCTGGCACACCCTTTACCCTCTCTGAGCCTCGGTTTCTTTTTGGAGGAAAGAGGGCAATAACCTCTGAGGAGTTTATCTACCTTACAGAGCTGCCAGGAGGATCAAAGTGTTGATGTGAAGGAACCTGCCCTCCAAACAGGGAAGCACCACACGGAACAGAACTTCTCCTGGAAACAGGACCCTGCGACATTGCTCAAGGCTTAGAAACCACCATCCCTATCTGGAAAATCGAATCCATCTTGAGGTTCGAATTCTGGTTTATGATCCTCTGCATTTCGTGCCAGAAATGAGCTCAGCCGAAAGTGCCATTAACTACCCGCTGCTGGGGTGGGTTCACTGTGAATACCCTTTTTATCAGTCAGCTGGCTGTGAAAAGCCAGATAGTGCTTAAATACAGCCATTACCCAGAAAGCCCAGCAGTTCTGCTTCCCGGGGCTCTGGCAAAGCCCGCCCCTCTCAGGACCACGGTAAAACTCTCATAAGGTCATGAATGAATTCTATTCGCCCTCCCCAGTTGCCCTGCAAACCAACGTACCCAGAGGAGTAACTGAGAAGCAAGGGGCATCCCTGAGTGGCTAATCTACTCCTTTTTTCCTTCCTCCCCTCATTTTTTCCTCCCCTATCCCTACCCGGAAGCCCATATGATGATGAGTTAGGCTTTATAGAGAAGAGCCCAAAGCAGTCTCTTTCCAGCCGTCTAAAAATCATCTGGGAATAGTCAGCTAATATTCAGCCCATGTTAATGCAGGCATCTCCTCTGTGCCAGGAGCTGAGCCAGGGGCTTTCTCATTGACGTTGTCTCTGGTTCATCTTCACAATCAGCCTGACATGTTAGAATTATTATTCCCATTTCACAGCCAAGAGGTAGAGGGGAAAGTGATACTCTCTGCACAGACTCTTCCAAGTATCAATCTGCTGGTCTATAGCATCTGTCCTGGCTTTTATTATTATGACTGTGGCTACTCAAAGAGGGGACCCTAGACGGTAGGAAGATGGGTCTAGTCCGAGCACCACCCCAAACAACGGTGTGCCCTTGGACGTTCGCCTTAACCTGCTCTGAGCCATAGTTTCCTCCTGTGTAACTTCTGCCTGTGTGTAATGTGTTTGTGCGGTGTAACTGAGATAATACATGTGTATTCTCTTACATCACGAGGCACTCAACACCTAGGAAGGCTGTTATTGCAGTCATAGAGAACACCGTAAGCTCTTCACTCAGACTCCAAGTCATCTGAAAGAGGCAGGCATCACGCTGCTATTCAGTGAAGAACTGAGGAGGATGCCCAGAGTGTGACCTAGTTACTGAAGTCCAGCCTGACCAGATCCACTTGCATAATACAGGACAACTTGAGGTCAGGAATTGGATGGTCCACTATGATCACAAGAACTATGATAGCAAGTTCATGTCTCGATCTGGCTGCTGTGCCTTCTAGCTGTGTGATTTGGTGCACCAGCTCTACAAACCTCCGTCTCTTCTCTAAAATAGAGCTGGTAATTGCTACCTTACCTTACAGGGCTGTTGTAAAGATTAAGTAAGAGAAAATGCGTGAACACATTGGCACGGTGCCCAGAACGTCACAGAAGTTCGATTCCTTCGTGTGTTAGTCTTGAAAACCTGGTTTGGTTCGTGCAGTGTGCTTGCTGTTGCTTTTCACAAGGAAAGATCCCACCGGGCCATAGAACAAGAAGGGCTTCACTTCCCATGTGTAAATCTATGGGAAAACCTTCATCAGAAATGCTGCTGAAGAAGAATGTCTGTCCCTAGGAAAAGTATGGAGAGATCACCAGTAGGTATTCTGCATCTGACCCCAAAAGTATAAGAAATCCAAGAACACTGCCATTTTTAGCAAACTAGTTGGATGCCAGATCTTGCTATGATTAATAACCAAGTTTCGTTTGGATGGTAAAGCAATGGCAATTTCCAAAGGAAATTTCGTGATTGCCAAGACGTGCTATCTTGATGCTGAGCTGGGTCTCACTATTTGGCTCACCTGATTAATAGCAGCTGGCTACCAGTTGTCACCCATCCTAGGTATGGAGCAGACATCAGCCAGATGAGTTGACTGACCTAAGTGATGCAATCTTAAGTCAAGGAAGAGCTTCTTCAGGGAAGCTATACTTGCTTCTCTGCTCATCCTTTTTTCGATTTCCAGCCAAATTGTGACTTTAAAAGGCAGGCAGAATCTTACCCATGTAAAGAACACAGTTATACTTCCTGATCTACAGACTTAAGGTTTTGATTGTAATTCCAAGTTCCACATGTTCCTTTTCAGTACTCTGTTTTGGTTCATTCAAATGTTTGAACAAAAAATTAGATAGTGAAAACAAATGGGTTGGAGGATCTCAAGAGAAACATAATATGCTGTAGGAGAATAGATGAAAAAATGAAACACAAGAGGAGATGAGGAATGAGGAGGTGACAATTAAGATGGAACTTTGAAAAATGGGTAGAATTTGAAAGTGTAGAAATGGAAGGGAAGTGTTTTCTGGGGCCAATGGAACAACATAAACAAAGACGTGGAAGCAGAACACTCAAAGGACTTTAAAGAGTAAGGAGTTTGATGCATATGGACTATGTAGTACACCCTATATACACACAACTTTCTTGTGCCCTTGTTCATGGAAGACAGTCATTTTATAATGGAGTTTGGGTAGAGAACAAGAATGTGACAGAACTTTCTTTTTCTTCTAGACACAAGAGAGGATTCTACTTTTCCACCAACCCTGTAATTAGGTAGGGCCATCTGACTAGTTCTGGTCAATGCATTCTGTATAGAAGTGGTAAGTGTCAATTCCTGGCCAGAGAAATCACCAGTGGAATAATATCCAGCACCTTTTCCCCTGCCATGTCAACTGAAAAGGTTGTGTTTTCTGAATAGTATAGCTACAACACAGTGGAGGCTGCTGACATATGGATTACTGAATTGCTAATGTGGAGTGGAAGTGGCTTAGAAAGTTTCTAGATCTTATGTGCACTTTTCATAAACAAGAAATAAATCTCTGGTGTTAAGCTATTGAGATTTGGGAAATGTTTGTTATGGCAGCATAACCTCATTTATCCTGACTAATACAAAGAATTTTTGAAAAGATACCATGAGTCTTCTGCAGACACACCCTGACCTAATAGGCTGACTTGCTTTTCTGAGGATACCAATCCTAAGCATTCTTATGGTCAGAGAAAGAGATAGCTATTCTGTTTGTTTGTATGATGCTTCTGGCACATATAGTTGCCTTCCACATTCCAAACAGTAGCTGTTCAAGATAGCAACGCAGAGAGGGCTTTGTGGCTTTATTTTGAAACAACAATAAAGGAAAATATCCTTGACAATCCCTAAAGCTACACTGAGAAATGGATAACTTAAACAATGACCTCATAGCAGCTTTTCATAGTAATTACTACCATTTAGTAAATTACTCAGATTTCAGTGTGTTAGTTGACACCTTACAGCCTTGGCCAGTTTCACCCTTACACTAATCCTGCAACATTTATATTATTATGCCCAATTTAGAGACAAGAAAACAGCCTCAGAGAAGGAACATGACTTGCCCAAGTTCACCTAAGTCAGTTAGAGGAGAGCTAAGACCCAAACCCAGACACATCTGACTCTAACCCATTTCAGGGAGCTATCTTGTCTATGAAAGCTCACAGGAAGGATAGATAAAAATAGAATCTTACCCAGAATTGTTCATCTTTACTCTAACAAGTGGGAAAAAATGAAATGTGGCAGAGACAGATAGTACTCTCTAAATATTCCTTTCCTCCTGTACATTTCCCAGTCTCCCAGCAATTAGTCTGGGGCCGTGTGATTAGTTTTGGCCAATGAACTGTGAGCAAACATAGGTGTTATTTGCAGCCTGAGATTTAAAAGCCAGTGTGTTTCTTTTATCCTTCTCTGCCCCTACTTACCTGGGAGGTCACATAGTCCAGTTGGTGTGACTACACAATGGAGGAGAGCCTCTAGCCTTCATGAGATTTTATGCATAGGAGAAGTAGGCCCTATTATGCAAAGCCAGGGAAACTGCCTTTTGGAGACTTGTTTTGTTCTTAGGGGAACACAGGTAAATACAAACTGAATTAATCCTAATGGTTCATGACACATTTTGATCATTAATCTTTGTACAGCCCGCTTTTATTTCAACCGCTATTTAATTAGCTATTTTAAAGAATGTATGTATTCATGAAACCACCTCTCAGAACTGGAACCTTGACAGTAACATTCATCTAACTACATTGTCCTTCTATCAATTCCTTCCCCTCCCTTCCCTCACATATAATAACCATCACCCTAAGTCCTGTATTCTTCATTCCCTTGCTTTCCTGAATATATGGTTTTATTGTATATATGTGTATTCCTAAAAACTGTGTATATGTGTGTGTGTGCAGTCCCTGTTTTCCCATCTAGTAAACAGTTGTTATGAAAATTAAATCAGATGCTGTAAGTTGAGGGCTAAGAACAGGCCCTGAAGTATCATAGATGCTCATTTAAATGCTAGTTTTCTTTTTATTTGCCTTTTCTTGGTAGTTTTCTCAGAGGCATTTTGGTAAAGGAGCAGTGTCACAGTATGATTTGAAATACCTAAAAACAATTATGTAACCTACCAAAGCAACTGATAAAGTGGCAGAATTCACATCAGAAGGAAAAAACACTTCAGGCCTGAGAAAGCTTCTGGCTTTCTCGATGTTTGTCTTGGCAAAAGCAGAAACTCTAATTTCTTGCCTGGTTAGAGAGCAGAAGCTCACGGGGAACTGACACTGCACCCCCTTCTGGATGATAGGGCAGCTGGTCAGTTGCATCAAGTAGTATCCTCAGGTACCATCAAGTTAGCCCTCATGATAGTCCCGGAAGAGACGTCAGCTTGACACTGAAAGGAGACACATTTTTTAATGTGGGAGAGGAGATGCTGCAGGAGAAAGTAGCTCAGAAGGGAGGGAAGATTCCCTGAGACTTAACTTCAGATGATCGTAAATAGTAAGTTATTCCAAGGAGGAACATAAATATTGGGAGAAGCTAAGGATGCCAACTACCTGCCCTGTGGATTATCCAGTGAGCTTACTCCTTAAAAGCAAGGCAGACAATAGCTGCCAAGTGTGAGAGAACAGATTGGATCTGAGGGACCCATCCGAGGAATACTGCTGTGGCAAGTAGTGAGCTCTCCATTGGATGTAAGCAGGGTCTGGCGAACCATCTAGTAAGGAGGCTGCAGAGAAGCAGCCAAGTACCAGAGGAAGCTGGAGAAGGGGAAGGATGGGATATCCAAAGGACTTTCAGATCCCTTTCAATCTGAGCATCTAACTTGATGAATGACCTAAAATGATTTTCATAAAAGTCCAAAAACGTTTGGCCCAATCCTAACCATAAATTTGCTCCCTGCTCAATATAGGGCACTAAAAGGTGTGATTCTCACAAGTTGCCTTGTAATAACCCTTCACATTTGCACTGGGCTTTGCAGTTGACAAAAGTCTTCACTTGCTCTATTTATTGTGATCCTCTCAATTGTCCCATGAACGACATACTTCACAAAGACCCAAGAGGCAACTCGAATTACCCCAGATGACGCAGCTGGTAAGCGCTATATCCTGGCATCAAACATGGTATTCTTTCCACTGCATCTCAGCCACCTCCCTGCCGGTCCAGGGGTTGCGCTAGTACCCAAAATCCAAAGCCCAGCTCTGACGTCTACTTACTCCTCCTCGTGTGGCTTACGTGTAATGAGGCTGTTTATCCAGCTCAGCTCCTGCCAAGGTACCCAGGGCAACGTTCCTGCTCACGTAGAGGAGTCTCTTACCCCCAGTCCCACTCCCTCCCCCTGAAAATTCCTTCCTGGGGAAACACTGGACTCTTGCGAAGCCTGAACTGTTCAACTCTCCCGGGCAAGCTAATGAGTCATTTTAAACTGTGTGTGAATTTAAAGGAAAGCCAGGTGCTCAGCAATCACAGTCCAGGAGTGCAGGCACGAGGTGCCACCCACCTCTGTGCAGCCTGTCTTCTGCTCAGACGTTACCACCTCTTTTGAGTGGCGCTTCCACCCGCCTTCAGTCATCCTTTGCTGGGCAAGGATCCCATCAGATGTACAAGCCAGGCAGGGTCAGGCCTGGTGAAAGTGTGAATGGGAATGCCCAGAACAACAAAGGCAGCAAGCAGTTTCCCTTAGGACGGAAGCGGGGATGTCCAGCCAAGTCACGGGCTGGGAGTCACGGGGAACCAATAAGCAGGACAGTAGCAGCAGACGCCGGTGAGTAAGGCGGGGAGGGGTCCCTCCTGGGGACAGACCTATCGGAATTAGCCCAGGGCCTACAAGGATAATCCTTGTAGAAAGATTTTGGGTTTGATGATTTTCAAACAGCTGCATTACCAGGATGCAGACTCGTGAGCTGTAACTATTTCTAGAGCGGGATTGGGCAAACTCTCTCTGTACGGGGCCGATAGCAAATATTTTAGGCTTTGTGGGCCCAAAGGTCTTTGTTGCAACTACTCAACCTGCTATTGTAGTGGGAAAGCAGGAATACACAATATGTAAATAAATGAGCATCGCTGTGTCCCAATAAAATTTTATTTATGGACATTGAAATATGAATTTCGTATAATTTTCACATGTCATGGAATATTCTCTTTTGATTTTTTAAAACCATTTTAAAATGTAAAAACCATTCTTAGCTCATAGACTGTAGAAAACAGATGGGCTGAATTTGGGCTGCAGGATATATTTTCTCAACCTCTGTTCTGTGGCAATGCTTCTCGAGCTATATATGGTAAAAGATGAATTTTTCTTTTAATTTCCAAGTTTTCTAAGTTAGATACTTTTGTAATTTTATATCAAAGTTGGCTGCTAGAAAAAGGAAAAAGGCAACAAAAGAGCGCTAAAATACAAGTCCACTGACAATTGACACCACCGTTTCTTATGCGTACTCTCAATGTCTGAACTTAACTTACCAAGAACTGGACCATCTGAGTGTGTGACCCACATTTTGGGGGGCCCTATAAATCTTAAGTAACTGTTTTGTTGATCTAAAATTCAATTAGCACATCAGTTATTTAAAGTATCATCTAGTGTTTTTGAACTGCTTAAAGTTTGCGATTTTCAGACAAAGGCAAACAGTCCTCCTTTCAGTCTTGTTTGCCTGTTCTCAAGGAATCTTCTGTTGCCCCATCATGGGTTGGCAAAAGCACACTCACCTAGGACCTATAATTCTCTATAATAAATATATTGTAAAATATAAACATTGCTATCAGTATTTCTCAGGCTCTGCTCCTAACCTCTCAGTCCCCTTCAAATTCCCACCGACCATCTGGGAGGCCCTGTGTTGAGTCTGTGGTCTGCTGTTCACTTCCTTGTCTGCTCTGAGGTCTGGGTTCAGACATCCGCACAGCTTCTACCATTATCATACCTGTGACAGCATGATGGCTGTTCTTCCCTCCTCTCTGGAGATGACCATTTGGTTCTTCTCTTCAGCTGCCATGTCTGCCTTACTTTGGACCATCCTAATGGGCCTTCCCAAGCAGAGAAAGCCATAAACACCAGTGCCCTAGGGCTCATTTTCACACAGGAATCACAAAGACCAGTCTCGTACAATGTCACCCAGCTGGACTTCAGCCTCATCTCTCTAGACTTCACAGAAAGAGGTCTGAGTGGCAGCATCTAAGCTGTGTTCAGAACCCGCTTCTCTCCAGCCTCAGATTACTCAATTTGTACCAAACATGGGCACCTATTCTCTCCTTCCTGAGGCATCCATTTTAACTGTGCAGTTTCATGAGTTTTGACAAAATGTACATACCCATGTAGCCATAACCCTAAGATAAAGATACGTTTTCATCAACCCCAAAAGTTCCCTTGTGCCCCTTTGCCATCAGTTTCCATTTCTACTTCTGGCCCCAAGCAACTATCGATCTGCTTCCTGTTGATATACATGATTTACTTTTTAAACATCTTTATTGGCATATAATTGCTTTGCAATGTTGTGTTAGTTTCTGCTGTATCACAAAGTGAATCAGCTATATGTATACATATATCCCCATATCCTCTGCCTCTTACATCTCCCTCCCACCCTCCCTATCCCACCCCTCTAGGAGGTCACAAAGTGTGGAGCTGATCTCCCTGTGCTATGTAGCTGATTCCCACTAGCTATCTATTTTACATTTGGTAGTGTATATAAGTTAATGCCACTCTCTCACTTTGTCCCAGCTTACCCTTCCCACATCCCACATCTTCAGGTCCATTCTCTACGTCTGCATCTTTATTCCTGTCCTGCCCCTAGGTTCTTCAGAAACTTTTTTTTTTTTTTAGATTCCATATACATGTGTTAGCATATGGTATTTGTTTTTCTCTTTCTGACTTACTTCACTCTGTATGACAGACCCTAGGTCCATCCACCTCACTACAAATAACTCAATTTCATTTCTTTTTATGGCTGAGTAATATTCCATTGTATATATGTGCCACATCTTCTTTATCCATTCATCTGTCGATGAACACTTAGGTTGCTTCCATGTCCTGGCTATTGTAAATAGTGCTGCAATGAACATTGTGGTATGTGACTGAATTATGGTTTTCTCAGGGTATATGCCAGTAGTGGGATTGCTGGGTCTTATGGTAGTTCTAGTTTTAGTTTGTTAAGGAACCTCCATACTGTTCTCCATAGTGGCTGTATCAATTTACATTCCCACCAACAGTGCAAGAGGGTTCCCTTTTCTCCACATCCTATCCAGCATTTATTGTTTGTAGAATTTTTGATGGTGGCCCTTCTGACTGGTGTGAGGTGATACCTCATTGTAGTTTTGACTTGCATTTCTCTAATGATTAGTGATGTTGAGCATCCTTTCATGTGTTTGTCGGCAATCTGTATATCTTCTTTGGAAAAATGTCTATTTAGGTCTTCTGCCCATTTTTGGATTGGGTTGTTTGTTTTTCTTGAAAAAAGCAGCTCTGTGTGATCTGCTTGATCACATCTCTTTTGGAGATGAATCCTTTGTCAGTTGCTTCATTTGCAAATATTTTCTCCCATTCTGAGAGTTGTCTTTTCGTGTTGTTTATGGTTTCCTTTGCTGTGCAGAAGCTTTTAAGTTTCATTAGGTCCCATTTGTTTATTTTTGTTTTTATTTCCATTTCTCTAGGAGGTGGATCAAAAAGGATCTTGCTATGACTTATGTCATAGAGTGTTCTGCCTATGTTTTCCTCTAAGAGTTCTATAGTGTCTGGCCTTACATTTAGGTCTTTAATCCCTTTTGAATTTATTTCTGTGTATGGTGTTAGGGAGTGTTCTAATTTCATCCTTTTGTACATGTCCAGTTTTCCCAGCACCACTTATTGAAGAGACTGTCTTTTCTCCATTGTATATTCTTGCCTCCTTTATCAAAGATAAGGTGACCATATGTACTTGGGTTTTTCTCTGGGCTTTCTATCCTGTTCCATTGATCTATATTTCTGTTTTTGTGCCAGTACCATACTATCTTGATTAGTGTAGCTTTCTACTATAGTCTGAAGTCAGGAAGCCTGATTTCTCCAGCTCCGTTTTTCTTTCTCAAGGTTGCTTTGGCTATTCAGGGTCTTTTGTGTTTCCATACAAATTGTGAAATTTTTTGTTCTAGTTCTGTGAAAAATGCCATTGGTAGTTTGAGAGGGATTGCATTGAATCTGTAGATTGCTTTGGGTAGTATAGTCATTTTCACAATGTTGATTCTTCCAATCCAAGAACATGGTATATCTCTCCATCTGTTTGTATCATCTTTACTTTCTTTCATCAGTGTCTTATAGTTTCTGCATACAGTTCTTTTGTCTCCTCAGGTAGGTTTATTCCTAGGTATTTTATTCTTTTTGTTGCAATGGTAAATGGGAGTGTTTCCTTAATTTCTCTTTCAGATTCTTCATCATTAGTGTATAGGAATGCCAGAGATTTCTGTGCATTAATTTTGTATCCTGCTACTTTACCAAATTCATTGATTAGCTCCAGTAGTTTTCTGGTAGCATCTTTAGGATTCTCTATGTATAGTATCATGTCGTCTGCAAACAGTGACAGTTTTACTTCTTCTTTTCCGATTTGGATTCCTTTTATTTCTTCTTCTTCTCTGATTGCTGTGGCTAAAACTTCCAAAATTATGTTGAATAATAGTGGTGAGAGTGGGCAACCTTGTCTTGTTCCTGATCTTAGAGGAAATGATTTCAGTTTTTCACCATTAAGAACGATGTTGGCTGTGGGTTTGTCACATATGGCCTTTATTATGTTGAGGTAAGTTCCCTCTATGCCTACTTTCTGGAGGGTTTTATCATAAATGGGTGTAGAATTTTGTTGAAAGCTCTTTCTGCATCTATTGAGATTATCATATGGTTTTTACCCTTCAATTTGTTAATATGGTGTATCACATTGATTGATTTGCATATATTGAAGAATCCTTGCGTTCCTGGGATAAACCCCACTTGATCATGGTGTATGATCCTTCTAATGTGCTGTTGGATTCTGTTTGCTAGTACTTTGTTGAGGATTTTTGCATCTATGTTCATCAGTGATATTGGCCTATAATTTTCTTTTTCTGTGACATCTTTGTTTGGTTTTGGTATTAGGGTGATGGTGGCCTTGTAGAATGAGTTTGGTAGTGTTCCTCCCTCTGCTATATTTTAGAAGAGTTTGAGAAGGATAGGTGTTAGCTCTTCTCTAAATGTTTGATAGAATTCACCTGTGAAGCCATCTGGTCCTGGGATTTTGTTTGCTGGAAGATTTTTAATCAGTTTCAATTTCAGTGCTTGTGATTGGTCTGTTTGTATTTTCTATTTCTTCCTGGTTCAGTCTCAGAAGGTTGTGCTTTTCTCAGAATTTGTCCATTTCTTCCAGGTTGTCCATTTTATTGGCATATAGTTGCTTGTAGTAATCTCTCATGATGCTTTGTATTTCTGCAGTGTCAGTTGTTACTTCTCCTTTTTCATTTCTAATTCTGTTGATTTGAGTCTTTTACCTTTTTTTCTTGATGAGTCTGGCTAATGGTGTATCAATTTTATTTATCTTCTCAAAGAACCTGCTTTTAGGTTTACTGATCTTTGCTATCATTTCCTTCACTTCATTTCCATTTATTTCTGACCTGATCTTTGATTTCTTTCCTTCTGCTAACTTTGGGTTATTTTGTTCTTCTTTCTCTAATTGCTCTAGGTGTAAGGTTAGATTGTTTATTCGAGATTTTTCTTGTTTCTTAAGGTAGGATTTTATTGCTATAAACTTCCCTCTTAGAACTGCTTTTGCTGCATCCCATAGGTTTTGGGTTGTTGTGTTTTCATTGTCATTTGTTCCTAGGTATTTTTTTATTACCTCTTTGATTTTGTCAGTGATCTCTTGGTTACTTAGTAGTGTACTGTTTAGACTCCATGTGTTTGTGTTTTTTACAGTTTTTTTCCTGTAATTGATATCTAGTCTCATAGTGTTGTGGTCAGAAAATATACTTGATATGATTTCAATTATCTTAAATTTACCAAGGCTTGACTTGTGACCGAAGTTATGATCTATCCTGGAGAATGTTCCATGACCACTTGAGAAGAAAGTGTATTCTGTTGTTTTTGGATGGAATGTCCTGTAAATCTCAATTAACTCCATTTTGTTTAATGTGTCATTTAAAGCTTGTGTTTCCTTATTTATTTTCATTTTGGATGATTTGTCCATTGGTGAAAGTGGGATGTTAAAGTCCCCTACTATGATTGTGTTACTGTCGATTTCCACTTTTATAGCTGTTAGCATTTGCCTTATGTATCGAGGTGCTCCTATGTTGGGTGCATACATATTTATAATTGTTATATCTTCTTCTTGGATTGATACCTTGATTATTATAGTGTCCTTCTTTTTCTCTTGTAATAGTCTTTATTTTAAAGTCTATTTTTTCTGATATGAGAATTCCTACTCCAGCTTTCTTTTGATTTTCATTTGCATGGAATATCTTTTTTCATCACTTCACTTTTAGTCTGTATGTGTCCCTAGGTCTGAAGTGGGTCTCTTGTAGACAGCATATATATGGGTCTTGTTTTTATATCCATTCAGCCAGTTTATGTCTTTTGGTTGGAGCATTTAATCCATTTATATTTAAGGTAATTATCAATCTGTATGTTCCTATTACCATTTTCTTAATCGTTTTGGGTTTGTTATTGTAGGTCTTTTCCTTCTCATGTGTTTCCTGCCTAGAGAAGTTCCTTTAGCATTTGTTGTAAAGCTAGTTTGGTGGTGCTGAATTCTCTTAGCTTTTGCTTGTCTGTAAAGGTTTTAATTTCTCTGTCGAATCTGAATGAGATCCTTGCTCGGTAGAGTAATCTTGGTTGTCGGTTTTTCCCTCTCATCACTTTAAACATGTCCTGCCACACCCTTGTGGCTTGCAGAGTTTCTGCTGAAAGATCAGCTGTTAAACTTATGGGGATTCCCTTGTATGTTATGTGTTGCTTTTCCCTTGCTGCTTTTAATATTTTTTCTTTGTATTTAATTTTTGATAGCTTGATTAATATGTCTCTTGGTGTGTTTCTCCTTGGATTTATCCTGTATGAGACTCTCTGCACTTCCTGGACTTGATTGACTATTTCCTTTCCCATATTAGTGAAGTTTTCAATTATAATCTCTTCAAATATTTTTTCAGTCCCTTTCTTTTTCTCTTATTATTCTGGGACCCCTATAATTCGAATGTTGGTGTGTTTAATGTTGTCTCAGAGGTCTCTGACCCTGTCCTCAATTCTTTTCATTCTTTTTTCTTTATTCTGCTCTGCAGTAGTTATTTCCACTGTTTTATCTTCCAGGTCACTTCCATTCTTCTGCCTCAGTTATTCTGCTATTTATTCCTTCTAGAGAATTTTTAATTTCATTTATTGTGTTGTTCATCATTGTTTGTTTGCTCTTTAGTTCTTCTAGGTCCTTGTTAAACACTTCTTGTATTTTCTCCATTCTATTTCCAAGATTTTGGATCATCTTTACTATCATTACTCTGAATTCTTTTTCAGGTAGACTGCCTATTTCCTCTTCATTTGTTTGGTCTGGTGGGTTTTTACTTGGCTCCTTCATCTGCTGCGTGTTTCTCTGTCTCCTCATTTTGCTTAACTTACTGTGTTTGGGGTCTCCTTTTCACAGGCTGCAGGTTCATAGGTCCCGTTGTTTTTGGTGTCTGCCCCCAGTGGGTAAGGTTGGTTCAATGGGTTGTGTAGGCTTCCTCATGGAGGGGACTGGTGCCAGTGTCCTGGTGGATGAGGATGGAACTTGTCTTTCTGGTGGGCAGAACCACATCCGGTGGTGTGTTTTGGGGTGTCTGTGAACTTATTATGATTTTAAACAGCCTCTCTGCTAATGGATGGGGTTGTGTTCCTGTCTTGGTAGTTGTTTGGCATGGGGTGTCCAGCACTGGAGCTAGCTGTTTGTTGAATGGAGCTGTGTCTTAACCTTGAGACGGAGGTATATGGGAGAGCTCTTTCCAATTGATATTAGGTAGGGCTGGGAGGTCTCTGGTGGTCCAGTGTCCTGAACTTGGCTCTCCCACCTCAGATGCTCAGGCCTGACACCTGGCTGGAGCACCAAGACCCTGTCAGCCACACGGCTTTTGGGAAGTCTAAGGTCTTCTGCCAATGTTCAGTAGGTGTTCTGTAGGAGTTGTTCCACATGTAAATGGTTTTTTTTGTTTTGTTTTGTTTGTTTTTTTGCGGTACGCGGGCCTCTCACTGCTGTGGCCTCTCCCACTGTGGAGCACAGGCTCCAGACGCGCAGGCTCAGCGGCCATGGGTCACGGGCCCAGACGCTCCGTGGCATGTGGGATCCTCCTGGACCGGGACACAAAGCCGCATCCCCTGCATTGGCAGGCAGACTCCCAATCAGTGCACCACCAGGGAAGCCCTGTAGATGTATTTTTTATGTATTTGTGGGGAGGAAGGTGATCTCCATGTCTTACTCCTCCACCATCTTGAAGGTCCTCCTCAAGATATTTTACACATGCCCATCTTTGGGGGCCACCAACGTAGCTGAAAGTAAAGATGGAGTCTGAGTATCTGAAATCAAGCAGGGTGCAGTCATCAATATACATGCTTTTTACCAGCCCTAGAGTTTAAGTTGAATGGAATCATATAATATATATTCTGTTGTGTAAGGTTTCTTTTACTCAGCATAATGTTTTTGAGATTCATCCATGATTTTGCTTCCATCAGTTGTTTGTTTATTTTTATTACAAAGTAGAATTCCATTATATGAATATGTGACAATTTATTTATTCACCAGTTAACATCTGTATAGTTTCCAATTTTGAGGTCTTGTGAATAAAACTGCTGTGAACATGCATTTATAAGCCTGAGGTATAAGTAATATTTTTATTTCTTTTGAGAGTGAAATTGCTGAGTTGTATTGTAAATGTATGTTTAACTTTGTAAAAAACTATCAGAGAGTTTTCCAATATTGTTTAATCATAATGTTTCCAGCAGCACCATAAGAGAATTCCTATTTTCTCCAAAACTCACCAGCACTTACTATTGTTTGTCTTTTTAATATTAGTAGTCTTGTAGTGGTCTCTTATTGAAGTTTTAATTTGCATTTTTCTGATGGTTAATGTTGTTTTATGTTTATTGGTCATTCTTATATCTTATTTTGTGAAGTCTGTTAAAAGCTTTTGCACTTTTTGAATTGGGGCTATTTGTCTTATTATTGACTTATGAGATTAATAGATAGTTAGATAGATAGATGATAGATAGATAGATAGACAAATATACTAGCTGTAAGTCTTTTGTCAGACATATGTTGTACAAAAAAATTTTTTCCCAGTATGTGGCTTGCCTTTTCATTTTCTAAATGGTGTCTTGTGACAAAAAGATTTTACTTTTGATGTAATACAAGTTTTTATGTTTTATTTTATGGTTAATGCTTTTTTCTGTCCTGTTGAAGAAAGTTTTACCTACACCAAGATTAAAAAGGTTTTCTCTAATGTTTTCTTCTGGGGAGAGTTCAAGTTTTAGCTCATGTTTAGGTCTATGATCCATCTCAGATTAATTTTTAATTGTTGTATGAGGTAAGGATCAAAGTTTACTTTTTTAATGTGGCTATCCAATTATTCCAGTGCTGTTTATTGAGAAGATTATCCTCTCCCCATTGAATTTCCTTGTTGAAAATCAATCAACCATGTATGTGCTTTTTCAAAATTGTCCTGGCTGGTCTAGATTTTTGCATTTTCAAATAAATCTTAGAGTTGAATAAAATTAAAGTGTGGCAATTTTATTGATTATGTTGAAGCAATAGATAAGTTTTGAGAGAACTGAAATACTATATTGATTCTTCCAATTAATGAGCATGGTATATCTCTTGATTTTTTGGTCTTCTTTAATTTCTATCAGCAATGCTTGCTAGTTTTCAATGCAGAAGTCATGCACATATTTTGTTATGTTTACTGTTGTATTTATTGTTATAGTTTTCTGTTATATATTTATAAAAGACTGTCAGTACAAGTTTGAAAATAGTGGTGATATCCTTACCTTGTTCCCAGTCTTAGGAGTGAACGCATCTAATCTTTCATAATTGATAATGATGTAAGTGTTAGGTTTTTATCCATGATCATTGTCAGACTGAGAATGTTACCTTCTATTCCTAATTTGCCAAGAATTTTTAAAATCATAAATGAGTGTTGAATTTTATCAAATATTTTTTCTGCATCTACTGAGAAAATCATATGATTTTTCCCATTTATTCTTTATATGTTAAATACCATTTGTTGATTTTTTTATTGTTTAACCAATCTTACATTCCTGAAATAATCCCTAGTGGGACATATTGTTGAATTTAGTACCCTACTACTCTGCTAAGGAATTTTGTGTCTGTTGAGGGGTTTCCTGGGACATGTGATTTTTTTTTTTTAACATTTGAAATGTTCCCAGTTTATTGCTGTCAAGAAAAATGTCTCTTATGAACATTTATATACATTTATATGAACAGTTACACAAATAGAAAAATTTCTCTGGAATATATACCTAGGAGTAGAATTACTGCAGTAAATATGAGCATTTTCAGTTTAACTATCAAAGTAGTTATCAAGCTGCTTTCCAAAGTATAAACCATGTAGAGATTAAATAGATAAACCATAAAAGAAAAGGTTAGTGAATACACTAATTTAAGTCAAGAACTTTTTCATTACAGACAACATAATGAAAGGAAAAGACAAGCTATAAACTGGAAAAAAAAGCATCTGCCTACATTTAATTAACAAAAAATTAGTATACTTAACACATAAAGAATTATGAATCAATGGGGGGAAAGATAAACAACTTATTAGGAAAAAATATAAATGAACATATCACAGAAGGAAAAAATAAAATGGGACATGTGATTTTTAGTGATAAAACTGGGAACAGCCCAAGGCAAACCTAGATGGTTAGTTACCCCAGATATTACTCTCTAAATATTAGTCTCTTTTCTCTTAATATCTTATCTAGTTAATATCTTTGTCTTAATATCAAGGCAATACTGGAGTCATAAAAATAAGTTAAGAAGTCTCTCTACTCTTCCTTTCTGAAACATTTTGTAAAATTGGTATTTCTTCCTTAACTGTTGGATGGAATTCTCTAGACAAGCCATTTATGCCCAGACTTCTTTTGTGGACAGGTTTTTAGTCACTAATTCATTTTTTTAGTAAATGTAGGGCTGTTGTATTTTCTATTTCTTCTTGTTCCATTTCTTCTCGTTCTATTCCACATGTGAATTGTAGACAGAATGATGGCCTCCCACAGCTGTTAACATTATAATCCCAGTACCTGTGAATATGTTGTGTTACACAGCAAGGGGCAATAAAGTTGCAGGTGAAATTAAGGTTGCTAATAAACTGACCCTGAGGTGGCAAGATGACCCTGGATTAGCCGGGTGGACCCAATCCAATCACAGGAGTCCTTATAAGTGGAAGAGGGAGGCAGAAAAGAGAGAACCAGAGAGATGGCAACATGAAAAGGAAGTGGTTCAATGTTGCTGGCTTTGAAGATGGGAGAGTTGGGCCATGAGTCAAGGAATGTAGGTGGCCTATAGAAGCTGGAAAAGACAAATATATGGATTGTCCTCTAGAGCCTCCAGAAGGAACGCAATCCTGCTGATACCTTGAATTTAGCCTAGTGGGACACATTTCAGCCTTCTTACCTCCAGAACTCTAAGGATAATAAATTCATGTGTTGTCAAGCCATTTAGAGTAATTTGTCACAGCAGCAATAAAAAAGTAATAGAGCATATTATAAATTTGTCCATTTTATCTGAGGTATCAAATTAGTTCCATAAAATTGTTTATAACATAAACTTATTAGCACTTGAGTGTTCATAGGATCTGTACAGACAGCCTCTGTTTTATTTCTGATTTGATAATTTCTGTCTTTTCTCTTTATATCTTGATCATTTGAGTTTGAAGCTTATTAATTTTACTGATCTTTTCAGAGAATAAGCTTTTAATTTAGTTTTTGTTATTTTTAGTCTGTTTCTATTTTATTTACTTCTATTCTGACCTTTATTACTTCCTTCCTTCAACTTGTTTTGGATTAAATATATTCTTTTTTCATTTCTTAAATGTAAGTTTAGATAATTGGTTTAGACCCTTTTAAAGACAATTCTCCATGGATATCTCATGTTTCTGCACATTTTACGAGCAGAAACACTACCTGTCCTGGTCTGGACCATCTTTTCCAAGATATTTGTATGGTAAACAGTTGTGGAGAATATAGTGTCTCCTGCCAAAGCAAAAGACAGGTGTGTTTACTGTTCAATGTTATAAATATAATGTCTCCCTCTGGGTCATAGGCTACTATCCATTATAAACGATGCAGGTTTCCTAAGCTTGGGTTTCTTCTCCTGTAATGTAACCCACTGCATGTTCAGGTGTCATCTGGCCCTTTCTTCATCACCCTGTGGGAAGCGGGACTCAGGGAATCATCACAAATGCTGATATTCTGGCTACTGCTATTTTTTTATACTATCAAGTTCTTTGCCTCTGACTCAGGAGTGTTGTGTCTTGCACCAGCCTTCATGAAACCATGGGAGCTAATTTGTTAGCTTGCAAGGAGGGAAAAATTTCAGACCACTCACAGCACTTATGGTTGGTCCTTTCTTCTTTTAATATAAACATTTAAAGCTATTACTTTTCTTAGAAGTACTGCTTTAACTGCATCCCACAAATACTGGTTATTTCAGTTCAATATATTTTCTCATTTTTCTTGTGATTTTTATATTAATCCATGAGTTATCTAGAAGTGTGTTTAATTTTTCTAAATATTGGAAGATTTTTAAAATATCTTCTTGTTGCTGGTTGCTAATTTAATTTTGTTGAGGTCAGAGAATATTCTGTAGGATTGAAATCTTTATATTTATTGGGACTTGCTTTGTGGTCCATAATACAGCATATATCAGTGAATGTCCTATGTGTACTTGAAAGGAAAGTGTATTCTTCCATTATTTGACATAATGTTCTATGAGTTTCAATTATGAAGTTGGCTGATAGTATTGCTCAGAATTTTAAAAGTGATTTATTTCCATATATCCTACCAATTATTTAGATAGAAATGTTCAATACTATAATAATTATAGATTTATCAATTTCTTTTTTCAATTCTGTATATTTTTGTTTCATAAAGTTCTGTAATCAGGTGTACATAGATTTGTAAATGTCAGGTCTTCCTGACAAATCCACCCTTTTATCATTATGAAACATTCCTCTTTATTTCTGTTAATAATCCTTGCATTAATATCATAAATCCAGCTGTTTATACTTAGTGTTCTGGGTACATTTTATCCATCCTCTTACTTTTTTAACTTTATGTGTTTTTATATTTAAAGTGTGTTTCTTGAAGATAGCATATTGTATCTTGTTTTTTCACACATTGTGACGATCTTTGCTTTTTAACTGGAGTGTTCAGACCATTTACATGTAATATAATTACTGATATGCTTGGGTTTAAATCTACCATCTACAATCAGCAATCTACCATTGCTCGTTGTTGTTGCTGTTGTTGTTTGTTCCATTTGATCTCTGGGTTTTGTTCCACTCTTTTCCTGCCTTCGTTTGGGTTAACTTAGTATTTTTTAGTGTTACATTTTATTCCCTCCCTTTGTTTAATTTTTAATGGTTGTTCTAGGGTTCAGACTATAATTTTATCTTAACCTATCACAGTCTATATTTGAAAAATATTGAATCATTTCATGTTTAATGTAATAACTTTATAATAGCATATTTCAATTTCTTCATTCTTGTCCATGGTTCCCTACTGCTAAGAAGTGACCCTTCTGGGGCCTCTACTGAATGTCCCAGGTGTGCAGTGAGGTCTCTCCACTGTGACTGGTTGGAACTACAATGTCTCCCATCCTTGTGTGAGCTCTGGGATTGTTTAGTTTATGCTCCTGCATAGTTTTTATTTGCTTGGTCTCATGCCATTTCACCCTTTACATATGTAGACTTATATTTAGTCAAATATTCGAGGAAACATCTATGCATCTTTAGGATGGAGACATGATCACTCGATAACCCAAATTACACCTGCAGTGGATTTGAGTGTCTTTGGGATGAGAGATACATCAAATAATAGTCTGCTCCTGGAACAGCCATTTGGGATCTCAGAGGCCTCTTTTGTTGGAATTTGTATTGAGTCTTGGGACACAAAATGCAATGGAAATTCATAAACATCTGCTTTTAGTTGGGGGCTCAGATTTGGCTACCCAGGGATAAATCTAGACACTTAAATCAAATCTAGACACTTAAATCAACCAAAAAATCGTTGAGCTCCTGATATGATCCAGTCTCTGTACTAAGCATCATAGGTAGTGAGTTGAATAAAACATAGTCCCTGCCCTAACTAGAGGGAGAAAAACACCTAAAATGAATAAACATACAAATGAAATTCTGTGATCATCACTACTGGATGGGGTATTAATAAAGCCTTGGGTAAGTACAAGTGTCTGAATCTTTTGTTTTGATCAAACAGGGGAGCCAAGAATAGCTTTAGAAAACAGAAAGCATTTGAGGAGAGCTTTGGTGAATGAACAAAAGTTCTCAAAGGACAAGGCAAGAGGCATTTCCAAAAGAAAGAAACAACATGAAAAGGGGCACATAGACATCATGCTCATGGCCACAGTGCCCATGAAGGCCCTGACCTTTCCAGTGACTTCCCAGAGAGGCTAACACACAACCCAGAAAAGTGGAGGAGTTAATGCTGCTGGGATAGATTTTGTCTGTCATTAGAGTCAGGAGACAAGAAAGGATGGGCCAAGTCACAGTGGTTCCATAAGCCTTTCTGAGATTTCCCACGTTGTCAAGCAACCTACTATGTTGTCTTGAGAAGCTATAGCCAGCTCAATAAAGTATCATATTTGCTATTCTTCTTTCTCTGTCTCATTTCCTTTTTTTCCATCACTTTTTCCTCCCTGGATTATGCTTGTCAATGAAACATCACCAGGTGAGCTTTGCCTCTGACTCAACACTGTGGGAAATCCAAGTTATATCAATGTGACCTATGTTGGATACATAGTAGGCACTTAATTAATATCCTCTTTCTTCCCTCTTAGCCACATATCTTGTTCTTCCTGTACCTCATATGTTTTATGAGGCTCAATTGAGATAATACATGAGGAAGTATTTTGTGAATTCTTTATGTGAAAAGCAGTTATGCTGCACAAGTATAAAGCATCATTACAAAGTAGCTGACACAGTGAGGATAACCAATTCATTGACTTTGCTTTCATGTGGGGGACAGGCTTACGTGTTCCTACTCACCACCATGTCTTTTTCCTAGCTGGGCTACCTTGGGAAAGTGGCTTCTCTTCTCTGAGCTCAAGTTTCCTCATGTCTAAAATGGGGATAACCATACCTAATTCACTCATTGTTGTGAGGGTTTTTTTTCTTTGTTATGAGGTTTTAATAAAGTCATACGTATGAACGTGCTTTGTAAACTCTAAAGTGCTATGGAAATGACGGAAGTCATTGTTATTACCGGAAAGGTAGCAGCTCAGTAAATACTTGTTGAATGAACAACTAACTGCTTGTGAAATATAGAAAATTCTAGTAGTGCCCAGGTCTCGATGTAAATTAGCCATGCATCCTTGTTCTCAATTTACAGATCTCCCTGAGAATTTGGAGCAAGAGAATGGGAATCAGAGGCCTTATTCTTGGTGAATGCATTAACCATTGCTTCTCTGGGTGCTGTGAATGCAGTTCAAACGTAAGGTAGGAATAACAGTGTTTGGGGAATGGTCAAATATAATAGAGCCACGTATTCAGTTGACATGGGAGTGAATTGGCAATCACTTCAAGGATTTATACTTATAATTTATATTTGTTGTTTGTATAGTTTTTATATTACTTATATCAATATATTATTTAATTTCTCCAAACATCCCGTGAGGTAGTTGTGAATTTCCCCATTTTCAGGTAAAGAAACTGAGATTTAGAGAAGTTTGACAACTTGCCTCACATGCAAAAACTAATAGTTTTGTGGAACCAATGTTTGAAACAAGATCTGTCTCATTCCCAAATCTGTACTTGTTCCTCTGTGCCGGACTGCTGTCTCAAAGTATTGTCCTCCCTCTCACAATTTTCTTATTCCTTTTCAAATTGTGCCCTCCAAAATCTATATGACACCAAAACTGAATTCCTAGAACTCCAGGGACAGCTACAAAACCAAAAAATACATTGATTACCCATCAGTAGCTCTCAAGAAAAAGAAAATTGCTTTGTAGTGTTTGCCAATTTCCATGGTGTAAATATTTCTAGCATGTAAGTAAATCAGCATGGCTGATTTAAGCTACCAATTTACATCACTGAATGCAAAGTTAGAAAGAGATGTACACGACCAGCTGTCACAAGCTAGCACATGCTAGATCCAGCACACCACCACCTTCAGCCAGGATCTCAGCATTCCACAAAGCACTTTGGGGCAAGAGATGATCACAGTCCCTGTTTTCAAATTTGTTTGTTCATTGTTTACATTTTACTTGGAAGACAAAAATGCCTACTTAGTAGAACACTCAGTAACCTTTTTTTACAGTTTGTGCTAAAACTCAGCTAGAGAAAACGTAGAGGTAAACAGATTAAATCTAAAGCCAGTAGTAATATAATCAGGTGCAAATCTTTGGGGAGGTAATAGAGTAATAAATACCAGGCTGTAAAGTTGTCCATAATTTGGACCAGTAATCCCACCGTAGGTCTTTACCTAAGCAACTATTCCTATCGAAGCAAAAACCAAGTGTCAGGAGTATTCATTACAGTGTTATCTACAAAAGTAAACAAAGAAATAAATAAAACACCTACTGACTGTCTCAATATCCAGCAAAAGGTAATGGTTAAGTGTTAAAGCTTAAGTGTTGGCAGTAAACAGAATAATGGCCTCCCAAAGATGTCCATGCCCTGTTACATGACATGCAATGGGCGAGGGGAAATCGGAGAGATTCCAAGTGTGAGAAGGATCTGATGCACCGTTGCTGGCTCTTGAGATATAGGAGCCTGCAGGCAAGAACCCAAGGAGGTCTCTAGGAGTTAAGGGCTGGCCCCAGCTGAAAACCAGCCAGGATACAGTACCTCAGCCCTACAACAGTAAACAACTGAATTCTGCTAATAACCTGAATAAACTTGGGACCAGAGCCTCCAGATAAGAGCCCAGACCACTGACATTGATTCCAGCCTGTGAGACCCAGACTTCTAACCTTGCATCTGTGAGATAATATATTTATATTATTTTAAGCTTCTAAATTTGCAGCAGCAACAGAAAGAAACCTAATACAGTGCTATTCATCTGTGTGAGATAATTATATTCAAATTTTAAAATGATCATTGTGGAGATCTTGTAGTAACACAGAGAGCGCTTTGTGAGATGATGATAAATGATAAAACAAAGATTGTTCCATGAATTCTTCATAACCTCTCACAGTAAAAATGTATGCACATGAAGTCCAGAACAAAAAGACAATATGCAAAGATAGAACTTGGAGAGGGGTCCTTCCTTCTTTAAGGATCTAAGCATCACTTCTTAGAAGAACTGGCATGGATCTCCTTGATGAGAAGGTACTCACTTTTTCCAGCGAACTGGCATTCCTCAAGGGACCAAGGTACTTGGGAGCTGCAGCTGAATCTCTGACGCCTTTTCTCCAACTACAGAGACAATGAAGCCAATGATAGAGTCTTCTCAATGCTAAATTTTTCTGTGATCTTTTCTTTCTTAAACCCCTGGCCCATGCTACCACCTGGCAAACACTCACAGGTGCTAAAAAAGTGTACAAGCACAAATGAATATGAAAGGAGAACTTGAAAAAGGATAATTGCGTTACCTTTGGCAGTTATTGTTTTATTTTGTGGTTGTGATTTGTCTATTGGCTACTGATCATACTTTCAAGTCTGGAGTTTGTCCTCTGTTTGAGTTAATAGAATTAAGCACCCTTTGCCTTCCCAGGAGAAGAGCATGAACCAGCAGCTTGCCTGCAATCCTGGTTGCCATACAAACCCTGGTGATCTCCCTGCCCCACCCGAGCTGCTTCAAGAAGGAAGAAGGGAATGGTGGGTGCAAACTGTGTTGGAATATTATGTTCTGAGGTGAACGGAACTGTCTAACCGAAAGAGAAATTTCAATTTACACAAAATGATTCAAAGATCACGTATACGCCCCACCCAGCTGGGGGCTGGGAGACGGTGTCCTGTGTTGCCGCAAGCCAGTGCTGCCTCCAGTGCTTGTTATTGGAGTAATACCTCCAAAATGACAGAAGCAAGTGGTGTCCGCTACTGGATCTAACACAGGCTCCCTGGAAGCGGCCGCTTTCACTTCCAAGTCACGCTTTGAGAGTGATGTGGGCAAATCATCCGTGTCCGGAAGAGCATGGTCAGGAAAGCAATGATTACTAATGTCTTGTGGGCCCGGCGCTGTGCTCGGCCCTTGGCTTATCTCACTGATATGCCCACTGGACAGATGAAAAAACTGAGACACAGAGGCAGAGAAGTGACTTAGCCAGAGTCATACGCGCAGCTCTGTCTATGCCTGATACTTCCTTTGCATCACGTTATCTTTCAGACCCCGAGAAAGTGAGGGGTCAGGAAATCGAGTCACTTAAGAGGTGACTCAGCACGCTGGGTATGTCTCCTCTGGAGAAGGGACGACAAAAGTCACGTAAAGTGGCCTCGAATTTCAGAAGGGCTACCGCAAGGACAAACAAACAGAATTCTTCTATGTGGGTCTAGAAAACTAAAGAGGTTTGGTGGTGGGGCTGGGGGAGAAGTGATGAGACAGAAAAATACCTTCTCGCAATGACAGCTGATTAGTGCAATGGGAGTGAGGGCCTGAGTCCCCATCAGTGGAGGGTTAAGCAGTGTCTGCTCCTGTCGCTCTCAGGGTCACACCACTGGAGGCGGGTTTCTGCCTTAGCTGGGCAGTCCCCCCACCTCAAGGATGCCGTGAGCCTGCGGGTTGTGATTCCTCGTTGTGTCTACAAGTTAAGGGAAGGGAAACTAGCATTTCTGAAGCTCTCTGCTACGCCAGGTAATACGCCAGGCCTTCCTCATATGTCATCACATTTAATCCTCAAGCACCTGACTTCACCGGCTAGACAGGCAGTGAGGCAGACCTCACTAGCTCTATATCTATACTTACAGATTCAAGTGCACTGCCAGCAAAATTTGCGATGCCAGTTTCTATGGCAGGTGCCAGGCAAAGAGGACTGGGGACTGAAGTAATCACCCTGGCCACCAGCTCTCCTGAATAACCTGCCTCCTGGCTCATGCTAAGCAAAGGGCCATTCTCACTTGCAAGAGAACATCAACTGAACCCAGTGGGCAGAAAAAGAGAAGGAGGGAGAGAAGTCCAAACGTGAGGGTAGTTTTTCCTAGCCAGGGGATGGAGATGTTGAATCTCTATTTCGGTTTTGGTTTTTAGGATTAGTAGTGTGTGTGTGTGTGTGTGTGTGTGTGTGTGTGTGTGTGTGTAACTGATTCACTGTCCGTGTCCAAGATAAAAGTTATCTTCTCTAATAGGCAGGTTCTGCTCTGGTTAAAATGACACAGACGGATACAGACAATTCTCAAGACAATTTCTGTCTCTCTCCAGTGGGCTGGCAGACATGTCTCTCCTTCTTGTCTTCATCCCTGCCTCTCCCACTGGCAGCTGGCCTGGTGGCACCCTGGAGATGCCGCCAGATGGCCAAGGAGAGTGGAGGGAAAGTGTCGGTGCAGAAAGCACCTCTGTATGAATGTGCAGAGTCACATGAAAGCAGAGATGGGAAGACACAGGGGAGGAGCTGGGTAGAAAGAGAGGGAGAGAAAGCAGCAGGGAGAGGGATGGGTAAGACAGCGATGAGGAGGGAGGAGAGGAGAAACAGGGAGACCTGCTCCCAGAGTGGACACCTATGGTGGCAGAGGGGCACGGTTGGCTTCTCTTGCTATTCTAGCTGCTCTGAGCCAGGGGGTCTCAGTCATAGCATTTCTACGCCAGTGGAAATCCAGTACCAGCCTCACATGCTAGCGGACACACGTTGAGCCCTCCGTTCCCTTGAGCCCTCGTAGGATGGCACCTGCATTTAAGGTCTGGAGGTACTTGGTGCTAACCCAAAGACCCAACACAGAGACTAAAATGTCCTGCTTTCACCAGGCATTGGCGGTGTTCAGTTTAGCACTTTCCAGAGATAAGGACATTCTAGCCAGTGGATCTCAAGGCTTACGGTCCCACTCTCAGGGTTAGCCACGTAGGGGTGGGGGTCTGGGGGATGCATCAAGCCGTCTTAGCTGAAGGAGCCCTCTTCAAATCACCCATCCAGCCACCTTGCTCAGATGTCATGCTCAACAAGTAGAATTCTGGTTATTCACTTCTGCGTCACCTCACTCCCAAACAGCAGTCACCAATGCGGCTGACAGAAAAATCTTACAAGAGCACAGTGGCATGCTTCACTGTGCTGTGCCAGCTCAGGTCACCTGGAACTAGGTGTCCCGGAATCTCCCTCACTGTTTGCTTCCAGGAGAGAGGGCCAAAAGAACTTGAATGCGATGGGGCAGACCAAGGTGAAGCAGCAGCTGTCACTTTCAGAAATCAGTCGTGATCAGACAGGCACAGAGGTGCCCTGTGGGTCCCCACCCCTCCTCAGCTCTCCCTGGCTCCACATCCACCTGTTCCTCTGCAGGTTCACCACAGGTACTGGGCTACAGACCCACAGAGGCTGTGGCTGTACAGAGGTAACCGCGACATCATTCACACCACACCCGCGGCACGTGCGAGACAGACATGGAGCGTGGTGACTGGAGAAAACCGTAAACTGACAAGGTTATGAAAACACAGAGGAAAGTATTTATTAGCATGTAGTAGACTTTTTGCATATTGCTTTTTTTTTAATGGAAGTATAGCTGATTTACAATATAATATTATTTCAGGTGCACAACATAGTGATTCAGTATTTTTACCAGAGACATACAGATAGCTAACAGGCACATGAAAAGATGCTCAGCATTGCTAAGTATTAGAGAAACGCAAATCAAAGCAATAAAGAGGTAACACGTCACACCTGTCTGAATGGCTTTCATCAAAAAACCTACGTGTAACAAATGTTGGTGAGGGTGTAGAGAAAAGGGAACCCTTTTACACAATTGGTAGGAATGTGAATTGGTGCAGCCACTATGGAAAACAGTATGCAGGTTCCTTAAAAAACTAAAAATAGAACTACCATATGATCCAGCAGTCCCACTCCTGGGTATACATCTGGATAAAAACAAAAACACTAATTCAAAAAGATTCACGTACCCCAGTGTTCATAGCAGCACTATTTACAATAGCCAAGATATGGAAGCAACCTAAGTATCCATCCACAGACAAATGGATAAAAAAATGTGGTATATATATACATATATATGTATATATATACATATATATGTATATATATACAACAGAATATTATTCAGCCATAAAAAAGAATGAAATTCTGCCTTTTGCAGCAATGTGGATGGACCTAGAGAATTTCATGCTCAGTGAAACAAGTCAGACAGAGAAAGGCAAATACTACATGATATCACTTATTTGTAGTAGATATTTTTCAGAGTAATTGGAGCAAACAAATCTTAGGAATACTATTGATAACTGATCTAGTATTTGGAGTGATCTGTGAGCAGATTTACAAACTGCCAAGTCTCAAAAGCTAATAATAACTATCCTAACACAAAAGGACTGTAGACTCCAGGTGTAATGGTGAGGTCCACAGAGAAGGGTCAACCACCTTTGTACAACAAAGAAGGAAAACTCGCACACGACCTGTGTAAACGCTAAACACCTGGGCTTACCTGGCTAAGACTTTTTATCAATCCCCAACTGGGGAGGAATTTGGAAGAAAATATCTAAACCCCATTTTTGAAATGTCTTGAATACTATGCACACATGTATACTGTGGAAATGAGGAAGCGTGCTGCAGCGCCTAACTGCATACAGGCTGGCGCAGATTTCCTGGGCTCAAATCCTGCGTCTGCCGCTTACAAGCTGAGTGACCTCAAACTCTGTTCCTCAGTTTCCTCATCTGTAAGATGAGGGCACTGATAGTATATATCTCACAGAGATGTTTTGAATAGTAAATGAGTCAAGATTCATACAACACTAAGAAGAGTTCTTGGCACATAGCAAATGCGATGTAGTTGTTTGTCATAAAGGAACAGATTTCATTTTCATTCCATAATGTGAATTCAATCTTCCTAGTAAAACCCTTTCCGCCCTCTTCCTAATTCTAGTTAGAGACTCTCTCTCCATACCTGCACCTAAGCACTGTCACCAAATAGGTGGTGCTCCCCTGGTAATTGTGCGCAGGGGCGTGGCTCTGAGGGCGAGCAAACGCAGGAGAGCCACTTCCCTACACAGTTCTGCTTTGCAGAGACTGATTCCTGGCCTCCTTGGTTGGAGTTAAGTTCTCCAGTGGAACCACTGAGTCTCTCCAAATAATTTCTCTGGGTATTCTGCCAAGGCCTGGTTTGAAAGACCTCTTCTCTCCCCCCTACCCAGTGGGTTCCGATTCTGAGTCCAGCGTAACCGGCAGGAATTGCAGGCTCATAGCTCTCACTTACCGTCAAATTCCAACCAGTTCTCTTGGGAATCTAAGCAAATCAATCAACACTCCCTTTCCTGCCATTGGGGCAAGGGCAGGCCTTTCCTCTTGGCTCGAAGCTCTATGTTTTCACCTTACGTTCCCCCTCCTTGTTGTTTTAATATCCTTTCTCAGTCACCTGTCAAGGCTGGGAGATGGTCTTCCCAAACAGCACCGATGCCCGCCGACCCCCTTCGTCTACTTGTTCTGTATTAGGTCCTGAGCCAAGCGCAGAGGTAGTTAAGCAGTAATAAACGTGAAATCAGAGAGGTCCCGTCCTGCCCTGGGCCCTCTGCCTCCTGGGCAAGCCGTCTCCTGTGGGCCTGTGGGCCCCAGAGGCATTTGGAAAGAAGCGGGATGGAGGGAGAGGATGCGGTCCATGTTTTGTGAGCTTCCTTGTCACAGACAGGGAGCTGGAAGTTGTCAGCGTTCACCTGTGACAACTTCAGTTTCACAAATTTCCTTAAGTTCACACACGGGCATGTACTCGCTTGCAAACATGAGATCCCTCCCCATGGCACTGTCTTCTTTTCGGAGTCCTAATCCGTGAGGATGCTTTTGCCTCAGAAGAATTCACTGAGCGCCTTCGCGGTCAAGCCTGAAGAAGGCAGAAATAGATCAGACATGGCACCTGCCCCCAGGTGCTCTCGGTCACGTGGAGACACCCGCAGACAGATGAACCACAGGACGAGCTGGCAGATGCAGGAAGGGGGAGACCCAGTATGATGGGAAGTGGAGGAGCCTCCATCGCCCTCCTGGAGGTCAGAGGAGGCTTCCTGGTGGAGGTAAACTGCCTGACGGGCTTCCAAGCAGAGATTTCCAGGAGGCCGGTGGATGTATCAGCCCGGGGCTCCACCAGGAGATCTCGGCTGTAGATAAAGAGGAAGGAGACCACTGCATGATAGTGGTCACTGGAATTAGGGGATTGAAGGCCTGACCTGAGGCCAGTTGGAATAAGAAGAGAAGGCAGCCCGTGTGAGGCTTTTAGTCCAAAACAGAATAGTGCTCAAGAGATATCTGTGGACTGATTACGGGTGTACTTGCGAGTGGATGGGAGGTGAGGTCACAGAGGAGCCCTGCTGGGCCTTTCATTGCTTTCCAAGAGACCAGCCCTAGGGCAAGAAGAGGCCTGCCCTGGGGGCAGGGCTGCTCCTCCTGGCAGCCCCCTTCCAACGGCTCTGGGCCGTCCAGCCCCTCAGGTCAGCTCAGCAGCCTTGCAGGTTTGCCAGCATTTACAAATGCACCATCAAGCGCATGCGGAGTTTGGTCTCAGGTTCCCCTGTGGCGGGGCCTCTGTGCCTTGGTCCCTGGGCCTCAGTGGAGCTCAGAGCTCAGCTGTCTCCAGGGTTTCCGGAATGAGAACTATTTCTCCATTCCAAGCAGCCCCCTGAGACCTAATTCCTTGTCACCGGAAAGAGGAAAAGCAGGGTCTGTCCTCCCACTGGGTCTGTCCTCTCTCTGTCCCGGCCAGGCTATGTGTCCCAAGGGGGGGGAAATGTTCCTGTTCATCCTTGGATGCCCAGAGTCTACCAGGAGATGCTCAATGGATGTAGGGGTCTTTGCTGGTGATGCCAAGAGTAACAGTAATGGCATGGATTCTGTACTGCACAGACATGAGGGCGTGGAGAGTTGAGAATTACACTCCCCTTCCTAACAGGAAGGGTTTTTTTTCCTGGGGTGACTTTGGAGATACAACATTTGCAAGTGTTTGATACATAAAACAGAACACTCAAAAGAGTACGAATATAAACACCCACCTGCTTTTCCAAGGACATAAAATAGCTTTTAGAATGACACAAAGCCTTCTTTCCGAGCATATTTTGTTCCACGGGGCACTTCCTAAATGAGTTGATGAATCTGGGTCCAGAAATTCTATCATGTGACTTAACCTGCTTTTTTTTTTTTTTTTTTCCATCCACCCTGATTGAAGCTAAAACATTCCAGGGAAACTCACTTTCCAAAACTTACACTCCTCCAGAGAGGTAGAAAATAGCTTGCTTTCAAATCCACTGTAAAGGTTTCATTTAAAAAATAAAATAAAATAAAATGGAACCCAACACTCCTGGCATCTAATCTGACTACAAATTGAAAACTATACTGGTGTTTACATGGTTTGGGGTTTTTCTAGGAAAGAGTTGCCCAGAATTAATAATATGACGTTTAGCTGGAATGGAATTCCAGCTCTCCATCTCTCCAGACTCTGGGGGAGTGAGAACACCCTGTTCGTGCTCTGGGCCTCCATGGACTCATTCAAGGAGGAGATGCTTGGTTTAGGATGCAAATGAGAATCACAGCCGCCATGGATTTGACATCATGCGTTTACATAGATAAGACCTTTCCCACACCCCTGGTACATGGATATCATTGATCCCACTGTACAGATGGGGAAACTGAGGCTCCGATGGAGTAAGTTCCTTGCCTAGGAGGACCACACAGGCAGTAAGTAAGGAAACAAGAATTTGCATCTGAGTTTGCCTTCATTCATTTGTCAGATGCTTTGATTCACCCAGCTGACTTGGTGGTTTTCCATGGGTGTGTGTGTGTGTCCATTTGGCCATGTTTGTTTGTTACAACCGGGGCAGGGGGTGGGAGGGGGATAGAGGGGAGGGTGCTGCTGGCATCTGATAGGTAGAGGTTGAGGAGACAGCTACAAAGCACAGAACAGCCCCCACACACACACACACACACACAGCAAAAGAATTATCTGACCTCAATGTCAATAGTCCTGAGATTCGAAATCCTGAGCTGACTCAAAGTGCTAGGTGAATACTCAGTGTGTGATGTTTTTGAAGCACACATACAGATGTCCCCACGGTCACACCAGGAGGATGAGAATTCCCTGATAATGGATAAGTGCTGTCATCAGTAGAAAAGAATGCCTACATTTTTCATGAAAATTATTTAAGGGAGAGGTGGCTAATTTCAACTGAAATATTTGGGGAAGAAATAATTGGGCAATTTCCTTTTCCTTTCTTTGAATCACAATGGATCCTTACAATTCTGGGGACACTTGAAACTTTCCTAGGGAGACCCCTGAGCGGAGTGGGAGGCCGGGAGCGCCACAGTGCAGCATGGAGGCCTCTGCATTTGGGTGAGAGTTGGAATTTTGAGCTGCTTCTTTTTGGAATCATCCTTTGGAAGTCCCGGTAAAACAGAGCTTGGAGAGTTGGGGTATTTATCAGGAGTGGGCTTGACGGATTAAAAAAAGAGAGAAAGAGGGCACAACTCTGGAATCATTGGAACCACACCCAAGAAGTTTCCAGAAATAGGAGATGCAAAGATGGCAGGAGTCAATAAATCATGGAACTGGATGGGAAGGGGGAAACAGGCAAGAATGAACAAGAGCTTGTTGTGCACATAGCCAGGGCTTGTCGTCTGGGGGTCCATCTGTTTATTTCAGAGGCTCCAGGTGAGATAAGAATCAGATGAGGGCTTCCCTGGTGGCGCAGTGGTTGAGAATCCGCCTGCCAATGCAGGAGACACGGGTTCGTGCCCTGGTCCGGGAAGATCCCACATGCCGCGGAGCAACTAAGCCCGTGAGCCATGGCCGCTAGGCCTGCGCATCCGGAGCCTGTGCTCCGCAATGGGAGAGGCCACAACAGTGAGAGGCCCGCATACCGCAAAAAAAAAAAAAAAAAAAAAAAAAAAGAATCAGATGAATGCATTTATACTCCCGCTTTGACTCTGCAGAAGTCTCTAGGTCTCCTCCCTAAAGCCCTGGCCTTCTCCATAATCTGAAAGAAAGAAAACCTCCACAGCTTGAGGCAGAAACCATAGCACTGTCGGTCCTACGCCACGCTGGGCAGGCGAGACCAGCATGGGTGGGGAGAAAGGCACCCACGTCCTCACGCTCAGCTAACCCCAGCCCTTGGGAGCACTTAAGCTCAGCAAAGGCCAGTCGTTAGCTGCGGAGACCTCGGACTGGAAGCAAGACCTAAAGGACACGATGTACCTGAGGCCACATCTGCACAAAGACTCAAGAAGGCTGCATTCCAAGCCACACCGGGCCTGCAGACACTGGGCAGAAGCCTGTCTGTGCCATACTGTACTTAGCCGGGGCTCTCCAATTTCATCATTTCTGGCTCAAAATGGGCCTGCAATTTTCATTTCTTTATGGGCTTAAGTAATCTATTGCAAATGTCACCGGCAGGCTGTAATGCATTCTTGCTGAGGAAACTTTTCTTTTTCTTCAGTAACTTTCTGGTTAAAGATTTGCCTGGTTGGGTAACTGTTTTACATTAGCCATAATGGTGTTTACGTTGGACGCACCGATGTTTAAATCACTGGACATATTTGTTATTAGTAGGGAGGCAGTGGCATTGTTTTGTCCGAGTATCGGGGTGGTGGGAGGTGCTTCTATTAGTATTGATAATATTTTACAAGAGACCTTGCAGGGATGTTTATAATAATAGCAATGCTGTTTATCTTACCGGGATTATGTTGAAGCAACTTTAATTGTATTCATATTAAACATATCAATGTTAGAACTGATGTAATATGTTTAGCATTAATATGAAGGTCGCTAAGTTGGGGGCTTTTGAGATAGAATTAAAGAGCCAGGAAGACAATGGGACATATGGAAAGCATTTGGGGGGTTTCTGTTCTTGTCTAACAAGAAGGATTAGTGTGTTTGCTGAAATACAGTATAAGATGTACAGTGGGTTGTAATGCTAGCATCTGTTTCCCTTACGATTGAGTTCTCTTGGCTTGTGCGTATGCGCGCGATTGCTCTGGAGTCCTCGCTTTTCACAAGCTCCACCAAAGCCCAAATGTCAGGGATACTTCAGATGCTTTGCAGCTGGCTGTCGCACCCAGAGATGTTTCAAAATGGATTTTGTAATGGCTTATAAAAGTCCCACATTGTGCACGGGCGGTTATTGAGTGTGATATAGTGCACACAAGAATGTTCCAAATTCCCTCCGCGCTGTATCCATCAATCTGGCTCTATTAGGGTTGGCAGGATAATGGCTGGAGAGAGGCTCTGGACTTTATCTTCAGCTGAAAGAAGCATCCTAATTATCTACTCATCAGAGCTACCCCACTCCTGGCTCGGGGAGACCACTGCCAGCTCAGGTCCAGAAATTCCAAATCCTCAGTCACCAAGCCAGGCCCACGAAGGCCAAGATGTGTCCAGGCAAGCTGGGGAATCATGGTCTCAATAAATCCTGGAAATCTGTCCCACTCCCCAGCTGGAGGCACTGTCCAGTGAACCCATCACTACTCAGTTTCCCACTCCTCCTCCTTCCTATCCAGTTCAGTCCAAGGCTCGGACCCAGCCCAGGCAAGTCAGGAGCCCTGGTTTTCTGTAACGAGGGGACAATATCTGCACCTCCCTCCAAAGGCTATTGGAAAGATTAAATGGGGGAACACGTGAGAGCACTTAGCAGAGCAACTGAGCACATCGTGCACTTATAGTGGGTCAAAATAGAAAACCTAGTGGAGCATTAGGACTTTACAGGAAATGAATGGTTTTCTTGATAGAGACGTCCGTTTTCTAGTCGAATACTCAAGTAATATTTATAAAGAAATTTCTTCTTTACCCATTACTCCTCACAAATATTATTCTTTAAGCTTGTATTATTATCATTATTTTTATATGCTTTTTTGTATCTTTTTTTAAAAATTGGGGTATACGAGCCTGAATGCCACAACTACTGACGCCCGCGCGCCTAGAGCCCATGCGCCACAACAAGAGAAGCTACCGCAATGAGAGGCCCATGCGCCACAGTGAAGAGTAGCCCCCTATTCCCACAACTAGAGGAAGCCTGTGCGCAGCAGCGAAGACCCAGTGCAGCCAAAAATAAATACATAAATATTTTTTAAAAATTTTTTAATTGGGGTATAGTTGTTTTAGAATGTTGTGTTAGTTTCTACTGTATGGCAACGTGAAGTAGATTTCATTCCTATTTAACTGATGAGGAAACTAAGACTCAGAGAGATGAGATGATTTGCCCGTTTGCTCCCTGATTATTTCCTGAACTCCTATGTGCTGGCCACTCAGGCTACAGCGATGAGGGTCCCTATCCCACTGTGGTTGCCAAGTGGCTGAGAGGGGGGTAAATACACAGGCTCACCAGCTCCACGTGCCTTCCTCTTCCTAAGCCACCATGCTGTGGCCCTTCCAGAAAGTTCCAAGGAGGTCTGCTGTGGGAAGGGGTTGGGTGGAGCACATGCATAAATAACTATAATGGAAGGTGCAAAGGACTTAGGAGTCATGACAGTGTGGTGGGATTTAAGAAAGAGAGAGACACCGATTGGTAGGATGCAAAGGCTCTAGGGAAGAGGTAGAATTTGAGCTGTGCTTGGGAAATCAATAGGACTCAAACATGCAAAAGCAGAGAACGGCATCGTAGGCAGAGGGGACAGGATGAGCAAAGATATAGGGTCAGGAAAGCAGGAGGAACAAGCAGGGAATAGCCAGCAGTTTCCCTTGGATTCCAGTGATGGGTCTGGAAAGGGGCTGCAGTGGCAGGTCACGCTAAGTGCTGATGTGTAGTAAATCAGGGCCAGCTGAGGAGCTAGGCTTTTCCCTTCAAGAAATGGGGAGCCACGGAAGGTTTTAGAGCAGGAACATGACCTACATGGTCAGATACGTGTTTTCAGAGATTTAACTGAGAGCTTTGGATGAAGTAGGTGGGAGAAAGAGGGGCAGGCTGACCAAATGGTACAGCAATCCAAGCTAAGGGAAGGGAAGCCTTTGATGGTAGAGGTGGAAGGGACAGAGAATATGCATTACAGAGATCCCAGAAGGTAAAAATATGACCGCACGTGACTATTTCCTCCTCGAAGCAGCAGCAGCTCAAATGAGAGAGGCTGCGGGGCTAGCCACGTGTCAGCAAGGTGCAGCCCAGATTGTGTTTCCCAAGCACTGGTGGGTGACGTCTCTGTGTCTCACCTTAGATACCTACTTTGGAGGATGTAGTAGTTTGCTCGAGCTGCCACAGACTGGGTGGCTTAAACAATGGAAATGTATTTTCCCACAATTCTGGAGGCTAGAATACCAAGATCAAGGTGTCAGCAGGACTGGTTTCTTCTGAGGCATCTCTCCTTGGCTTGTGGATATCCATCTTCTCTTGTCTTCACGTGGTCTTGCCTCTGTACCTATCTGTGTCCAAAATTCCTCCTTTATAAGGACACCAGTCATACTGGATTAGGACCCACCTGAATGGCCTCATTTTAACTTAATCACCTCTTTAAAGACCATATCTCCAAATACAGTCAGATTCTGAGATACTGGGGTTAAGACCTCAACAAATAAATTTGGGGGGCACACAAGTCAGCCCATAACAGTGGAACTTATAGATCCCACACACACACATGCTTAGTGTCACACGAACGCACACCAAGCCAGAGTAAAGTCTGGCAATTTCCCGGGCCTCCTCAATGGTCCAAGAAGAACTCATCTCCCACCAGCAACAGGCAAAGCCAGGAACGGGGAGTGGGTGAGCTCTGCAGTCAGGCTGCCAGTGTTCAAATCACAGCTCTGCCACTTACTAGCTGCATGACCTTGCAACGATTACTTATTCTCTCTGTAGCTGACTTTTCTCATTTATGAAGTGGAGTCAATAGTAATCTCCAACGGGTAGGCTTGTTATGAGGGTTTACTGAGTGAACGTATGTAAAGATCTTCAATGGTGCCTGGTACATAATAAATGCTCAACACGTGTTAATTGTGACACCCACTAACACACTGGATCCTGGCTGGGATGAGGTGGTAGACAATAGAAAGCAATAGGTCAAGATGGGTTTTACCAAGGAGAAATAAGGGCTAGAAGCTTTTATCAGCATTTTACAAAGTCCGCAGGCGCGTGTGCATTTTTTCTCCAAAAGGCTGTACAGACTAAAAAGTTCAAGCCCTCGCCTTGAGTTCCTTATTCAACATAACTTGAGTGTCTAATAGCACAGACCAGGCGCTGGGCAAGAGGAGAGAGCTCGGTCCTGATCAGGGCTAGCAGAGGAGGCAGAGCCTGTGCAAGTTACTGGAGCACAGAGAGCCTGAGACCTGACCACGTGGTTTATTAATACAAATCCACACTGGCCTGGGGGGAGGGGGCCGGGGGTCCGCAGCTGGTAAGTGACTGTGTAACATAGCAAGTCAAATTCTGCCTTGGAGGGGCACCTCCACAGCTCTGGGACTAGGGTAAGGGGAGTGAGGCACTGACCTCAGGCACAAAATTGAAGGAGTGCCAAAAGTCAGTCATAAACATAAAAATAACATTTTGACAGAGTCCCTTTAAAAATCAAAGTTAATGCAAAAACATAAATCCGTGATGAACAAAATATCAAAATTTTCAATAAAGACAAGATCTGACCCTGCACTTGCAGGATGACCTTGATCGTCTAACCCTGATCCTGGACCCAGATTCCCCAAGTTTCTTCCTGAATCCAGCCTTACTCTCTGGGATCCTGGTCTAAGCCCTTGCCTTAAGCCGCTCCTCTTCTAGGGAATAGAGAGAGTCTTGCTATTTTTGAGATAGGAAACTTGGGAAATTCGTTTCATCTCATCTGTAAAATGGGTGCGAGGCTCAACCTGAAGGAGCCTGAGTGTGTTATGGCCCCTAGTTCGGTGCCTGGAGCATAGTCAGCACTCAAGAAGTGTTTATTGGAGCTGGAGAAATCATTTTACGTCAGTTTTAATCATTGTGTGCGGACATTGAATGGGGAAATTGATGTCCACCTTCAGCAGAACATCTTCACACACGGTACAGTGTAATGGAAACGCAGGCATTACACTTGGACCTTAAGACGAGAAAAGATGTGCATCTAAAACAGGTCTAAATGGCCCCTTCAGACCCACCAAACCTCTGTGAGATCGGAGTACCATTTTACGGAGGAGACAGAGGAGGATCTGAGAAGCTCCGTGGCCTGCACCACGTTGCACGCAGTATCAGGCAGAGCCAGGGATAGCGGCCAAGGCAGAAGTCTGGCCATGACATCTGAGCATCAGAGCCATGCCTGGGTCCTCACCGGAGTGACGCTGCTCTGTGCGGGGCTGGTGCTGACTCTGGGAGCTGGTATGGGGGGGGAGCGTGGCGCACACAGGGGGGCTGCCGAAGCACAAGCCAAGTGGGGTCTAGCCCCAGGTTGTTGAGAGCGACTGCTGCCCCCGGCCTGGTGTGGCCAGCACGGCCATGCCTCCTGGATGCCCAGGAGAGCCCCAGTTCACACCTGTTGCCCTGGTGCGGCTGTTAGTGACTCACGATTGTACTATCAAACGGCTCCTGGTCTGGACGTAAACCTAAACAATCGCCCTAATTACAGCAGCTGTCAGGCGGAAGACGCTGATCTCTGGATTTTCCTTCTCCACCAGAAAATCCTTTCCACCTGTAGGAAAGCTTCCCCAGTACCAGCTCCGTGTCCTCTCTCTGCTTCCCCAGTGGCTGGCCCAGGGCCCACCTCGGAGGAGACATGCTGAAAATATTTGCTACCTGGAACTAAACTGAGTAAGCCAGGCAACGTATCCCCTCTGCTGCAGAGTCTGCCTTCCCCGAACTCCCCATAAAGGCAGCCATTCCCCAGCTCTGACTCTTCCAGGGAAAGGGACAACTGTCTCCAGAGCCCCTGTGCTGGGCGTGAGAGAGGAAAGCAGAAGTGAAGCTGGCCAGAAGCAGAGGCCCTCCCTAGCCTGCACTTGGCGGGAGAACGGTGCAAAAGGCACACCCTGCCGACCAGGAACGGGTTCCGGCTCTCTCCACTCGGAGGGGAAACCCCAGCCTTGCTCCTCGGGCCCCTGCAGCAGCCCCGAGCCTCTGCGGAAAAGGGAGAGGCGCCCCCGTGTCACATCCCACCGCAGCCGCTCAGCTGAGAAGACTGCGCCGTGTGGAGAACGTGGGACCGAGAGGCAATGGCGGGACCCTCAGCCGGGAAGAGGACCCGTTCAGCATCACTCTGTGCCGAAGTCTGGACTTTCCGGGTCCTTCCTTCATTTCCCTCAGACGCTCCCCTCGTACGTGAAGTCCCTCCTTAGAGCAAGTCCTCCCAGGTTGCTGTCTCTGCCCCTCCCCTTGGCTCTGAAGGGAACCTGCCTTTACTCTCTTGGTTCACCATTTCACGCTTTCCTCCCCAGCCCCTCTTCAAGGCCACCTTTCCTTACATCAGTGGTTCTCGGACTTCAGTGCATCAGAATCGCCTGGAGGGCCCGACCAATACAGATCACCGGGCCTCCCCACCCCCAGGGGCTGTGATCCAGTAGGTCTGGGGTGGAGCCCAAGGATTTGCATTTCTAACAAGTTCTCAGGGGACGCCGCTGCCGCTTGCCTGGGGAACACCCTTTGAGAACCGCGCGCTCTTGACCTTCTCTGGGAAAAAGCCTGCTCCCAGCGAACGGACGGTTCTCCAAAGCAGCAACCCTCCATCTGGCCGCACATTATCATCACCTGAGGAGCTTATAAAAGGTCCCACACTTCAGTCCACACCCTGGACCAATTACATTTGGATCTGGCCGTGGGACCCAGGCCATCAACATTTTCAAGTCTGCTCAGGGGCTTCCGAGGTGAAGAACACGACTTGCAAACCTGTTTTCCGCAAACCTGAGTTTGCTCGGCCCTTCGGCCCATCGCAGCTCCTTCTAACCTGGGTCAAGCGAGTCCCCTTCCTCCTCCCACGTTCTGAGCATGATGTTTTCCTCACTGCAAAGTTTGCTCACATTTATTCCATCTTCACGGGATGGTGGGCGGGGACTGGCAGGATCCTAGTTTGTGACACCTTCAAACAGTATTCTTTAAAGACTTAACGTTTCTTTAAAGGGAATGATACGAAATGTATTTGCTCTTCATACAAGTTATATTCGGAAACATCTTCTTCCGATCATTCTCTCCCATGGTCAAAGGATAGTGAAGGTTCTTAAAAAAAGAGAAAAAAGAAAATCTCATTTTTCTGTGTTTCTGGTCCTCCCTTTAGTTGTCTTTTGTGATTTTTCTGAATCAAACTAACTTCTTGGGAGGACTGATAAAGGGTTTAAATTTAGATCGTTAAATGAATCATTAACATAAAGAACGTCACATTAACATACTCTTCATTTTCAGAGTCTCAGCTGACATCTCTTGCCGGAGCATGTCACAGAAATATGCAGCTGAACAAGGCAATTGCTGGCAAGGCTTTTTTTTTTTAACTCCCACTCAGACATTTTGTACTTGGGTGTGAGAGGGCCCGATTTACATTTTGCCAATTACGTAAAGTGTTACACAGAATTTCTAAATAAACTGACTCCATGTTTCCAATTCATTCCTGGGCAATTTGGCCTGCAAAGGAGTGGTGCCCTGGGAGGTGTTCCAGCTGGCCTTTCCTTCAATCGCTTTGGTTTCCAAGCTATTCCTTCCATCACAAGCATTCACAGAGGCGGATACAGTAACCATGTCTGCTCACCAGAAGAGACGGCTCTTACAAAACTCAAGGAAGAGAAAGTCTCAGCTCAAGGAAGTTATCACCAATGTCCAATGCAACTGAGAGGCCAAATAAGATGAGACTTCAAAGATAAGGAGGGAAAAGGATCCACTGATCTGAAGAATGAATGTCGGTGGGGGCGGGAGTGGGTGGGATGAACTGGGAGATTGGGATTGACATATATACACTATTACGTATAAAATAGATAATAAGAACCTGCTGTATAAAAATAAAATAAAATAAAATTCAAAAAAAATAATAATAGGTTTTCCCTGGTGGCACAGTGGTTGAGAGTCCACCTGCTGATGCAGCGGACACAGGTTCGTGCTCCGGTCTGGGAAGATCCCACATGCCGCGGAGCGGCTGGGCCCGTGAGCCGTGGCCGCTGAGCCTGCGCGTCCGGAGCCTGTGCTCCGCAACGGGAGAGGCCACAACAGTGAGAGGCCTGCGTGCCGCAAAAAAAATAATAAATAATAATAATAAAGCCTAATGCGAACGTTCAAAGAAGTAAAATAAAATAAAAGAATGAATGTCATGTGAGCCACTTAGTTTGGAAAAAGCTCTTTTGAAAGTTTGGTTTAGGAGAGGAAAAGGGAGGTGAGAGAGAAAGCCGGAAAAAACACAGAGCCCAAGGGAGATTTTATTTGTTTTTTGTTTTTTTAAGCTGAAAAGAGACTTGGATTCATCCTTACCAGTGCAGGAAAACTGGTACAGACTAAGTGATGAACATATAGTAAAGAGGATGCCAGGGACCCATGGGTTTTTTTTCACTCAAGAGGTGAGGAGAGTGAGGTTCTCAATGAAATTGACCAAGTTTGCTTTACTTTGCTCCTTTTGCATTCAATTGCTGCCTTTTTTGTTCTCACCTGCTAAGGAGTACTATGTCTCTAACAAACTCCCATAGCAGGTACACATTACCTGGTCACAGGAACGCTGGTCACAGGGAAAGGGACTTGGTGGTAGAGGATTAGGTCATATGGAAGATACTGGGTTTGCTAAAAAGTTCGTTCAGGTCCGGAAAAACTCAAACGAACTTTTTGGCCAACCCTAACCAGATTTCTAAAATTCTATTTAGAGTAGCTTTTAAATTTTTTGTTAGTTTTGTTTTGTTTTACTTTTTTATTGAATTAAAACATTCAGTAAAGGATACTAATCTCACAGTAGAGCCAGCTGAATTTTTACATACATATACACCCACATTAACTGCCAGCAGTACAAAATACAGAACACTCCCAAGCTCCCCAAAAGGCTCTCTTATGCCCTCTCCCACCAATACCCACCCCCATAACCGCTGTTTGGACTTCAGGCACTACAGATTAAGGCTCCTGTTCTTGGACTTCATATAAATGAAATTACATAGAAATGGCTTCTTTTGTTCCCCATAATGTCTGTGAGATTCATCCATGTCTGGTGAGTATCATTCTTTTGTTCACTTTTTCTTGTTCACTCCTATTTATTGCTGTCATGTATTCTATTATATGAAAATATGGCAATCTATGTAGCCATTATCCTATTGGTAGACGTTTGATTGCTCCTGGTTTGGGGCTCTTATGAATAACAGTGCTGTTGAACATTCTAGAACATCTTTGGTGGTCATATGCACTTTCTTCTCTTGGTGGTAATTCTGGGAGTGAGGTGGACAGGTTGGTGTATGTTTAGCTGTAGGAAGAAAGGACAGGATGCTTTGGGGTTGTGGGACTTCCCATGACCCACAGGATGAGGCCAGGGCTTTATAAGCCATGGTACCTTCCATGCTATTGCCCTTGTCTTCTTCTCTGAACTTATCTCACCACAGCCCTCCTGCGCTCTGCCCAGAAGCCATCTGAACATCGTACATTTCCCCCAACATTCTTAGTCATCAGGTGTCTCCATGCCTGTGCTCTGGCCGTCTCCTCAGCCTGTGATGCCTCTTTCCCTTTTCTATTGGACAACTCCTATTTACCCCTGAAGACTCTAAGCAAAAATTACTCCATCACCGGATCTTTCCCCCGCCTTTTCCCTTCTCCCCTGTCAATCACATTTTCATCTGCACCCGCAAGTTTTCTGCACTCATGTTTATCAGCCCCAGTCACTCTGTGTTGAGATTACTTGGTTGTGAGATAGCGGCCTCCTGCAGGGCAAGGCCTGCATCCTGGTCATTGCTCTGTCCTCAACTCCCGCACAAGACTTCAAACTAAGAAGGGTCTTGATAAATATTTTTCAGATTTAATAAATGACCTGGATTATTTTTTAAGGAGATGGCCTATTTTTTTCCTCCCCCAAGATATAACAGTAAGAGATGAACCAACCAGTTCTATGACATCTCAAGTGGAATTGCTTGTCATACCTGCAACAAACAGGGAAGATGAAAGTGGACAAGAGACAAGCTCTAAAAGAGATGCTGGTGATTCAGACTTTGTTTATGTCCCACAATACCAAACACTCTCAGATACAAAGTATTATTTATTTTCTTTATTTTTTGGCGAACTGTCCAGATGTTTCCAAATATCCAGATGTTCTCCCTGATATAACACAAACAACTCTGTGTCACATTTCATTAAGCTCTTTAGTACCACGGAGACAGAGCTTGAATTGAGCCGAAAATTCAGTAAAGATAGAGCCAAGGGCAGGAACTTTGACCTACTCACTGTCCTCTAGAAAAGACCTGTGAGATGTGGCCCAGAGATGAATCCAGAAGATATGTACCTGAGATATACAAAGTTGTCAAAATCCAACTATTCCAGAGAGTTCCCTGGGTCAGTATGCTTCCACTGATCCATACAGTTACTTGAAGGAGCATCCCGCCTCAGCGAACCAATCCTTCTTGGCTGTGCTGGATAACAACAGTCTTCTCCAAACATGCCAAGTACTTTAGACCTCTAAGCCTGAGTTTATGCTCGCTCCTTTCTCTACGACGCCTTTTCTCAGTTCCTACCCAGCCCAGCCTTTCCCTCCTGGTGCCCCACCTGACCCCCCAGCTAAGCAGGATCTTATGCTCTCTTCTCTCGATCTCATCTCCCTCCAAATCCTTCCAAGAGTCAGCTCAGATGCCTGCTCCTGACAGAGAATGATCTCACGCTACCCAGATACCAGGTTCTCCCAACACTCTCTGCTCCCTTTTTTGGGGTCATTTGGCATTTTCTGCATTTTAACAAAACTTTCTATGCATAGATTACCCCCTCCCATAAATACTAAGTGCTTTAAGTGTGATCTATATCCGTTATATATTTGAGCCCCCCAAATCAACTAAAATATTGATTGAATGGGACAATTTCCATTTACGACTTATAGGCATAATCTGGATGTCCTAAATCAAGGGAATGGAGGAAAGGGCTCACGATTAGGAGTCAGCCTGACCTGAGTTCCACACTGGATCTGCCACCACCTAGCCCCACGTCTTTAGACAAGTGCCCTCAGCCCTCTGGGCCTCAGTTTTCCCATCTGCAAAGCAGCAATGTCTTTAAACCTGTTGTAAGAGGATGGCTGTGAAGGCAGAGTTAAATGTGGCTGCACTCCCCAATGCCGTTAACATTCCTCTTTCCTATTCAGGGTTAGGGATGAGTGAGTATTGGGAGATGCACTTTCTCTGTTCCGGGAAAGACACCTTCATTGTACCAATTTGACAGAGAAGAAGGACACAGCAGAACTGATGGTGCCTTTGTGTGGAGGCCTGGGATTCAGGCTGACTTCTTTCTGTATCCACAATGCCCTTCCTGGCCTGACATGTGAAGGCCTTAGGTCAATGTTTAGTGAATGAATGAAGGTCTTTATCCAGCGGAGACTCAGAGGAAAGCCAAGGATATTGTTCCCAGAATTGCAGACGAGGAAGGAGGCTGACCTTTTAGAACTGAAGCATTGGATCGGGGAATATCTATCAGCTGGACTGAGAAGCTGGGTCCCCAGAGAATTAGACCTGGGCTTTGTAAATCATGCTCTGGCTCCGGTTAGGATCCCTCCTTGAGCCCGGGGTACGGGGGTACGGCTGAGCCTCTCACTGGGAGTCATATGTCTCCAGCTGTTAGGAGGGGAGGATTGCACCATTCAGGAGCCTGACAACAACTGTCTGAATCTCTCTTGAGGACAAGTCAGCTACATGTTTCACGCGGGCCCTTGGAGCTCTCCGGCTTCCCTGGTCCTCCGGCTGTCTGCTGAGCGGGGCTTCCTGCTCTCTCTCCCTTCACCCATCCTCTCTCTGTCTTTCTCCTTTACCTCCTTGATCATGCAATGGCGGGTTACACAAAAGCCGCAAATTCCAAGCTATATGTAGCATAGAGTGGCTGTTTGTCCCAAAATACCACGTCGCTGACTACAGCAAACACAAATTACAAGCTTTATCTAATCACAGTTATGGGACCGGTCATTTCTGGTTTCCAAAAATGCCTGTGAGCGGTATGCTTCTGCAGCTGGTGGTGGCACCGGCTTGGGTTTCAGATCTCAAGTGCACACAGATGCACGGGGAGATGGGCATCCCAAGTGACCGATTCAGAAAGGGAAATAGGAGAGGGAAGAGAGGAAGTACAACTCGCCAGATAAACAAACTCCGCTGGTTGCGACCTCAAAAATAAATTATTTAAAATCATCACGTTGCATCACCGCTGCACTGAAGGTGATCAGCACTCATCTCCCTGGCACACAGTTACCTAACGTAAAAGGTGACACCAAAGTCATTCTCGAGTGGCTGCACTGGGAACTGGAGAAACTGAAGCTTGCTTGGAGATCACTGATGTAGTTTGGGGGTAGAGTTTGTGTGTTTTCTTCACTTATCTTTTCACCAGGAGTAGATGGAGGTCGCATCGAGCAAAGAATGAGGGGCTTGGAGTCTGGACCCTGGGTTGGCTTGTGACCGTGACCTAGGTCACTTCTCTGAGTGACCTTCTGAGTCAAGTGAGGCTGATAACACCACCCAGCTCGCCGGGCTGACGGGAGGGTAAGATGAGGGTGCGTGTGGAAGTGCCAGCCGCATATTCGGCACATATCAGCCTGGATGAAAGCGATTTCACTGCTGCCTGGGAGCTGGATTCTCTTTCTGCATCAGTTCATCATAACCATTATGACTACTTCTTACTCCCATGCGTGCGGGCTTCACGTGTGAGCCACAGGCAGGAGGGGGCCCAGCTCCCCTCGTCTCGCGCGTAATGAACTCAGCCTGTGATTCAGTGTCAAACACGGCCACTCACATTCAACCAGTGTTCCACTGAGATTCCGGGGCACATGTGTGCACTCTCAGAAGGAGAGCAGTCTCTGTGAGCTTTAAATAGCCCAAAGACGTGCTTGAGCGATACTCTCTGTTGAAGCATAAAAGCACTGAGGAAAGCACAGCCCTATAAATATCTACATTCCTCCACACCAGATAGAAATTGCACAAGGTCACCGTTTCCAGAAGACATGAGTTCTCACAGCGAGCCTCTTTGGCAGCTGAAGCCTGACTTTCCAGAGCCGGCGGAGGGAAGAAGGATGGACAATTCCACCCGTGGCTGAAAGTAGTAACAAGGAAACAATGAACGGTCGGAATTCAAACTGACTCTCACTTCCCTAAACTATACATAAATCACCATTTTCTTTTTCCTTGACTTCAATTACACGTTAGTCCTTCTCATGAAAGGGTCCTTCAAGAGAAAGAACTGGAATTTGAGCATCAAATTCTAGCTAGGTAATGCTGGAAAATTCAGCAGTTTCTGTCACTCTGAAAAGAGAGGGTGTTGGATGAGCCTTCAAGTCCCCTGTAAGCTCTAGCATTCTCTTCTACGGAGGCCAGTTCGTCTTGGGAAATGGATTGGAATAAGCTCTTACACAAAGGAACATGGTTATTTTTACCTGCCATCACACCTGTTGCAAGCAGATTAATTTCCCCACGTCCCCCAATAGATGAATAACGTAGTTTACTAGAGATCATCGTTTCTTAGCCTCTACCACGTTGGAAACGGGATAAAACTATGTAGCTGAGTCAATTGAAGCACCAACCACAGTGCTGAAGGTAGGTGATTTCTGATTTCAAAGCAGAAACCCTAGAAGAAATCAGAGTAACAATAAAAGCTAGCATGTGCAGAGTCTCTCCTATGTGTTACACAATATACTTGAGGGTTTCATACCCCTTATTTCATTTCACCCTCAGAACAATCCTATGATGTAGGTGTTTTTATTACCATTTTATCAACGATGAAACTGAGATTTAGAGATAAAATAACTTGCTCAGAGTATTTCTCTCTGTCTTCTGACTACTAGGAACTTCGAGGTTAACTTTGGTCAAATACAAGTGCACAGGGGTTTGTACTTGTGGTTTTGTCATTCCCAACTCCATTTTCTTCTCCAGCCCCTATTTTCCTGTTTTCTTTCTCCCTCCTCCCGTTTGTAACTTACTTTTGCATTTTTCCTATAGTATAAAGCAAACTTACATCCTTTTTGGAAAAGAGAGAGATGTAAACAAATGCAAAAGCAACAGCCAGGCATCGGCACAGCCAAGACGAGAACTCAGGTCCCAGGCACCTGAGCGGCTGCCATCTCACATGTTCTCTGCTCTTGAAGGGGCCGTTTGCCTATAAACCTGCATATGTGAAGGTGAAAAGTCCACAGGAGGTCAAAAACAGACTCCCAATCTGAAACTACCACCACAGGCTGCTTAGGTTCTAGCTGAGGATGGGGTGGGAAGTACCTAGATGGAACTCCAATCTTCCTGTGGAAGAACTCGCCTCCTTTGGTGAGAGGGTCAGAGGGTGGAAACCCAAGAATAAGGTCCCTGATGGAGGAAACCAAGAGTAACTCCTGTCTGTTGGTAGAAGGCAACCCTCCACATGGCTCAGGGAACTGAAATGCTCTAGCATCTCTTTAAGGAACACAACTATGGCTTTCAGAAACCACAAGCCTGTGTCTACCCAAAAAATCTGCAAGAACCTGAAAAGAACCATCCATAGTGACATGAGAGGGCTTCCCAAAAGGGTGGAGTGTAAGATAAAAGGGCAATGATCTGTAACATCATTGTGTGTCTGCAAGACACAGTTGTGGGAGTGTAAAGGGGCTAAGGAATCCATTTATAGTACATAAAAATTGGGGGCAAGCTTAAGAAGGTCAAATGAAGCTACAAATTGTGGCTGGGAGAAAATAAAAAGGAAATGAAAATTAAGTGCCCAAACTGTGATAGGCATTGTGCTGAGTGTTTCATATCCCTTCCCTCGCTAGTAATAATAATGACATCCCTCTGAGTTAGGTCTTATTGTCTCCATGTGGGTAAGGGGGAGTAAGGTTCAAGGTCGTTAAATAACCTGGGCAAGCTAGCAGGTGGCAGGACCAGGTTCATACCCAGGCACAGTCTCATTGTAAAGCCCGGTACTTTATGCCCAACTACACCACTTAGAAGGGATGACTCAAGTTCAAGTTCAGTGATCACCCAATAATGGTTGTATATCTTAAACGGACACTAACCCAAATATCAAAAGGCCTCCTTTTAGAACTTGCCAAATTGATTTAAAGCTCATAGGAAATACAAATACATGAGAACCCATACACAAAAGAAAATACTGTAAAAATAATCAATAATAGAAGAAGGAGACATACTAGGAGTTAAACCAAATCACAAAGCAGGAATAATAAAAATTTACAATACTCAACAAATAAAGAACGTGAATTTTTATAACAGAGAAAAGTACATAGGATTATTTAGTATATAATCAAGTTAAGCATCAGTGGTGATAATTAACTCTTATTTAATCAGTTATTTTATGTAACTGGATTGTAAATTGGAGATAAATTAATTTAGATTACACCTTGTATGACATGAAAAAACAAACTCCAAGTGGATTAAAAAGTGAACTATTGAAATGAGCCATAGAAATAACTGAAGTAAAATGGAATATTTAATCACAAGTTTGGAGGAATGTTTATTTGGTAAATAGCAAATAAAAGTACAACTTCCAAAGGAATAAAAAATTCAACTGCATAGCCACAGCTTCTCAAAAAAATGTAACTCTCTTCAATAAAAACAAATGCCATTAAAGTGAAAGGAAAGCTATTTATTTCTAAAAATATGGCACAGATGGTTTAATTTAATACCTCTGATGTATATAGATAGCCAATACAATCAGGACCCAATAGAGTAATGGGTAGATATCAATTAACCCAAGGACAATTCTACAGAGAAAATAAATATATTTTCAACCTCAGAAAATAAAAATGTAGTAAAGCACTATTTGATACATATTTTCTGATGGCACTGTATCTTGGTTTTCTTTTAGAAAACAATACAATAATATATAACAAAATCTCTAACACTATTTGTACTCTTTGAGCCAGCAAATCTATCATAGAAATTTATCCAAAGGAAATAATCCAAAAGAATCAAAATTTGTTAACACATTTCTTTTCATTGTATCTGGATGAGAAGATGAATGCTAGCTGAACCTATTTGATCATCATTTCACAATATATGCAAATCAAACCATCATGCTATACACCTTAAACTTACACCATGATATATGTCAATTATTTCTCAATAAAACTGGAGAATAAATTGTAAACATAAAGGTGTTCTTTGTAACAATATCTGAGTAAAAAAGAAAAAATAATTAAAATTAATGACCAAAAAGAGTGAAGTGGTGAAATGCTTGTGGTATAACGACCAGATGGAATATTAGGCCGACAATATAAGATGATGTAACAACAACATTGGTGGGGGAAGGGCAGTTCCCAAGCACAAGTGTGGACTGAGGGTGCAAACACATACAAGTGTATGTAAATGCAAGACTGCTGGCAGGGGCCATGGAAAAAGGGAAGGGATGTGATGAATATTTTCCATATTTTGAATTCCCCTCAATGTTGTTCTATGAGGCTTTAACCATTATTTAAAATCTGGTTTAAACAAGGCATTACTGAGGACCCGTGGGACACCTAGCAACGTGCTGCAGATACTTCAGAAGAACGTCCCTGGACCTTGCTGCCAGGAGACACAGTCCACCTCTAAGTACTACTGCCTGAGCATTGCTCCTGGAACAGGAAGATAGGATGGAAAGAATCCCAGTCCCTTTCAGCAGTTTGTGTCTGTGTTAGTTACCTGGGGCTGCTATAACAGAGAGCCACAAACGGGGTGGCTTTAACAATGGAAATTTGTTCTCTGGCAGTTCTGGAGGCTAGAAGGCTAACATCAAGGTGTCAGCAGGGCCAGGACCATCTGGACTCTGGGTGGAATCCTTCCTGGCCTTTTCCTGGCACCTGGTGGGGACCCACAATCCTTGGTGATTCTTGGCTTGCAGCTGCAGCACTCCAGTCTCTGCCTCTGTCTCCACGTAACATTGTTTCTGTGTCTTCATATTATCTTATAAGGACACCCGTCATATTGGGTTAAGGACCCCCCCAATGTAGTATGACTTTGTCTAAACTTGACTAATTGCACCTACAATGTCTATTCCTAAATAAAGTCACATTTCGTAAGGCACTGGGAATAAGAACTTTCAACACATCTTTTTGGGGAACATAATTCAACAGTATCTAAGCCCATGAGCTTTCAAATCTGACCCGCCTCATCTCCAAAAACCCCAGATGCTTATGCATCTTCTTCCTGCAATTCTCTCAATTTTCCCATCGACATGATACAGGCAGGAAGTAGGGCAATAAAAAAGTAAATTTCATGGTAGCCGTTTGGGGGGTCATCATTTTGCACCCAGGCACAGACACTTCTTGCTGGAATTGCCTTGGATGGGTGATCTGAGGATAGACAAGTCATGACCTCAAGGAGGGTTTTCAGAGGAGCCCTCTGACTTGGGGGTGGAGGACTACTGAGTTCCATGGTGCTCTGTTAGTCTCTCGTTGCTCTGGCTCAGCAAGAGTTAAATAAAGTGATAAATAAAATGATCATCACTAATCATTAGAGAAACGCAAATCAAAACTACAATGAGGTATCACCTCACACCAGTCAGAATGGTCATCATCAAAAAATCTACAAACAATAAATACTGGAGAGGGTGTGGAGAAAAGGGAACCCTCTTGCACTGTTGGTGGGAATGTAAATTGATACAGCCACTATGGAGAACACTATGGAGGTTCCTTAAAAAAACAGAAGTAAAAATACCATACGACCCAGCAATCCCACTACTGGGCATATACCCTGAGAAAACCATAACTCAAAAAGAGTCATGTACCACAATGTTCACTGCAGCTTTATTTACAATAACCAGGACATGGAAGCAACCTAAGTGTCCATCAACAGATGAATGGATAAAGAAGATGTGGCACATATATACAATGGAATATTACTCAGCCATAAAAAGAAATGAAATTGAGTTATTTGTAGTGAGGTGGATGGACCTAGAGTCTGTCATACAGAGTGAAGTAAGTCCGAAAGAGAAAAACAAATACCGTATGCTAACACATATATATGGAACCTAAAAAAAAAAAAAGTTTCTGAAGAACCTAGAGGCAGGACAGGAATAAAGACGTAGACATAGAGAATGGGCTTGAGGACATGGGGAGGGGGAAGGGTAAGCTGGGACAAAGTGAGAGAGTGGCATGGACATATATACACTATCAAATGTAAAATAGATAGCTCGTGGGAAGCAGCTGCATAGCACAGGGAGATCAGCTCGGTGCTTTGTGACCACCTAGAGGGGTGGGATAGGGAGGGTGGGAAGGAAACTCAAGAGGGAGAAGATATGGGGATATATGTATATGTATAGCTGATTCACTTTGTTATAAAGCAGAAACTAACACACCATTGTAAAGCAATTATACTCCAATAAAGATGTTAAAAAAAAATTGGGCATGGAATTCACCCAAGATTTATGGCAACCATGACTGGTTTCTGTCACCCTTAGCTTTGGGGACTTTGGGGGCCACAGTGTGGAACAAAAGGCAGCAAAGAGTCATCACAATGAGGCCTGGCATCAGCAGAGACAGAAACAAAGTGGGGGGCACACCCAGATTCAGAAAGCCTAGAAGTGTTCAGCAGAAATTCAGAATTGTTTAGGGATGACTTAAATAACTATTAGATGCAATTCAAAATGTTCTAGATAAACTTTAAACGGTTTCTAGAAGGAGATTCTTGAGCTCCGATGGAAATAAAGTTCTTGCACTAGAACCTGTGTAGTTTCCCTTTACTGATAAGGTCAAGTCCAAACACTGCTGCGCGCCCTCATGATTTGCCCTCAACCAACCTCCCTCGCCTCGTATTTTACTTAAATCTAAGTGCTAGCCTGACGTTTCCTAAACTGACCTTCTAGGTCAGGACTTTAGCGTACTTTGCACAAGCACGCCTTCCTCCCAGGATGTCTCTCTGGCTTCTGTGCCTGGAGAAGGGAGCAGCTGATGCTGAGATTCTAAGGTTCCAGCTCAAAGAGCCCTCCACTACACTTGCCTGTGATCATTTTCTACATTTTCTCCACTCAGTCATTAAGTCCATTCAATATTTAGTCAGCCATTGAATAAGTATTTTTATTTATTTCTTCATTCATTCATTTATTTTTGCCAGGCTGCCTCTGAAGACTTCTTCCTGCCTCTTCCTAGCTCCTGGTGGCTACAGGCAATGCTTGGCGCTCTTTGGCCTGCAGCTGTGTCACCCCAATCTCACCTCTGACGTTGAATGTCATTCTCTTTTTCCCCTTCTGTGTCTCCGTTTCTCCGTGTCTCGGCTTTCAATCTCCCTCTCCTTTCTCTTATAAAGATACCAGTCCCTGGACTAGGGCCCACCCTAATTAGCACTACTTCATCTTCACTTTTTTTTTTCAGTTGACGTGTGATTGTCATTCTCTTGAATATTCATTGACAGCTGACAATGTGCTAGGAAGTGTGAGTCACAGGTGAGGAACAGGTGGATGGGTGGATGGATTATGGAGTTTGGGCTTGTGGATAGAGTTGGAGGTTCGACTGGAGAGCTCTGTGGGGTTGAAACAAGGGACAGTTACAGACCCCATGCACGTTCCGCAACAGCGGGCATTTGGAGGCCCTGTGTCAAGACAACAGTATGGCTCTTTATTCCCAGGGCAGCTTGTCTTCTCATCATGGACTGCTGCAGCCTACATATGAGAGGTGCCCTTTGGGATGGGAGTTCTTACTCCTCAGTGAGGAGTCCGGGAACACAAGGCCTTCATGGGCCCAGCCTGTCCCCATCTGCGGCAGTGGCCAAACCAGGTGGCCTGAAGAGGAACACAAAACCTCTGAGAGCGGCCTCCCCATCCTCCCATGGGAAGCCCTGAGTCCCTTCCCCAGGGATACAGGAGCCCCCGGTGCTTTGCCTTTGATATCCAGCAAGCGTCACTTCTTGACCCAGGAGCCACTTTCCTTTCCCTGAGCCCAGTCCTAATTGGAGAAATATTCCAACTTCAAAAGCACCAGGGAAAGTTACTAACACATCCCTGGTCCTTGTCAGGCCACTCTGTGCTTCTGTTAGATTAGAACTTTTATTTCCTCCTCGCTCCTCTATTTTTGATTTCATATACTTCCTCTATTTGCTGCCCCAGTGGTCCAAGCCACCCCCAACATATCACTTCCACAAGAGAAATAAGCAGAGGTAAATGAACCACGTCTTCCTCGGTTCTCCCGCAGGGCTCTGCCCTTCCCTTCACCACTGCAAAAGCCAGAGCTCGGGGGGACTGCCGGTTTCCCTGTCTCTCTACCCCCTTGGACCGTGAGCTTCCCAGGGTAGGGACCCTGCCTGCGTCTTCTCTGTCCCCCAAGCAGAGCCTGGTGCATAAGGCACATATAAGTACTGACTGCATGGATAGAATAAAATGAAAGTTGGTTATGCCTGTGTGTTCTGATGCTTACCTTGATTTCTCAGAGTCCCACTGGGTGAATACAAATGGCAAAAAATTATGTTCTTTTCAGGGTCTTGCTGTTCTCCCCAGGTTGCACAATTTTCTATTTCCGGACCTGCGTTCAGAGGAACAATCTGTTGCACAATGAATGAACGAATGAATGAATGAGAAAAGCAGGACTGGAGCATCTCTTAGAGATCAGCTCAACCAACCCCCAGTGACTGGACAGACCCTGAGACTCAAGGTCTGGCAATGAGTCCCTGGCAGGCGCAGGAGGAAAATGCAAGTCTCTGGACTCGCAGGCACAGTGCCTCCTTCCACACACCACCTCCTCATTCAAATCCGTGCAAAGATGTCCAGAACATCGAGGGTCAGGGTAGAGGGACATCTTCCAGCTGGACGCTCAGCTAGTCCCTCCCTTCCTCCCCACCTATGAGCTTGGCAGTGCCCAGGTGTACCATAGATTCTATCCAGGATGCAAGTGATTTCCCAACAGAACCAAATAATGTTTGCAAAGGACATCTGAAAAAAATGTCAGGAGCACAGTTAGAACGAATGCAGGGAACTCGGTCTTTCCAGTCTCTTTGCTTCCCTGGCCCAGGGCCACCCCATGTTGGTGCTTTCTCCTGCCCAAGGAGACAGAGGGAAACCTGAAGCTCCTGCAGGGAGTTGGGCCACAAATGCAGGAGGAACACTTTCCTCACTGATATTTCAAGACTATTTCACAATCGCCAAACCACCAGCCACATGCAATCACTGGCTTAAAAGCAAAAAATGCACGTTTGGATTGTGTGTGTGTATGTATTAAAACACAAATAATAAGGTCTGAAGGAAACTCAGACAGCCAACAGAATTCCTTGTAATGGCAGGGTGAGTTTTGGCCAGAAGGACACGTTTAAGGCAGGAATAAGAGAGGCTCACTCCAGTCAAGAGCCATTTGCTGGATCACCACATACGGGGGAAAAAAATCTCCCCAAGGCAAACACAGAATGTGATATACGAGCACAGAATTGTGTTTCTTAAACACAAATTAAAAAATAAATGTTAAAGGAAAAGCTGGAACTAGTATCGTTTTTACCTTTCGCATTTAATATTTTGGGTGCTGTGATGTCACAAGTTGAAAGATCAAAAAGGAAGATTTCACCAAGATAACAAGAACAAAATGTAACAAGGTTTTTGTTGTTGTTGTTCATTTGTTTCAATTTTTTGCTAAAGGAACAGAGACGACAATATGCCTCTGAGGTAGGGTTGCCAAATAAAATACCAGGCACTCAGATAAGTCTGAATTTCAGATATACAACAAATACTTTTTTGAGTATAATTATAACCTAAATACTGCACTAAAAAAAAAAAAAAAAAGGGCTTCCCTGGTGGCGCAGTGGTTGAGAATCCGCCTGCCGATGCAGGAGACACGGGTTCGTGCCCCGGTCCGGGAAGATCCCACATGCCGCGGAGCAACTAAGCCCGTGAGCCATGGCCGCTGAGCCTGCGCGTCCGGAGCCTGTGCTCCGCAACGGGAGAGGCCACAACAGTGAGAGGCCCGCATACCGCAAAAAAAAAAAAAAAAAAAAAAAAAATGTTATCTATGCGAAATTCAAATTGAACTGAGTGGCCTGTATTTTTACTTGCTAAATTTGGCAACCCTACTGTCAGACTGCCAGCCAGTAAGCACGGGTACTTTATTTTTGAAGACTGCAACATTCTCCATGCCTCCCACAAGCTTTCTTGCAACGTCAGGCCTGGAAGCTGATCTAGGTCAACGTCCTCATTTTACAGGTAAGGAAACTGAGTCAGAGAGAGGAAGTGACTTGCTCAAGGTCACACAAAGATTCAATGTTACAACCAGGGCACAAATCCAGTCTTACCGCCCCAGGTTGGTTTGCCAGGAATAAAAGAGGCTCCGGTTACTAAAGGGACATCTACAAAGATTGATCCAACCACTCCAGGATCAAGTGGATATAAAAATAATTTATCTAAGGTCCTCAGGCTTATTCACTTGGAAATGTTAGATTAAAAGCTGCAGAATCATGAACTTCAGTACCTTCATATGCCCAGAACCTTTGACTCAAATGAAATTGTACACGAAATCCAGTGTATAAAATAAAGTGAAACTAAAACCACTACGGTTGAAACCGCTATGCTTGAAGCATCCCCAAATGACACCTGTGGATTCTCTCAAGTCCCATCGAGCACCATGGAATGACCACTGGTAGGATGGAAAAAGCATAGGCTTCGGATTCAAAGTCTTCACCACCACCGTGCTTGGGTCCAACACTGACTTCACTAAGTCTCGTCACTCAGAGAAAATAACAGTTACTAATACCAAGATGGCATAGCATGCACTAACATCTATGTAAGTGCATCAGATGCTGGAGGGTAGTGTACCAGGAAGAGTTCATCCGGGTGTTTGCTTTTACGTAAATGAAAGAAGAATTAGTAGAAAACTGGGTGGACTGTTCATCAGCTCTAATTTTGCTCTGCTTGCCAATCCATTCTTTTGCAATTTTTTATTATTACGCCTCTTGAGATCTTAGGGAAGGATTCTGACTGGTCTTCTGTGGCTCTTGAGAATAGATTCTAAAGGGCCGAGCAGATTACGACCACAGTGTCTGTGACGGCTGGCCAGGGAAATAAAAGCTATGGCAAATCATTGGCCTTTGCAGGCAGCCAGGACCAGACTCCCTGACCAGAAACCTCAGCTGCTACAGCCCCTTGACCCTCCAGTATCTCAGGTGAGTTTGTCCAAAGTTCTTGGTTTCTGGGAAGACATTTGGATGTCCTAAGAACATCTGGTACATACATAACACAGGCTGGGTCCACATAGAAGGCTACCCTCTGACTGGTCTGCAAGGGGGGGACTTGCCCAGAGCCGTGTCCGGTGGTGCTGTGTTTGCTGCCCTACTTTACCTCCCCAGGCCACTGTCTGGCCGTGCGCTTTTCACACCATCCCAGGTTGAGATCTCTTGGACTTTATCCTTCTTCGTTTCCATTCACCATTTGTCATCCCCAGGCCTTCTAAATTCTAGGCCCTTTTTTCCTAAGAACACAACCCAGGACCTTAGGGAAATTCTGAGAAGCAAGAACCCAGGGTCATTGCCTTGGACTAGGGTGGTAAACAACCTGTATATTCTCAGGCAAGTCGAGCCTTCTCTTTGTGCTTTGGTTTCTACCAAAGAGCACAGACTTGCCTGCCTCACTAGGAGGCTGGGAGAACATGAAAATCCTGGCATATACAGAATGGTCTATAAAACACTATTCAGATATCAGGTTTTGTATTTCTACTGGGGGTTTGGGTCTTTAATCAACTCTATATTCTCCCATCCTAGTGCCTAATAGAAAGTAATTGATCTGTAAATACTTGGTCTCATTAAAGTGAATTCTTGATACTGGTCAGATTAAAATATTTGTTGAAATACACAAAAAGATTGCTATTTTTAAATCGTCTGCCTCTTCTATGCTCTGAGTAGTGAGATCTGCCATTTCTGCAGTACCCTTGCATGTTCTTCTACATGGAAGGTTTATGTGGCCAGAGTTCATTCTCTGGTGATGGATTTCTAAGACAAATGAGAAAAACATGAAGGACTATATTTCATTTGGTGGCAGAAGTGGTGGGCCTGGGTTAGCCCGGGCCCCAGCGGGAGTGGGAGGAGGTATCAGTGTGTGTGAATTTGCTTCTCCTCAATAGATCAATTAGCCAGGACTTGGTCAGACTGAGAATGAAAAGAGATGAATCTAGAAACCTCTACCGAAAGTCCTCTGCCCTGATTTCTGCATGGTAAATCCCTTACAAAGCCATCCCGTAGGGCTTCCCTGGTGGCGCAGTGGTTGAGAGTCCTCCTGCCGATGCAGGGAACACGGGTTCGTGCCCCAGTCTGGGAGGATCGCACATGCCGCAGAGCGGCTGGGCCCGTGAGCCGTGGCCGCTGAGCCTGCGCACCCGGAGCCTGTGCTCCGCAACGGGAGAGGCCACAACAGCGAGAGGCCCGCGTACCGCAAAAAAAAAAAAAAAAAAAAAAAAAAGCCATCCCGTACATATGAGGAGTCCCTGAGTGATTCTCAGGGCACATTTACATTTGAGGGTAAGAACGAATATGACTCCGATGGCATCAGAATTTTCCAGTGCACCACACAGATTTGCTCTTCTAGAAATACTTGTAGACGTGGGATGGGAGAGTTCACCAGGAGACTTGGAGACAGGGCCACGTGAGACTGTTTGCAAATTCCTCGAATTTTGAGGTTGAGGAACTGGGCTCACGGAAATCTCACTCCTTTAGCAGAGGGTAAAGGGGCATGCATGAGAAAACACTGTCAAAGGAAAGGAGAAATAGAGAACATGGAGAAACCTTGGTCTTGTGAAATCATTTCCATTTCAGATTCTTACACTGTACTAATGGGGTCTGTATCCCAGTACCTCACTCCATCCCACAGTCCTGTCTGGGTGTCACCCCGTTCTCCCATCAAGGGTCAGAGGCCACCTGACCTCCCAGAGCTGCAAGCCTATCCAGGACTGTCATGGCCATGGCGCCTCCCCGCATTCACATTTTGGGGTTTAGGAAGGGTTCTCCCATCCATGAACTCATTCGCACCTCTCTGTCACCCTGGAAATCAACATATTGTCACACTCACACTCCAGATAAGACCAGCCGTAGCCTGCCTGCACAAGAAGGAAAAAGCCCCTATGCAATTATGAAATAATATTTAAGCTACGTAGGGATAAACGGAGTGAAGAAATTTCCTGTCACATTTATGCTTTTGGAAAGCAGCATTTCCAGAGAGTAAGCAGAACCAAAACCAAAGTACTAATTGCCTAATAACCACAGTTTTAACTGCATGGAATTTTATGAGATGCACAAATTGGGGTTGCCATGTTACTAGGCGAAGGGACTGAAAACTGTCATTTTTGATTTGTTTTTCTCAATAGATTCTAGTCATTTCATTAATCTTTATTAATGGGATGGGTAGGAAATGGAAAGCAAGGATGCTTGGACTCCTCAGAATTAGAGAAATGTGATGCATAAATAGAAGTTCCTTCACCACCCACCCCAACTCCTACCAAAGTCTGTCTTGTTTAGGGAATAGGCATTTTTCTCCAGTAAGCTAGCTTTATCAAAAATGTCAGCATGGAATTGGAGCCTCTGTAGGCAAGCCTACATTGTAAGTGCCTGCAAATAAATTGTTCTGGCCTGAGGCACTTCTCCTTGGAACAGAATGGAGAGGCTGTGTGGTTGCTTGGCACCCGTGTGGGTACAGGCTCGCGGCACGGACTTCCCCAGAACTCTAGAACAGCCCAAGTGCTTATCCACCCTCTTGTTGTACAGATGAGGAAATGGGGATTGAGAGGGTGAAAGGCCTTAACTGCCATATCAGCTCTGACTGTGGTGTGGAGTGTGTGTGTGTGTGTGTGTGTGTGTGTGTGTGTGTGTGTGTGTGTGTGTGTGTTGAGGTGAGAGGCCGGGGCCAGAAAAGGATTCTTTGGGAGGTGAAACCTACATGGGTCTCAAATGGCCAGCAGAAGCCACACGGGTAGAACAGAGTGAGGGAGAGTACGTTTACTGACAGAGAATAGTTACAAAGTGCAAGAGGTCTGGGTGTTGAAGGGATTGCATAGAGTTCAGTTTGTCTGTGGAAGTGTGCAGCGATTGGGACAGAGAAGAGCGGGAGCCTGACCAAGGACCCTCACGTTCATTCTAACTGCCCCTGCCTGCTCCGTGCCAGCTGCTGAATCCTGGAGAATGTGGACAATTTCCCACCAGCTGTCTGTCCTCAGATGGGGGGGGGGGGCTCACCCTCTCTCTGGGTGTCAGCTGCCTCCTTTACATCAATACCCCTCAGGGGTCTATCTACCTCCTGCTAGACCAGATCTCCCCCTTGAGGGCCTCACCCCTCTTACTCCATCTGATTTCCCGTAGGAATAGAAGGACATGCTACCAGACATCTAGATCAAAGGGAAGGGAGGCATTGGGGGGACAGGTGGTGAGAGACTGGGCATTCCCACCCCTTTGAAAGAGTCACGGCAGTCACTGGGCCCCCCTCCTTCCCCTACACATTTCTTTTTAGCCGTAGTCCCAGAAGAGTGGAAGCCAAGGGGACCCCGTGAGCTCCAGGCCTGCATGGCGGACCTATGGAGCGAGGTTGAGGCTTCCTTTCCAGGGACTGTCTGTCTCCTGCCCCTACCCAGCCCTGCAATACTGCCCTCCACCTTGACCCCTACCTCAGCAGGATGGGTCATGCCACGCTGAGGCATCAGCATTCAATGCCTGTGTCATTGCAGTTGGGCTACCGGTGAAAGATGGGAGGAGTTCTCTGGAGCTGAGGGCTGCTCTCCACTCCTCTTCGTAGAAGAGGTCTTCAGAAGCAGGCCCGTCCTCCTGACTTCAGGGACAGTGGCATTGCTTTCCTCTCTGTCTTTGATAACTTGAAATTTTTGAGTGGAAGCTGTTTTGATTGCTTTGGGAAAAACAAAGAGGTACAAGAAGCCTGTAACTGCTCTGGTTCCACCCATGGCTGGAGTTAGCTGGTCCTGGCTCAGGAGCACAGAAGGTGCATGTCACTTCTCAATGCCACGGTCAGTGACGTCAGCTCGGTGGCTTAAAGTCAGTCCTGGGGGGAGTACTTGCACACAGATGGCAGCAGATATTTCCAGCTACCTCTGGTTTCATCTCACATCCACACAAAGCCAGCACTCAGACCAGAAAACTCACTTCTTTGTACAAATGAAGGGCGGAAATCTAGTACTTCGGAATGGTCTAAAAAAGTGAGAAACGCCACCCCTTTAACAAGCATTTCTCTGCCAACCTTCGAACAAACAGACATCATGTAAAATTATTTTATTTTACTTTACTTTATTTATTTTTTATTTTATTTTTTGCTCCAGAGCAGGGATTCTTTTCAGAGTACAATAACAGGAGACCTGAATTTGGAATCAGATGGTTTAAATCAGAGCCTCACCATTAATTAGATACATGTGCTCTTGGGTTAGTCTTTGAGCCTCAGTTTCTACATCTCTAAAGTGAGGCTGACGAACTACTTCTGATCCCTGATCATGAGGATTGAACAAAATAATAGACATTAAACATAGGATTCTGGGCAAGTAGCAGATAGTAAAGGAATAACAGGGGCTAAAATATGCGGGGACTATCTTGCCAACCGAATGAAGAGTTCCTCACTTCCTTTATGGGAAATTCCATCCCTCCAGGTGGATTTAACATTGCTCCAGCGTTCGGCATTTTCTTCTGCACGAGCCACTGTGATCCGTGCTCGCTCAGCCGAAGGGCTGTGAGGGCGGGTGAGGGAGACTTCACCGCCTTCCTCTGCCCTCTCTGCCGGCATCGCTGGCGATGACTCCCTCGTGTTGGCAAGCATGTGACGGAGAGCAGAAAGTGTCACCCCAAAGTAGGCTGCTCTGGCATATAGATTATTTTGAATTAAATCTACTTAAGAAACAGCAAAGACACTCTGACCCTTCTTTGTCCCCCTGAAAGCAGGGAATAAGTCTCCCATGTAAAATGTACCCTCCCTGTACAAGGAGGTAGAGACATCCTTATCACCAGAGGTAGGGAACTTAGGGTGGAGAAGGCTGTATAAACACACCTTGTTACTTCTTCACTAATTTACTGTCCAAAGCCCAAACTCCTGTCCAAAGCCCAAACTCCTATCTTGTCAATTCTTCACAGATGTATCGTTTCTTTGTCTAAAAGGTATAAAAGCTGCCTGCTTTGGTCACTTCTTTGGGTCATATTTTTATGGACTCCCGTACATATGAAATTAAATTTTTCTCCTGTTACTCTGTTTTATGTTGGTTTAATTATTAGACCAGCCACAGAACCTAGAAGGGAAGAAGGGAACAGTTTTTCTTCCCTACACATGCCAGCTCTAGAAACTTTTCTAGCTGTAACATCTTTGATCCCTGGGAATCTAGACTCATGAAGAAAAAAATCTTATTAACTGTGCCATGCACATGCTTTCTTCCCCTAAGATCTCTGGAGAAAGAGTTGTCTGTGGCTGAGAATCTTAAAAGAATGAGTCCTAGCAGAAGGTCTGAGGGCAGTGTTCTTATTACTAATGCTGCATAACAAATTATTCCAACACTTAGTGGCTTGAAATAGCCATTTTAATTTACGCACAGATTCTGTGGGTTGGGAATTTGGAAAGGGAACAGGCTTGACTCTGTTACCCACTCTCTAAAGACTCAGTTGGAAGAACTCAAAGGCTGGGGGTGACTTAGCAGCTAGGAGCTAGAATCATCTGGAAGCATCTTCACTCGCATGTCTGGCTGTCTGCAAGGACCTCAGCTGGTGGTGTCAGCCAGAGAACCTGCACGTGTCCTCTCCTTGTGACCTGGGCTTCCCCACAGCATGGCAGCCTCAGGTTTCTTAAATGTCTGCTCGGGACTCCAAAGGCAAATTTCCCAGCTTCAAAGGTTGGAGCCTACCTCACTTCCCAGCCCCACCCTTCTTTGAGCTGGTCTCAGAAGTCACTCAGCATCATTTCTGCAGCATTCCATTCCTTCTGAGCAAGTTGGGAGCCCTGCCAAGATTTAAGAGGAGGGGAATTAGACTCCACCTCTTGATGGGGAAGTGCCAAGGCTCTAGAAAAGCACGTGGAATGGGAGGTATAGTTGCCACCACTGTTGGAAAACACAATTGGTCACAGAGAGCAGTAGATTTCTCATGTGGGACCTTCACCTTCCCATCTGTATAATGTGGACAGCTACAGCTTGGATTGTCTTCTGCCCTTGGCCTTTATAGGGGTCTGCTCCTCTCCAAGCCCAAGGCTGGGTCAGGTCCATCATTTCTTCATGATGTTCCCATTAAAAGGATTTTGCAAGCAGCTTGGGGGCCAAATCCATGACTAGTTCATCTGGAATCCCATCCACATGCTGCTCCTGGCACAGAGCAAAGCCTGAAAATGTTTATTGAATTGGGATTATTAGGTTATTCAGATCTTATAGAATATAATAATTTTAATAAATGTTTATGTAGTGCTTCGTATGTGCCAAGTATTGCTCTAAGTGTTTAGAGATATTATTTCATTTAACCCTCCAAGGAGCTAGGGAGGTAGGGACTAGTGTTATCCCCATTTTACAGAGAAGGAAGCTGAGGCACAGGCAGGCTTAATGACTTGCCCAAGATCACTCATCTAAGAAGTGGCAAAGCCACTATTTGAGCCCAGCAGCCTGGTTCCTAGAGCCTGCACTCCTAACCCCTAGCCCACACTGCCTCCTGGGGGATGGAGAGCCCTGGTCAAATAAATGGGCTGTTAAGGGTCCGATGGTGATTCTGCCACCTCCTTGAGCTTATGCAAGCTTTTGCCCCCCCCTTTCCTGTGTCCTTGCCTTCACCAGTAACCCAAAGGGGCTGGGCTAGATTTCTCAGGGCCTCCCAGGCCTGCTGTGTAGGCTACATCTTCAGCGGTGGACTAAGCCAAAAGCTGAACCTTTTATGATACAAGCTTTTATGATCCTCTAGAAAGAGCTTAATGAGGACTTGCAAAGCTTATCGAGGACCCAAAGTCCTGGGTCTAAAAGCTTAAGCCAGAATACAACATTCATTTCAAGTCATCTGTCCTAGGAACGCACGCTGAGCACCTTCCAGTGCCAGATGCTGTGTCAGCGGGGGCTGTCACAGTGAGCAGGAGATGCTAGAGGGGACGGTGAGCGAGAGCCCGCTGACCACAGCACAGAAACAGGAATTGCCAGGGAGCAAGGGAGGTGAGCCCGATGCTCTGGGTGCCATGAGTGGGCATAGCCCTGGGGTCTGGCTTTGAGAGGTAGATCCGAAAATGCACCGTTCTCATTTTGAGATCCTGGCCAGCTCTGAGACTTTGTTTTCTGGGACTGCTCGGAGCTCTGCAAGGGAATCCCCGGGGACACAACGTTCCAATCCACGCTGTCTCTTCCTGACAGCAAATTCTGGCCCAGCCTACTCCTTGCTAGCAGAGAACATGAGGGCAGATGACCTCAGAGTGATATTTTGAACCCCTTCTCACTTCAGTAGTGCAAAACCAGTGTGGCAACGAGGAACCTGGAAGGACGGATGGTTGCGTTTCTCCCCTCCAAAGGGCCATCGCCAGGTGTCTTCCATTTAAAAAGGGACCGAAGGGGAATTCCCTGGTGGTCCAGTGGTTAGGACTCCGTGCTTCCACTGCAGGGAGCCCAGATTCTACCCCTGGTCGGGGAACTAAGATCCTGCAAGTCACATAGTGCAGCCAAAAAAATAAACAAACAAAAAACATATATTTTTTTTTAATTAAAAAATAAAAGGGACCAAAGGAGGGCTGCGAAGCCCTGGCGAGGTGGGCTTGCAGTAGAGAAGCAGCCAGGAAGAGGCTACAAATTGCATCCTTCCAGCCTGAGTGCCTCCAGTTGGCTCTGGTGCCTGAACTGACTGCCCATCAAAAGCCAGCGCGGGGCAGAGCTGGTGAAAGGTAAATGCTTTCCGTTTGTTCTGCTCCATGGTGCTATTAGTAGCACACGGAAAGAATTTGGGTGTCAGATTTTTACCCCAAAAGCCTCACTCAGATAACGGGGCATTTTGCTTACATAGCAATCTGCTTCTGATAGGATTTCCCTCATGTTTTTAAAGCTCTCCTGCTTCAAGCCTCAGCTAAGCACAGCTTCGATTTCTTTTTCTTCCTCCCTTCTCTCTCCCACCTTGGCCACCATGACAGCCGCTGTTTTCTGAGCTCCTACTAGGCGGAGGCCCCTCCCCACACTCAGTACTTCTCAGCAACCGTTTTGAGATCAGGATCATTAACCACCCAGCCCCGCCACCAGTAGATGAGGCTCTGCAGGTTCAAAGAAGCCCAGTCACTGACCCAAGTTCACACAGCTAATCGGGGGCAGACCAAGAGAGGGTCTTGCTTGAAGCCACCGGGCCCCACCCGCCATGCTGCCCACTAAGCGCTTCCGAAACCCGAAGTGACTAGCATCTTGGCATTTCACCTGAGCTGCTCCAGTGTATAATCTCCGTGCTTAAGCACTCACTACAGACGTGTTAATATTGGCTCGGGGACATTTTCAAGTAGTCTTGGAAACTCCTCTAAAGCATGTTTGATTTTCCCTGAAAAGGGACTGTTTCGAACTCAAACGTGGAGTCAGAGATGTGTTGCCGTTGCTATTATTTAATATATAGTGGGTTATTTAATAGATGGTGGGTAATTTAATAGATGGTGGGTTATTTAATAGATGGTGGGTTATTTAATAGATGGTGGGTTATTTAGTAGATGGTGGGTTATTTAGTAGATTAGATAGTGGGTTATTTAATAGATGGTGGGTTATTTAATAGATGGTGAGTTATTTACTATATGGTGTGTTATTTAATATAAGGTAGGTTATTTAATATATGTTGGGTTATTTAATACATGGGAGGTTATTTAATACATGGTGGGTTATTTAATAGATGGTGGGTTATATAATATATAGTGAGTTATTTAATATATAGTGAGTTATTTAATATATGGTGGGTTATTTAATATATGGGGGTTATATAATATATAGTGGGTTATTTAATATATGGTGAGTTATTTAATATATGGTAGGTTATATAATATATAGTGGGTTATTTAATATGTGGTGGGTTATTTAATATATGGGGGTTATATAATATATGGTGGGTTATATAATATATAGTGGGTTATTTAACATATGGTGGTTTATATAATATATGGTGGGTTATTTAATACATGGTGGGTTATTTAATATATGGTGGGTTATATAATATATGGTGGGTTATTTAATATACGGTGGGTTATTTAATATATGGTGGTTTTTAAAAATTATCCTCTTATTCTTTTATTCAGTATCACCAAGAACTTGCTACATCTACTTCAAGGGAATGATACCAGAATAGATTAATGGAAAATGAAAACAGGAACTGGCCAAGTCAATGCTATTTCACAATTATTTGCTAAAGGAGTTTGCAATGCTCGGATTTAGTTGCTCTATTACTTTCTCTTGTTGTTGTTCTGTTTCAAATGAATGATTAGTCTGAATTTAAGACATTTTGCACTTGCTGGAATGCCACGTGCCCAGAGGAGGAGAAGCAGGGGGAGGAGAACTCTATGAAAAATCCAAGTATTAGAAACTTGCATGAGATCTGCTCTGCTCTGGTTTCCCCTAAATTGGGAAGCTGATTTCTCTGTAACCTCAAAGAGCTTGAGCTGCCTCTTTAGAGAACAGAAAGAACAATATCCCCTTTTAAAGAGAAGCCACTCCAGCCAAGGTGTAGGGGCTGCCCATCTGCTTTATCAGGACAAAGGCTGGTGAGCCTTTGAGAACCTCAGTGTCATCATCTCTGAGCCCACGCCATATTTACCAAAAAAGGTTGCTGAGAGACTGATCTATCCCACGTAAGACAAGTATGTGAAAGAGCTTTAAATTCTGCACAACCTAGCGAAGGCGAGTGCTCGTTAGAGCCACCAACGCCATCATGATCCAGAATATAACTTGATGTGCAGGCACAGCCCTGACAGCACCTCCCGTGTTTAAATGATACAGTTTGAACAGAACTAATTCTAATCTGGTCCTGGCAAATGTATCATCTGTGTTCACTTTTGTGAGTGATTCCAGGAGTTTGTAATGACTCAGTCAAGGGCTTGGCTTAAACTGACCTCTGGCGCTGAGGAGGAAAGAAGACTCACTTTGTCATTCATTCATTCATTCAAGAAACCTTGAGTGCTTTTACAAAGAAGCTCAAAGAGAAGCCTTTCCATAAGGAAGAAGTTCAGCATTTTAGAGATACCATTTACACAGGCTTTACACACGTTAAATATTCATTTACCAAGACTGGGTGCGAAATTTCTCTGCAAACTGTTAAGGTCATAGAAACGTGAGGCACTCACTTAATAAATCGTTTTGACCTCTGCCTTAACGCATGTCCCAGAGATCCCTCTCATTCACCTTCTGATCACCTAATTTATGTGCACATAAAGAGTTTTAAATTGTCAAGCAGATTTTAAAGTTATGTAACATATTCATCTGCAACGTATCTATTTCAGTGTAGACGTTCTCCAATTCTTTGGAAGCAGTAAGCTTTTACAGTGAATGGAGATGGAGTGGAGGGCAGGACCTCGAAGGTGCACAGAAACCTTTTCCAGAGAGGGTACCTGGAGACAAATGATTCACCACTTTTGCAATGGCCTGAGGTTACTGGAGGGAACCTCCTGGGGGTTGGTCCTTCTGGGGGTTGAATCTTCTTAGAAGATTTGGTTCTACCAGCCTCCCACCCTGACTTGCTCTACCACAGCCTGCACAGACCATGCCTTTTTAGGGGATGTTTGCTAGGTTTCTGGAGACCCAGGAGGCTTCCCCTAGTCTTCTGGCCTTCTCCCCATCCTATCTGCTTCCTGAGTGGGGCAGAGATGCACTGAGAGGAACTTTCGAGCCAGTGAAACCTCACAGCTCAGATGGGATTCACACCCAGTCAAAACTCAAATTGGGGCTTGAACCCACAGGCTGGGACTTGAACCCACTGTCTTTGAATTGAAATCACATACCTGGTCTAAGGACTTAATCAAGCTCAGTTTCTTTATGTCTCAGCACAGAAGGAATTCAGCAAGAAGCAAAGTGATAGGTGAGAAGTGGATTTATTTAGAGAGATACACATTCCATAGACAGAATGTGGTCCATCTCAAAAGGTGAGAGCGGCCCCAGAATAATACGGGGTGGTTAGTTTGCAGGGCTGGGTAATTTCATAGGCTAATGAGTGGGAGGAGTATTCTATTTGGGGGAAGGGGTGGAGATTTCCAGGAATCAGGCCACTGCCCACTTTTTGGCCTTTTATGGTCAGCCTGGAAACTGCCCTGGCACCTGTGGGTGTGTCATTTAGCTGGTGTGTTACAATGAGCAGACGCTGAGGCTCAAGGTCCGCTAGCAGCCAAATCTTCTGCCATCTTGGGCCTCATTGGTTCTAACCAGTCTTTGCCGTATCCTCAACGGCTACGTCATTCTTTTAAACGTTGTGCCCTGCCCCCTTCCCTCCTGTTTCACAAACAGATGCTGGGATGTCCTGCTCTTCAGATGGTACCCCAGAGTTTGGGAAAAAGCTCTTCCCTGAAAGGACACTGAGAACTGGAGTAACCAGGACATAAAGAGGGTGCACAGCTTTCTAAGCTTTAGCAGGAGACAGTGGACGCAGAAGAAAAAGAGCACATGCTCTTCGGGATTATATAGCGGGGTGCTTACACTGAGTTTGTCATTTCACGGTTCCAGCCACTTAACCCCTGTAAGCCTCAGTTTCTTCATCTGTAAAATGGGGAGGATAATAACTCTTACAGGTTTACTGGGAAGACTAAATGAAGTAACTACTCTCTGTAAAGTAACAAGTACTCTATCTGTGCAGAAGAGTGGGTCTAAAAATAATGGTCAACACCGTGGCCCATCATAGGCGCTGTCATAAATGCTAATGCAAGCACACGACACCATGAGCTGCTAGTGTCTTCCAAATCTGGGGACAATAGGACATGAATGCACTGCTCAGCAAGCACCCTGCTCGGGCCTTTTCCTCCACCTCCGTGCCTGTCTTCTCAACTTCAAAGCTTGTTCAAGGCCTCCCATTTTGCCTTATACACCAAAAATTGTCTCCCTGTCTTCTTTCTGCCCTCCCTGCCAAGTTCTTGTCCAAAGGTTATCAGACAAGGGCCCCCACCGTTGCTCTCAGTGAGCCCGCCTCACGCCTCCCCTGGGTGTCCCAGCTTGAGGCCGCCTATCTCTCTCCTCAGCTGCAATACCGCCTCTTTGCTGGTCTCCCTGCCCCGACCCTCCTCCCAGCCCACACCCTCCATCTCAACAAACCACAGATCTTATCAAGCCTCCTATTTATAATCTCTGGATTGAGGTGCACATACCCCATGGCCAGGCTGATCCACTGAGTCCAGAAAGGCAAACGTTAGAACTTTATTTACATATATTTTATATCTCATTCGTTTTCATTTGTATTCATGAGTATGTTTTACATTTAGAGCTAACATTTATTGAGCACTTGCTGTGTGCTGAGTCCCCTTGCATTTATCCTATCAACCCAGACAGTCATCCAAACAGCCCTGGGATATCACCCCCATTTTAAAGATGGGGAAACTGAGGCCCGGTTATGTGAAGTAACCTACCTGAGGTCACACAACCAATAAGGGGCTGAACCTGTGCTCTTAAAATTATTCCAAGAAATATGTACACATTGGGATTGAATACTCAAAATATGGTTGTATAATTTTTAAAATTTAATTTAATTTTTTTAATTGAAGTATAGTTAATTTACAATGGTGTGCTAGTTTCAGGCATACGGCAAAGTGATTCCATTTTATATATACTTTTCAGATTCTTTTCCCTTATAGGTTATTACAAGATACTGAATAGAGTTCCCTGTGCTGTACAGTAGGTCCTTGTTGGTTATCTATTTTATATATAGTAATGTGTATATGTTAATGCCAAACTCCTAGTTTATCCCTCCCCTCCCTTTCCCCCTTCGTAAGCATTAGTTTGTTTTCTATGTCTCTGGTTGTACAGTTTTTAAAGTTTGGACTAACTCTATGCTCTTTATCTTGGCCTTGCAGAGCTGTTGCGATCTGGCTGCGGCCTGACTCTGTACTCTTCTTTCTAAGCACCTCCCTCCCATTATAGAAACGCCAGGCTTCAGGCCTCCAAGCCTTTACTGGAGCTGTTATCTCTGCCCCGCATGCCCTGCCCTCAGGACCTGTCAGCACAGGTGAGATTAGAACTGTAGGGGAAAATGTGTGCTTTAATGGGAAACTCGGTATTGTGTAAAGGACAGCTTCCAGTTTATCTGATTGATTCCATGGGAGCTATTTTACAACTCTGGAAATTATAGATAGCTGATAGCAATGCAAACTAGTTATTGTTTCTAGACATGTAAATTCTGTTCTGTCCACAGGGGTACAATTGACTTCTCTCTGGACTGTGAAAGAAGCAGGTTTTGCCTCTATTTGCACGTTCATTTCAATATTCTTCATCTCTACATATGCCAGTTCTTTGGATTCTCCTTTGAACTGGTTATAACATCTGCCTGGTTCCCTCACTGATGAATGAAATAAATGAAATCTTTGGCACAAACCTACTCTCTACCTGTATGAGGGTCACGATGCTATCCTTGTTTGAAAATTATCATTTAGTAACAGTGAGCTCTGACCCCGAACCCATGCTCTTTACCCTCATCTCATTCATTTGCTGAAAACCTACTGGTGCCTGGCCCCATGTTGGGTGCTTGGGATCAGGGATGGGTCAAACATGGTCCCTGCCACCTAGTGACTCCAAGTCAGCCTAGTGGCAGAGGCATAAGGACACAGACAGAAACTGTGAGATCAAAGTGAGGAGTCCTGAGCTCCAACTGGGAACACAGAGAAAGTTTCCTGAGAATCAAGGCAAAACTTAGTTAATCCCACTACAACAAATACTAAAATTCTATCCCCCCAGTTTGGACAATATATATATATATATATATATATATATATATATATATATATATATTTTTTTTTTTTTTTTTTTTTTTGCGGTACGCGGGCCTCTCACCGTTGTGGCCTCTCCCGTTGCGGAGCACAGGCTCCGGACGCGCAGGCTCAGCGGCCATGTGGGATCCTCCCGGACCGGGGCACGAACCCGCGTCCCCTGCATCGGCAGGCGGACTCTCAACCACTGCGCCACCAGGGAAGCCCTAAAATATAATTTTATGTTGAATATTACTTGAATTAAGTGAAGTAAACCTTGGCAACATCTGGATTCTCATGAGGTAGGTTAGTAATGACATTTGGCCTGCTCTGTACTTGAAATAATACTATACTTGAAATAATACTATATCCTTTTCCAAAAAACATAGTTTAATATTTCCAAATTCCAGGATAAAACTGCTTAGTTAGATTTATTCAAACAATAGTCAGTCATCAAACAGTCGTCCCCGTGGAGAGAAAAATACGCACCTACGCCACAATGGGACCATAAAGCTTTCCTGACACAGGACAAACGGAACGGGAACATGTGTGAATTTGAAGTTAAAACTAAGACGTGCATATATTTAACTGAACTTTGGATTGGTTATCCATATGTAACTTTGTCTCTTCACCAGTCAACTGATTTTATTCGTCTTTGTATTCCAAGTGCTTTGCCCAAATAATTTATCCATCCATCCATCCATCACTTACTCATTCTAAAATCTTCACTGAATGCCTGCTTAGATCTATAGGTACTTGAGGGGGTATATTATGAGAAAAAGCCTCAGCTCCTTTCCTCGAAAAAGACGTACAGTCTTGTGGTTAGAGATGGGGGCAGGGCCCACGTGTAAATACCCACAGTGCAATTTAATTCATGTTACAATATAGGTTATATTCAAAGTGCTATGAGAACGGACGAGAGAGTGAGAATGAAAGAGATGGGGAGAACTTGTGAGAAAGGAGGTGCTGTGAGGAGGCAGACAAGCTGACACCAAAGGAGAGACACAAGACTAGGCTGGGCTAGAAATATCCAAAATGGCAGCTCAGTCCCACTTTCAGGAGTATGTGCGTCAAGAGTGTCATTAAAATATAATTTTCACAAAGCTAAAAACATGACTTTCCTACCAACATAAAACAGTGTCCAAAATGTCTTTCAATTTTTTTCATTAATAAGATGTTAAAGGCAGTCCAAAGGAGAATTTAAGGAGCTAGGTATTTGTGGGCAATTTAACTTAAAAAAAGTAAGATTCCAGATTGGATACAAAATTAGTTAATAAAGAATAACTTCTGGATTGTTGACGGAAGGGGTCCTGACCATGCTGAACCTTATCCCCAGGTTCAGTGAACAGGGCTAAATGTCCTACGAAAGACCTACCAGCCTGGGGATTTGGGGGCCCCTCCAATCAAGCTTCACATGATCCTGGCAAGGGTACTCTTTAGAAGACAAACGGTCTTACCCACAACTGTTTTTTGGATTCCTTCTTCCTGTATTTTATGTGAAGGGTGTGGCAGTTTGTAGAAAAGAAGTATTTAGGCATTTGGTGTTTGGAGGAGGGGAGCATTCATATTTTAAGGTCCATGGTATCACAGTGTCATAAAAATTATCTGAAACTTGGAATTGGCAAGAGAGCTTACTGGGTGTTTTTTCAGTGCAGTTCTGGGCTGTGATCTTTGATTGGCTTTCTACTGACAGGGCTATTTTAAATTCTGTAAGGGCTAAAGTTAGCGTGTAGATTTTTTCTTTTCGTTTTTTGGTTTTGGAGTTTGTTTTTGGTTTTTTTTTTTGGGGGGGGGAGTTGCTTTTGTTTTGGTAGAGATGCAAAACTTCTGACTGTACTAAGCTCATGTAGTTCACGCTGCAGTGACCTTTGTGGTATTTCAATGGCAGTGGGTTTACCCAATTTGGGTTTTCTTTCTGGTTAATTGTAGCAGCAGCGGTGGGACCAGCAGAATGAGCTGATTTGCCAGATCCCACTGAGGTCACTCCTCCCAAAAGCTCTGAGAAACTTCAACCAGCACAAAACAAGAAATAGGCTGGTGGGTGTTTTTAGGAAACAAGAGTTTGTTACGACAAATAGTTTGGGGCCTGGGGAGGAGGGGGCAAAGTGGTCTGAAGAAGCCTGTGAGTTGTGTTAAGGAGGATGCACATTCTCCAATCTGGACTTGAACGAAAGGCAAGCATAACCCAGCGGAGTTTAAGCCACAGAGAGACATGGTCCAGCGTGACTGGTCCGAAATATTGGAGTCAAGAAACGCAGTAGGAGATACGGGAGTTGTTCAGGGCTGGATGATGAGGGCTTGGATATTTTAGAGAAATACTGAGGTGGCAGAATTACAGAGTCGGTAAGGAATCATGTGGGGAGTGAAAGGGAAGTCGAGAATCTCTGTTAGGTTTCAAATTTGAGCGTCTGAGAGGAAGGGGTACCATTTAAAATATTAATTAAAAGCAGGTTGAGGGAAAAGCGTTGAAGATGGTGAATTTAGTCCTGGATATAGGGAGCACCAGGTAGGAGTTGAGAATCTCAGTGAACCAGGTAGAACGCAGGGGGCCCTTGGAGTCTTTGTTTTCCATGATGGGCCGGCCTCGAAGTAACCTGCACCCTTGAAAGTATTTATGGAAGCAACCCAGTCTAAGGCTCACGTGACCATTCTGGCAGAACGGGAAGCTTCCAGCATCCTCACGGTCCATTATTTGCGAGGATTTGAATACCTGCTACGTGTCAGGCAAGTGCTGGGATGCAGTTACTCAGACATGTTCTTCGTCCTCTGAAAGTTCATTGTATCTGAGAAGTTAGCCACGGCAGATGAGATGAAGGGTGGGGAGGGGCCCCGAGGATCACAGGGTGGAGCGCACCCGCCTCCTGGCCGCAGGCAGCCGCTCGCTCCAGGGGCACTAGGTCAGCTGGTCACAGGGCTTCTGTGCTGCTTTCATCTGATAAGAAATCACTCGCAGGAGGAAGGGGAGAAAGTAACAAAACATAAAGTGGTTTCTGATGTGAGTGTTTTGCAATCCTCTTTGGGTCATTTTAAGGAACAAGCCCCTGCGTTCTTACAGAACTTGGAAATCAACAGCCATAGATGACCCGAGTCATAAAACGTTTAAGGCCTGGACCAGGCTCCTAGAAGTCCTTCAGACATCGCTTCTCCCCAAAAGGAAGAGAGAACGTAGTTTTCCTCTTCCCTTCCCCCTTCTCCCCAGCCCCAATCTCCCTCTCACCTTCCCTCCCTCCCACCTGCTCCCACCCCTCTCTCACGCTCAACTTTTTCTTTCTCTCTGGAATGCAGGTGCTAAGAAATAAACTGACTTGATGCTTTTACTCCCTAGTCAGTAGCATAATATCACCAAGGGATCAGGTTCAGGTACAAGGTCTCAAGCCTTTTCAAGGCTGCATATCTTTTCCAAAAGCCTTTACTGGAGGGAGGCGAGACTCCCCAGTTATCCATCTCTCAGTCTCTCAAAGGCTGCCCCATCCTTCTCCCAAGTGGACATGATCCTCCTTCCTTGAAGCTCACGTAGCCCTTGACCTGCAGCTCCCTTTCTTTGCTGCCTCTTATAATAGCAAGCAGCCTGCACGGACAGTAAGTTTCACTGTTGGAGCCCTAGTGTCTGGCATAGTTCCAGGAACACAGCAGGTGCTCAGTAGTCTTTGACAGAAGTAGGCATTTGTCACTGGGTCCCTCAGCACCTATCACGGTGCTGACCGCTTAGTAGGCTCTCAGAAGTCAATTGGCTGGATGTATGGACATAAATGCATCTTTTCTCTCTGATTGACCAGTATTAGATGAGCTATTACTGTACGGTTCCTGTTCCTTCCCCACCTCACCCCCCGCCCCACCCCGAGCCTAATTTAGCACTTTGTGCATGGTTAGCGCTGGGCACATATTTTTTGAAGTTATTTCTATGAGGAACTCTCTGTACTTTGCAACTTTCATGTAAGTCTAAAATTATTCCAAAATACAAACTGATTTTTAAAATTAATTTGATCTTCCTTTGGAAATTTTCTTCTGCCAGTAAACCGCCAGAACACTCAGGAAGTTCTTTTTACAGCTCTTTCCATTGAGAACCCTACTTTTAATTTCACAATTTACATAGATTTATTTGAAAAACATTTATATCATCATGTGCCAAGAACCACTCTGGGTCCTTTGTAAACCTAACTCATTGAATCCTCATAATAACCCTGTGGTATAGTTATAGGTGGTAGGATTCTCTGTCTACAGATAAAACACTGAGGCATAGAGAAGTTAGGTGGCAGTCATTGGGAGGCACAAAGCTGCATGAAGTCTAGTCATGTTAGGATGTTAATTCCTTTCCTGGGACTTCTTTACTCATGAGTTGAGAGATGGTCTTGTTCCACTCAGTGAATAACCCAGTGAGTGTATAAGGTTCTGTCACTGGAGGTGACAACACCATGCAGCTCAGAGAGAAAGGCCACCATGTTTGCTTTCCCTGGACACTTCCTAGAAGAAAGAATGGCCCCTCTCTCCATCAGTCAGCATGTGAAGCCGGCTTCATGTCTACCTCAGCTGCTGAGCCCAGGTCAAAGTCAGCCAAGCTGACAGTCAAGTCACTGCTTTATTCTTGTTGGTATGAGCAAACTCCTAGCTCATCTTCACACCTCATATGTTTTTCTGACTTTCTGAGTCAGTTCATCCATTCCTAAATGTTTTAACTACTCCTTTTATGCTGACCACTCTCCCCAGTTTCTGTCTCCAGACTTCTCTCCTGCGATCTGGCCCCGCATATCATCCTGCCTTGATGTGCAGTTGAAACTGCCATCCCCTTGGTCACCCACGCCGTCTTGGTGGCCTTATCCCCACCTCCTGTACTTCCTCCCACCTGCAGGGTTCAGATACTTCTAACTCCTTCCAACTTGCAGCCTTTGCTCTCCTTTCCCTCTTCCCGAAATAAACTCTACCGCCTGGCCTATCTGGTGGATTCCTATCTGTTTTTTCATAATTCACCGCAAATATCTACTCCTCTTGGAAACCTCCCTTGACATTGCTAGAAGTCACCTCTGGGGCCTCTGACTGTCAAAGTCATGGATTCTCCATGCCACAAGCTTATTGCCAAGTCTGGTCTTAAATGATTCTGCACAACTTTTCTCAAGATTTTTTTTAAATTGACATAAACTGAACTGCACAGATCTTAAGTGTATAATTAGATGAGTTTTAACCAATTCAGACACATGAAATCAACACATTAATCAAGAATTAGAACGTTACCATCCGCCTGGAACGTTCCCTCATGGCTGTTCCCCATTTCTACCCTCATAGGCAACCCCTGTCCCAATATGTCTCACCAAAGAGTCAACGTGATCTTCAGTTTTATATGTGTCTGATCTTGCTGGGACCAACTTATCAAAATCATTTTCCATCTTACATATTTTCAGTGTCTCTCCATGGCTTAAAGGCCCAAAGTTTTTAAGGGCCACCCTCACAATAAATCTATGAAAGAGCCACAATTTACCCCAAAGCTCAGAGGAGCCACGGAACTTGCTCAGGGTGTTGCCCACAGGACAAAACAGGACAGGGAGATAGAGTTTCTAGTCTCAAAGCCCTACCTCTTTCCTTTCTGAGAAGAGTAATATAATGTCATCAACAGTATATGTATTTAGGAACAACCTCACCCCAATGCCATTCTTAGAAGATCCTTCTGGTTAGCCCATTTTTTCTACCATCAGCGTTTTAGGGCCCTCAGGTGAACCCAGAATCTGAGGGTCCACAAAGGGCAGGAACCCCAAGTCCAGTACGCATTTTTTTTTTTTTTTTTTTTTTTTTGCTTTGTCCTCTTGCTACACCTGGCAAATAAGTATCAACTGACCTGCTCTGGACATTCCAGTATTCTTTGATAACCATGCCTTGGAGGAGAAGGGAGAGGTATTTGAGGCATTTAAATATAATTCATATGGTGCTGTAGTTAATTCAATGAAAACTTTTGAGCGCCTATTCTATACTAGATGCAGGAAACACGAGGCTGACCAAGGTTCAGTCTGAATTTCAGGGAACTCACGGCTTAGTGAGATAGAGAGATGAGTCAGTATTGCAAACGAGAGAGGCCTTGGCATCAGCTGTCAATTGTGGGACCCCCTTTCTAGAGGAGTTGAGACTAGAAGTTTTCTTGGAGGTGACAGCACTTGAGATACTCCTTGAAAGTTGACAAATTAGATTTCTATACTTGGAAACGTGTGAGCCAAGTCTTAGAGGTGGAAAAGTACAATTAAGATAACGAGGCAGGACTTCCCTGGTGGTGCAGTGGTTAAGAATCCACCTGCCAATGCAGGGGACACGGGTTCAGCCCCTCATCTGGGAAGATCCCACATGCCGCGGAGCAACTAAGCCCGTGAGCCACAGCTACTGTGCCTGTGTGCCACAACTGCTGAGCCCGTGAGCCGCAACTACTGAGGCCCGCACGCCTAGAGACCGTGCTCCACAACAAGAGAAGCCACCGCAGTGAGAAGCCCGGGCACCGCAACGAAGAGTAGGCCCCGCTCACCGCAACTAGAGAAAGCCTGCGTGCAACAACGAAGACCCAATGCAGCCAAAAATAAATAAAATTTAAAAAGATAATGAGGCAGTGCCCGGGAGAGCGTGGCTGGAGCCGGAGGCTCATTCGAGGCACTCGTGAAAGATTGGGGTGAGCTTGGCTGGTTGGGACCGGCTCACAGAGGGCCCTGATGCCAGACTGTGGAGAGTTTGACTTCTGATGGGGCTCAGTACACAGATTCAGGTTTCAGAGGATGTTGGAGCACTGAGAAGACGGACTGTGGAGGAGGAGGACAGAAGACGAGGAGCCCAAGGAGTCCTCAGATGAAAGATGATGCAGGCCGACGTGTAGAGCAGGGACAGCGGGGCAAAAGGCACAAGAGTGAGAGACTCGGCAGAGCAAAAGTGATGTCTTCGAGGACACCATTAGCACAACAGAAAAGAAAGGGGCTCCAAGGCCAGATCTGTAGCTGGCAGCCCGAGGGGCAGAGAACTCACCGTGGAAGGTGGTAGCACACAACGAGCTCAGGACAAACTGGAGACAAGCAGTGCTTTGGGGGAATTGGCAAGAACGGAGGAGGCGAGTGTACTGTGCCACTGACTCTTAAGCAAGCACGCCCGACAAAGTCTGTCCGAATGTTGTTCGTTTTCGTATGTGTTGGCTTTTTGTGTTTTGTGTTTTGTTTTTTTTAAGTCTGTGTTGGGCAAACAGCACCGCAGACTCCTGGGGGCAGAAACAAAGGGAATCTCTCTTAAGGTTTAATCAACCACTGCAACAGAAGTTAAAATTGGGAGGACGCACTCCTCCCTCCTCACGGACCCTCTTCTAGCAGAAAGGGGGCTTCCCGGGGAATCAGAAGACCTGAGTTCCCGTGTTGCCACCTAACTGGGAGACCCGGAGTATGTCATTGTCCGCTTCCCCCACTTTCATCATCCCATTTCCCGCCTTAACCATCCGCACAGGCTGGTTTTGAAGATCGAATGATACTGTAAATGAATGAAGTTTATGAAAATATAGAGTGCTCTTCGAATATGTGACAGTCTTGTTACTGTTATTGTTATTGTTATTATTGTATGCCGTCTGCCAGGAAGAAAGAGGCCCTGATGCCACCATCCCTTTATACCAGCACCTAGAAAAGGTAAAACTATCACTAGCAAGATCTTGTTTGGCCCCAAGAAGATTTAAATGCCATTGACCCAAAAGCATGACGCATTTTATAGCATGTTTCTAAGTAACAATTTTCCACAAAAAAGAACAATGTCCCTTGGCTTGAGCGTTTTTAGCAAGACTTACTTATTTTTCCATCTTAAAGAATGTCTAAGGATTTCTGGGAACACCAAATCATCTGTAAATCCTTTCATTTCCTACTAATTATCCACAAAAGGGCTTCTGACTAATATATAATAGGCTATAACATCCTGAAGAGCATCAGGCATTCACCTGGACAAATGCCTCTGGGCGACCTAGACGGACGGAGGAGGGAGTCTGAAGCCAAAGGAACTTCAGTGGTGTCCCATCTCGTCCTCACGTAGGGTCCCCACCTAAATGGCATTCTGACAAAAGGAGCTTTTTTCAAAGGGGACAAACTTCTCATGGAGAAAGAAAACCAGATTATGTACTGGGGGTGGAAACTTCTTGGCTCTGTCTGTACCACACACCTGTTGAGCACATACCCTACCTCACCGTCACCACTCCCCAAAAGAGCCTCTGGTCCATGCACATGGGAACTAAACAAGGTGCCCACATTCTAGGAGTTTGCAGAGTTTCTCAGGGTTATTGCAAAGCAAGCTCTTGACTATTTATCTCTGCTCAAAAAAGCCTTCATTGTGGGAACTTCCTGCTCGATTTCATTTTCAGTCAACGAGAATGTGACTTCATGACTTCAACATCAGTTCAATAAGATTATTCTGCCACTTTGTGCCAGACACACTGCCCTAGGCCCTGGGGAAACGGGATGTATATGGTCCCTGCCCCAATTGCATCCAGGGTATGCAATTGACTGGGTTCGAGAGTAAGATGGGACCTGACAAATGAATGGATAAAGAAGATGTGATATATATACACAACGGAATATTACTCAGCCATAAAAAAAGAATGAAATAATGCCATTTGTGGAAACATGGATGGACCCAGGGACTATCATACTAAGTGAAGTAAGTCAGACAGAGAAAGACAAACATCATATGATATCACTTATACGTGGAATCTAAAAAAATGATACAAATGAACTTATTTACAAAACAGAAACAGACTCACAGACATAGACAACAAGCTTATGGTTACCAAAGGGGAAAGGGAGAGGGAAGGGATAAACTGGGAGTTTGGGATTAACGTATACACACTACTATATATAAAATAGACAAACAACAAGGACCTACTGTATAGCACAGGGAACTACATTCAATATCTTGTACTAAGTACACCTGAAACTAACACAACATTGTGAATTAACTATACTTCAATTTTTAAAATGGTGAAAATTTTTTAAAAAGAGTAAGACAGGACCATTGAAAATTCTATTTTCAAATTCACACTTTTTTTTTTTTTTTTTTTTTTTTGGCTGCATCAGGTCTTAGTTCATTGCAGCACACAGGCTTCTCTCCAGTTGTGATGCACAGGCTCCAGGGCGAGTGGGCTCTGTAGTTTGCAGCACGTGGGCTCTCTAGTTGTGGCTTGAGGGCTCAGTAGCTGCGGCACGCGGGCCCAGCTGCCCCGCCGCATGTGGGATCTTAGTTCCCCAACTAGGGATCGAACCCGCATCCCCTGCACTGGAAGGTGGACTCCCAACCACTGGACCACCAGGGAAGTCCCCAAATTCACACTTTTTGAATGACACGCGTCTAACGTGGTTTTTTCCATTTGTTTGTTTTTAAAAATCATGGTTACTCTTTTGCCCACCCCGAATGAAATTGAGAAAGGAATTGAGAAAGAATCAGGTTAACCTGACCCATGTGTACAGAGACGCTGGACAATTAGACCTCCTCACATCTGCATAGGAGGCAGGATGTTCTGTTCTGCTGCCTATAGTGGTTCAGATAAACCCAAACCCATCAGAAAGCTAACTGACCTCAGCCAACTCAGCAGAGGCTTCAAGTAGGGGAAGGCAAAGCACAGAATAATACTATGATTAAAAAAAAAAAGTTTGGAAAAAAAAAAAAAAAAAAAGTTTGGTAGGAGAAAAAAAGCATTTTAAGCGAGTGTTGGGCAAAGTCTTGCAAACTCATATGAAGGATACACAGGGGAATCCTTCTCCTCAAGGTTGATCAGACCAATTTTACCCTCCCTTAAAAAAACTGGCATAGATTAGTGTATGTGACTGAATGAGCTATTTGGAGCTTTAGGTTTCATTCCAAGAAACTGGCAGTGTCTCTCACCACTGATCTCCCTAAATTGATGGATGGTAGCAATTATATAGAGTTATTTATGTAATGTGTTGTAATAGCAGCACACGTTGGCTGTCACTTTGACCCAGACACCCCCTCTCCCAATTATAAAGAAACCCTATCACAGAACTGCCTTCAACAAGGGGCTAGGAAGAGGAAAAAAAAATCTCTTCATCCCACCTCTCATGGAAATAGAAACTTTGAAGGCCTTAGAGGAAATAATATCCCTTCTGTAGGAATACTTAACAAGTATTGTTCAATATTAATTTGTCCTTGTGGTTTACCAGTCCATCTGGGCATTTCTCCCTGCTTGTCCTTGTAGCAAGCAAAGATGAATAATTTAAAGACTGAATGCCGTTCTTTCACTCAATGGGTATTTAATGACTGTGTATTAAGTACAGAGCGCTGGTCTGCTCTCTAGGGGGATGCAAAGGTGAACCAGTGCTCTTGTGCTCGGAAGCAACGTGCCCGATGTCTTCAAGATAAGAACAGGAATAACAAGCTCAATAATCACAGCTCTCATTTACTGAGCACCCGCTGTGCACCAGGCATTGCACTACGTGCTTTGACACACATCCTCCCTTATAACCTCCAGTGAGGCCTTTCTCCTCTCCTGTCCTCCCACCTTTAATCACTGATTTCTTTGCTCTTCCTTGAGCATGTAGGTGTGCTCCCACCTCAGGGTCTTGCACTGTTTCCTCTCTCTGAACTGCCCTCCACCCACAAACCCATGTCTCACTCGCACATTCATTCAGGTTTCAGCTCAAATATCCCTTTATCTGGCAGGCCTTTCCTGACCACCCGAGGTAGACGAGCTGCGTCTTCGCTCTTCCCGACTTATTTGTCTCCAGAGTACTTGTCACTTCTGACAAATTAGAGATCGCTTTGAAATTGACTAGGCGTCAGATAGTGGTATAGTCACACAACATTGCAATGTGATAAAAACCACTGAATCACACATTTTATTTGTTTTGTTTTGTTTTTTTGCGGTACACGGGCCTCTCACTGTTGTGGCCTCTCCCGTTGCTGAGCACAGGCTCCGGACGCGCAGGCGCAGCGGCCGTGGCTCACGGGCCCAGCCGCTCCGCGGCACGTGGGATCTTCCCGGACCGGGGCACGAACCCGCGTCCCCTGCATCGGCAGGCGGACTCTCAACCACTGCGCCACCAGGGAAGCCCTGAATCACACATTTTAAATAGGCGAATTTTATAGTATGTGGATTATATGGCAATACAGCTGTTTAATAAAGTAATAAACTGAAAAGAGTTTATTAGCTCTTTCTCCCCCTCTTGGAGGCAAACAGGACTCTGTTCTCTTCCCAGTTTTATTCTTGGGGCCGAAAGAAGCAAGGAGCCCAGAGTCATCATTCAATAAATATTTGCTGAATGAATGAACATGTGAGAAGGAACGTGGAAAACTGAAAAAAGCATTGATTTGCCCCAAGGATATTAGTATTTTTTTTTCTCATCAGTGGAGATTGGTTTCTTCTAGAAGTCAGATCAGAATAAGTCCTGGAACCTTTTGTCTGCTCCTCAAAGAATTAGTTGGGCTTCCAGATTTCTTTTTTTTTTTCCTTCTTCTTTTTTTTTTTTTTCAGTCAATTGCAATGTCATCCAACTGAGAAGTGAAAAAAACACTTAACTGATATACCTTTCTAGATACACACACTAGCTATGCCAATGGTAGTGTATGGCCTCAATGAAATCACTTATATTTTTAACCCATTTCCACATCTGTAAAATGAGGATCATAATATCTTACTGAGTTCTTATGAGGATTGAATAACAGAATATACATGGACTATCCTAGCAGCTTCTAGATGTATAAAAAACAGCCAAGAAGTGTTTTCATATCTGCCAAAGCATCTTGAGGATATTCAATTTTAAACCGAGGGTGCAAAAACTTCACACACAAAAAAAAAATCCCACATCTCAAGACATGTGAACCTGGATTTTAAAGCAACAAGAAAATGCCATGACTGCCCTTCCACTGGGTGTCTAGTTACATCCCCACCTCACCTCTCCCATCATCATGAATGCGGACCTCATGACTTCTACACCATGGGCACTGTTCAGCACAGCAGAGTGGAAGAGGTGCTGGCTGACCTAGGTTGAACCTGAGATCTGCCTCTTTGTAACACTGAGCCAGAAGCTTGATCACTCTAATTCTCAGTTTCCTTGTCCATTTGATAGGAATCACTTTCAATTCTCCCCACCGCCCACCGCCCCGTCCCCTTTCTTGTTGAGTCAAGGTGGAATGAAGTCACAGACAATGCAAACACAGCACACATTCCTAATAATCGAAGTGCCTTCTATTCCCTACCCCTGCTCACCGGATGTCAGAAAGAGTTTCTTTCATTCATGCCTTCAGTCATTCAGTATTTAATGGGTACCTCCTCTACAGGGCTTTGAGGAAACAAGGGTTTATAAGACAGCTGTGATCGTGCAATACTCCCCTTGAAGAGCACAGAGTCTGCAAAACCGCAGGTGAAAGAACCCTCTCTTCTGCCTTTGGGCCACCTTCCAAGTAGGGGCAGTAAGGTTTGGGCTCCGGAGGAGCAAGCAGCCCTCTAGTCCTTCCTCTACTTTCCTCTCCAGGGTTCCAGAACTCTAGGAGTTGGAATTCCTGGAAGGAGGAACTTTTAGTCTCTCCCCACGATCACACAAATGAACCAAGGCAAACCATCCCTCCAGCTCCCAAGAGTTCTGGATTCCTTGAAAGGATAAAATCTGATTCCTGGTCCCAAAGGCCAGTGGTACAAGAAGCTGGACTGCTGTTAGCCCCAATCTCGGGAGGCATCAAAGGAACATCAGATTAATTATTCACACTTGGAAATAGTATCCATCTATTATTAGGATGATGAAGAATCACCATGGAAGTACCATTCCAGTGAACTTTTTCTGCAATACTGAGATTTTCATTCCAAGAAGGGAGTTATTCCATCTTCCATGGACCAATAGCCTCATTGGAAACAAAGGTATTAATCCTCATGGGTAATCAGTGATTTAAAGCTTGGAGTAGGGGAATTCCCTGGCAGTCCAGTGACTAGGACTCTGCAATTTCACTGCTGAGGACGCAGGCTCAATCCCTGGTCGGGGAACTAAAATCCCCCAAGCCACGAGGTATGGCCAAAAATAACAAATAAAGAGAGAGAGAGAGAGAGAGAGAGAGAGAGAGAGAGAGAGAAAACAAGTAATACAAAATCGTTAAAAATAAATAAATAAATAAAGCTCGGAGTAGAATGGACAGAATTTGACTCCCTGACTCTCTTTGTAAAGTCCTGTGCGAGTATCAGAGCACTCTTATTGTTTGCCCTTAATCACAGTTTGGTAGAAGAAACACATCCCTCCTTTCAGGAGATGCCGCCTGTACTGTGCTTGGGCAAGAAGCAGCCCACCCCTGGTCTTTGCCATCAGCTTTGACTTCGTGGCCTGGACAGATGCCCTTGCAGGCTGTCACAAGGCTCCATTGCTGTGTAGCATTGTCTGCCTGTAAACATAGGTGCTTAGATCTGCTTTCGGGGTTTGTGCTGATAGTCTGGAATATAATATTTGCCACATGGATCGATTTCTTTCTTAAAAACATCAGATTCTTTCATATCTAACGACACATTATTTTACAACATATTACCGCATGCATTATCTTACTTAATTTTTATAACAATCCTGTGAGGTAGGTATAATCCTTTTTACAAAGGAAGAAACCAAGACTTAGTAATTTTATAAGGAATAAAATCAAGACCCACATCCAGGTCCTCAGATTTCAAATCTAGGGTTTTCCATCTAGTCCACACTGTCTTGCAACATTTTCCTGGAGTCTTCTTGGAAATTAAACAGGTACATATAATATGTATATATAAATAAAGATATGTATGTTTGCTCTTATTTTATGGGCACAATCACGAGAAACCAAGGTACCATTTAGCCGTGATGCAACAGAGGACAGTACTCACTCCTTTTCTCTGCCTAGCCCTTTTGTAGAAATCATGGACATTTAAAGCAGTTTTAATGACTTGAACTTGCTTTAGAATGCTCAGTCTCCATCTGAAAAATTGGTATGGATTCTGTTTTCTATATTTGTAGGCGAATCACTGGCAGACTGATTTTTATATTTGTAGGTGAATCACCTACAAATACAGAAATCACTGTTTTCTATATTTGTAGGTGACACTTGGAAGACAATCCAAGATTTATTAGGTGAATCTGGGGCTTCCAACCACAGGCAGAACCACACATGAAGAGTGAGCTTACTTAAGGAGTGCCCACAGAGCCAGCCAAGCTCCACTGGGGCGTAAGAGTATATGCACACACATTTTCTCTTTCTTTACGGGTTTAGGCAATAGATGGGTTCCAAAGAGTTGCATGAAATCACACGTTCATCAAGTCACTCAGTACATAGTTGTAACAGGGATAGTCTTTGGGGGAAAAATACATAGTTGTCTTTTCTCCCCTCTGAGCCCACACTTCTTTGTTCATGATCTTCCTTCTATTCACGTCTGTTCCTCTTCTGAAATATCTTTCTTGAACCACTGGCTCCTAAATTTCCTAGAATACAGGGTTATAGAAGAATAAAACAGAGGATTTTTAAGTTACCACATTCCTGGTTCAGAAAGTTTAACCAAGTTTACATACTGAGGAAGTCAATGTTTATAACGCCCTACTGAGATTCAGCCCAGAGAAAAGCATCACCCACAGAGCTCAAAGCTCATGGACAGCAGAGCTCAGGTGCCCCATACTCTGACCATCTAACCCAAATTGCAAAGTACATGGAATATTCTGGAGGAACCTGCTGGAGAATGGGCTTACCAACAGCCCCTATGAACACTCCCTTGTGTATGAACACTTCCCATACACCCCTCAAGGCTCAAGGCACAAGGATTAAAGAAAACAGTTTCAAAGCAGAAAAGGAAATGCCCACCCTTCCCCCAGCCTCATCTCACTGCTAAGGAGCATCACACTGTAGGGTTGTGGATGGCCTGAGCCCCCAGCATTACTGAAACCTCCAGCTGATGCCTAGAAATTTCAGAGCGAGTGTGGCATGGGGTTGAGGACATAGGCTCGAAGTTGAATCGCTTCAGTCTGAATTCTAGCTCCATCATTTATTAGCTGTTTGACCTTGAGAATAATAACAGCGTCAACCTCACCATGAAGATTGAACGAATTAACCTGTGTAAAGTATTTGGAAGAGTCGTTTGACTCTTCATAGTGAGTAGTACTTCATAAATGTGAGCAGAGTATGGTGGAGTGGCTCCAAGGAAGTTGGGATGGAACCCAAAGCTTTGTCTACTGAGAGTTTCCTCCTTGTCCCTCCCTCGAAGGCCCAGCCCCCAAACTGACTCTTCTCTTAGAAGACACCCTCCCTTGGGTTAATCTGCCACTAGGAAGTCCTTTGTGGGGGGTTGGGGGGATGACTCCTTAAGTTCCTGTTGTGTTTTCACCCTTGTAAATTCCCTCACCCCATATTCTACAGTTTACTGTGGCCTCCTTTTCCACTTCAGTCCCCTGATCTGACTTGACTGAGAACTCAGTGTAGCTTTCTCCACTTTCCAACCTAAAACTACTATCATTTAATTTTCTTCAAATAGTCCAAGACTATGGTGATGAAAAAAAGAAGGCATTTCAATAATACTACACTTCTTTTTACTAAGAAAGACAACAAAATTCAACATGCACACACTTGTCTTTATTTAAAACCTCTTCCATAGTATATCTGACATCTGTGACAGCTTTTCCTGCTCAATATTTAAAAACAGCTTAATCCCTCTTTTCAAAGAAAAGCTTCCCTAAGGACCAGCAATTCACTGCAGTGTCAAAATGAGGTGAAGTATGAAAATAGCTCCAACTGGCAACACATCCTCTCAACATATGTTTGCTACCCAGCAAAGTGTAGCAAAAAGAATATGGATTGAAAATCAAAAGACCTAGATTTTCAGATCATTGTTTCCTCTCTTTACGGTTTGCTATGTGACATTGCATATGGAATTTTCTCTCCCTGGATTCAGATTTTCAATTTCAAAACAAGGGGCTTAAAGTAAAAACGGTGACCTGCCTTCCCTTCCCTTCCTTCCTTCCTTCTCTTCCTCTTCCTCTTCCTCTTTCCATCTTACTCTTCTCCCTTTCCTTCTCCTTTTTCTTCCTCTGTCTTTCTTCCTTTTTTCTTCTTTCAAGCAGTAGAAATCCCCTCCCTCCCATTAAAAGAAGTCTCATCCACTTGGTCAACATCTTAAACATGAAGATAGAGTTGCTCTTTGTGATGCTTTCCTCGTTGGTTTCCCTCTTGACTTCAGGAGTGTATCTGGTAGCTAACTAGCAACATAGGTCTCCTTAGGACCTAGGTTTTTTCAATTAAAAAAAGAAAAAAAAGGCACTGAATTTAGAGGATGAGAAACCATACAGTACAGTGCAAAGTGCATGCATTTCGGAATAAGACCTCAGTCCAAATCCCAACTCATGCCTGCTCTTACCAGGGCGTGACTATAGAAGAGTCATTTTGCATGAGTTACTCCTTGAATGCTCATCATCTGTAAAATGGGACTAACACTATCTACTGAATAAGATTATTATGAGGATTCAAGGGAAGAATGTATTAAAGGATGGGTTAAATTCTTAGCATATTATAGGGGCTCAATAAATATTAACCTATTGTTATCACTGGGAAGCCCAATGTCCCACCCAACGCCTGTAGTCCTAGAATAATGATTAAGAGCACACCCTTTCATTCTCAAAAGGTTCTGGTTTGGGTAATAATCATATGATTATTTATTACCATCTCCTATAGTCACCTCTCCAGTTTTGATTCTGGAGCTCTCAAAACATGCATGAGTCTATTGGTTGGATCTTAGAATCCCACAAGGGACTGTGGGCAAGTTTTGTTTGTTTGTTTGTTTGTTTTTAATAAATTATTTATTTTTGCCTGTGTTGGGTCTTCGTTTCTGTGCGAGGGCTTTCTATAGTGGTGGCAAGCGGGGGCCTCTCTTCATCGTGGTGCACGGGCCTTTCACTGTCGTGACCTCTCTTGTTGTGGGGCACAGGCACCAGACGCACAGGCTCAGCGGCCATGGCTCACAGGCCTAGTTGCTCCACGGCATGTGGGATCTTCCCAGACCAGGGCTCGAACCCATGTCCTCTGCATTGGCAGGCAGATTTTCAACCACTGCTCCACCAGGGAAGCCCTGTGGGCAAGTTTTTAATGTTAAGGCATAAGGATGTGGTAGGTGTCATGGCAGAGGTAGGTGAGCAGCTCACAGACATAGAAGAAACATTTATTTGATGCTTTGATACTTCACCAGGGGAGAGGTCCCCTCAACCCAGTAACTGGCAAGTTCCATGAGTATCCACATTTGGAGTCAGAGCGGACAAGAGTTCTGAAGGAAGCCAGTTTTCCAGGATGTGTTTGGAGTCAGCAATCCGTCATTCATTTCACGTCTCCTGCAATCCTGGTGTTTCCTTTCCTAGTTGAACACAGACATGCACTCTTCACTCATACTGTTGGGATTCAAGTGAAATAAAACACTTGAATTGTAAACTCAGAGCTGGAACTAAGTGAACACTGACCTTAAGAGTGTATAAAGAAAATGTGTGTGGAGGTGGGTATTGTGTGTGTTTTGCAGTTATAAGCAAGTAAATCTGTTACGAGCCAACAAACACTTGTGGACTTTTTTTGTGTGTTAGTGATTCTGTTCCCAAACCATTGGCTTATTTGTACAATTGATTAGTCTGTTCATGGGAAGTGAACCACTTCAGAACTGTGTTCTAGGCTTCTACAGCAGCCTTGAGAAGAAGAGAGTAAACACAATCATCACTTATCACTTAGGCAGGCTCAGCAAACAGCATTTTGGAGTGTTAGCAGCCCTTAATAAGGACTCTCACTGGTGTTAGTTAAACAAACAGGCATTAAGGTGAGGAAGGCACTCTGTGGCCCATCTCCATATTGACTGATTGTTATTGTGTTGGCCTTGGCTGACACTCCTGCACATTCCCGCCCCAGCACCTTCTGATGAGAGTGGGTAGTATTCGCCACCTAGGAAGTAGAGGTCTTATTGTTGAATCCCCTCCCCCCACCCAGTGAAACAGGTGACTGTCAACAGACATTGTGCCACTTTCAAATGTTAGAGGTAATCTTGGAGATGGAATTTGGATGTCTAAATATTGGCATTTCTAGAATATTTTCATGACTTATAGCATCAGTGGGGCAGAAAGTTTAGAAAAATCAATGACCCTTAGTGACTGTATCTGTGAACAGCTACACAGCTCCTTGGAAGGGAGGAGAAGGGCTTATGTTGGTGGAAGGGTTGGGCAATATAAAGGTTTTTGTACAAATGACTGTGCCATTTTAGAGTTGGATCTACACTCAAAGCTGGGCTGCCTTTAGTTCCGTTTTAAATAACCTGGAATTTAAGCAGGGGTGATTTAAACCGTCTGTACTCCATTTTCCCCACAATTGATAAAACCCCACCCATTCTCCCATGTCCATCTCAAATAGCACTCACCTCCTCTGGGCAGTTTTCTTCTCACTCCTCTCTCCTCTGACCCCATCAGGGGAAATTATCTTTTCTTCTCTGAATTCCCACAATACAAACCTCAGCTGCACACAAGTCATTTGAGTTGCTTGCAAACAATGCAGGTCCTCTACTCCAAAGACTGGAAATCCTGGCTACATATTTGAATCCCTTTGGGAGTGGGGGGGGGGGCTTTAAAAAATGCTCTCCAGGGACTTCCCTGGTGGCACAGTGGTTAAAAATCTGCCCGCCAATGCAGGGGACACGGGTTCGAGCCCTGGTCCGGGAAGATCCCACATGCCGTGGATCAGCTAAGCCTATGTGCCACAGCTACTGAGCCTGCGCTCTAGAGCCTGCGAGCCACAACTACTGAAGCCTGTGTGCCTAGAGCCCCTGCTCCACAAAAGAAGCCACCGCAATGAGAAGCCCACGCACCGCAATGAAGAGTAGCCCCTGCTCGCCGCAACTGGAGAGAGCCAGCACACAGCAACAAAGACCCAACGTGGCCAAAAATAAATAACTAACCTAAAAAAAAAAAAAAAAAAAAAAAAAAAAAAAAGCTCTCCAAGTGATTCCTATATGCAGACAGAGTTGAGAACCAGTGCTTTTCTCCAAAGACATTCTGATTCCGTTTATCTGGAGTAGGGTCCAGGAATTTTAATTCTTAACCAGCATCTTGAGACTGGTTCCCAGTTCACATTTGAGAAATACTGCCATGGCCCTTGGGCTCTAAATGTGGTCTGATAGCTAACAGCTTAACATTTGCTTTATAAGGAGTGTACATCCTGGAAACGGGAGGATAGTTTAACCTTCTAAGCATCACAGTGCTGTTTACATATGCAAGAGTGGAGGTAAAAGCTGAGGCAGAGGTGAATTGTTCTATTCCTGAAAGAGAGAAGGCTGAATATGTGGGGTGGGGGAGGGGAATTGTTACTGGGATGGAGGAAACTGGGGTCAATAAAGCGGGGGGAAAGGGGAAAGCAGGAAACCCATGACTGGGGCCCATGTCCATGTCCCAGAACCAACGTCGAGGAGTGGAAATATTTCAGGAGAATATTGTAAATTGTTTGCTCCAAGATGTGTGAAGCAATCTCCCTCCTCCACCTCCCGTTTAAAATCTTGAGTAAAGAGGTGCTGGGAGCCTTTTCCACATTGGCAAAAGTGGAAACAGCGAGACCCTGGAAGAAACAGAGTACAAAGATCAAGCACAGCTCACATCTGGCTGACGTGTGTGGGCCTGGTAGCCTAACTCAGCCCGTTACACAAAACAGGTGTTCCACAAGTATTTGTGAAACGAATGAAATAACTACTGGGGAAAAGCTGAGAAGGAAGACCGTGGTTCCTACCACCACAAAAGACTGACAAGGGTAGAAACAGAAACGAAGTGGCCTTTGCCTTAGTGGTTTGCAAAGGCAAATCCTGACCTCCTTAACTTCCAGCTAACACAATACATGCGTGTCTGCTGGGAAAGAGCAAGCAAGTTTAAAGCTTCTAGAGCCAAAGAACCATCATGTGACATTAGTCTGGCTTTGGGTGTCTGGCTATTGTTAGTGTTTTGGAAAGTTTGGGCAAAAAATTAAAGGAGGCAACTGGAAATACACAGAGAAAACTTCCTCATGTACCACATATCCTGATGTGCATGGCATTGACCTAAAATCAAGCAGAGCAGGGGACGTCCATACGCCCCAGCTGATTGAGTGAAATTTTGCCCTGAGTCCCATCTGTTCCAAGCCAAAGTGACAGACGTGGCCTGCGGCTTCTACTTACAGTTCAGATTCACACAGCTGAGCAGCAACTCTTCTTTCTTCTGCAAGTTATTTCACTTTGCTTGGAAGCTGTGTTTATCTCTAAACCAACAGAGTTCACCTTGATGAATTGAGATACAACTGTCCTAGGACTAGCACTGACTCAGAGGGAGACCTGAGGAAAAGCCAGGAGCAAGTATTTTCCTTCTCTAGGGCTATTGAGGTGGGGTAGACATCCTTTGTTTCTGTCTGTCCAGCACCCTTACTGCCTTCGGACAACTCTCTTCTTCATGCTGTGTCATCCCAGCAGAGCTACCAAGCTCCACATGTACCAGCATCCCCTTCCTGACCACAGGGTAGGTTATGTGACTCCAGATTAGCCAATCTCAATGCTCTGGGCCTCCAGCAACAGTGATTGATTGGTCTTGCTTGGAATAGACAACTACACCTGGACCAAAGTCTTGCCTGGGTTGATAAATGGGCTTTGGAAGTTAATAAGCTGGAAAACATGTGAATCTGGAGCTGCAGGTGACCAGAGCTGCTCCATAGGCTAGAGCCAATGCCTAGAAGGACACTGAGCTAAGGGGTAAAGTGAGGCTGGGCCCTGGCATCACTGTTGAAACCCCTGAATCCAGCGGTACCTGAACGTACATCACCTTGGACTTGCCAGTCTCATGAAATTTCATTTGTTTATTTGTTTATGCTTAGGCTAGTTTGAAGTTGGGTTTCTGTAACTTACAATGGAAAATGTTGTAACGAACATAAATGAATATGTTTATTCATATAAATTATTATTCATAGTAAATGTTTATATTCAAGTAAACTTCATGAAGCAAAATGGAATCATCTCTTTAGTTATTGGTTGAACACCTATTCAGAGCCAAGACCTGTACCAAGGCAGAAAGCGTATATCTCATTTGATGTCCCACTTGGCAAATGAAGACATCTGCGGCTTGGAGAGGTTGCTTGATGTTGACAAAACTCACTGAGCTCATCAGTGGAGAAGTGGGGATCCTAATCTACACTCGCTTTACCTTCACTTCCCTCTGTGCTCCCAAAGGGAGAACGGATAGGGCAGCCTAATTATTTGGGATTAGCGACTCTTCTATGCTTATTTAGTTAACAGAATGCCAGCACTTCCCTGTGAAACTAAGCCCTCAGTGCAGTTCCTTTTGTCCTACAGGAGGCTCTGAGCTTCCCAACCAGGCTCTTGAGGGAGACAGCCCAACCCGGAAAGCCAGTGGCAACCCTACTGGTCAGGTGGGCTGCCCATGCCACACGCCAGGTCATCAGAAGAGGGTTGCCCTGCGGTTAGCTCTTGCTGGCTGAGAGCTGGAGCAGGGGACGGTGAGTTTCATCCAGTATCAGCCACTTTCTTGGTCCGCAGCTCATCCAGCCTTCGCTGAAGTGGGGAACCGGAGGAGTGAGAGGCTCTAATACGTTAGAAACAGGAAGTGAGCATACCCAGCTTCACCCCCATCCTTGGCTAACATTGCCCATCCTCCCTCTCCTACTTCCCCTTGCAAGCAGCAGGGGAATCATAGCCGAAGGAATACATTCCAAAGGCCCATTAATGAGGTTTCCTTTTGTTTGACTGTCGAATCCCATTCCCAGATTTGATAAATGCCTGGTTTCCCTTATTGAAATTCTCATTCGAGCTTTGAAAATGCATGAACGTAGCCCTGCACCACCACTCATGGCCTCTGTGACTCTGAGCAAGTTGCATCATCTCTCCAAGCCTCAGTTTCCTCTTCTGAGAATGGGTACGGTGCTACCTACCCAATGTTATCGCAAGAATTTAACAAGGTGATATGCCATCCCTCCTCTTGATGCCTGACACGTGGGAGAGTCTCCATAGCGGTAAATATTGGCTTTGTTCCAGAGTGTTCACAGGAACAAACTTAATGCATGCCAGGCACTGGCTCCTCTGCCTTATTTTGAGTTGCTGCCTGTTAAATAGCCAATTTCTTCCAAATGAGGCAGGAAGTGAGTGATGGTTTTTCCCGCCTGCCATATTTCATGACCCTAGAATCCCCACAAATAATCACTGACCAAATAATTGTGTGGGGTTAATACTGTCTGTCTTACAGTTGCTGCAAGGACTAAATGGCTTGTAAGAGGAGGTCAAGAAATGGTGGCTATTGACTATTATTTACATTTATTAACTTGAAGAGATAACAGATTCTTCTCCTCCACGTAGAAGGAACAGGGGAGAAGTATTACTGGTACATCTATGTGCTAGATGCAACAGAGTTATCCTAAGGCCACAGAATCACTACCCCAGCTTAATAAACAATCGTGTGAATTACTGTGATGCTAATGTTTACTGTGAGTTAATTGTGGGTGCTGTGATGATACAGGAAATATCTTGGAAAGCATGTGTGGAGGTCTCAAGCTTCAGGAACTACTGTTTTACCTCCAGCTGAAGCCCCAGGGCCATGAGTCAGGTGCAGCAAAGGAGAGGGAGATGAAAGTCCTTGAAAACTTTCTAAAGTTGCAGCATTTGGGGAGTGTAAATTGATACAGCCACTATGGAGAACAGTATGGAGGTTCCTTAAAAAACTAAAAATGGAACTACCATATGACCCAGCAATCCCACTACTGGGCATATACCCTGAGAAAACCATAACTCAAGAAGAGTCATGTACCAAAATGTTCATTGCAGCACTATTTACAATAGCCAGGACATGGAAGCAACCTAAGTGTCCATCAACAGATGAATGGATAAAGAAGATGTGGCACATATATACAATGGAATATTACTCAGCCATAAAAAGAAATGAAATTGAGTTATTTGTAGTGAGGCAGATGGACCTAGAGACTGTCATACAGAGTGAAGGAAGTCAGAAAGAGAAAAACAAATACCGTATGCTAACACATATGTATGGAATATAAAAAAAAAAAAGGTTCTGAAGAACCTAGGGGCAGGACAGGAATAAAGATGCAGATGTAGAGAATGGACAGCAGGACACAAGGAGGGGGAAGGGTAAGCTGGGATGAAGTGAGAGAGTGGCATGGACATCTATACACTACCAAGTGTAAAACCCATAGCTAGTGGGAAGCAGCTGCATAACACAGGGAGATCAGTTCGGTGCTTTGTGTCCACCTAGAGGGGTGGGATAGGGAGGGTGGGAGAGAGACGCAAGAGGGAGGGGATATGGGGATATATGTATATGTATTGCTGATTCACTTTGTTATACAGCAGAAACTAACACAACATTGTAAAGCAATTATACTCCAATAAAGCTGTTTAAAAAAAAAGTTGCAGCCTTTTTGGCTACATCTCACATTCTGTCAAGGCCCGGGGCATACCCTACATGTCTACTTCTGGAGTGGATGGGTCACCCAGGTTCTAGACAATCACAGGGGCACTCAAGCTCAGGGAACAGCCTTTCCAGGACTTCCCCACTCTTCCTTATGTGGACTAGGAAGGCAGGGGTCCTGGGAAGAGAGGTCCCCTCCGAAAATGTTTCTGCCAAGGTGGAAGCATCAAGGATAGTGATTTCCAATCCCTAATGTGTGCTGTGGTTAAAATGCAGATTCCCATTCAGTAGGTTGGGGGTGGGCCCTGACCGTCTACATTTCTAACACACTCTCTGGTGAGGCTGATGCTTCCAGCCCAGGAATCACATTTTGAATAGCAAAGCTCTAGGACATAGGAAGTTCCTAGTAAATGTTTGCTAATGAATTTGTTGTAGATAAATTGATGAAGGAACATACAAATAAATAAAACGGGGGAACTCTGCTTCTAGACTCTCATACTTGATATTCATCCCTCCATGTGTTCCTTCGGATTCTTCCTTCTCTTATATCTCTCTCCCTCTCTTCAGTGACAGGGCAGTAGAAAGATCATAGTCACTATCTCTGAGGTACTCTCTGAGCCTCAATGTCCACATCTATAAATGGGAATAATACTCTCTGTCTTACAGTTGCTGCAAGGACTAAATGGCTCGTAAGAGGAGATCAAGAAATGGTGGCTAAGGGCTTCCCTGGTGGCGCAGTGGTTGAGAGTCCGCCTGCCGATGCAGGGGACACGGGTTCGTGCCCCGGTCCGGGAAGATCCCACACGCCGCGGAGTGGCTGGGCCCGTGAGCCATGGCCGCTGAGCCTGCGTGTCCGGAGCCTGTGCTCCGCAGTGGGAGAGGCCACAACAGTGAGAGGCCCGTGTACCGCAAAAAAAAAAAAAAAAAAAAAAAATAAGAAATGGTGGCTATTGACCATTATTCACATTAATTAACTTGAAGAGATAACAGATTCCTCTCCTCCATGTAGAAGGAACAGGGGAGGAAATATGACTTGTACATTTCTGTGCTAGCATTGTCCTAGAGCGTTTGAGGCCCATAGTGTTATGCGAATTTCACAGATGGTGAAACTGAGCCCAAGGAAGAATAAGCAACTTTCACCCAAAGTCACAAAGCTGACTAAGTGACACAGACAAGTTGTATCTGATTCCAAAGCCACATTCTTTCCCCACAATCCTGCCCCTCCCCTGTGCCCTGATTATGGGCAACGTACCCCATCCAAACACAGTACTCCATAGTCAAAGGCTCTGGATGTTATTAGCTGTCAAGGCTCCAGTTCCAACCCATGTCCAGGCTCACTCCTTGGCTGTGAAGCAGACAGCCTGTTTACAGGACACAAGTCTGGGGTGGCAAAGTCCTAAGTGCCTTTTTGTCTGCTTTTGCCTTCTCCTCTCATTCAGACCTTTAGTGAGTCAGTTATGGTCAAATCCACAGACAGTTTGTGCTGAGCTCACTCCAGCTTATGGGGAAGGTGTCTGAAGCCCTGAAGGTCACTGGGTGAAAGTGCCAAAGCAGACAGATGACCTCTTGCCTCCTTGTGGGAGGGAGCTGTTTGTTGAGGAGAGAGTCAAGAGTATCCTCTCCAAGTCCCAAACAGTCCTGAATCACCACCCCGGCTTTCCAACCACAGATGTTTTCTTGCTCACAGCCAGGTTCCAAATAGGGCAGACCCTACCGGATGGAGCCCTAGAAGAGACTGAGAGGGAAGAAATGTGAAACTGACACATTGTTTTCACCGCTCTAAACCCGACTTCCTGGGCCCTAGCCTAATCATGCCTCAGTGTTCCCCCTCCTAAGGCAGAGACTGCTACATGCTCCCCAGAGATTCCCGGCCCGGCTTCCATAGAGTGGAATTGCCACTGGGACGTGGTTGCCCTGTCAGTGATCTTATTTCCCAGCACCCCTTGCTCCTGGGGGCGGGGGGGTCAGGTGACCACTTCTCACCAATGAGCAGGAGTGAGAGAGATGTGTCTCCCTCCTGGACCATGGCATGCCTTCTCCACCCTCTCTTATCTCATCCTAGACAGAAAGAAGCCACAAGAGGAAGGAACTTGGGTCCCTGACTCACCGTGTGGAAGATTTCCGAGACCAGGAGCACCCACGTAGATAGGATGGTGAGTGAGAAATAAAGCTTTATTATTTTGAAGCCATTGAAACTTTCAGATTTGCTTGTTACAGCAACTAACATTACTCTTGTTAGCACCCCCAGGGTTAAGACAGCTGCATTAACTCTTATTGGACACTTGATCTCAATGACAATTCTCATACTTCCTTGTGCAACTTCCTGCCATGTACTACTTTTAACTGCCCTGATATACTCTTCCCTGTTCTAACTATCACAAGTTCAAACGTTATCCATCTTGTACTAATGTCAATACAATCACTTCTAGAAAGTCTTTCCTGATATCTACAACTGGTACTTCTGTCTCCCTCTTCTGAGCTCAGGCAGCAAGACTTCTTCCGCCCTGATAGCTTTGAAACGTGTTGATTCATTACTTGATCCCATCTTATCTCCCCTCTCAGTTTCTTAGGAAAAGAACTCCACCTGCTTCAACTATGCCTTCTCCATTTATAGTAGAATCATGCCTGGTACAAGTGTGTATGTGGTAAGTTTACTAAGTTAATTCAAAATCGTAAGTCAAGGAAAGACTCAGAAAAGGCAGTTGATAAGAGGGAGTATTTGAGTAAACCACGCTGTAGTAACAAGTAAACCCTGACACTCCTGGTGTAACACGACACAAGGTTACCTCTGGCTTTACTCACAGACCCTCATAGGCAGCAGAGCTCCTCCAGTCAGTGATGAAGGATCCAGTCTCCTCCCATCCCTCAAGCGTCTCTGTATCCCAGGTCCTTTGCTTCTAACTGTGCAGATATGGTTGAGAACTTATGGATGTCTGCACAGGACATTTTACGGCCAGGCTGGACTTGGTGTACCTTCCCAATACTTGAACTGTTGTCTAAGAAACCATCAGCACTGGCATTTTCTGAGGGCATGTTGAAATGCAGAATCATGGGCCCCTCCCCAAACCTAAATCAATCTGCATTTTTATAAGGTCCCTGGGTGATGGACGTGTACATTACAGTGTGAGAAACACTAGTGAACAGCATTTCTGCCCACATTCCATTGAGAGGAACTCAGTCACAAGACCCAAACCAACTGTGAGGAATCCTGGAAAATTTGTCCTACCCTGAAAGAGGAAATGGATTTTAGTATATGCTATATGGAATAGCAAAATGTAAGAAAGAATAGGTCCATTCCCACCTCCAGGTCAATTAAGTCATATAGTAACTCTGTACCTCAGTCCCGTGCTTTGTACTAGGCAGGGATGGATGGGTGGATGGATGGATGGATGGATGGAGCTTCTATGCCTGTCTGAATAAGAGACAGGATGTTTCAAGATGGCAGAATCCTGCAGAAGGGCAGTTTCAACATGCTCTCAGAAAATGCCAGTGCTGCTGGTTTCATAGACAACAGCTCAAGTATTGAATGGAAGGTACACCAATTCCAGCCTGGCCATAAAATGTCCTATACAGACATCCTTCTGCTGGATTCTGCCAACGTATCTGTAGAGAGATGGAAGCCACGTGAAAAGGCACATTAAAGAAAACTCTCAGCTAATGATGTAGAAAGAACATTTAAACAGAAAAGAGCTCCCAAGTGCTTCCACCAGCAGTCATTCAACCGGTGCAAAGGCAGTAAGCAGCCACAGTAACAAGCAGGAACAATCCATTGTTCATTTTCTGTGAAGTTTTGACCTGTTAGATGCAACTGTTCTCACTATTTCCACTGGTCATTGTTTCTCATTGGTTCTCATTGTTCTTATTAGTCGAAATTTATTTTAATTATTCTGTGAGTCCATTTTTTCCAGAACACAAAGATTTGAGGTCCACATACTTTCATCTTTTCTTTATGATTGGTTAATTAACCAGCACTGAGTGGGGGGATGAGGAGTGGAGGAAACGTTTAAAAATCCTTTTTCATGTAAATATGTAGACCACTTAACAAGAAAACTCAGAGGTCCTTTGTAATATTTGTACTTGATGGTGTTTTAACTTGGGAAATACTGGTAAGCCAGCTCTGATCTTAAGTTTTAAAGCACCTCATTAAAATTTAATAAAGAAAACAAAATTATTTCATAATACAAATTAGCTTCCATGTGCCAGACATGGAAAAAATCAACCTTGAAACAAGCAAAATTTCTCCATCAACACTGAGCATATAACTTTTATAACAGATCATCTCTTGTCCAAATATATTTTTTTAATTCTTTATGTGGATTCTTTTTTTTTTCCCCAGGGAAGGTGACTTTTTAAAAATTAATTAATTTATTTATTTGGTTGTTCTGGGTGTCAGTTATGGCAGGTGGGCTCCTTAGTTGCAGCTTGCCTGCTCCTTAGTTGTGACATGTGAACTCTTAGTTGTGGCATGCATGTGGGATCTAGTTCCCTGACCAGGGATCAAATGTGGGCCCCCCGCATTGGGAGCGCAGAGTCTTATCGCTGCACCACCAGGGAAGTCCCTGTCCAAATATATTGTATTTTTAAGCCACAGGAAAATAAATGATTTAGGAACTCAATAGGAAAAGAAAATAAATCCTTTAAAAGTATGTATCATGGGGCTTCCCTGGTGGCGCAGTGGTTGAGAGTCCACCTGCCGATGTAGGGGACGCGGGTTTGTGCCCCAGTCCGGGAAGATCCCACATGCCGCGCAGCGGCTGGGCCCGTGAGCCATGGCCGCTGAGCCTGCGCGTCCGGAGCCTGTGCCCCGCAACGGGAGAGGCCACAACAGTGAGAGGCCCGCGTACCGGAAAAAAAAAAATGTATGTATCATGGAAAGCATTTCTAGTGCTGAGTATAAATTAGCATTTCATGTTCACTCGTGATTTAACATTAGGAATGAATATGGTGTTACATAATTCACACATGAGCTGCAAACGTGCATGGGTCATGTGCATATGTATGCCATCAGTTATGGGAAAATGTCTTTTCTTTTCCTTTTGCTTTCATTCGAGGCTAGACTGCCTCTTTTAACAAACCATCCCTCTCATGGCTTCAGCAGTTGGGTCGATGACTTCCAAGCCTTCCTCTTGAATCCACCTCGCTCTTGAATGTCATACTTAACTGACAAATTCAGTGTTGGACACCTGTTTCCAGGTGACTTGGGCCAAATGAAACCTCCTTGGTTGCCTATCTTGTCAATTTAACAATTAGGTAATTGACGGTGGACTTAGGTAAATACCTTAGTAAACACTTAAATTAACCCTTCCTTGATGAATATCTGCAAAAGAGGAGGTGGGCAAAGAATTATCTTATCTCCAAGGTCTTTTCTACTTCTCTGATTCTAGTAAGCATCCTAAAGTGAAATGTTAGTCCAGTATAATAAAATAATAAAATAAAAGCCAAAGATAAGTAAAATTTCTAAGTCAGGTTAGGAGGGGAAAGGAAAATATGGGAAAACTACCTCAGTGAATCCCCATAATACCTCTTGAAGGGGGTGTCACTTTCCCAGTTTACAGTTAAGGAAACTGAAACTCATTGAGATTAGAAAATTCTAGCACGGGGATTTGTAGTCAACATTTGCAGTCAACAAAGCCAACATTGTCCTCACTGTCCCCCAATAACACATACAAATGCTCTCTCGGCATCTAAGATCCTGAGGGTGCACTCAATTCTGAGAATACTTGAGGTTACGTTAATGCTGACCTCACAACGACCCTCAGCCTTCATCAGCCCCCACTAAGAGTCTCTCCCAGTTACCGGGGGTCTCACCTGTGTTGAGCGCATAATGTGCACCAGGCCCTGGGCCTTAATATCAATTCACCTTCACAATACTGTTAAGTAGGTATTATTACCCCCCTTTTCCAGAGGGGGAAATGGACCCAGATGAAGTCACTCCTCAAGTCAGAGAGTTGGATGAGATGGAGCTCAGATTTGAATCTAGAGCTGTCGGAACACAAAGTGATAGCTATTTCTGATTGTAGGACTGCCATTTTAGAATGGTGACCCTATTCACAGAAAAAAAAAAAAAAAAATCTAAGCTAACAGTTCAGTGGCTTCTTGCTGATGACCAGTGAGCTCTGTCTCAGGCTGCTTTCCCTCTCCTGGCCATAATCTTCACATCTATAAAAGAGAAACCTGTCTCAATATCCCTTGACTTGGGGTGATCAAACTGTCAAATCCATTAGCAAGTAATCAAATCAACAGAGTCACACACAGATTAAAAAAGAAAAGAAAAGAAAAAAAGAGTAAAGATGAGTATCGTTTCATGACAAACACACACCCATGTGCACAGACACAAGCATATATAGGTGTGTGTGTGCATGTGTGTATATGCACTAGGTCATGACATAAGGTCAATTTGCCACTCTGGGCTGCTGTCAAGAGGTTGAAAGTTACTGCTTTAAGGCACCTTTCAGACTAGGGACTTCAAGCTGAGTTACTTCTGACAGTTTTCTAATGCAGTCCCACTAGTTTCCTGGATACTCTGTAAACTAATAGACAAAGGAGAACCTTAGAATCAGATGGACATAGATTTGAATCTGAATTCTTCTACTTCTCACTTTGTGCCCTTGGACAAGTCATTTCACCTCTTTGGGCTGCAGTTTCATCATCCTTAAGATTCAAGTAATAATGCCCATCTTATAAGATAACAATGAGACTTAAATGAGAAAATGCAAATACTTAGCAGAGTTCATAGCACCTAGTAATGCTCAAAACATGTTAATTATAATCATTGTTATTAATCTGAATGTTATTATGACCATTATTTTCAAATTGCCTTGAAATTATGGGTTTACATGTCTCTTCCCAGATTAGATTTACAAAGAAATCCAAGGTATTCTTTGTCATCGCATTTCCAAAACACATTGTATTCAATGCAAATTGATTATTTGGACAGCATCTCTCAAATTAGAACTCAGACTGGAAGATATAAAGACTACTCCACACACACTCCCACAAATTTATGAAAGGACTTTAATTCAGTTAAGAGCTCTTTGAAAAGAGAATGCACTGTCTTGAAAAGTAATAACAAAGATTAAGCATGGTAAGGCATTTTATCATTATGGGGTGAGATCACGCACGTCATTTGATTTCAATCTCACAGCCTCACTCACTGCAGGGCAAATGTTATTTTCCTGCCCCATTCCACAGATATGGATCCTAAAGTTCAAAGAGGCAGCATGACTTGCCCACACCGTAGAACCAGAATTACTGACTTCGAGCTATATGTTCTTTCTCTTGTATCAGTGATTTTTTCCGTTGTGTTATCATTGACATACAATATTATATTAGTTTCAGGCATACAACTTAGTGACTTGATATTTTTATACATCATGAAATGATCACAGAGATAAGACCAGTTACCATCCATCACCATACAAAGTTGTTACAATATTATTGACTATATTCCCTGTGTGTACATTATATGCCCATGACTTCTTTATCTTATAGCTGGAAGTTTGTACCTCTCAATTCCCTTTACCTGTTTGATTCATCTCCCCACCCCCTTCCCCTCTAGCAACCACCAGTTTGTTCTCTGTATCTATGAGTCTGTTTCTCTTTTGTTTAGTTTGTTCATTTGTTTTGTTTTTTAGATTTCACATGTAAGTGAAATCACATGGTATTTGTTTTTTTCTGTCTAACTCATTTCACTTAGCGTAACACCCTCCAGGTATATCCATGTTGCCACAAATGGCAAGATTTCATTCTTTTTTGTGGCTGAGTAATATTCCGTTGTATCTCTATACCACATCCTCTTAAATATTAGGATGTGTGCAAGAATAACCAGGGACCCGGTCAAAAACATATTTCCAGCCCCACTCCCAGAGATTCTTAGTTCCTTCGTTGTGGACAAGCAGATACCCACTCACAAGCAAGGGCCTTATTTCTGTAGCCTGGCGAACTCATTAGTACATTTGCCAAAGGCTGTTCTTAGTTGGATGAGCATGTAGGGAACTGGAATCAGGAAAACTCTGCTTTCATTTTGCTGATGGTATTCATTCTTGACCAAGACTTAGGCCTTAGTGCTGACCGTGGTGGGAGGGGCATCTTTGGGTTGCCTCTCTTTTCTAATCCACTCTGCATGGCCCAGGAGTGGGACCAGCCTATATCTACACTACGCCATATTGGGGATGGTGTAGGTGCCAGAGTTCTGAAGGGCTTTGGGAGAGTGAAGGTCCATCTTCTGAGAAGCCATCCTCAACTCCTTTAGCCAGAGGTGATACCTCCAACCGTGGTTCCCATATTCTTGGTGTACAGAGTAATGTAATTGTCACTTTATAAGTTTGCCACCCAGAAAGAGAGGCTCAGGGGAGGGTGGGCAAGGAAATCACACTTTATTTATCTTTCTGTCCCCAGTACCCAGTCCCAGGCACTCAGCAGGTACTCACGGAGTATGTGAACCAACGAGCAAATGAGAAAATGCAGAACAAACAGAATCATGACTTATTATGATGTTTAATAAAAGTTTCCTAGCTGCTTTTGTCTTTTTCTGGTCATTAGATTTGACCACCTCTAGAATTCAAAGGAGAAGATCTTTTTTTGGTTTTTTTGACCATCATAAAAACTTCCATTATTTTTCTTGGAATACTTTAAAAACATAAAAAAGAATACTTCTCATGAAGCTATAAAAATGATGCACAATAAACTCTGTGGTTTGTGAGACCTGAAACACCATAAACTGTTTTGAAAAGATAATTTTACTGGAAACAATATATTTGGAAACGAATTTGCCATCTGAATGGCCAAACGTTGGCCTGCTAATCCCCTAGAGAAATATGGGGTATGAGGCTTTGTGGTGCAACCAACAAGCAACATTTCACAGAAGGATTTTCCCAGGACAGGTCTTATGCACGCAGCATCTTGTCGTGTTCTAATGGCGTTCTCTCAGTCACCCTCTGACAAAGAGAGTACCATTCCCATTTCACAGCTGTAGTAACTAAGGTTCAGAAATCACATGGCTAGTAAGAAGTGGAGCTGCATTCAAACCCAGGTCCTTTTGAGTCTCAGTGTGTGGACTTCATGTAATACTCAGGCTAAAAGCACTTTCAATTAACTCTACTCTAATACAAATCAATGAAAATCCAGGCAGAAAAAACATCTTCCCTTCTCAAAGAACCCCCTTTGACACCTTCCTCCATCTCCCCTGCCACATGCTATGAGCTGTATAAAACATATGAAATTTCCTGATTAGCTGTTGCACCATTATTGTGAAGCCCCCAAGTCATGTGGACCTTCAGAAAAATCAGGTTGCAACAAATGGACAAAATATAATTTAAAAATAAATGTTCATCAGATAAAGTTTGGAATGAATGGAAAATAAAATACAGTGCCCATAATATACCATCCAGACACTGTAAAGTATTTGATTAACATTTACTTGGAGAAATATACTGCATCTTTTTGTTTTTCCATTTAACATTTTTCGAGGTGTAGTTGATGTGTAATATTAAATAAGTTTCAGGTGTACAACATAGTGAGTCACAACTTTTAAAGGCTATATTCCTTTTATAATTATTATAAAATATTGGCTCTATTCCCTGTGTTATACTATATATCCTTGTAACTTATTTATCTTATACACAGTAGTTGGTGCCTCTTGATTCCCTACCTATCTTGCCCCTCCCCCTTTTCCCTTTAACATTCATGCAGACACATTCTCCCATGCATTGAAGTAGTCTTCATGGGTTTTACTGGGTGCATAGTACTCCATTCAGGAAATGCCTATTAGTTAATCATTCTTTTTTTATTACACGTTTAGGTCATACCTAGTTGTTCATTACCCTGTGCAATTCTGTAATGAACAGCTTTGTAATCAAAGCTTTTTAGAAAACCTTATGATTATGACATCCTCAGAAATGGAATTATAAGTCTATTAGGTATGAACATGCCACCAGTTGCCCAGCATTTTCTGAAATCTTGTGCTGTTCTGTACCTCATCACCAGTGCAGTTCCTTTCGCTGGACCAGGGCAGCCTTCCTTGGAGCCCCGCACTCAGAAGGGCTCACTGTTGGGTTTAATGCTCAGTTAGCACCATCTTGAAATCAGTAATAATTTTATCTTTGAACATGTGTTTGTGACGAAAGCCTGATGGACCACGGGAAGAGTCAGGTGAGCAGAAGAGATACGGGTAACATGTATGTCCACCATTCACGTATAGTGTCAGCCATGCCTCATGAGTAGAAAATTCCAGTGAATCCACAGTGTGTGGGAGTTCAGTGAGGATCAGAGCAAGAGCAAGGTAAGTGTGTTGCTTCGATGACTGAATAAGCTGTGGTGGGAGCGGTGGAGGGGGGGGAGGGGCGGGACAGGGGCTCTGACCGTGCTAAGAGGCCAAGCTTTTTATTAGAACCAGAACTTGCTTCACACAAGCACCCAGCCCTGTCAGGTTCTAGCCAGCAACTTAGTTCAGTTTCTTTTTAGTCCATCCTTCCTGCCAAAGGTAGGGAATGTTGATAGAATGTGCACATACCAAGAAGTGGATTAGAAACAGCTGAGTTAGCTTCGTGCAGCATTTTCACTGCTCTGGTAAGAATGAAAGGTATCTGCATGGACAAAGGACAGAAGATGAATTTCAAATGTAACACAAACACAGAATGCATAATTTTGGTGATTCCACATATGAGGAGTCTCCTCCTCTTTCTAATGAACCCGGGCACTTGGAGGGAGTCGGAGCAGGATTGTACCAAGAGCCACCTTCCTTCTTCTCCTCCCCTCCCTCTTATAACTCCGGGCCATTGATGGCTTTTCCCACAATCTAATCCGTGACCGAGTGACCAGCCGCCCAGGCCAGCTTCTCCAGATAGTGATGGGTTAAGAGCGATGTTGGTTTGGGGACTAGTGTTTGGTAAAAGGCAACTGGGCTACTGTTTCTTTCTTACCGTGTTCCCTCTAACGCTTAGGTTCTTTATTTACTTGCTTTTTTGCTGGTAAATTTTTACAGCCTCGTTCTGCGGAATATTGTTCTCCTTTAGGTTAAAGGCCTCATTTCTGAAATACAACTCTTGAACTTTGAACAGCTGTAAATTCACTCTTGCTCTTGTGAGTTGACTCTTCTTTGCAAAATTACCAAGTTTTCCTTCTAAGGACATTATTATAGCAAAGTCATGTTATATGTTTTATAGCCAGTGTGCAAAATCCCCTCAGCTGATAACCCATAGCCCGGAGAAGAATACACCTACTTCTAGGGCCTTGGTTCTCAAATAAGGCCCATCAGGAGGAGCTGAGTAGCCTCACAAAGTAGGGGTGTCTGGCTCTCAGCCTCCACGATCCTGATTCAATTGGTCTGGGGCACATTCTGGGCTCTGAGAGTTTTAAAGACTTTCCAGATGGTTCTCTATGCAGTCCCAGTTTGGGAACTGCTTAGGGCCACTGCTCTAAGATCTCATTTGTTTCAATTCTGAGGAGGAAATCCAGCCAGGCAGCTTAGTCAGACCATCAGCCTCCATACCAGTAGGATTCAGCAAATCATTATGGAGCCCCTGCTGTCTGACAGGTCTGATCCTAGGCCCTTTAGCAATGATGAAGAAAATAAGCTCCCAGCCTGGAGTAGCTTCCCAGATGGAGGACAGGTGAGAAGGTCAGCAAACTAGGATGAGAGAAGCAGAGTGTCAGGAGAGCATCTAGAACAGAGATACAGCCAGGAGCCCATAGCACATGGTACTAGGGCTGTTGGCAGAGCTAACTGAAGGGACACTTGGGAAGCCTGTAACAACACCTGGTCTGAAAAAAGTGCTGCATTCCATGTCAGCACTTTCCCCTCATTGCACTCCTCACAGACAGCCGAGGGGCACACCTACTCCCCCAGTGGAAAGAGAGCTGAACACAGCCTCCTCCAGGCCTCAGCTCAAAGATTCAGAGCTGGAAGAGGTCTGAAGAGGTTCTGCTATCCCAGACTTTCCAGGCTGGAAGAGCCCTTCAAGGTCACGGAATCAAACCTCCCCTTTTATGGACTGGGGCACCAGGCCCAGAGAAGAGCAGCCATGAAGAACATATCCAAGTGCCAACCTGGGAGGCTGTTTTGTTTCCCTCCTGCTTGAGGGGAAGAGGTGCCATAAACCTCCCTAGAAAACTCTCCTCCCAGATTTTTTGCTACGACTAGGTCTGACCACCTCCTGTGGGTAGCCAAACCCACATCAAACCTTCTTCCCCATACAAATTAATCACCTCCACAAGAAAGGAAATGTTCAATTCATTTTTTACTAGAAAGGTACCACTTTAACAGCTACTCAGTCATTGAATGTCACCACATACTAAATAGAGAGAGAAGGAGGAGGCGATCAGGATTAACAATGACTCTTTCCCAAGCAGATTAGATTAACCAAAAAGTCCCTATCTTTATCCAAATTGTCAATGATGGTTCATTTTGTATGTTAACTTGCTTGGGCCATGGGGTGCCCAGACATTTGGTTAAACATTATTCTGGGTGTGTCTGCAAAGGTGTTTCCGGATCAAAGTAACATTTGAATTGGTAGACTGAGTAAAGCAGATTGCCCTCCCTGATGTGCATGGGCCTCATCTAATCTTTGAAGGCCTAAAAAGAACAGAAGGCTGAGTACGGGAGAATTCATGCTCTCTGCCTGTCTTCAGGCTGGAATATCAGTCTCCTCCTGCCTTTGGACTCAGAGCCAAGCTAGAATTTGCACCATGGGCTCTTCTGGTTCCCAGGCCTTTGGATTCAGACTGGAACTTACACCAACAGCTCTGGGTCTCCAGCTTATCCCCTGCAGCTCTTGGGACTTCTTAGCTTCCATAACTGCATCAGACTTCTTAGAGACATGTATATATATATATATATATATATATATATATAGATAGATAGATAGATAGGTTCTGCTTCCCTGGGGAACGCAGATCACTACATTATCATGAAGGGCTTTGCATGCACATTCATATTTAATTCTCATGACAGTCCTCAGCAGAGGGAAAGGTAGTGACAGTAGAGGTCTTAGTCTGCTTGGGCTGCCATAACAAGCTGCTACAGACAAGGTGATTTAAACAACAGAAAGTTATTCTTCACAGTTCTGGACAATGGGAAATTCAAGATCAACCTGCAGGCTGATAGTTCATTTTTCGAGCTCTCTTCCTGGCTTCCTGGCTTCCTGCTGTGTCCCCACACAGCAGAGAAAGAGCGAGTGGGCCAGCTCTCAGGTGTCTTTTCTTATAAGGGCACTAATCCCATCATGAGGGTCCCATCCTCATTACCTTGTCTAACCCTAACACCTCCCAAAGGCCCCATCTCCAAATACCATCACATTGAGGGTCAAGGCTTCAATATATGAATTTTGGAGGACATGAACATTCAGTTGAGACCAATATGTCTCCCGTGAGAACACAGAGGCTTGGAAAAGTGAGGTAACTTGCAAATGAGAATACAGAGGCTTGGAAAAGTGAGGTAACTTGCCAAAAGTCACCAAGCTTATAAAAGTACAAGAGTCAGAACTTAAAATTTTTATGGACTTTTATGGAGGCAAGTGAAGCAACTAAGCCCGCGAGCCACAACTACTGAGCCTGCGTGCCGCAACTACTGAAACCCACATGCCTAGATCCCATGCTCCACAACAAGAGAAGCCACTGCAATGAGAAGCCCGCGTGCTGCAACGAAGAGTAGCCCCCGCTCGCTGCAACTAGAGAAAGCCCGCATGCAGCAACGAAGACCCAATGCAGCCAGAAATAAACAAAATTAAATCTTTAAGAAAAAGAACTTGCGGCAACATTTCTCCCGCAAATGCCATTCTTTCTACTATGACCATTGTTTTTATGTCAGCTATTCTAACACACAGCAAGGACCTCACCTTTAGAAATAGCCAGTAAAGATAGGAAAAGTAAGTTGCTCTATCTCGTTGGTTATCCGGGACTACTAATTAAAATGAGCAAGACTTCATCTTTCACTCATCAGATGAAAATTGACAAAAATTTAAAAACTAATAATACCTAGTGTCAGTGAGGGAGGGGGAAAGGCATGCTCTTAAATTCTGCTTGCAGGAACACACATCAGTGGACTGTTTTGAGGGCAATTTAGCAGTATCCATAAAAATTGTAAACATGCATTCTCTTTGATCAAGCAATTTGAGTTCTTGATACCTACCCCAGGGAAGTACTTTCACATGGGTACAAAGAGGTATACACTGCATTTTCTGGGAACAATGAAACATTGGTAGCACCACGTTACCCATTGAAAGGGAATGGTTAAAAGACCTGGGGTGCATCCAAACTCTGGCATCTGTGAAACCAGCCAAAAGAATGTGGTTGATTTGTATATTCTGACATAGATTGTTTTATTCAGTTAAAAAAAAAGTAAACTGTGGGATATGTATAGCATAATTCTATTTATGACACCAAAAAACAACACACCATAATGTCCTCATTATATGTCTACAAGTATGTAATTCCATTAATAAAATTAAGGACACATATACATGAGGGAAAAGGGGAGCAAAAACTGTCTTTTGTTCTGAAAAATATATTGATTGAGATTGCACAGACTACATTCACGTTATTGTTTGTATAATTGTAATAAAGAAATACATAAATAAAAGCATGGAAAAGAAGGTGCTTTCCTTCACAATGTTTCCTTTTTCCTTCTTCTAAGAATGATCTCATGGGGTCGACAGGATTGGATGCTTGCCGCAACATTCTTTTGTTAAAAAAATATTTATTTATTTGGTTGTTAGGGTCTTAGTTGCGGCATGCAGGATCTTCAGTTGCAGCATGTGGGATATTTTAGTTGCAGCATGTGGGATCTAGTTCCCCGACCGGGGATCGAACCCAGGTCCCCTGCATTGGGAGCGTGGAGTCCTAACCACTGGACCACCAGGGAAGTCCCGATTTCCTCAGTATTCTAAATAAGAGATCAGAGAGCCTGAGGGAAGAGGAACTTGTCTGAGTAACAAGATGTGTTAGTGACAAAGCCGGGACCAGGATCTGGGTCTCTGGACTCCAGTTCCAGTGTTCCAGGGATTACACCCTCTGCTTCATTCACCTTCCAAAGTCTTCACTCCACCTTGCCCATCATCAAAGGAAGCCATCTACCCATTCTTTCAAGAGAAACTCCAACTCTTAAAGAGTTAAAAAGCTTCAATACTTTTCTTCTCTCTCTCCTGTTTTTAAAGCACCACTGGGATGGGAGGCAGCATCCTCCAAATCTCTACTTGAAATCGGCAGGTTCAGTGTTGTGAAGGACTCGCCTGATGTTCCATCCGATTTCCATCCAAGTAAATCTCGTTTTGCTGATGTCTGTAAAGTCTGACTTTATAGCAGAGAGCTCTCCCAGAACTCTGTCTTTAATAAAAGGGGAAAGAAGTGGAACTACTAATTTAGTTTCTTTAAAAGGCATGTATTTTCATGCACATTAAGTCCATCTGTTGGTGAAATGGATGCCTTTGCACAGTGTATAATTTGATAAAACCCAAAAGAACTCAGAGCTCCCAGCTTGAAGCAGAAATAGAGAAAGTGGCTGGGAACCTGACTAAAGTGGAGAAATCCACCAAACACTATTTTTAGAACTAAAAACTGATTTAAAAAAATACCCATCATGGAGACAGATTAGTGTTCTCCGTGTAAGTGTCTCTCAGCACATTTGAACTGCTTTAGGGACCGAGATCAAAGGATCCACTGTCTCCGCAGCTCATTTACTGGGGATATCTTGTTCACGGCTCGGTCGATGTCTGAGCACCTCACTTCCTGCCTTCACACCGTCCAGTGGCTCCCCACTGGCTGCACAGAGCTTACAAACTAGCAGCCATGCTTTATTTTGCTAGTACACAGTGTTCTAACATTTGAAATGTTGACAACATTTAAACGTTGGCATTTCACATTAATAATCAGAAATTTCACAGAAGAAAAATCAGAAGACCTGACCATGTTGGGTCCAAATTCCTGCCAAGCGTTAATGGGTTGAGGCTGAGTAGCAGAGGCATAATCTTAGACAGGATTCACTTCTTGCCACAATCCCTACCTGTACCTGCCTGGCCCCTATGGACACTTGAAGTTGCAACACCTGGTCTTGAGGATTATTGTCTAAACTTCTTAGAAGGACACTCAAGTTCCTTCACTATTGGCTTCTGGCCACCTCCTCCATCTTCATCCTCTCCCTGTTCTTTACCCATTTATTTAGTCAATAAACCTGCTTTGAGAGCTGCCATGCACCAGGCTGTGTGCTAAGTGGGTACGGAGATGAGTGAAAAGCATGTATCAGTCAGGGTCCCAGCAGATGGCACACACAAACTAGAAGAGTTCAAGCAGGACTGGCTGAATAGTAGGGGAACCACAAGGAGAGTGTAGCACCCCGAGCTCAGAAACTCTGGGACTCGTGGTACCTCTAGGCCTGAAGTGGGGACTTGCTTACTGGGAGAGAAGCTTTGACCTATTGCTAGGAACACAGCCAGCCCACGATAACTCTGCAGAGCAAGAGCTCAGGGGAAGATCATCTGCCCTCACTCTCCTCTCTACCCCCAGTCTTCTGTGGGGACTCCTCCCTTGGCCAGAGCCAGAAGCAAAGGGCAAGGAGGCCTCTTGATGCAGGTCAGCTTTCCTGGACAGAGAACAGGGCAGACAATAGGCAGAGTGGATCCAAGGTGCAAACGGAAGACACCGAGCCAGCCCCGTGCTGTTTTTCAAGGAACTCAGTCTAGTGAGAAGAAAGACAAGACCAACAAACAGTGCCAGTGAAATGGGGGCAGAACTTTGTTAATGAGAATCATGGCAGGCTGTAAGAGCTCAGAGGGGATAACTACCCAGGCAGGTGCAGTCAGAAAGCCTCCCCAAAACAGAGATAGAAATCACTGAAGAACAATGATGTATTGATAACCAGAGAGAGGTGAGGAGGGAGAGGTGGGCTGTCACAGGAGAGGGACATCCAATCGCTTAGGCTTCATAGCCATTGCATGCTCAGTCCCCGAGTCACCCAATGTTCCCCAAACATCTCTGGCTCTTTTGCACCTACATGGCTGTGCATAGACCCTTCCTCAGCTGGGAGAGCTTCCCCTCATCCTTTTTGGGAAGCTGTCTCATCCTCTTCCTCTCTAGGCAATTCCACTTCTGTGTGTACCCAATAGAAATGTGAACATACATGCACCAAAAGACACACATTAAAATGCTCACAACAGCACTATGCATAGTAGCCAAAGGTCTCTCAACAGAGAATGGATCATTGAATTATGATATATCCATGGAATAGAATACTATACAGCAATGAGAATGTATGACCTATAATTATGTGCAAAAATATGAAACAATACACAAATATAATATTCAGTAAAAGAAATCAGACATAAAAAGAGTACATCTCATAAGATTCCAGTGATTAAAAATTTGAAAAATAGGCAAAATCAATCTGTGGTGTTAGAATTCAGGATAGTAGTTACCCCTTAGCAGGTGGAAGTTACTGCAAGGTAGCACAAGATGGAGTGTTCTGTGTTGCTAGGAATGTTTCATGAGCTGGGTGCTGGTCACATGGATTCACAACAATTCGTTGAGCTGTATACACTTATGATATGTATACATTTTTCATGTTATACTTTGTCACCTTCGCTGGGAAGTCTTCCCAAGTGATTGACTAGCAAAGCCTTCATGTCCCAAGAGCTCAGAAAACCCTTCTATAAAACTCACCCAAGACTTCTGAAAACCATCGAGGAAAGAGAAATGACTCAGGAGCCCTGGACCTGCCTTGGACAGGTTCTGGATGAATCCTGTCCACTCTCTCGGCTCCATCTACTGCTTTAAAATGATGCAATGGAGCAGATGTGCTTCCAGTCCTTTCCAGCGATCGGGAGTTTTACAGGCATCAGAGATCAATGGGTCATCCAGCGTTTTCTGAACTCCCTTACCAATCCCGGACAGCCTCTGCTTGTAAAACAACTCGGAAATGGCTGCAACTCTCAGCTGAGTGGTTCCCAACTTTCTCATCAAGGAGGAAGCCTGTCACTAATTTTCTCCCATGAGCCCCCATAATGAAAGAGGATGCAATTTTTAAAAGATGTTTATGTAATGACCCATTTGTTTTAATCAAGACATTTATATATAGCTGTCAACCTGACCTTGTGACCAGCGTTAGATAACCAGTATACCTCCAATGGGCTGTGTAATTTCTGCTCAAAGCAAAATAAAACGATAGTTTAGTTCACCCGGGAATACCCATAGCAGGGGCTCAATGTAGGATTTCCATGATTAAGTTTGTGTGATAGACATTCACTCAGAACCCTTATTTCTTTTTCTCAAACCTCTCAAGATGGTACCCCTGAGTCACCACCATATTAGTTCCCCATCCCACAGATGGAAGAGACTTTGGGTTTGTCTATAGATATTTCTTGGTACTATTTCCTGACTTTTTTTCAATAATGATCTTAGGATGATATGGCCTTTGTGATGCTACATAAGCCAAGTGAAATGAAAGATGATTATTTCAATAATACCAATACTGGCTGCCATTTATCCTTCTTCTCTTATGGGCTGTTACTATCCTAGGCACCTTATATGGGTTCATGTGGGCTGTGAAGTCAGATAGCATGAGTTCAAATCCCACCCCTGATCCTTACTGGCCCAACGACCTTAAGTGAGCAGGTACTTAACCTCTCTGAGTCCCCATTTCCTTATCTATAAGATGGGACTCCTAACACAGGCCACTGAATTAGTAGGAAGACCGAATGCATCTCATCCATGAGGACACATGGCCTAGTGCTTGGCAAATAAGGATGGCTCAAAGAAGGTAGTTATTGATAGAAATGCTACTTTCTTCACAACAGCCCTTTCAAGAGAGCATCATTATTCCCATTTTATAAAGGAAAAACTGAGGCTCAGAGACTTGCCCAAGATCACACAGCAACTGAATGGCAGATCCAGGATTTTTAACCCTCGTTGTGCTCGACACCAAGGCCTGATCTCTTTCCACTAGTCAACCTCAGCAGATGTGGCTGAATACCTCAGTACTTGCTTCTAGTCCCTTATAACAGATTATTTTTGAGAGAAAGGATATATTATTTTACTTGATTATTTAAAAGAAAAACAATAAAATTAGGTAAGACCTTTGTCCTTGTCGTAAAAACATTTTTCCAAGTTCATCCTTTATGGACCCATTCAGGATCGTCAGCCCTAATTTTGTGACAGTTGCCAATCTTGTTTCAGGCTTTAGCAAAAGGCTCAGAGAGCCCTGGCCAAGCCGTGTGACCTTGGACAACTCCCTTCCCTCTCAGATGGGCCTCGGTTTCCCCTTATGTAGAACGAGAGAGGACGGAGTCTCCCCCAGTTCCTGCAGCCTTGACAATGGAAACCTCTCTCCTGATACCATCCCAGGGCCTTTTAAGCAGCTGGGCTTCAAACTGCCCTATCTGTTTGATTTGTGCTCTGTCTTCCTGAACTATGTCAGAGGGGAAAGAAAAAAAAAGAAAGAACCCAACATCTGTTTTCATACCATGGCTGGGAACTCATTCCTCAAACATTTTTCATACTTGACCAGAAGGGCATTTCGTCACGAGTAATAGGACCCGTCCCTTGCTTCCTGGCTTCCTCTGCACTTTGCTGATAAGACAGTAACGAATGTGCTGATGTGCATTTCCAGGAATCCACGCTTCTCCCTGGCCCAGGCCAGCACTGCTGCCTTCTCAGAGTCAGGTACCAGACCCCAGTGCCCACAAGGCCTTCCCGGGCAAGCCGGCCGAGCCAATGTCCTTGGGCTCCCTTCCCTCCCCACCAGCACCTCCTCAGGCCCCTGCAGGCAGGGATTGGCCACTGGTACGGTCATCAATCAAACACCCTTCTGTCTGGCTTCCTTGGTTCCCGGTCCAGTTGGGGGAGAATCGACCCTCCCTGCTAATTTCTGCATTTCCCGGCATGGAAAGAGCTAAGCACACCCTCAGTCCCACCAAGGGCCCAGGGGAAGCTCTGTCACTCACTCCCGAGGTGACCTGGAACAGGTCTCTTAACCCCTCTGGACCTCCATAATAGCTAATATTTATAGAACACTCACCATACTAGGCAGTGTTCTAGTGACTTTTTATAGGAATCAACTCATATTGAAACTGCTCAACAACCTCACGTCATGTGTGATTGGTTTTATTGTTACCTGACTTCACCGGTGAGGAAACTAAGCCACCCAGAAGTCTTCACCTAAGACCAGACACAGTCGGGATTTGAACTCAGGCCCCCAGTCTCCTGGGGGCTCACTCTTACCAGTAAGCAAGGACTTGCTTCCCTCCAACACTGTGGTCTCGGGCAGGACACCTTTACAGCTTTCAAAGTCATCGAGGATCCCAAAGAGCTTTTGTTCCTGTGGGTTACATGAATCACCATCTTAGAAATTAAAACTGGAAGAAATTTAAAGCCCAAGAATACACTGCACATGTTCCATTAGTCATCAGAGCAACGATCTTCTCACACGCCGAGTGGTCTCCAAAATACTCGACTGTACGCCCATGACAGAATGGAGGTGAGAAAAGCAAATGGCATCTTAGTATTATTACAAAATGGTTTTGACCTGGCAGACCCCCTGAAAGGCTGCCGGGGACTCCCAAGCCTCCCCATACCACACCTGAGAACTGACACACGACACTGCCTCCTTTACCTTGTAGAACACGTGCCCGAGAATGTTTCCCCTCCCCCTCACAGGGTATTGATTCGGTCAGTAAATATCAGTGGAGCAGCAACTGTGTGTGAAGCGCGGTGCTAGGCACGGGGATGCGGGGAAAGCTTTCAGTTCCCTGGAGGAGACAGACGTTAAGCAAAACGTCCTTCCAACAAGTAATTTTAAACTATCAAAATGATTAGGAAAAAATGGGATACAATAGGACCATAAATCAGAGTCACGACGTAATTTGAGGCATCAGGGAAGAGTTTCCTGAGGAAGCAGCAGATCTTGCTGAGGACTTGGAAACTGGAACTCTGCTTTGCAGGAAGACCCTGTGGGCGGTCTCCCCGGCTGCGTCCTAGCCTCCCCCTTCCCGCTCCTTCTGTGGAATCTTTTCAGTCCAAAGACGCTCGCCCTTGGGCTCCTCTCTATTTCAGCCCAGAAACCCCTCCCTCCCAGCATTGGGGACCAACACAACTGCTCCCAAGGCTCCCGTGTAGTGGCGGAAAGAGGTGGCCAGGGAGAGTGGTGGTAACTCAGGGAGGGAAAAGATCTCTGGCTTTGGGATCCTCTCCTGTCTCAGGCTCACCCCTTCCTATTCGCGTGACACCAGTCAAGCCCTGGCTCTGGATTCTCGGCATCCCCAGCTGTACCCACAAAGAATAATAACACCTCCATCACGTGGTTAGGGTGGTAACTTGGTGAGTCAGTGCGTGTAAAAACACCTTGTGAATGCACACCATATTCAGAAATTTGCAAACTTCAAGTGCCATGTGAGCACTGCAATAATGATATTTAATTAGCATCTGACTGTCAGACACAGTGGACAAAGCAGCTTTATCTCTGTTGCATGTTGAATGCCATGCTTAAATATAGAGCATTTCCAAGAAAGTCTATAATTCAAAATATATATTCTTTGAAGGATGCATAGTGGTTTTTGTTCTTTTTCTAAATGTGGAGCCACAAATGCAAAAGAGCAGCTGTAATTTCTTCAAGACAGAAAAGTCTTGGTGATTCAGAGCTAGTCTTTGCTCATCTCATCTTTTAAAACCGAACTTTCTTGCAAGATCCACTGGGGCTTTTGGTAGGAGGCACTTCGAGTGGGGAGTCAGGTACTGAGTCTCACCCCAGCTCAATCACTGATCCATCATTGGCCTTTTTTTTTTTTTTTGGCCACGGCTTGCAGCGTGCCGGAGTTTAGTTCCCTGACCAGGGATGGATGCCCCTGCAGTGGAAGCGTGGAGTCTTAACCACTGGACCGCCAGGAATGTCCCCACCATAGGCTTCTGAACAAGTTTCTTCTCTTGTTTGAGCCACAGTTTTCACATCCAGGAAATAGGTGGGGAGGCGGTGGGAGACTTTGTATCAATATTTCTCAAATATTTCTTTGACTATATCAGTACTTCTTCCCTACAGGGGTTGATTTTAGGAATTGTAGGCTTAAGAGAAAGTAACTCAGTGAAAAGAAGAATCACTTTTCAATTCTCCTTGTATCCTTCAGATTACAAGGCAAAGAGAAATTCTCATCTCGTTGCTTGTGTGTCCTCAACAGCTCTCTATACTTGCCCCTCTCCTCTTTAACTGACAACATGCCTCAGGACCAGGCTTCAGCAGGAGAGGATGTTTAGCTAGAATTTAATTTCATTCTTTCTTATCATCCTGCCTGTGCCTTGGTTAACATCTACTTTAGCGAGTAACTCTGTTGGTTTTCATTTATCATCGTGATATAAAGTTTCCTTTGTAAAAATAAATTCATTTTAGTTTTAAAAAGTGAGTTATTAAAAAATAAATAAATAAAAAGTGAGTTATTTAAAAAATGTGGCAGCAAAAAATAAAATTAAAAATTGTGGCAGATGTTACAGGAAGCACATGGCTACAGCAGTGATCATGGCCATGATACCCAAGTTAGGGAACGCTGTGTGCTGACGTCTGAGGTTAGTTCCCTCACTAGGCTAATCACAGCTCCCACCTGTTGACTGTGAGTGGCTTGGTCATGGGATGTCCCCCCTTGTCCTCCATTCCTCTATTATCCAGGCTCCCTGCGTGCTGATCTTGTCCTAAACAGACTCTGGGTGAGGGGTGGAGAGATCCAGGTGGCTCAGAAATTTTGCTCTGTCACAAGCAGAAGAGCAGCAGGTAGATTCTCCAAGAATGATCCTACTTACAGCGAGGGAGGGCTATAGCTGTGGTTTTAGCTGTATTCAGAAGAAATTACCATAACCTTGAGTTCTGCATGGTGTAAGAGCTTACAAGGTGCTTCCTTGCATCTCAGCTCAGGAATTTTCACCGCAGTTTAGTTATTACTTCTGACTTCATTTTACAGCATAAGGAAACAGAGGCTGAGAAGCTGAAATGACTTAAGAAGTCACACACCTAGAAAGAAGTGGAGTGAGGACTTTACAGCTGCCTCTTTTGTCACCAAAGTTCATGCTCTTTTAACTACAAATGATGCTAAAGAAGGTTTGGAAATAAGTCAGGAAGATGAACGCTGATATTTTTATGGGTATAAATATCCTTTTCTATGCATGTGCTATGTAAATAGTGCCCTACTTTGGAACACATATTTTGAATCCAATGAAGAAAAACCCTTGTGGCCAAACCCTGTGTACATCTATAATACGTTTATAAGATAAATTTCTGAAATTCTAACTGCTACGTCAGAGACTATATGTGCGTCTTTAAGGCTCCTGACACATATTGACACGTATTGTCAAAATGCCCCTTGAGAGGGTTGCATCCATCAATTCGTGGGGCCCCTCATGAATGAGGGTGCCCATTCTCTTGCTTACCCTAATTCTCAGTATTTTAATTAAATTTCTTAAAATTTGAGAGACATGGCACTCTAAGACTTTAATTAGTATTTCTTTGATTGTTACCGAAGTTGAACATCCTTCCATCTCTTCATTGACCATTTGGATTTATATTGGGAAACTTTATGCTCAAGTTCGTTGTTTACTTTTTCAACACTTTATACATTCAGGATTCAGGGTCAGGGGGAAGTTCCCAGAAACTCTCTGGGCTCCAGTTTTCCTAACTGTGAAAATGGGTTTTGGAGGAAATGCTCTCAAGATCCTGTCAACTCTAATCTTAACTTAAATCTGATCTTAACAACATCTTAACATGGATGTTGCTGAGAGCCTGAGCACACTTGCTGGGCTTGGGTCTTAGCCCCACAGTGCCTCCCCACTTATCCCAGTAAGGATGGTCCAGGCTGTCAAATGTGCTGGGCAACCCCTGCCAGAATCAACACTATGACTCTGCTTCCCCACAGGGATGCCCCACTCATGGTAATTTGTTGAGCCAATGACTGTCTTCTGCATCCATGTTAAACAAAATTATTTATAATTTAAGAAGCGATTTGGTTCTCGTTACCTTCATTTTTGATAACTCCTCCCTCTCCTTACATGCCTGCCCACCCCACCAGGGATCCTATCCTTGGGAAAGCAGACATGCAGAAGGCTTGACCATCTCCATGGCAACCAGAGGTGATGTTCCTGACATGTTTATTAAAGAACATATCCCTAGCTTATAAGAAGAGAACTGCAAACCTTAAGAGAAACCTCATACTTGTCTTTACCAGAAAAGTCACTGGAAGGATTACTTTCTTATGATAGACTCCCTTTCATGATGATTATGGTAAATTAGAAAAAAATCTTCATTTTTCCTCTTGGGTGGGTGTCTGGTTAAGATGAATTTCATTTAGCTGAACATGAAGGAAGTTGAAATTCCTCCAAACTGATTATTGCATGAAAATGAATGTGTAAGAACAGAACGGCATTGAGGAAAGTATTGGAAGTGCATGTCTTAATGCACTGGGGAGGCTCATAGAATATGTTTTATTTCACATGTCTTCCAGCAAAAGGAGGACTTGCACATTTTAACCTGGGCCTCCCTTTACGTCCCACGTCCGGCCCTTTCAGAAGGAATGACCCACCCACACATCACGCTCATGATGGTCAATGAAGGTTCGCTGCAGGCAGAGCTGATTTAAGAGTTCGTGGAGGTAGTGTATATATGTCCGTGCCACTCTCTCTCTTTGTCACAGCTTACCCTTCCCCCTCCCCATATCTTCAAATCCGTTCTCTAGTAGGTCTGTATCTTTATTCCCGTCTTACCCCTGGGTTCTTCATGACCTTTTGTGGTTTTTTTTCTTAGATTCCATACATATGTGTTAGCATATGGTATTTGTTTTTCTCCTTCTGACTTACTTCACTCTGTATGACAGACTCCAGGTCCATCCACCTCACTACAAATAACTCAATTTCGTTTCTTTTTATGGCTGAGTAATATTCCATTGTACATATGTGCCACATCTTCTTTATCCATTCATCTGTTGATGGACACTTAGGTTACTACCAAACGAAATTAGACAGCTAGTGGGAAGCAGCCGCATAGCACAGGGAGATCAGCTCGGTGGTTTGTGACCACCTAGAGGGGTGGGATAGGGAGGGTGGGAGGGAGGGAGACGCAAGAGGGAAGAGATATGGGAACTTATGTGTATGTATAACTGATTCACTTTGTTATAAAGCAGAAACTGACACGCCATTGTAAAGCAATTATACTCCAATAAAGATGTTAAAAAAAAAAAAAAGAGTTCGTGGAGGAGCCCCACCCTCTGTGTGACCGCCACCTGCTCTCTGCCTTTCTGAACTCCGGGGCCCATTCATGACTCTGCCCCGCTGGCCCTCACAGTTGGTGATGCCCTTCCTGACCGTCCACTGCATAGTTTCTAGCTTTACCAAGCCCCAGGTGCCGGCAGCTCTAGATGTCCCAGTCCTCCTAATCCCCGCTCCTCGACCCCACCCCAACTCTCAGTAGAGTGAGGATGGGTAGATGTCAACACGTGCCTAGTTCCATCTTTGGAGCAGGGGAAATCTGGCAGAGCTGAGTGTGGGTGTTTCACTAAATCATTGCATATATGCATTTGAAGCAAATTGTTGTTTTGGCCCATGTCTGTTTCAGTTTCCTTCAGAACATTCCTGATCACAGAAGATTAAAAGTTAAAAACTATATTTCCCAAACACCCGTGCAACGTGGAGCCTGTCTTCTAGAACTTCCAACATTATTTTTTAAGCTTCTATTTCCCTACTTTATTTATTTATTTATTTTTTGTGGTACGCGGGCCTCTCACTGCTGCGGCCTCCCCTGCCGTGGAGCACAGGCTCCGGACGCGCAGGCTCAGCGGCCATGGCTCACGGGCCCAGCTGCTCCGCGGCACGTGGGATCTTCCCGGACCGGGGCACGAACCCGTGTCCCCTGCATCGGCAGGCGGACTCCCAACCACTGCGCCACCAGGGCAGCCCTATTTCCCTACTTTAAACTCTTTCTCTGCTTAAACTAGCTAGAATGTTTTCCATTGCCTGCACTGAATCCTGGCCAATACACCTCCTCTCCAATAACTGACATTTAACGTGTATTTTAGTTTTATAAAGCACTGTCTCCGAATTTTTCTTTCTTCTTTCACTGGAGCTTCATAAGACCCCTAGGATGGACTATGCATGTCACTAGACCCATTTTTCCATATAATTAAGCTGAGGCTGGAGGTGGTAAAGGGACCCACTCAATATCCCATTGCTAGAAGCCATAGAACATTGCAAGCCCAGATTCCCTGATTCCAGATCCCAAGCTCCTCCCTCCGTATCTCACAACCTCAGAACCCGGCAGTCTCAGACAGGGTATCTTTGACGTAAAAGTTCTCCTTTAGATGGAACTGCAGGCGTAATTAACATGTAACAGAGCTGGTTGGTAGCCGAGCGGGCACATGGACTGGAGCGAGGGAGACCATCACGGAAGCCCGGGCCCCGCACCGCCCTGTATTACTGCGGACCCCTGGTCTGTCCGACTGCAGAACCCAAGCCTGCCATCCACAGGCCCAAGCGACACGTTCCTCAGCCTCTTGTTCCATCCGTGCCGGGAGGCCTCACAGGACTTGGCTGCCCACAGGGCTCCATTCCATCTTTCCACGGACTTGAGCTTGGGTGCTGGGCTCAATTCATGCAGGAAGAAAACTGCTTCGGCCAAGGTGTGGCCACAGGACAAAGGCCAGCCAGGAGCCCAGCACCTCCTGTCCCTTTGCCTTGCCTCTCACAGTTGAACTGTCACCCTCACCCGCCCCAGGATCAGGGCAAGAAAGAAGATGCAGGCATTTTGCACATGCTTCTGGGTTGGCCCTGCAGGGAGACATGATCGATCTATCCTTTTGAACCCCAAGTGCATGTCACTTGGTCACCTCCTAAGTGTGGAGAGTTCATTCCTGCCGTTGAAAACATTGGAGGCCATCGGAGGAAAGCTCCAAATTCAGAGTCCCTCTAAGAAAATAAAATAAAATAAAACACTGATGCACCGACCTGGTAGAAGGAGAATGGAGAGGGGGAAAAGAACCAGATGCTTTTCTTTTAAAACTAAAAATCCCTCAGTAATTTTTTTTTTCCAGGTTTCCCATTCTATCTCCATGAAAAATCCCCCGATGTTATCTTGGGGAAGTGACCTGACCTCTTCTGTAGAAGGGTGTTGATAACACCTATCACAGAGTGTGGTGGGTTTAACACAGCACCCAGTATACAGTGGGCACTCAATAAATGGTAGCTCCCTTCTCTGGGGAAACAAGGCCTTATAGGAGAGAAGTCACAAAGCCTAAAGGAAGCCCTGGGGATGGGAAAGTTGGAGCCAAAAGGAGGTCAGGTGAGCAGGAGTCCTCTGAGCCTGTAGCCACAATGATGATAAAAATGGGGAAGATGATGAAGTGATGATACTGACGAGGCATCTCTGCCTGAAGCATCCCCGCACGGAAGGCTCTGGCCTCTTCCCCCAGACGTGGCTCTGTCGCCTGTTGTACTCGATGGGATGGAGGAGTCACCCCGGTGACAGGAGGGGGCTGCGAATGAGGAAGCAAGCCCCATCAGTCCCAGCCTGTAGTGTAGCCGTAAGAGGGAGGCCTCTGGAGTCAGCCTGGATTCCCATCCCTGCTCTCCTGCCTCCTAAATTAGAACCTCTATAACCTCAGGCAAGTCAGCTCACGTCTCCAAGTCTTAGACGTCCCATCTGAAAAGGGTATAATAATAATCCCTGTCTCAAAATGTCACTGAGATGATTAAATTGAATGAGAAAATTATGTAAAGTGCTGTGTGTGCTTCCTTAGAAAGCACTTACAGGTTGCTTTGCTGCCTTTATTTATTTACTTACTGTTTTGGGCGCACGGCATGTAGGATCTTAGTTCCCCTGCCAGGGATCGAACCCACCTCCCCTGCACTGGAAGTGTGGAGTCTTAACCACTGGACCGCCAGGGACATCCCCTGTTGCCCTTATTATGATTATTTTATGTTGCGAATTGTTACAGGGTCCCTGTATACAACTCTTTTCACACTGTTTAAAAAGTCTCTCCGACAGAATCCTGCATGGTTGTCCGGATCGAGTGAATGCTGCCAGACGTCCAGGTTGGGGTTGCAGTCATTGCCACTCAGAGGACCGCTCTGAGCCTCAGTTTCCTCATCTGTGAGCCAGGCATGCTCTGGACACTGCTGGGTTGCTGGGAGGATTCCACAAGGCAGCGGGCAGAATGGGCCAGCCCCAGGCTTGGTCCAGAGGAAGGCTTGAGAAATGGGAGCTCCCTTTCTTTTCCTGTTCCCCTCCCCCAAAGGAAAGTGCAGAAAGCCAGATTAAGGACCCCCTGGGGCTCCTCTGGCCACCTGACCAGAGGGACAGCTGGGTGGAGAGCAGGAAGGGGTGGTGTGGTATGGAGCAGCTCAGCTTCTTTCCCCTCTGGGATCCAGCAATTGGGTTTTGTTTTCTTTGTTTGTTTGTTTTTTAACATCTTTATTGGAGTATAATTGCCTTACAATCTTGTGTTAGTTGCTGCTGTATAACAAAGTGAATCAGCCATACGTATACATATATCCCCATATCCCCTCCCTCTTGCGTGTCCCTCCCACCCTCCCTATCCCACCCCTCTAGGTGGTCACAAAGCACCACCGAGCTGATCTCCCTGTGTTGTGTGGCTGCTTCCCACTAGCTATCTATTTTACATTTGGTAGTGTATGTATGTCCATGCCACTCTCTCACTTCATCCCAGCTTACCCTTCCCCCTCCCCGTGTCCTCAAGTCCATTCTCTACATCTGCATCTTTATTCCTGTCCTGCCTCTAGGTTCTTCAGAACCATTTTTTTTTTAAGATTCCACATATATGTGTTAGCATATGGTATCTGCTTTTCTCTTTCTGACTTACTTCACTCTGTATGACAGTCTCTAGGTCCATCCACCTCACTACAAATAACTCAGTTTCATTCCTTTTTATGGCTGAGTAATATTCCATTGTGTGTTCTGTGTCACATCTTCTTTATCCATTCATCTGTCGATGGACATTTAGGTTGCTTCCATGTCCTGGCTATTGTAAATAGAGCTGCAGTGAACATTGTGGTACATGACTCTTTTTGAATTACGGTTTTCTCTGGTTATATGCCCAGTGATGGGATTGCTGGGTCATATGGTAGTTCTATTTTTAGTTTTTTAAGGAACCTCCATACTGTTCTCCATAGTGGCTGTATCAATTTACATTCCCACCAACAGTGCAAGAGGGTGGGATCCAGCAATTTGGAAGCAGACTCCAATCGGTACAGTTCGGGGTGGTCCTTCCCAGGACAATGGAAGGATGCAGGCCTGTGCTCACCAGCAGGGGTGTGCAGGCCTTTGCACACGGAGGACCAGCAGCCTCGGCATCAAGTGAGGGAACCCCTGGTGCGGCCCCAGGAATGTGGGAGTCCTGGGCGACCTGGCCAAGAAACAGGAAAGGAGACTCCAGCCTCCCTGGAGCATTGATTTGAGGAGCTTCATACCCACCGAGTTCCCTCCCTCACAAGCATGAGCTTGTGTTTGGAATCCCAGAGTCCCCTCAGAGATCTTCGCCAGACTCTATGCTGATCCTGATGATAATATAATAAGCTGAAATTTTTTTTACTGAGCACCTACTGTGTGCCAGGCCTACTGTGAAGGACTGTCAATCCTTGTTCCTGGTTTCGTGTCTGCAAGTTCACCTGCTCTGCTAAAATTTATTTGTAACCCCCCAAATCAATACTTGCAGGCTTTTTTACGCTTTCACCGTCACTCACAGACATGTGCAGAACAGCAAAAAATTTGAGTCACCAAAGGACACAACATGTTCCCAGCTGAGGTCCAGCTGAGGTCTCGTGCTGCAGCAGGTATCCTTTTTTGTGGTCCATGTAGTGCAGTGTTGTTCATGTTTGGGGAGATTTTCCTTGATAGTTTTGCTGTTTGAAATGGCCTCTGAGCATAGTTCTGAAGTGCTAGCTGGTGTTCCCAAGCACAAGAAGCTATGTTGTGCCTTGCGGAGAAAATACATAGATTAGATAAGCTTTGCTCAAGCGCAAGTTATAGTGCTGCTGGCCTTGACTTCAATGTTAATGAATCAACACTGTATATTAAATGAGGTGTCTCTAAATAGAAGCATACATCCAACAAGGTTGTGTGTTGATTGGCTGATGAAAATGTAACCAGAGGCTCACAGGACCCTCGCCCTGTATTTCTCCTAGGAGCAATGACTCAGTTTTCATGATTTGGTACCAGGCCCACCTAACTCTCAGCTTTTGCTCTTCCCTTTATCTTCCCCACCTCTACGACGCCAAAAGGTTTACTCTCTGATGGCTGACGTGCAATGGAGAGCTATTAGGGGCTGGGCTACACAGTGCCTGTGGCCCTATAATCCTTACCATGAACTACATTTTTCTAGAAGCAGATTCTCGTGCTGCTTGCTTATTAGAGGAACCTGTATTAGTTGTCTAATTGTCGTAGAACTGGCAGCTTAAAACAAACACACACATTTATCTGACAGTTTCTATGGGTCTCAGCCTGACTCAGCTCTGCTCAGGGTCTTACAAGGCTTCAGTCAAGGAGCCAGCTGGGCTACGTTCTCATCTGGAAGTTCGACTGGAGAAGATTCTACTTCCAAGCTCATTCAGGTTGTTGGCAGAATCCATTTCCTTGGGAGTGTATGACAGAGGACCTCAGCCTTCATCGGCCAGTGGCCAACACAGATCCCAGAAACTGCCCACAGCTCCCTGGCATGTGGCCCTCTCCACAATACGGCAGTTCACAATATGACAGTTTGCTTCCTCAAGGCGGCAGAAGACTCTCTCCCTCCAGTCCACTAAGACAGAGTCATGTATATGCAACATAATCATGGGAGTGACAATCCATCACCACTGACATATGATGGAGAGATTTGTTACTTGTATTTCCATCACCATCATCATCTGCAATTAATATTATTGCTTATCATAATTATCATAAATTCAGTATTAGTAGTACTAAGTAAATACTAAGATCCCACTTAACTTTTGCATTAAAACCTTCCGTATTCCCAAGGCCTATGGAATAAAATCCAAGTTTCCAAGCCTGCCATTCACACCCCCTGTTATCTTCCTGGCTTCATCTCCATCCACTCCAGGCTCTTCCCCAGTTGTGCCCAACTCTTCATCTCCTTTCAGCACATGCAGCCCTTCTGCCTGGTCTGCCCTTTGCTTTCTTCTCAGTCAAGTTCACGTGCACATCTTGCAGACCCAATGGGAAGATGACCTTGACTCTCCCAAAGCCCTCAGCCTCTCTCTTCTCTGGGCTCCAGAGCTCTGTGACATGCTTCTTTCTACTGCTGGGCACACTACATTGCATAATGTCATCAGACTGGGTTCCAGTTCACCTCCGAACTCCAGGACTGGGTGCATATCAGTTCTCAATAAATCATGCTGAGTGAATACATAATCAGTATGATTCACAACTTTTCTTTGATGGCCCCTTATAGTGTGCAAAGTATATTAAGCTGATACAGAAAAGTCTGGCAGAGACAAGCAGCTGGGTGACCCAACTAGGCCCCGGGGCAGTTCAGAACTGGGTGTCCTCTTCTTATAGGCTGACAACTCCAGAAAGAAGCCACAGCTCCTCTGAAGAGCCCTGGGCTCAGCACTTCCCATATTCACTGCTGCTATTCTCAGTGCTCCTCTTCCCCAGAGCCTGCTTCCATATTTTCAGGTCTTTGAATGTTGCAGCCAAACCACTGCTGTTTCTGAAAGCAGAACCAAAACACCCCACTGGCCACCGCTCCTCACTGACTTCCTGCTCCTGGGGCTCCAATCCTGGCTTCCCGCCTCCTTGGGGGCCCTCTGCTCCCTTGCCCTGGGAGCATGTCCAGTTTCCGTGCACTGGCCCTGTACCCCATCCCACCTCCGCCCTGCACCTCCAGCCTTCCTCCTCCTCCGGCCCGGCTCCTGGGGCCTCTGCCTGTGCCCAGAAGCCCTGCTCCCCTTTACTCCCCTCCTGTGGAACCACTTCCCCATTTGAATACTTTATGTCCTTCCTCCCTTTCTTCTGGGGAAGCCTGGTCCAAAAGCCAGTTGTGACTTCTGTGGGTTAAAGGCCAGGATGAAGAAAACAGAAGGAGCTACCATTTCTGTCTCCATAGCTCCTTAGCCAGGAAGGGGCAACAAAGGTAGCACAACTTGACCAAGCAAAGAGGCTGCTAGCAATGACCATGCCAGTCAGGTCCCCAGGAGGCGGGGGTCAGGAAAAACCAAAGCCCAAGGCCTGTAGGGTGGGCTTCAGTTTCTCAGGAAACTGAAGGGATATGAAATATGCTCATTTTATAGATGATGGCTCTCAATTTTGAATCTAATTGAAATCTGAAGGCAAGACTGAGTGAGGGAAAGGGGGACATGCTTGCGACCCAGGACAAGCCAGGTGAAACTTTATAATGTCAAGCTTCTCATAAAAATGAGGATACAGTCCTCCACGTGGGATGGGTGAGAGAATCAAATGAGATAATATTTTAAATGACTTGCACAGCATATAAGACAGAGAAGTCTCGCCAAACAAAGCCAATGACCTCCTTTAAAATTGCTGTTGCTCCCTTTGGTGGAGGCCTGGGGTGAGGCTGTCTGGCTCTCGAGCTGCCCTGGCTGGAACACAGTCAGTACCTTCAGGGCCCTTCCCTCAGAGGCCGTGGCAGGCCAGCCGCCAGTCCAGCCGGGGTGGCGATAAGTAGCCCTGAGCCAGCGTCCTCAGCAACTGCAGGAGCTGCCAAGAAGGGGTGACTTTGATGTGAAGCCAAAAGAAGACGTGTTTCAATTCTCTAAATTACTCAAGGCACCCCCCCACAAAACTCAAAGAGCTGCAGGTCACTTGCAAATTTAAAATTCCTGCCTACCACTCCCCATTACACCAGCCAGATTTTCGGTTCCCCATCAAGTCCTGTCGTCTCACACCTCAGTGCCTTTGCACATGCTTGAGTCTCTGCCTAGAATTCTCTTCCTCCCTCTCAGTATCTGCCCAGAAAATTCCCCCTCATGCTTCAGGTCTCAGCTCTGCAGCCCCCCCTTCCTGGAAGCCATCTCTGCAGGTCCCTCCCTGGTGCTTTCTACATGTGACATTTATTGCTCTCTGCTAATATCGCCCATTGATGTTCCTGGGTCCCCAACAAACCGAGAGCTCATCTAGGGCAAGGAGAAAGCTTTGCTGTTATTCACACCTGGTGCTCATGCAACACCTACCAGAGAGAGGTTCTCAACCAGTGTTTGTTGAAATGCACGTCTGCAATCATGCAGTAGTGGAAAGAACCAACCCTTTAAAACTAAAAGGCCTCTTTTTGAATTCTAGCTGTTCAGCTAAATAGCCCATGATATTGGCTTGAGTTCCTTAGCCTCTGTACCTCAGATTCCAGTTTGTAAAATAGGACCATGAGACAAGTGTTAGAGAATTATTTTGAGGAAACACACACACACACACACACACACACACACACGCACACACTCACACACTCACTCACACTCCAGAGGCCAGGTTTCCACAGTTAGAGGGAAATGGAGAGGGAGCCATTTACCCTGACGCTCCAGGCCGCAGCGAGATTGTCCATTGCCACCACTCAGGGGTGTTGACCTTGGTACCTTGGCCTCGGCCTCTTGTACACGCAGGCACTAAGTCCTGGGAGTAGTCAGCTAGGCAGGGAGACCAGGCTTCCCTCTCAAGGACAGAGCAGCCTTGACCCCTGGCCAAGGTCAGAGCCCTTCACACAGACCCTCAGCTAGATCTTAGCTCCCTGTACAGAGTCTGCAATGACACAGAAAGGGGCACTTCTGGTGGGCCCTCTCTTGGGCCAAAATGGACAGACGCCCTGGCTCCTAGATTCAGTTTCTGGCTGGCACTTTGAGAAACAAAAGGGCAGCTGGAACCCTCAAAATAAGACTTGTTTTCCCCAGAGCACAAGCCAGCATTTCAAGCCAGGACACTTTTCCTGTCATTGAGAAGAATCACACCATGGGTTGAGGATTAGTTAGGATAGATTGGGTGACGCTTCAGTAACAAACAGCCCCCCAGATCTCAGTGGCTTACAGTCACAATGGTTTCTTGCTCGCAGCTCCAGTTTTATGGGTCCTGAAGACTCCCCGTGGCAGCTGCTCTCCGTGTGATGGCTCGAAACGGCAATGCCAAGTCAGCACGTGCTTCTGTATCCCCAGATCCAAGGAAGAGCAAGCACACGCTCTCACTCAGCAGTGACACACCCCACCTGGTCTCACTCATGTGTGTTTACCTCTTAGACTATAAGCTCCTTCAGATATAGAGCCATATGTCTTTTTTTTTTTCCCCTGCTGTATGCCTGCTTCAGAGGAGGCAATAAATATTTGTTGCATAAGTGAACAAGAGAATGAATATACTTATGATTCATTTCTTTCTCACCTAGTACCCTAAACCATGCCAGGCTCTGGGCTGGGTGAAGGGGACACACCTGGAAACATGACTCTGCCTCTACCCCCCGGTGAGCTCCCAGTCTAATGAGGGAAGCTGAGGTACAAAAACTCATTCAATGCAGCATAATAAGGACCATCATTGAAATCCATGAAACCTGCTGTAGGAGCAAGTAAAGGGGAAAATCATCTTCCCGGGAGATCCAGGAAGGACTTAATGGGGAAGGGATATAGGAGCTGGCTCTAAAAATCTGGGTGTGGCTGGGTAGAAGGGATGAGAAGGGGAGAGACGAGCAATAGCACAGACGAGGACATAGATGTTAGAACAAGCGTGGAGTGTTCAGGAAGGGGAGAGCCTCGTTCTGTGTATTCCTGGAGGGTTGCGTGTAAGACGGGGATGGTGAGTGTACAGATGGAAAGAGAAGCTGGACCATGTCATGGAGAACCAGGGGGATACCATGGACGTCAAGCTTAGGAGTCTTGACTTTTATCCTGTTGGAAATGAAAGTCTCTGGAGGTTCTTCAAGAGGAAAGTGATACAGTCTCCTATGAGGATCTGTAAGCATGTCCTGCTTGCGGGGGAAGAATGTGTTGACAGGGGAAAACCTAGAGCCTTGGGGCTGATAAAAAATGCTTTCCAGTGGACTGAGCCTGCCCAGTCTCTCTGAAAGACAGGCGCTCTTACTCCTGGGTCTGCAGCAAGGATGTCCTCTGACATCAAAAGGTATATCTTATTTGTGTGTGTACATGTGGATACATATGCGTATCACAGGTATTTAAGGCATTTCAACATTGATTTATGTATAAAACCTCTCCAAGGGAAGCAGATAATAAGTAAAACTGAGCTTACCCAGAGTTTAGTCTTAAAATTACAGATGACAATTGTCACTTTTTCTACAGAGAGCTAGAAGCATTGGAGCTCATGGTCCGACACCTGTGTGCACCGGGTCTGGCGTATGGTCTTCTTAGGGATGTTCGATACTTACTATTTCTGTGAGGAACTATGCCATGAGATGTCAAATATATCATGACAGTGTCAAAATGAGATGACCTCCTAAGTTCCTCTCTGCTCTGGCATCTATAAAACTTGGGGGTAGAGGGGCTAAGTGACCCATCCGAGGTTGTACCGCAAGGTTGACAGAAGCCCAAGACAGAGATGTCTGGGGCAAAACATCTGAGGTTGGTTGTTTGGGTTTTTGTTTGTTTTGCCATTACGAGTCCCATCTCAGAAATCCACATAAGGGGCCACGCTGATTACTTTGCAGCAAAAATAACCAGTTATTTATTCAGAAATAATAGTATTTTTCAAATCATTAATATGAAAGCTGTTCTTTCTCTTTTTTTTTTGGCTGCATCGGGTCTTCGTTGCTGCGTGCAGGCTTTCTCTAGTTGCAGAGAGTGGGGGCTACTCTTTGTTGCCGTGCGCGGGCTTCTCATTGCGGTGGCTTCTCTTGTTGCGGAGCACGGGCTCTAGGCATGTGGGCTTCAGTAGTTGTGGCTCGCAGGCTCTAGAGCAGAGGCTCAGTAGTTGTGGCGCACGGGCTTAGTTGCTCCGTGGCATGTGAGGTCTACCTGGACCAGGGCTGGAACCCGTGTCTGCTGCATTGGCTGGCGAATTCTTAACCACTGTGCCACCAGGGAACTCTGTGAAAGCTGTTCTTAAGAATTTTTTATTGACTTTATTTATAAAAGAGCAAAATATAAGGCCATCAGGATGAGTCTAGTGCTGGTCACTGCTCAGTCTAAGTGGGTGAGGACGTTGGTGTTTTTAGACTGAATGGGTCAAGGAGGGGGCAGATGATCATGGAGGATGCCTCGATCTTGACTCCAAGCTACATCACAGAGTCGCCTTCTCCTATAGTTTTCATCTAATCACGAGAGAAGCGTGACTTTCACAGAAACAAGTGGGGTTTAACCACAATCCAGAGCTTGGCTCCAGGATTCAGTAGACAAACTATCACTGAGAACTTTCCATTAATATAGTTTTCAGCTTCGTTCCTTTTCAGTGGAGTCAGGCTTAGCAGGGCAGGTATTTGGTAATCAGACCTCCCTCAGGAACCCACTCCAAGGACATTGTAGAAACTTAGAATAAGCTGGCCTCTGATCAAAATCTGTGAATTTCTTCTGGATTGTTTAATTTCATCTATACTATATGTATCAGTGAGGGTTCTCCAGAAAAATCATCTCTGTATCTATCTGTCTCTCTCTCTATCTACCTATCTATCCATCCATCTCTCTATCTATATGTGTGTATAGACACATATATGTATATCGTCTGAAATCCATAGGGCAGGCTAGAAATCAGGCAGAGACTGATGATGTAGTCTTGAGTCAGAAGTTCTTCTTCTCCAGGAAACTTTAGTTCTTGCTCTTAAGGCCTTCAACTGATTGGATGAGGCCCGTCACGTCATCAAGGGCAGAATCTCCTTTACACAAAGTAAACAGACTGTAGATGATAACCACGCCTACAAAGTACCTTCATGGTAACACCTAGATTAGTGTTTGATTCAATCACGGGGTGCTACAGCCTAGCCAAGTTGACGAGAAAAGCTAAGCATCACAGCCAGTTTCTGCCATTTCTCAAAATCTGTGGTTCCACCAGACCTGGGGCAAGTTAGCTACAGGAAAACCTCAGTTTTTCCAGTTGCCATAAGCTCAATCTATCTGTCCAAATCAGCCACACTCTTATTTTCTTCCCTGGTAATTTTGAGCTCAGTGAGCCCAGATGTCTTGCCACATCCATTAGGAAGCACAAACCCATGAGTCATGGAGGGTCTGGCAGGATGAATTTTCAAATCCCTTGAACAGGTTTTTATAATCCAGCCATCTGATTGCCCTAAAATAAACCCAATTGCCATGCTCTGCTTCACCTCCTTCCAAATACCCCATGACCTGGAGATGACTCAGGGCCTGAGAATGAAGAAAATAGAATCCCAATCACTTCCTCTATCACATCTTCGGGGATGCTGATTACCAAGCAGAAATTCTCCAGATGAGTGAGGAAAGTGGAAGCTGAACCCAGCAACCTTCTTTTGGACGTGAGTGAACGGTTGTAACATTCTTTCCCATCTGGGTCAAGGGAACTCAGGTTTTTTGTTTTTTCTTGCTTTCCGCCTGCATTTCTCAGATGCCACATTGGCAGGTGGATAGCCCTGCTGTTTCTTGTGCGCTAGAAAGTTGTATACGATTCTCAGACACAGAATGAAAAGGCCAATAAAGAGCAAGTTCTAAGGAGCATGAGGAGGGAGCAGCCATCAGACACCGCTGATAAGAGTAGAAACTGGTACAACCACTTTGAAAACCTGTGTGGCAACAGCTGCAAAAAAAAACGGAAGACACCTCGTTCCCCCGGAGGTCCTCTCCTGAGTACACATCCAACAGAAAGACACGCACTGGAATATTCACAGCAACGCTATTCACAATGCCCCAAAGCTGGAAACAACACAAATGTCTAGCAATGGTAGGCGGAGTAAATAAACATATTCACACAATGGAACACAGCAATGAGAGTGATGATCTGTAGCTACAAACAACATCAGGGAAGAATGCCACAAACATAAACAATAGGCCCCCAAAAAGGGCATGTTGTATGATTGATCGAAAGTATAAAGCCAGACAGAACTAATCTATAGCATAGGAAGTGAGGAGAAAGGTTACCATTGGAGGGAACACTGTGACTAGTAAGGGTCACCAGGAGGCTTCTGCAGTGATTGATAATGTTTGATCATCTATTGATGCCTAGTAAACTACCCCAAAAGCTTGAAAAAATACCCAGTTCTTTATATCTCATGACTTTCTGGGTCAGGACACCCTTATTTCATGGCATCACGCGGCCCTTTACCAGCCCTGTGTTCTTGGGCTTTTTCCTGCAAGCTCCTCCGTTTCAATGAGGAAGAAAAGCAACAGGTACCTTCCTGGATGCCTGAGACAACCTAAGAGAAATTCCCAGCATGTTCTGATTCTTAGTTAACTTCATTTCACTGCAAACACTGCCTTGACCCCCCGACTCCTCAGCTGCAGAGCAAGTTAAGTGGCTAAGACTTCCTAGAAGACTGGTTACGGGTCCAGAGAGAGCTTCCCCTCCCTCCCCGTGGTCCTCACCTTGGGAGCAGAGGAAGGGACACACGTCAGGCACCTGCGCCCCACGGGGGCTGGGAGGGGAGCCCGGGTCTGAAGCCGATGGAAACACTGCAGGGCTGCTAAACAAGCCCAGAGTCCCCAAGCAGAGTGACAAGTGACTCACCTCGACTCACGCTTAGTCACTGCAAGGTACTTTCCACACGGACACATGGAGATGGTTACCAAAGAAATGTCTGCTGGCTGCTCACACATCAGCTCAAAGAAAATGTTGTTGTAACCTTTACTTTGGAGGGGAAAAAAAATAGCATCACTTTCCCTTTTCCTTTCCTTTCCTTTTTGGAGAGAGATTTGTTGGCAAAATAGTTGAAGTGGTTGTTTTTATTTACCCTGGAGAAAGTTTTTCCAGAAAGCTCTGAATCCCGAGCCTTGTGTATGTGGCAGCCCCTTCGAGTCCAAAGCACTTAGTGTCTAAGTGTGTAAACGGCTCCCTCAGAGGGAACCGTCCCATCACGCTCTCTGATCACCAGCGGAGTCCTCAGGGCTTCACGGAATTAGAGAGCCGGGATTCAAATCTTCTCTCTGCCCTGTACTATCAGTATAAACAGGGGCAGGGCATTCCAACTTCCTGGGCCCCTATTTCCTCATTAATAATAATGAGGTGAGTCATGCTGACCCACACAGTGGTTGTAAGTAAATGAGGTTACGTGTAGCAGCACCATAAAAACTGCTTAGCACCCACAAAGTAGTTGATGAGTTAAAATGAGTTCCCCCCTCCCTCCCTCTCTCCTGATCCTCCTCCCTTCTTTATTTGCCTTTCCACCTTTCTCTTTTTAAATTCCCTCCCTTCCTCTTCCTTCCCTCCACTCCAAACTTAATCAACGCTCAAGTCTCTCCTCCCCGCTCCACTGTCTGCTTTTTTCTTTTCCTGCCTTTTTTTTTTTTTTTTTTTTCCTGCCTTGTTTTCAAGTCTCAAATGCCCTCTGAGCTCACACCATCCCTCTGGCTGGTACAGCCTCGGCATGGTAGCTGCTGAATGCCAGCCAAAGTCTGGTTTAAAAACACTGCGATTTTGGGCCAGACTTTCTCTCCTTACAAATGAGGGTGATGTTTCAGGCACGGGAAGTCTTCCCATCCATTGAGGCCCCAGGCAAAAAAAAAAAAAAAAAAAAAATAGCAACGCCTCAGTGTGTGGCCTTAGGTGGACAGTGATGTGAGGCTCCGGGTACTGACAGAAATAAATCTGGTGTTTCTGAAAACTGTGAAGCATGCGCAGTGGATGTGTCATCCTAGCAAAAGTGAGTCAGTCCCCAGGCCTGAGCCCAAATCTGGCTGCACTGGCTTTCTAAATAGAAAGTATATTCCTGGCCAGCCTAAGATTAGCAAATTGGCGGTCAATGCGAGTGGAAAGAGAGGGAGAAGAGGAGACACGCAAATCTATACTTTGCAAGAAATTTTACTGGAAAAATGAAGTTCTCTCTGTGATTTTTTTTCTAAATTACTCCTTTTCTCTCTATCCTGCTGTCTGAGCCAAGCTTTTCCTCCCATCACTATCTTAGCACAAAGTTCTAAAGACGTCTTTGAAAATAGGACCACAACATCCATGGATGAATGGATAAAGGAAATGTGGTATATACATATATGTATACAATGGACTATTATTCAACCATAAAAAAGGACATCTTGTCATTTGCAACAGCATAGATGAAACTTGAAAGCAGTCTGCTAAGTGAAATAAGTCAGACAGAGAAAGACAAATGCTGTATGATCTCCCTTATATGTGAAATCTAGAAAAGAAGAAACAAAAACAGCTCATCGATACAGAGTACAGATTGGGGGTTGCCAGAGGTAGGGGGTAGGAGGGGGCAAAATGGATGAAGGGGGTCAAAAGGCACAAACGCCCAGTTATAAAACAATTAAGTCCTGGGGCTGTAATGTACAACACGGTGACTACTGTTAATAAAACTGTGCTGCGTGTTTGAAAGTTGCTAAGAAGTAAATCTTAGAAGTTCTCACCACTAGAAAAAAAATTTTATTGCTATGTATAATGACAGATGTTAACTAGACTGTGGTGATCATTTCATAATATATACAATTGTCACATTGTTATGTTGTACATCTGAAACTAGTATAATGTTATATGTCAATTATACCTCACTTAAATTTTTAAAAAATTATTGGATATTAAAGATTGTCAAAAGTTGAAAAAAAAAAGAAAGAAAGAAAGAAACAAAAAACAGGACCACAAAGTTGCACTGAGACAGCCTGGGATCACTGGATGCTGTAACCTTTAGAGCAAAACAGGCCTGGGTTCAAATTCTGGTCCTACCTCCAACCAGCTGTGCGGGCGGGTGTGTGCGCCAGAGAGAGACCTTGGGCAAATTTGTAACCTCTCTTGAGGCTTAGTATCACTTCACCCATGTGGGAGGACCCTACCTCTTTCCTGGTGAAGAGGTCAGCAGAGCCTGGCCCACAGTAGGTGCCTGTCATATCTGGGCCCTTTTCTCTTGCCCTCCCTGGGAGGGGAAGTGCCCGGATGCCAATGCCTCTTCATTCGCCGGCTCTCTGCGCACACGTGCTGCCTCTTCTGGAGGCTGTGAGCACTGAGCCTGCGTGAGCTGCAGTAACAGCAGCTGCTCCGTCAGCTTTGCCTCTCTGCTCCAGACAGATTCTGAAGAAAAGAAGCCACGCTGCGCCCGGGGCCTCCCGTGCCAGCATCCCTGGCAAACGCAGATGCCTGAGTCACGTGGGCCCCGTCGTGCCAGAGGAAGTGATGCAACCACCCTCTGGCTTTGGGTCAGCCAGGAGGAAAGTGTCCTGTTACAGCCTGGGCATGGCTGGCTTCAGGGCTCCAGGCCTGCACCCTGTCCCAAAGCCGCAGCAAAAGGGGCAGCAGGAGATCCTGTCTTGGGCATACGCTGCCTGCTGTTTACCCTGCTTTGTGCACAACCATCCGGGACCCACAAAGGGCCCAGGCAAGCCAAGTCAGCTCTCGCCCTTGGCTTCTCCCGTCCCCTTGCTCCAGCTTACAAGTTGCCCAGACTATAAACACCTGTTTCCTTTTGCCTGGACCCTGTGGGGTCCAGCTATTCTATTGACTTCATATGCATAGCAGGAATATAATTGAATTCAATCATAATAACTACATTCATTAAAAACCTATGTAATGTTCATTAAACAGCCTAGGTAATATGCAGTTAATAGCATTAACATATGAATTGTGCATTGGGTCACTAATATGCACATTATGTAGGATGTTCAACGTATGTATTAATTATAGTACATGCCAAAAAAACACAGCATTCAAAGCTTGCAGGCCTGTCCCAGTTACGAACCCTTTTGATCTCATCCAAATCCCTTTTATGGAACAGCTTTTTCATTAATTGGAACATCTGCTTTTCAGCTCTTTACACCAAGACGGCTGTTGGAGAGAAAGGCCTCGGAGAAGCTGGTTAGCGCCGGAGTTGAGGAAACCTGAGGAGTCTGTATTGGAGTTTATCCTGGAGAAGGGCCATGACCTTGAGGGCAGAGTCCAGACTTCTGGGTTCCATCCTGGCCTCTGCCGAGACTTCCCCTGGCAATCACTACCACCTCCAGTGGACATCCATTATCTGGGAAAGGGGCATAATAGCGCTTGACATCACCAGGACATTAAGGGGATTATCTCATTAGGGGGCTAACATACAGTGGAAATGCAGAATGGCAATAGCATTCAGCATCACTGCCAGGAAAGCTCCCAATGGAAAACGTCTCCACTAAGGAAAAGTATCTACTCCAACACACCCAGCCCACCCTTGACATGAGTCCGATGGCACTCAGCTACAGTAAGCCGGCATCAGGAACGGCTGCCCTTTAAGTGGGGCTCTCTCCTGGTTTCTCCTCAAAGCGCATTCTTGGCATTGCCTAGTGCCTGGCGTTACCATCTCCATTTTACAGAATTTGGAAAGTGAGGCCCTGGTAAATGAAGTGAGCTACCCAAAGTCAACTCAGAAGGCCTCCCCAGCAGGAAGGAGGGGATAGAACATGGACAGGGAGGTGTGCGTCCTAATTCCTTGTGATGGTTTCTGACTCTGCACCTAGACCCATCTCCTTGGCTGAAATGAGCCGATCCCTGAATGCTCACGCCACTTCATTCTTCTCCCTATATCTTGCTGCCTATCAGGAACGCCCTGGGAATCCCACCTGTAAAGGATCTGCCAGCCCATATTTGGTTCCCCTCCAACACTCATTTGAGTATTTTCTGTTTAATATTTATTTATCTACTTACTTACTTATTTTGGCTGCGCCCGGTCTCAGCTGCGGCCTGCAGGATCTCAGGTGCAGCATGCATGTGGGATCTAGTTCCTCAACCAGGGATCGAACCCGGGCCCCCTGCATTGCGAGCATGGAGTCTTACCCACCGGATACCACCAGGGAAGTCCCTCATTTGAGTATTCATTGATCACCTACTCTAAACCAGGCTCTGAGCTGAGCACAAGTCATGGCCCTGCCTTCCAGGAGCTCAGTGACATGTTCTTAGTTTGGGCAGTGGCTCCCTGTTCCTGGTCCACGGACCACCTACTGGATTCTTTGCTTTGAATCTCACCTCCTTCCTATCCAGCCTTCCCACAGGCATCAGAATGTGCTTTCTAAAATGCGAATCTGGCCCTGTACTCACTCCCCTGCTTGAATCTCCCGATGGGCTACTGTCACTCACAGAATAAAGCCGAAACCTGTGGACTTGGCACTCAAGGCTCATCAGAATGCACCTCCATCTCTTCAGTCTCCTCTTCTCCATCACCTGGTCTTTGCACCAAGATCACTGGATTTCCCACCTAAAATATTCTTCCCAGTCCTAAAGTAGGGCTGATTTCTCTACCCCTTGAATCTCAGTTGTCCACGTGATTGCCATTGGCTAATAGGACATTAGCGAACGTGAGGCAAATAAAGGCTTGAAAAGCGCTGTACTTTGGGTTTGCCCTTTCTTGCTGCTGGCCCTGTCGACTGTCCTGTTTACAAGCCCCATCTAGACTCCTTGAGGATAAGGCCCACATGGAAAGAGATCCCAGCTGAAGACCCAGATACATGGGTAACACCATCCTAAATCGTCCAGCTACAGTTAGGCTGGCTCAAACCAGAAGAATAACTCAATCAACGCACAAATCGTCTTTTAAACATGTTGTTTGAAGTCACGTTTTGGGCTGGTTTGTTATACAGCCAAAGCTAACTGATACAAATTCACAAATGCACAGAGCTCTCCTATGCTCTACCACATGCTGTTGCCTTTGACTGGAGTGCAGCTCATCCTCCTGTCCCTGAACATACTTCTACTCTGCTCACAGGTTGATGGGACTTTACCAGGCAGAGAAAAGGAGAGATAGCCCCATAGAAAGAAGAGGATAAACTGAAGTTTACACGGCATGCACGTGTCGCTCTCAATATTCTTAGCCTCTCTTGTACTCATTCTCCAGGGCAGCAAAGAGCTCTCAATGGCACATGTCCTTTTCTTTCTCTCAATACCTGTGAAACACTGGGCGTCTCTCAGAGCACAGACTAAAACCCACCTGACACCTGACTCATTATTCTCAATCATCATGCTCACCCCTCACCCACTTTGTCTCATTCACCTTTGTTTTTCTCACCAGCCTAAAAGAGCACTTTACCCAGTGTAGGTATTTGACTCACCACTAAGTTTCTTGAGAAGATCCAAATGAAGGTCACCTCCTCCATGAAGCCCTCCCCAACACCCCAAGCAAAGTTGCTTCCTCTCCCCACCCAGTGCCCCCACATCCGTTTGTGCTGAGGGCACTTCATAGGGATAATTTATTCACCCATCTATCCTCCAGTGCTTTCTCTCTGAGCACGCAGTGTGACCCACCAGTGTGTCTTCTTTATTTCTGTGTCCCCAAGCAGGAGAATCATGAAGAATTGGTCAAACTCATTAACTAATTCATCACAAAGGGAGCCCAAGGGAGTCTTGTAGAAGAAAGAACAAGAAATTTGGAGTCAGACAGCGGTGAACTCAATCCCTGCATTTACATTTTCAAAGTAGAGTGACCTTGGCCAAGTCACTTAGCCCTCTGAATCTTCAGTCATGGGTGAGTAGGGGAGGGAGGGAGGGAGGGAGGGCCATCTAAGGTGAAGACCATAATCTTTTCTTCACAGGATGGTTTGAGGATTCATGAGATATTGTACCTAAAACCCCTGGCCCAGGGGCTGACACCTGGTAGACCCTCAAGCCAAGTTCTGATCATCTTCTCCCTTCTCTCCGGCGACCCAATGAGTTCTCCTGGTCGCTCTGGGAAGGTGAGGTAGGGCAGGACTCCCAAGAGCCAACTGGGGTCCAGATCCCGGCCACCTCTTGGATCATAGAACCATCTCTCCCACACCATGTGGGTGTCCTGAGCTGGAAGGAAAAGCACCTCCTGTTTGCCCAGTGCTCACTTTGTACCTGGTGCCTACAGACCTGATGTCACCGCCTTTCCCCTTTCTGAAGGGAGATGAGATGGCCCTGCTGTGTGGTTTGTGAACCGTCAGTCAAGATGCAAATGGTCTTTGTTTCCCTTCTAAGAGGGAACAAAGGCCTCAGATAAAGAACCCAGGGCCCACCCCTATTCCCCTGTCACCCACCCTCCCAGATCCTGAACCTGCAGATGGCAAAAGGCCCTGGCCAGGTTTGGTTCACACCCACACTCCCTTGGGCAAATCAGTTTATCTCTTTGAACCTCCAGAAGGGAAAGAGCAGCATTCATGAGTCTCCTCACCAAACAGTCGGGCCATTTTTTAAGCACTTATAGCTCAGGGGTTAAGCAGGCTGGCACAGGGGTCAGACTTAGTTGACACGCTACCTGTTATTTGGGGACCACTTAACCACTTAGATCCTCAGTTTTCCCATCTCTAAAATGGGTGTGATCATGTTTCCCTTGTGGTTGTGTGCATTTAAAAGGATGAGGCATGTAGAAAGATGGCACAGTGCTGGCACACAGTAAGCACACCATCCATGACATTATTATTATTACCACGCCTCTTTATTAATACCAATAGGATCACTGCCTGACAGCTGGGACTCTACCCAAAATGCAAGCTCACTCCTTGTTTTCGCCTAACACACTCCCAAAGGTCTCAGGCCAAACTCTAAGTCCAGGCCCCCACAGGGCCCCCTCCCAGGGTTCCAATGCACATTTTGAGAAGGAAGGAACTGCCAAAGAAAATCCAACTGCATGGTTCCTCTATCAAACAGAAAAATAAAAAATGCAAAACACTTGCCGGAGCCCACTGGTTTTGTCAGGGACTTCCTAAACGTCTGCGGACCTTTCCTCAGCACTCGGGGCTGTGCCTGCCACCAGGATGGTTCCCCGAAGACACCACGGTGCCCCCAATCAGGCTCCGGGGAGAGCACAGGGGAAGGCCCTGCCAGGCACAGACACGCCCAAGGTCACGCCGTGCCCATCTTCCTGGCCTCGCGGGCTGCAGAGAAGGCAGAGCAGGCTTAGGGCTACATCCAGGGTTCTGAGGAAGAAGCCCATTCGTCTCCAGAACAGCGAAGCGCTCTTGGCACCCTAGGCCACCTGTTGCCAACTCCCGGGCACCCAGAGCATCTATTCCTTACCATGGCTCCTGCCCCGATCTGCTCTCCCATTTAGGCAGAGCTGAGACTTCACCCAAAGTCCCTCTTGTGCCCTGGGGAAGGGCCCCAAATCCTCATGGTGCTGACAGGGGAGGAGGCTGGACCCAGCACTGGAAGTCCCTGAGGGCAGGAGTCACTCAGATTCACCACTGCGTGCTGGGAGCTGGCACCTGAGCACACAGTAGGCGCTCCCCAAATGGTAGATAATTAAGCAACTTAGATTCCCGAGCATTTAGATGCTATATTATTTCATTTAATTCTCACGCTAACCCTACAAAGCAGGTCTTCTTAGCCCCACTGTGAATACTCTTTGTAGAACTGAGGCTCAAAGAAGTTAAATAAGTTGACTGCGGCTCCAGGGATAGAAAGAGACAGTGCTGGGATTGGTATCAAGCCTGTCTGACTCCAAGGCTCTTTCCCTCTGCAGGCCCTGCCTCTCCCAGTTGACAAGCCTTTGCTTCCAGACTCTGCCTGCACTGCTCCAGGTGCTGCGGGGGTGACTGAAACCCAACCACTGACATCTATGGCCCTGCATCTTGACTAGCAAGACAGCTCAGGGAGAAAATGCAGAACAGGGACGAAAGAAGTGGCATCAGTGGTGAGCTGGGGAGGCACAGAGGGCCCACCGTGAATGTAATCAGTGAGTCAGCACATAAGGGCTTTGAACATCCAGGATCACACAAACACCAGGCACTAATTCCCTTCATCTCAGCCTTGATCAGGAAGACTCCATGTAGGAGGGGCTTCTGAAATCCAGATCCAGGGAGTAAAGCAATAACACTAAAAGTGAGAGCTGCCATTTATAACTGCCTACACCTGTCCGGATACTCTGCGGCATGGTATAGACGTAACTGTATGTAGTCCTCACAACAAATCCAAGAGGTGCGGGCTATGATCCCATTTTACAGATAAGAAAAACTGAGGCTCAGATGACACAAATGAGGAAAGGGTGGTGGGCATCATAGGAAGTGGTGGAGTCTGGAGAGAGCCAGAGAGCTCATGCTCTATCATTTGAGAACGTGCCCCAACCGCGGTCAGATCTTCTCATTTGAAGACAAGCGAGATATAATTTCTACTCCTGGGTATAAATCCAATATTTAAATGTTGGGGATTAATTTTAGAAACATTTAAACACTTGGCAATCTAAACAAAGCCCGTCTGAAATACAGATATGGCCCACAGGTCACCATTTTGCAATCTCTGTACTGCAGTGTGAGTGGTAGAGAGCACCCCGTCACCAGAGGTACTCAAACATATGTTGTACACTGACCTCAAGGGTGGTGAAGAAGCAATTGGAGGGGAAGTTGCTGAGGGTGGAGCTTTACGATTCCAAGGCTGACACTCACTGCGTGATCCGTGAATTGTCAGAGTGGAAATGAGTGTGTCCCTGAGCAAGAAGAAAGTTCTAAGCAAAGGTACGGAGCCAGGAACTGTCCTCTCATCTTCACTCACTCCAACTCCAAAACTTTCTCTGGCTCCGCATTGTTCCCTCTCCTTGGCATTCAGGGATAGCTCTGCCCTCAAGGTTTTGGAGTTGGATTTACACCCATTTGACACAGTGTTTTTAGTTTGTTTGTTTTAGTGTTTTATTTGGAGAAAGCGCTTCTTACAAAAGGGCAGCTGCAAAATACAGGGACCTCTGCGACAACGTCTTGTTTTCTCTGAAAGGATGAGCGGGATCCAAGGAATCAAAGCAGTACATGTAAAATCAGGAGCCTCTCCGAGTCATTTTCAGGACACAGAGCAACAAGGTGCAAAGCTAAAATTTCTGATTAAGGAATTCTTTTTCTTTATAGGAATTGTTTACCATTTGATACAGTGTGATGCATTCATCCAACTTCAGGAGTGTGCAAAGGCACGAGGAAAGGCCACCCTCCGTGCCTCCTGGACCTGCCTGCAGGATTCCCACCTGCCCAAGCCTGCCTCTCCTCCTCTCCAGGCCACTTCTCCAAACTCTCATCACACTCATAATGTAACTCCCAACCTAGGTGACCACAAAGGATGGTCGCCTCTCATTTGCCTCTTCTCCCCACAAATGGTCCATAAACCCCAGCTGTTCATTGCATGTGGAGCTCTCTGCTGGGCATTCAGGCCATCACCATGGACCAGATATGCATTCATAGTTCCTAGTTCCGTTGCCTAGTCAGTCCTGGCTGTGGAGGAGATCCTCAGCAAAGACTTGCTAAATGCAAACAAATGTTGATGAAATGGCGATAGTTTGGACCACCCCATCTCTCTCTCTCCAAGCCCCTGTACCTCCTCTGCCCCTCAAATACCCAGCCCCGGTGATTCTTCCTGAATATCTCTTACAGGCAATAGAAGAGACACAGTTGTTAAAAAAAAAAAAAAAAAAAAAAAAAAAGCCTTGGGAACCTATAAAGAAAGTAGTCAAATGTGGCGTCTTTTTTTCCCCTAATGTTCTCACTCCCCCATCCACCATGGCAAAGGCCCACTTCCAGATACACTCCTCCTGAAGCTGGAAGCTGGCCCTGCCTCTGCTGTGGCAGGCGGCCCTGCGTTGGCTGCCAGGGCCTGGGGGTGGAGTACAAATAGCCCCATCCCCACTTCAAGGAGACCCAGAGCCAACAGCTCACCCCCTGGGAACCCAGCCAGGCTCCCTTCAAGCCAGGGCCTGAGCGCAGGGACCCTAATCAGCTAAAAACCCCACCCTTCCTTCTGCAAACACCCTCTCAGCCAGCCGCTGGGCCGGCGGACAGGCAGAGCTGGTCTCCCGGACCTCCACACGTGCTTCCGACCTAAGGGGCCGGCGCAGGACCCTCGCCCCAGCCAACATCCGCTGGGTCACCCGAGAAGGGCTGTCAGCCACCCCAGGGTGGAGGAGAGGTGCTGGATCAAAGGAGGATGCTCATTTCTCTGCTTAAAGACACGTTATCAGGGAGGCCTGCCCTCACCTCCTACCGTTACACACAGCTCCCCCACCCCCGGGCTAGGCCCTTTACCAGGCTTTCTTCTTCTTTATAAGAATTATTTACCATTTGACATAGCTTTTGTTTGTCCGTTTGTCTTACTGTTTTATTTGAGGAAAGTGCTTCTTACAAAAGGGCAGCTACAGAATACAGGGACCTCTGCAGCAATGACTTGTTTACTCAGAAAGGATGAGCGGGATCCAAGGAATCCAAGCAGTCCATGGACAAATCAGGAGCCTCTCCAAGTCATCTTCAGGACACGGAGCAACAACGCAAAGCTACGATTTCCAATCAAGGAATTCTTGTTCTTTGCAGGAATTGTTCACTATCTGATACAGGGTGATGTCTTCACTTGCGGGAAATTCACTAGAATGAAAGCTCTGTGAGGACAGGGAGCTTTTTGTTCTGTTTGCTACTCTAGCCCACGTTCCTGGCTCCTTGTAGGTGCTCCACAAATGAAGAAGGAAGGGAGGAAAGGAGAAAGAAAGGAAGGGAGGGAGAGGGGGAGGGAAGGAGGGAGGGAGGAGTTCTGGAGCGGGAAGGCCCTGGTTGGCCTCCTTTTCTTCCCAGTTGGCGTCTCTCCTTCAGAACTACCCCAGGCTGCTGGCCCGTGGCCTTCCTTCCAAGAGAAACGACTTGAGCTGCCACCCCTGAAACCGCCATTTAACCCAGGCCCGCTTGGCATCAGGCAGCATGGACACGTGACCACGTTCATCTTCTCACCAAGTCTGAGGTCTGTGTCGTTGCTGACTTGGCTTTGTCAGCCTCGGCACTCATTTCGGGGCCACGTCATTCTTGGTTGTGAGGGGCTGTCCTGTGTATCGAAGGATGTCAGCACCGGCCCTGGCCTCTCTCCACCAGATGCTGGGAGTGCCCCTCCCCCTCCCTTGTGACAACCCCAAAACTATCTCCACACATCGTTAGGTGTCCCCAGCGGGTGAGAATCTCTGTGTTCATCCTGCAAACGAGGAAACTGAGGCCCAGAGAAACTGAGTTTGCTGCCGGGTGCTCTATCAGAGGTTGGAATTCAGCCCAGGTCTGTCCTGCTTGGGAGCCAGTGTTCCCTCCATCCCCTGGCAGGGCTGGCCACGCGGGGAGCTGTCACTGGGAAGACCCAGAGCCTCTACGTAGGCCCTGCTGGTGTCCCAGAGACAGCAGAGAAGAGCCAGGCCTCTGACGTGTGGACAGAGCCTTCGCAAGCAGCCTGAAAAACACTTACTCGCTGGCCATGCCTGGGAAGCACCATCAATGATAAATCATATCTCTTAATTATGTGTGATTTCGAGGGCCAGCCAAGATTTCCTTCTCGTGGCAAATATTTTCTCTGCAATTCCTTCCCTCCTCCCACAACCCCCCGAGAAAAGGAAAAGCAAAGCACAAGGGGAGCCTGGGTCTGCTCTCCTCTGCGGGAGCCCAGACAGCTCTGGTCAGAAGGCCAGTCCGGCCCAGCCCTTCCAGAGCTGGGTTCTTGCCTGGGCCTGCCTCTTCCCTCCGTGCTTCAAGCAGTGAAATCCGCAGGTTTCTGTTTTGGTTTTTGGTTTTTGTTTTCTCAAAAAGGTTTCTGAATGTTCAGTTACTCAGCCGAGTCCTGCTCGAAGTCACAGTCAGAGAGAGAGGAAGACAGAAAAATGAAAGGAAATAGGGTCAGGGGTGAAAAGGGCAAGATTCAAGTCGCCTGAACCTGCTGCAGAGAAAGCTACTCCACCCCTCTCAGGCCCCTTTGCGCTGTAAAGAGTGTCTCCAGGCTTCACAGCCTCCAGAACTTCCAGCTCTTCACCCTCTGGGGCCTCATCTCCCCCTATTCCTCCCCATGCACCGGTCAGGCTGAACATGATTTTGCATGTTATTGTCTTTACAGTGAATGCTTTTCACTCTTCTCTTCTCAGAAAACTCCTATTTATGCTTTGAAACCCAATGTAAATATCCTTACCTTCTCCAACCTCCTGCCCCCAACCCAGACCAAATTCACCCCTTCCTCTCTGGGATCCCTCAGCAGCTTATACAGACATCAATTTAACTTGGCTTACACTCTTAGAGATATTTGTGTAACAGGATTCCAGAGGAAAAGCTGAGTCAGTAACCAGAGCAACCGGAGATTGTCAACAGAGCCGTGAAAGACATTCAGATTATTTTCCTCCAGGGCCTTCCCTGCTACCCAGCATGGTTTTCCTAACATGTATGACTTTCATGGGTGCATCTTCTGGACTAAAAACTTCCAGAGACCCTTTCTAGTACTCAAAGACCCTCATCTATTTTGTTCTAGATTCTGAAGCAGACGACTCAGGCCACCACTTCCTAGGACGACAATCTGGGTTCTGGTTGCGGTGGGTGCCATTGTCATGGAGCTACGTTCATTGAAGGCACCTGACCCCAATCACCGCCTTTCCTCTTGTTGTAAAAATGTGGAGGGCAGGGGAGTGGGGTACTTGGTCTAGGGTGACATGGAGAGCAGAAAGCTGCCGCCCGCCTCAGCCAGTCAGCCTCCAGCCATGAATCCTCACCTCGCCCTTAGGCCACCCGCAACCTTGCTGAGACGCAGGGACACCCCTCTTCTGCTCGGGTCCCGGTGGGAAAGGGAAGAGCGGGTCAAAAGGTCTGCCTCGGGTGCCCAAAGCTAGCTGCCTGTCCAACAGAGACGTCCTGACATGTCCCACCCCATCCCGAGAGAGCGTCCCACACCTCCCTGAATTCGCGTGGCCAGTGATAACCGCGTATGTGGTTCCCACAGAGGCTGGGTTTGCAGATCTGCAATGTGTTCTACTCAGCAGACATGTGGCTGGCATGCTGGGGAGAGCCCAGAGGGCACCCCCTACTCCTTTGACTCCCCCAAAACCCTGAATTTACTAAACAGCAAATATATTTGGAACATTACCCCAGCGTCATCATTCAGAAGGTGGCCCCGAGCCCCACTCAGGAGTTCCCAGGCTGTTTTGGAGTAGAAAACCCAGAAACGTGTATTCGATGGTAGAGGATGGAACTAAGGATGAGGGCGGGTGTATAAGGTAGGGTCAGATGGCCTAGGTATTGAAGGGCCAGTGCAGGAGTTTAGCTGTAATTCTTCAAGCAGTTTGCAGCCAAAGGAGTGGCATGCGTCTAACGTGGTCTTAGGAAGCCCAAAGGGGCTGTGCCAGCAGCCAGGAAACCAGACAGCGGCTGCGGCTGCCAAAGGAAGAATTGCTGAGGACCTGGACCAGTGCAGAAGCTCCGGAAATTAGGAGGAAGGGGCAAATTTGAAAAGTATAAAATCAATCAAATCAGCAGGACTTGGTAATTTCTTGGATCGGTAGTTGAAGAGGGGAGTCAGTCATCAAGATGAGCGCCCTGGACTTCCCTGGTGGCGCAGTGGTTGAGAATCCGCCTGCCGATGCAGGGGACACGGGTTCGTGCCCCGGTCCGGGAGGATCCCACATGCCGCGGAGCGGCTGGGCCCGTGAGCTCTGGCCGCTGAGCCTGCGCTCCGCAATGGGAGAGGTCACAACAGTGAGAGGCCCGCATACCGCAAAAAAAAAAAAAAAGATGAGTGCCCTGAGTCAGGCAACTAGGTGACCGGTGGTGCTATGAACCAAGACAGGGACCAGAGCAGGAAGGACTGAATGCAGGAGGCTGGGAAGGTGGGGAGGATGGGGGAAGTAATGGACTTTGGTGTAGATTTACTGAGTTAGAAGTACCTGAGCAACAACCAAGGGAATGCGTCTATGTGAGCCTAAACCTCAGGGCAGAAGTCGAGGCTGGAAATGCAGCGTAGAAATTGTTGCTAAATCCATAGGAGGGACTTCCCTGGTGGCGCACCGGTTAAGAATCCTCCTGCCAATGCAGGGGACACGGGTTCGAGCCCTGGTCCGGGAAGATCCCACATGTCGCGGAGCAACTAAGCCCGTGCGCCACGATTACTGAGCCTGAGCTCTAGAGCCCACGAGCCACCACTACTGAAGCCCACACGCCTAGAGCCTGTGCTCCGCCACAGGAGAAGCCACCGCAATGAGAAACCCACACACCGCAACAAAGAGTAGCCCCTGGTCGCTGCAACTAGAGAAAGCCTGCGTGCAGCAACGAAGACCCAATGCAACCAAAAATAAATAAATAAAAATTCAACAAAAATTGTTTTAAAAATCCGTAGAAAAAGATGCATCTGCCCAGAGGGAGAGGAGAAAGAAAAGAAGAGGCCTGGAGCAGAGCCCTGCGACTTGAAGCCTGTGAGGGGACGTCCAGAGAAAAGAGATTTGCGTAAAACAACACGAGGACTCAGCAAGGTAAGAGAGCTAGCAGGTGAGAGTGAGAGCATCATGAGAACATCACGAGGGGCACAGCACCTGGCCCCTAGAAGGGGTCCTCAGTATTGGCAATTTTCTACCCACTGGCAGTCACGCGACCGATAATAACTCTTACCAGACCAAACGCTAAGCACTTTCCCTAGAGGCTCACGCATTCTTCGTAGCCACTGGGAAGTTGGTACTATGATTATCTCCATTTTAAAGATAAGGGGGATGAAGCAAAAAGAGAGTGATAAGCGCGGGTAATACCCTGGTTTATAGACGGAGAATCTGAGCGCAGGATGACCAGACAGAGTCCATCTTAGAAAAGCACGTACTTGAGCCATCAGCAAAGCAGTTAACCTGGTTCGCGGGCCCAAATCCCTATTCCACACCTACCAACTACCGCTCCCTGCTGCGCAGACTGTCGCTTGCCTGATGTGGGGTCCAGAGCACTCTGCAGCAGACAGCACGGCACATCTTGACTCCAAGTCTGAAAAAAGTCTCCAAGGCTGAAAAAAGTCTCCAAGGTCCCCTGGCTGCCAGACTGTGATTGCAAAACGACTTCTGATGATTTAACTGTAAATGAATCTGAAACATACAGACTGAATTTCCCTTGAACTACATATCAAAATTTTCATTTAATAATAGCAATAAAAGGTCTGATGAAAAATTGTAAAGAAGGAAAACAAAGTAGTAATTATGAGGGGGTCAAAGGGTATGGAAAGTGAGGAGCTGGTAGAGAGAGAACACTTTTCACGTCCCCCTAGCGCAAAGCAAGTGAGAGATTTTACAGAGGGCTGTGAATTTCTTCTGCCTTTCATGCGGGGGCTGGCCTCCTGAAACTGACAGCCAGGGCTGGGGTGTCCAATGACTGCTGAGGAGCTCGGGAAAGAGGGAACCACGTATGCAAGGTGGGCTGGATGTGTGTGTGTGTGTGTGTGTGTGTGTGTACAAGTAAGTACTTGAAAAGAAGGGATATATACATATAACACATATATACATATAAGTATATGAACCACCTTCTTTTTATATAGTTATAAATATATATATAATTTAAATGATTTAAAGAACCATTCTATACATAAAATTAAAAGTTAATTTATGTGCATGTATATATATATATACTATTTAAATTTTATATATAGAATGTTTCCTTCTCAAGCACTTATTTGGATATATATACACTTACAGGTATATAAAGAGAAGATAGCTCATATACATATATATGCATGTGCATGTGTATGTACACACACATATATACGTGTATATATCCATATATAAATACATATATGTACATATTATATATAAGCAAGGTAAAACATTAATGTATCAGATATGCCCTAAATAGACATATTCTATAAATATGTATATTCTATCAATCAATATATATTTAAAAAAATATTTATAGTGTAAATATGTATATTCTAGAACAAAACACAGAAGGAACAGAATCTTGTAGGAGAGCCATAGAAGCTTAATAAACCTGACCAGCTCCCAATCTCAATCCGTGAGTGTTGGAAGTGTCAGGAACAGCTACTGGGATTTTAGGAGCTGAGCTTCTGGTGGCCTCTGAGCCAGTTGATCTAACTCAAGATCATATGAGAAATGGGTTCCATCATCAGAGCTGAGCTAGACAAGTGGGCAGGAAGCTGATTACCATGCAGACTGAGGTGCTTCTCCCCTGGGACCCAGCAGTCCTCCACATCTTCACACCTGGCTTCTTCTATGACTGGATATTTCCAAACCATCCACTGTGTACAACTTCATCTCCTGCGTGTCACAATTATTGGCTGAAACTTACAACGAGGTGAAGACAATTTCCCTTACCTAAAGAAAAACAAAAGTCACCTTTGCCAGTGAAAGACCACCAGCTCAGAAACTCTGGTTTCCAATTATGAAGAACCCAGCTTTTTAGTGGTGGCAATGGTTCAGTTTGTGTTTTTCCTCCCCAGTAAATTCTACAGTCCTGTTTTCTCCTCTCCAAACCCCTCAGTGCTGTTAAGAAATAATTCGGGGAAACACTTGTCCAGAACACAACAGCAGAAAGTGGGTTAGCAGCCAATACATTTTTCAAGAGAACTGCTTGGCAGCACTGAAACAGATTACCACGCTGGTACAAGCCTCGGCTGCAGGGTTACAGATGTCAGAACTGTGGGCATCCAGAAATATGCACAACAAATGGAGTCTCCATCATAACGCCTGACCCTACCAACATTGCAAAACGCTGGCAAAGAGGAGGAAGACCATTCCTTCACGGGCTTTTCCCTGGGTGGAGGTGGGACGCTGCAAGCTGCAATTCAGTTGTCAATAAGGACTGGAAATTCCTTGACTCAAGCCAAATAAACCGGGCCTTTCCATGAGCGTCCCTGTTGAACACAACTTTCTTTTAGGAGAGCCCTGTCAACAAAAGGGCATGGGAACCTTTGCCAAGGCTGTGATGGGTTGGCTAGAAACTCTGCCAGGAATCTGCCAGTTCTTCTTCTGGCACAAGGCAAGAGTTAACCCCTGACAGGGTGCAGAAAGTGAGACAATCCACTGCTGCTGTTAAGAGTTCTGACTCAGGAGCCAGATTGCTTCTATTCAAACCGCAGGTCTAAAACTTACTTGTTATGGCGCTTTGAACAAGTGATTTAACCTCTCAGCCTCAGTTGCCCCACCTGTAAAATGGGCATGATAATAACTGTAACTATATTTAAGGACAGTATGAGAATTAAATGTAATAAACATGACAAACAATGTAATTATGCATAGTAGTTCTCAAAAGATGGTAGTTATTTTTGTTTCTTTGTTGTTATTATTAGTTTCAACTCACTAAAATTAAAAAGAAGGAAAAATTTGCTTTGCCTAAATTGGCACTAGCAAAAATTTACTAAGAACTATGTATGTGAACCCCTTCTATTAAGCACCATGAGGATATTTCTTAACTATGGAGACTACGCCCCAAATCACACTACTTAGCAGAGAGCAAGTCTTCAGGGGGGTGCTTGGACCATGGTGTTTGTCACGAGCCACATGAGACTGGACATGGAAACAGGAGACAGATAATAGAAGAGTCGAATGTCCTGCTCAGGGGGTCTTCAGGACAAAAGAGGGAAGAAATACAGGTCAACTTCATTCCTACTTGTTGATTTTGGCTCAGCTCAAACATCACCTGTTACAGGGCACCGTCCTGGACCCCTCCTCTCACCCTCAGCCTGTGATGCCCCTTCTTTGCTTTGGTACTCACAGCACTCAGGTGGGCTCATCAGCCACCCTACCTTCTCCTCAAGATCGGGCTCCTTGAAGGCAGGGTTGACACAAGCCTTGAACATCATTTTACTCCCAGTGCTAGCATATGACTGTCATTCAGAGCATGAATACGGCAATGGATGAGAGAGTGAAGGAATGAATGAATCAATCCGTCCATCCATCAACAAGGGAAGGTGAACTGAAGATGATAATTCTGAATTACCAGCAAGAGACCTGTTGGGAGGCAGCAGGACTGGCCTGGGTAATTTCCTTGAACAATACTATCTAAATGGCAGAAAGACCTCAGCAGAGAAACAACTGTCTAAGCATATAATCAGTCTGTGTTCATCATGAAGATATGTGTCAGTGCTGAGATCTGAGGCTCCCCAGGGTGAAATAGCACTATTTTTGCCAGAGATCCATGGAGCTAGAGGTCAGCTTGTACCATGTCAGGGTGACAAGAATATTGATTTGGTAACATAGTGTCAATTACCCATGGAAACGGGCCATGGGGAAACTTGCCTAAGCAAAGCCCATGGAAAGTAGCCTCTTAGTCTCGTTTTTAGATCTCAACCTTTCAACAAGCAAGGACCCAAAGCAGAACAGAAAGGGAAAGGAACGCTGATTAGAATCCCATGATATTCCAGGGACTGTGCTAAGTCCTTTGCACAGAGTCTTAGAAGGTAGGCAGTACTATCTCCATTTTGCAACTAAGGCTCCTGAGGCTCAGAGAGGGCAAGCAATTTGTCCAAGCCACACAGCTAGTAAGAGTCAAGGATGGGAATTAAACCCGGTTTGCTGACTCCAAAGCCCGTGCTCTTGCTTTTAAATCACACTGTCCCTCCTCTCTTTCATGCTATCATGGTATCACTCCAACTCCCACCAAACACCCGTTTATTTCTCAAAGGAAACCTTAAACATTTTTGCACTATCATTTGGCAATTGCACACAGTACTTCACGGAAATCAGGGAGCTCAGGATGAAAATCCTGCCCACGGATTAGCTGAAATTGCTTGCGTTTCCTTGAAAAATGCCTGGCACTGCCAACAACTCTGGTCTGGTTTCCAGCAGTGGCCAGGGCATTGTCCAACCAAGAGGCTCTGAGAATCAATTGGCTGTGGTCTCACTGACACTGACGCCAACAGATGCTATAAATCAGAAGTTGCCATCTGTCCATGACACTCAGCTTTAAGGGGGCTTCTAGAGCTCCCCAGCCTAAAGAATCAGCCCCAGACCCATTGGGGGTCCTGCCATGGTGAATCTCAGGCACCAGTAGAATGCTAGCTTTCTAGTAGGAAAACCTCAGTGGCTTTGGGGTCCAGGGTGTTCTCAACCACAGCGTGGAAGATAAAGGGGGTGCAACACTCTTCTGGACACCAAAGGCATGGCCACCCGCAAAAGACAATAATGGGGTGGGAGAAGGGGGAATATGCAGGTTGGTCGAGGGAGAGTATTAGTGGGGAAAACATCAGCCTTGACATCCCTCGCAAGAACAGGGAAATGGGGATGCCATGTCCCAAGTACACTGTGCCACCCCTGGAGTAGAAAGGACACTGGATTTGGGATTGGGAACCTAGGTTCACCCCCTCTACGTCACCAAGTACGAGTTGGATTACGCTAGGCGATCACATACCCTCCTCCTCTGCCCTTCCCGCCGTCACGCACACCACCCGCCCCCCCCCCCCCCCCCCCCGCCATCACCATGGTATAGTACAGCTATCTGTTGGTGCTTCTACCTCCCAACTAGACTGTGAACTCCGTAAGGGCAAAGAGATCGTGCCTATCCATGCCTGCATCCCCAGTGCCCAGCACTTTGCCTGAGGCATACCTGGCATTCTGCAAGTATTAGCTGAATTGTGGAAAGAGAGCGAAAGCTGTGATTTACCAACACTGCATGAAATGGAGTCCACGATCATGGACCCTCCGTTCTGAGACTTTTTCAGAACAACCTCAGGAATAACTTCTTTTGATGCAAGACTCTGAAAAAGCGTCTTACAAAAGAAATGGGGAGAACCAAGGAGGATGCAGGGAGGGGCCACTAGCTGGAGGGCACAGAGGACGATCTTGAGCCGATGGCTGAAGGACCCCACGAGCATCACGGGATCTGCATCACCCAATGGGAAGAGATAAAGCCACCAACTGGAAGGTCACAGGAGGAGCTAGCTCTGTTGGAGACTATGCAGAAGTTCCCAACACCACCCCTGCCAGGGGAAGTAAGAAGGATGCTGTATCACCCCCCTAAACAGGAGCGTGAAGATGTGAATGTTAGTCCACACACCCAGATGAGCGAGAAGGAACACAATACTGTACACAAATCAACTTAGTTTCGATTCTGAGCTCCCTCCCTCCTACCAGGATGAAAGAAATTCAGCCCGTCTTTCTTCACTCCACTTCCTGAGGCTGTATCAGTGACTCTAAGGGCTCGCTTAGTACCCAGGCATCATGGAGGTCCTTCTGCGGTTATAAATGGTTTGTCCAGAGCACTCCCTCCTGAAACCAACCCCCATCGTCTAGCCCGCAGGGTCCCACAGGTCTAAACCCCTGCCATGTGTCATCAGGTTCTCTGGTTGGAGAGCCCCACGTGTACTGCCTGGTGAACCACAAAGCTATTCCCTCTGAGGTCTTGCCGTACTCTTGGGGTATTCAGGGATTCTGCTCAAAGAATCCATAGACACATCCCTCTCTGCCCACAGCCTGGGGGAATCTCTCTTTCATCTGGGAGAATCCTTCTCCCCGCAAACCCTGTACCCCATGGCTATACCAGAGGCCTGCCTTCAACTGTCAGGATGGCTTTTATCCAGCAGAATGTAGATGGGCACCTGTCTTAAAAAACTAAACTGAATTCATTGAGATTCAGAATTGCCTCTTCTTCAGAAAAGTGAGAAGATCTGGCATCCCTCAGGCCAGAGCTGGTAGCTGATCCCTTCTGAGTGACTAAGCCCTCTTCACTGCGTCTGACTCTTCCACAACTACTAATTATATTTCCACCCAGCCTGTTTCCTCCGTGTTTTGCTTTTGTGTCATCTACCCAAACCCTGCAAGAGTCCGGTTTTTCAACACAGAGCTTAGCCACGAACCTCCAGCTATAACCCTCTGAGAGAAAGAAGCACAGGCTTTCTACCTACTTGAATGGGGGAAAGTGAAAGAGAAAGGAAAAGAGGAAAATCCAGGGCGATAAAAACCAATTAATACTTTAAATGACCCAGCCCCGGAAGTATTAACCGGGATCATGCTAGGGGCTCAAAAAACAACTCTCTGGGCTTCTCAAATCTCTCAAAGGCCATCGAGGGAGCTAGAAAAACATTCATACCCCTACCACTCAATATGACAAAAGGGCTGACCATCTGACAGTACCTGGAGAGCCACTTACTGCTGTGAGGGCGTGTGGGAGTAGGTGATCTCGGTGTCTATAAAGTGCTAGGAGAGGGCCTGGCACTCGCTGGGCAGCCAGTCAATCAGTCAGTACGAGTCTTCATTACATTAAAAGTCAAAACACCAGAGCCTTATTTAATTCTCACCATAACCCTGCAGGACCAACAGAGATATCCCCGTGTTACAGGGGGAAAAAAACAAGCCTTCAGGAGACGAAGTTATCTCGTTCAAGGTCCCAAAGCTCGTTGGGAGTGGGGACAGGACATGGGGCAGAGAGAGGATTTAGATCGCAGAGTCTAGTTGGAACTCTGCCTTATTTCCATCAAGTTAAAGAACCAATGACTCCAGTGGGCTTGGGGGGTCCCAGATATTCTGAGCAGGGGGAGGGGGGTTTGGGCACCAGCCGGGGAGCCCCGGATGAGGAGAAGCAGCCGGCGAGCAGCCCAGAGTGGAGGTGTGGAGCACAGACCCGAGCTGGAGGGCTTGGGTTTAAATCCCTGTTCTGCTTCTTTTTACCTGTGTGACGTGGGGCAAGTTATTTCACTTCTACCTGCCTCAGTTTCCCCATCTGTGAAATGGGGGTAGCCACAGGACCATCCTCACAGAGGTGCTGAGTGTTTAGAAGGAGGTGGAATTTGTGATGCACGCAGGATAGTGCCCAGTATGTAGTAAGGGCTGCCCTAGTGAAGGCCGGCTGTGTGTTCCCGTGTCGTGGCAACAGGCGAGGCCATACCTTGCACCCGGGGCACATGGCTCAGTGCAGTTCTGGTGGCCTCCCGCGGGTCCTGGGCCTAGCATGCTCCTCGGGACAGAGGCCGTCTCTGGAGCACTTCCCCCTGCAGGGCCCTCTGATGTGGCCAGGACTCACCTATATCTTTCCTCACTCTCAGAAGTGCCAAGCCTCCAAGGGCAGACTCACCACAGGGACCAATCCTTGTTATTAATGCCCACACAGCATTCAGTTCCAATGACTCCTCTTCAGCTTTCATGGAGCAGGATGGCCTTAAGCAAAGGAGAAACACAGATAGGGTTTTTGAAGTGTGTGAAATTCAGCAGCTGGAGATGCAGCGGGAGAGGCTGGCGGGGGGCAGGGGGTGGGGGGGAGAATGGGCACCATGCTTAGGTGGGATAGATGCGGGGCATCCTCGCAGGCAGGCATCAAGGGATGAGGGCATGGGTTTGCAGCAGGAGGAGACAGCGGACATTGGCGTGGGGTTGGCGGGCATGACCAGGGAGCAAAGCCTTCTGGAAGCAGGTAAACTGCTAAGGAGCAAATGACTCTGCAGAAAGCCTAGGAGACAGGTAAGCAGGGCTGCAGGAGCTAACTTACTCTAGCCAGGGTAGACTTGGAGGGGGAGGAGAGGGGGCAACCACCGGGGAAGGAGGGCATAAACGGGCCTCTCTGCCCGTCCCTAAGCTTCCCTACCCTTGCCCTACCCAGAAGCTCTGGCGCGGTTTACACTTTAGCACACAGATTTAGGCATCAAGTTCACTGATAACTGAGACTCAGATCTTCTGTGTGCTAGCTGTGTGACCTTGAGCAGGTAATCCCTGCCTTATACGGTTGCTGTGAAAATTCAGTCATTTAATCTAAATTAAGCTCTTGGCAGCAAAGAGCCAATTATGCATAGACTATGACAGTTATTTTGTAAGCAGATAAGGTAGGGGATCCCCGGAGGAGAACCAAGGCATGGCTTTCTTGACATAAAAGAAGCAATTTTTGGCCTAAGCCATTTTGTGGTCTAAGTCTGGCCACAATGCTTGTCCTTGAACAGATTTCAGTAATCATGATCTTAAGGCAACAAAAGGGCCAACAGTTATCAAGCAAGAGAAGTAACAATAGCAAAGTTAACAATTCAGCCGTGAAGACTCCCAGTTCCCTTTCAATGGTAAAGACTAGCCTGAAGCACTTTCCTGAGCTGTTTTACAGAATTTTAACCCCCCAGGCGCTCAGCCCTCAGATCTACTGGAACCTAAGGGATGCCGATGTTGACCTTTTCTGACCCTTGTGACTTCAGTCAACACCTAAACCCCTTCATGAATATGCATGTACCCTTAGCTTAAAACTTCCTCACTTTCTCGGGGAGACACTGCTTTGGGAAAGATCCTGGGTGTTCTCCTCACTTGCTGCGAGTGATAAATCCTCCCCTCTTCCGCTCTTTGACTTGGTTGTGTCTTTTGACTCTGCACCCACCCAGAGGCGAACCCAGATTTCAGGTAACAGTTACACACGCAAGGGCCTCCAATGTGGGGCTCACCTTCTGATTCCTTGACCTCGATCGCTGACCTCCCTGACTCCAGTTTTCTTTCCTTCCAGTGGTTTCTCTGGGCTGCAGACTGGCTGCCTTCACTCACTGGTCCTAGGACTCCTCTGCCTGAGATCTTCCAATGGCTTCCCAAAGGCACTGCATCTTGGGAAGACTTGGTGCCCTCTGTTCTCTCAGCAGGGAACACCTTCCTTAGTTGGCAGCCCAAAGACTTCCTGAGGAATCCGGACCCATCCTTCTGAGCTGCTGCTGAGTTCTCTGCCTCCGTCAGATCTCCAGCGATAGTCCTTTGTGGAGTCCTGCTGGCCCAGAGCGTGCCTCAGTCAATGCATTTAACATACTCTTTCCAGGGTGGTTGCTACATCATAATCTCCCTCCAGGCGGAAGCTATGCCCTGGGGACTTCTAATCTGCAGCAGCAGCAGCTTTACCAACATACAGTAAGTGCTCCGTGAATAACAGTTAAATGAATGCATGAATGAGTGAATGAATGAATGAGTGCATGAGTGAATGAATGAATGAATGCATAAATGAAAGTGTATGAATGGCTTACAACTCGACTTCTCCCTAAACTCAGCCACATTTCTGGCCTCACAAGGACTCCTGAGTGTCCCTGTAGCCGGAACACAGGACTTGACTTTCTGGGGTCTTGGCTGTGCCTGACCCTAAAGACGATTGACTCCACTGGACTCTAATCATTTCCGGGGAAGGTGAATTTCCTTTACTTGTGTCCATGAAAAAATTTACAAAAGAGGCGGTGGGGGGGCGGGGCGTGTCAAAGAGGATAGTATTTGAGAACATGGTATCTAATTTCTTTGTGATTAGAGAGGAGGGCGGGTTGTTTTTTAAAAGTCTGAAATGACCTTTAGACATTAAAAGAAGGTCCCCTGGGCTTCCCTGGTGGTGCAGTGGTTGAGAGTCCGCCTGCCGATGCAGGGGTCATGGGTTCGTGCCCCGGTCCGGGAAGATCCCACATGCCGCGAAGCGGCTGGGCCCGTGAGCCATGGCCGCTGAGCCTGCGCGTCCGGAGCCCGTGCTCCGCCACGGAAGAGGCCACAACAGTGAGAGGCCCGCGTACCGCCAAAACTAAATAAATAAATAAATAAAAGAAGGTCCCCTAATAGTATGCCTTCCTAGTGCCCAAAGGCAGTTCCCCCGCCTCCCCTGCACCATGCTGCTGCCGCTGTTTGCCTATAGCCCAACACAGCAGCTGCAAACCTTTGATTGTCTTTGCAAACTGCAAAGCCCAGTACTTGAACCTGCATCACATAGATTTGGAGCCTTGGGTCCCTGGCCTGGCTGGGGAGGTCATCTCTTCTCCAGGATGGAGCTGTGGCCGGTATGGGAATACAAGCAATAGAAGCAAAAGCAAAGGAGACTCAACTCCTGGGTACCTGAGCCCTTACTACGTGCCAGTCACTTTATATACATGATCTTATTTTACCTTCACAAGTGGAAGGGCAACCTGATAAGACTAAGGGTCCGGTCCCCACGTACCAGGAGAGAAAACCACGGCTCCGTAGGGACTCGCCTCAGGTCTCATCACTAGTGGCGAGTGGACACACAGTTTGAAGCCACACAGCATAGCTCTGAATCCTATGCTCTAGGCTCCTTCCTTGCAGTCTCTGGAGAATTTGATGAGCGCTATGTATCTGAAAAGTCTCAGATATTTACTGCCTCTTTTTCCATTTTGAGTATCAAACGTGGATTGAGCACTTCTGTGCCAAGCACTATTCTCAAATCACCCCAGGGCAGGTGGACTGTACCACTCGGATTTACAGGAGAGAAAACCAACCAGCCAGGTGATAGACGTTGTCTCCTTGGCGAAAACCTCTGCCGGTCTGGACCACAAGCAAAACCACAGCCCCGAGGAAGGAGGTGGAACCGCGAGGACTGAGTTTACCAACAACACACGTGCATTTTCGCTCTTTCCCTCCAGCTACCCTACTGGCGTCCTGTGTGTGGACAGAAGCGCATCGGAGACAGCTTTCGGCTGCCTTCTCCAAATCCTCCACACTCCAAGAAGTTACATGCTCTTCTCCCATTTTCCCAGATAGAGAAGCTGAGAGGATGAGTGGGAGACCACACAGGAAGCAAAGCCCACAGCTTCCAAAAAGGGGCCCGCAATTCCAGGCTGAGGGACCTCCTCGCAAGCTCGTGTGTCCCCCGCCACTCAGGCTCCTCCTGCAACAGACCCCACTGCCCACGAGAGAGGCAAGTAGGCACTTTTACTTACCACACTGAGAGGTGTGGACACAGCCTCAGTGAAGCAACTGGGGGTCCTTCACTGTGGACAGTTGAGATGATCATCTACAGAGCTGAGTAGGATAAGATGGAAGTTTAGACCAGGGAGGCCCAGGAAGGTTGCTGAGCCAGGAGGGGCTCCTTTTTCTCCACCCAAGGAAAGATGTAGACCTTCATACATGCAGCTCCTTATCTTGCAAAAGTGAACTCTCAAAATCCAAATCTAACCAAGCAACTCCTTTCCTTAAGATCTTTGAAGGCTCCAACCCCAGTTACCACCAGAATTCTGTCCAAGCAGCTTAGCCAGACGTCAGGAGCTAGCCTCAGCCGGCCACTTCAGCCTCCCTCCCTCCACTCCTCCATGGGAGCACTGTGTTTCCGCCAGGACAAACGGCTCTCCCGTCCCCAAACCCTCCATGCTGCACAGTGACTCAGTCTTTTTGCTCTTGTTTTTCTCCATCTTGGGAATTCATAGCCTTTCTTCTATTAACAGAACATGTCCTCAAGCCTCAAGACTGATGCCAGAGCATCCCCTCAATCCCCTGACACCATCCCTAACGCGCCACCCAACCACCATCATTACGACTCAACGAAATCCACACCCATTGCCCTGGATGCTCCCCTGCCTCCCACTGGTCTCTCCACTCTGGCATTTCACACTGTAGTTTTTCTTCACTTGCCTATCTCCCCACCAGACTGTGAGCCCTCAGGGCCAAGGACTGGGTCCAATCAGACTCCAATTTCCCAACTGTTTGGGCCAATAGTCTTTTTCTCATGGGTAGACTGAGAGCAAGGGTATGTTTGTCTCGACTGAACCTGCAGGATGTGTGCTGAGAAGGGCGGGGGGTGGAGGTGTGGAGGTGTGGAGAGAAGCAAGCAAAGAGCCTTGGATACAGTGGTCCTTTCTCTAGGAATAAGATTCCTGATGTCTAGCACTACACTGTGATGTCCCGGTTAAAGAAAATAAGTGACTCAGTGTTAGCACTGTCTAAAATATCCCTTTCTCTTGTCTGCTCTCACGCCCACCCCATATCCAATCTTGCATCGAGTCCTGTGGGGTCCACAGATACAAATACCTCTTGAGCCCAAATACTTCTCACTATTCCCGGCACTGCCACACTGGTCCAGGCCACCCTGTCTTTCATGTGGTTTGCTGCAGTGGCCACCAAATTGTCCCCCCTGCTCTTGGCTTTGCCCTCCTACAGCCCATCCTCCACCCAGCAGCCAGAGGGTGGTTTTTTACAAACTGAAAATCAGATCATGTTTTTCCCTGGCTCAAAACCTTCCAGTGGCTTCTACTCCCATTTAGAATAAGATCCAAACTCTTTCCCATGGCCTGCAAGGCCCTTGTAATCCAGCTCCAGGCCCCTCTCTGACCTCAGGTCCCCTGCTCTCTCCCTGCCTCGCTCCCCTCCAGACTCACTGGCTGCCTTGACATCCAAACCATGCCCCAGTCATTCCCGACATGGCCCCCCTGTGATTGCCCTCCTCTTTTCGCCTAGAAACCCAATGTCCCCTACTCCTCATTGGTCAAGACTGCTCTCGAATTCCCTCCCTTGCAGCAGCTTTCCCGGTCACCTTACCCCAAACAGTAGAGCCCAGGCCCTTCCTCGGTTGTTCTTCAGAGGAATTGTCCTCACCTGAAATTACACATTGGGTTTTCACATCCATGGTCTGACTCACACTTGAATGAATGACAACTTCATGAGAAGCAGGGATTTGGTCATATTTTTACTGAAGAAATCCTAGGCCCTAGAGAGTGCTTAGAACCTAGCAGGCATTCAATAAATATTTGTTGAATGAATGAACAAATGAGAAATTAAGAAGATGAATGTGATGTATGTTTCTGGACAAACTTCTGAATCAAAACATCACTGCTTACTGATCCAATGACATGTCACAGATGACATAACTCTCTTGAGACTTAGTTGCCTCACATGGATATTTTGAGGATTGAGAAAGGGTACTAGGGGGAGGGCGTGGTTACAAAGGGGCAAAGAGAGCTATCCTTGTGGTGTTGGCTCCGTTGTGTATCATGAAAACAGCGGCAGATACACAAACTACATGTGTTATAAAATTGCATAGAACCATATACACACAAATGAGTCCAAGTGAAACTGGAGAAATAGGAATATAATCAGTAGATGGTATCAATGACAACATCCTATACATGTATATGTATAACTGATTCACTTTGCTGTACAGCAGAAACTAACACCACATTGTAAATCAACTCTACTCCAATAAAAAAATTTGTTTAAAAAAGAGAGAGAGAAAACATCCTAGTTGTGATATCACACTACAGGTTTGTAAGATGATACCATTGGGGGAAACTGAGTATACAGAATCTCTCTGTATTTTTTTTTACAACTATATATAAATCTACAATTATCTCAAATTTTTCAATTGAATATTTTTTTTTTTTTTTTTTTTTTTTTTTTTTTTGCGGTATGCGGGCCTCTCACTGTTGTGGCCTCTCCCGTTGCGGAGCACAGGCTCCGGACGCACAGGCTCAGCGGCCATGGCTCACGGGCTTAGTTGCTCCGCGGCACGTGGGATCTTCCCGGACCAGGGCACGAACCCGTGTCCCCTGCATCGGCAGGCGGATTCTCAACCACTGCGCCACCAGGGAAGCCCTCAATTGAATATTAATTAAAGTGGTGTGCGGCTGTGTATTGAAGCACTCAGCTCACAGCCTGGCACATAGAATTCACTAATAGTGAGTCCCTGCTCCTGAATACTTATTTTACTTTCTGTTGGCTTCTTCCATGTTCTATCACTAAGTGGTTTATGTCTAGCTGTTAGAGCTTGCTGGCCCAACCCATAGCCCTGACTGAGGGTATAGCTTCAGGCTCCACCTTGCCCTGGTGGAACATTTCTCATAAAGATGCACATTCCAACAGTAGGACTGCTGTTGCATGTGTCTCTCTCTGTGTGTGTGTGTGTGTGTGTGTGTGTGTGTGTGTGAGAGAGAGAGAGAGAGAGAGAGAGAGTTTGAGAGTTTGAGAGGTATATTGAGCTAGGTGGAGAATTAGGGATTAGTAACAGCTGAACAGTTAGTGACCCCTGGCCACCCCTGTGCTTTTTCTTAACCATTGCCATTTCCTTTTTTTTTTTTAATTTTTATTGGTGTATAGTTGATTTACAATGTTGTGTTAGTTTCAGGTGTACAGCAAAGTGAATCCGTTATACATATACATATATCCCCATTTTTTTAAAGATTTTTTTTTCCCATACAGGCCATGACAGAGTATTGAGTAGAGTTCCCTCAATACAGCAGGTTCTTATTTGTTATCTATTTTCTATATAGTAGTGTGTATATGTCAGTCCCAATCTCCCAATTTATCCCTCCCCGCCTTATCCCCTGGTAACCGTAAGTTTGTTTTCTACATCCGTGACTCTATTCTGTTTTGTAAATAAGTTATTTGTACCCATTTTTTTTAGATTCCACATATAAGTGATATCATATGATATTTTTCTTTCTGTGTCTGACTTACTGCACCCAGTATGACAATCTCTAGGTCCTTCCATGTTGCTGCAAATGGCATTATTTTGTTCTTTTTTGTGGCTGAGTAATATTCCATTGTATATATATACCACATCTTCTTTATCCATTCATCTGTTGATGGACATTTAGGTTGCTTCCATGTCCTGGCTATCGTAAAAAGTGCTACAATGAACATTGGGGTGCATGCATCTTTTTGAATTATGATTTTCTCCAGGTATATGCCCAGGAGTGGGATTGCTGGGTCATATGGTAGTTCTATTTTTACCATTACCATTTCAAGAGACTTTTCTCTCATATTTTCTGCTTTTCAGTTGGAATCTTGGTACAGAAGTCACCATGGTTAGCCCGGCCCTGCTGTCCTGCAAAGCCCTGACATATTCCTCCTCCAGAAACAAAAGTCCCTTTCCCCCAGCAGTCTGGACCCCACACCCAGAGTCCTGACCTGACCTCTCCCTTCCCAACCCAAACCTAAGACCCTTGAATCTGGGCAGCACATCCCCCTTGGGAAGCTTGAATCAAATTTGCATTTGCCAGTGTCCATTTCACCTGCATTTTTCTCAGTTTGATACTGAGTCTCGGGAGCATTGTATCCCACAGTGAGGGCCCATCAGAAAGGCTGGTGAGTTCCCTCCTGCTATTTCTACCTGTTTCTATCTCTTCTCCTTCCCCACAGTCCTGCCTGAGATTCCAACCTGCCCTGAGGTTAAAGTCCCAAAGCTTTCCCATCGTGGAGTCAGTCTATCTGATAAGTGCTGGGTGTTCAGAGAACAATAAAACACATTTCCTCTCTTGAGGCTCCTACAGCCTCATGCAGAGAGGGAGGAGAGACAGGTGACTCCAAAAACTGGATATGGCAGTGTTACAAGATGCTATGGGATGCTGAAAGAAGGAAGGAGAATCTAACTCTGACTAAAGATGTCAGGGGAAGGGAGTCTTTGAGCTGAGACCTGTGAGATGTCCAAGGACTAGGCAAGGAGACGAGGTGAGGAAGGGCTTTTTAAAGAAAGCGATCAGGACTTCCCTGATGGTCCAGTGGTTAAGATCCCAGGCTTCCAGGCTTCCCTGGTGGCGCAGTGGTTGAGAATCTGCCTGCCAATGCAGGGGACATGGGTTCGAGCCCCGGTCTGGGAAGATCCCACGTGCCGCGGAGCAACTAGGCCCGTGAGCCACAATTACTGAGCCTGCGCGTCTGGAGCCTGTGCTCCGCAACAAGAGAGGCCGCGATAGTGAGAGGCCCGCACGCTGTGATGAAGAGTGGCCCCCGCTTGCCACAACTGGAGAAAGTCCTCGCACAGAAACGAAGACCCAACACAGCCATAAATAAATAATTAATTAAAAAAAAAAAAAAAAAAAAAAAAAGATCCCAGGCTTCCAATGCAAGGGGCGTGATTCAATCCCTGGTCGGGGAACTAAGATCCCATATGCCAGCGGCATGGCCAAAAAATTTTTTTTAAAAATAAGGAAAGGGATCAACAAGAGCAAAGGCCTGGATCAGCACAGCTGCTTCTGGAAACTCCAGGATGTTGGTACAGCTGGAGCATGAATTGCAAAGGATAAGTGTCTGGAGATGAGCTTGAGAGAAAGACAGGTCAAATCATGGACAACACAGCGGTGCCTTTAACAACAGCTTAGATTTGTAACTTGAAAACCAGTGAGGAAGAGGAATTAGTAGTGTAACTCTTAGACTGAAAGGAAAAAAAAAAAAACTTGGAAAACTTGGACACAGATCATCTGGAGATATTAGTAAGTCAATCTACGTGATCCCATAAACAGCTGAATTGTACCTGGGTGCTGATTAATCTGGGTCACGTGACTTCCCGCAGCTTCCATATGTACCCGGAGGATACTGCTTAACAGAATTGCTCTCCTGGATTGCTAGGGCATATAAAGTAGGAGCCACAGGTGAATCTCTATGGCTCCTTAGCTGAATTCTCACAAAGAGAACAACAAAGTGACTCGTGGTGAAAGCACTTTGGCCGTGGAGTACATTCTCGAGATTGCCCCACCACCAAGAAAAAGCCATGTTCCCATGGCATTCGGCCAGTGTACCCAAGCATCTACTCAGCAAATGCTCTTCCCTCAGACTGGATACAACTGGCTTCATTGCTTCCTGGTTCACTGTGTGTAGAGAAGAAGACCCAGTGCAGGCTTTGGGGTCGGGCACACCTGTGTTCACATCTCAAGTCTACCACAGACCAACTCTTCCATCAGGGGCAAAGGATTCCCAAGCCTCAGTTTCCCCATCGGTAACACAGAAATAATCATCCTTGCCTCAAAGTCTTGCTAAATAATAGAAAACAAGGAAAGCACCTGAAAAAGAAGAGATTCTCAAAGACAGAGATAGGTACGATTACCATCATACCTTGACCTTGGAGATCAAGTTCTGTTTTTAGCCCAAAGCTGGAGAGCGAGGCACTGAGGACCTCTGAGAGCCGAGCTTTCTCCCAGTCACATGGCTATACCTCATTCCAGGACACACAGGGACTCAGCCAAGGGGGAGCTGGCGTGTGGCTGGTCTTCCTGGCATGGGCATCTGTCTTCCTCTGGCTGTTTACCTCACCATTCAGCAATGGGGATGACTGCCCATCCCCTGGATGACACTTTTATCACTGCCAAGGAGCTTGCCAAGGGACCTGAGGTTGGAGGATTGAAGGGCAATGCTGGGAAGAAAATATTTGCCCCAATCCGTTTAGAAGTCTGAAGTTCCAACCCTGACACGTCAGTGACAGACAGAAGCAAATATCTCCCAAGTTCATTGCCAATGGGCTCAACCCAGCAGGAAAAAGCAGGGAATGGCAACGAAGCGGCTACTATATGTCAGTGTCTTGGGCCGGGATTGACTCAACGGCATTAGTCCTAAATTAATTTTCAGCCCAGGTGTCAGGGAATGTTAAGTTCATTACTCAGGAAGTGTAGTAGGACTGCAACGGAGTCCTACTCCCACCTCAGTGAGGAGTGAGTCTTCCTGCCAACTGGGACTCAAATGCTCTTCCTAGGGTCACAGCAGAGAACAGTCACTCTGGAGCAGAACATATTCCTCCAGAAAGAGTGTAGACCGGAGTGTTCAAATTAGACAAAGGCAGCTTCTCACATCACTTGTCAGCAAGCAGAGGACATAGGCAGCGTTGTAGAGAGGACACGAGAGGGGAAATTCAGCTTCCATCAAAATCAAGTGATATGCAGGAAGGGCTTTTAGGCTCTCCTTTGAGTAAGTCCTCAGGTGAAGACTAAGGACCGTCTAGGATTAGCGAGAAAGACTCTGAAGAAAGAAGCCGGAGTCTCAGTGCCCACTGCCGGGGATAGGATGGCATGGAACACACCAGGGGCCCCTGGGAGAAGAAGAATGAACATGAGATCAGAGCTGACTCCTCACCACACTGGGTGAGCTCCAGCTCCTGGAGGACCGAGAGAGAACCTACTATCAGTGCGAATGCAGAGCCCTTATGATAAGTTGACACACCATTTATAGACTCTACATTACCTTCATAATTATCATTATTGTTGCTGCTGCTGCTGCTTTGGTTATTAACATTATCACCATAGAGTATGGATTCAATCACCAAGTCATTCTTTTTTTTTTTTTCAGTACGCGGGCCTCTCACTGTTGTGGCCTCTCCCATTGCAGAGCACAGGCTCAGGACGCGCAGGCTCAACGGCCATGGCTCACGGGCCCAGCCGCTCCGCGGCATGTGGGATCCTCCCGGACCGGGGCACGAACCCGTGTCCCCTGCATTGGCAGGCGGACTCTCAACCACTGCGCCACCAGGGAAGCCCACCAAGTCATTCTTAAAAAATCCTCTTTCACCTTCATAAAGTCCTAGGTCAAAGAACTACCCTAAGCACTAGCATAAAAAGATTCCTAGCTTAGAAAGACCTGACCTGACTCTTATAATCAAGACTCTGGTGCTTAGGGTGAATAAGTAAGCGATTCTTCAGAGACATGGGTGGTGGTCATGCTTGTTTCTCACTAGGTGTGTTGCAGTTACACCAAGAGTCTGCTCAGCTTTCTCAAATTGGGACAGATGTGGAGGCACACTGCTCAGATCTCCCTTCAAGAAAGAACTCAGCAGTCAGCCGCAAAGGAACGAAGGTAGCTGGTGGCAGCTTCCAGCCATAACACTTCCAGGTTGTACTTTAGCTTTCAAGCCAAGCCACGGTCTTTCTGGGCACCCTCTAGCCAATGATCAAGTGTGATGGGGGCAATTTCTACCCAACATGGGATTGATTCCTTTGACAGGTAATCTTTGCTCTAGAGCAACCAATTCAGTTGGCAGACACTTAGTGCGATCTGAATTGTAGTCCGAGGTTTTCCTTATCTCGCTCGTCCTTTCACGCATGTCAGATTTGCATCACAGTCTGAAGGTTTTTTCTGCCCAGTTCTGCTTCCTACCCCTGTTATCTGTCACAAGCAATAACTCCCACCCCGACCAATAAACTGCTTTACTCTTTTTTTTTTTAATTTTTTTATTTTTTTAACATCTTTATTTGAGTATAACTGTTTTACAATAGTGTGTTAGTTTCTCCTTTACAACAAAGTGAATCAGTTATACATATACATATGTCCCCATAACTCTTCCTTCTTGTGTCACCCTCCCTCCCATCCTCCCTATCCCACCCCTCTAGGTGGTCACAAAGTACAGAGGTGAACTCCCTGTGCTATGCGGCTGCTTCCCACTAGCTATCTAATTTACATTTGGTAGTGTGTATATGTCCCTGCCACTCTCTCACATCGTCACAGCTTACCCTTCCCCCTCCCCATATCCTCAAGTCCATGCTCTATAGGTCTGTGTTTTATTCCCATCCTACCACTAATCTCTTCATGACATTTTTTTTTTTTTTTTTTTTAGATTCCATATAAATGTGTTAGCATACGGTATTTGTTTTTATCCTTCTGACTTACTTCACTCTGTATGACAGACTCCAGGTCTATCCACCTCATTACTCTTAATGCCATCTCATGGCTGCTTCCCAGCAAATCCAGTTGAAAAATCTGTTACCTTCTTTAACATTACTATCACCTCACCAAGTAGGTGATAATATCCCTATTTTACAGATTTAAAGGGTGAGGGTCAGAGAGGTAGATGAGGGAGCTGTCGTTCAAACCCAGGTCTGCTTGACTAGGAAGGAGAAAAAACCAGGAGGCAAGATTTGCTATTCAAATTGTCAGTCAAAAGGAAAGCAACACTAGTGTTAGCTTAGTCTGAGTGAAGAGAACACAAGAACCCAAGTTGAGGTGAGGACTCTTCTGCCCCTCGAGAGATCTGTCTGGGCAAAGGGGTGTTCCAGGCAGAGCTCTGGCCCCTGAGGCTTCTGAGGAGGAGCTGCTACCATCATGACGAGCATGGATTTCTGTACATGAGCCCCTTTGGCAAACTGGTGACACCTACAGACCTCTTCTCAGAGTCGTATTTTTAAACGCATCAAATTAAATATGTCAGATTGCAAGGGAAGCCGATTATGTTAAAATAAAGCTGTTAGAATATTTTTTAAACCTGCAATATGGTAATATACGTGCCTCTTTAGCAATGCATTACATAACAAGCTCTAGCAGCAGGTCTTATAAGTACCATAATTTTGAAGTGGTTTTGAACTTGAAAGATATTTTGACATGTCTGCAATGACTCCAGCGTGATGTGAAAAACCCATGGTTTGTATTGGCAACAAAGTCAAGGTCATGCTAATATTACTGTGATTTGTTGTTTACAGTACAATTGGAAAACATGCCAAATTTCAGTTAAAGATTAGTGAAAATAAAGATATAATTTATTCCCATGCAAGTTCACAAACCTTAGATTAAGAAGCCCCTCAGTAAATTCTGATTGTACCTGACAAACTGTGTGGCAAATTCTAACCCACTCAAAACTATAAACGTTCCCAAATAGGCAGTATGTAGACCCTTAGAGGGGGACCAATGAGCTCTAGGACCCAGTAAGGGATTCCCAAGAATAAATTAAAACAAGTAATCCTATTTGGTTTTTGCGAGAGAATCAGAGACTAATAGGTTGGGAAGGCCTGTGTGTGACCATGTTAGGCCTGAAAGGCCTTTGACCCAAACCCTCATGATACCTTTTTAACTGAGATAAAGAGATGTAAGCTGGACAATAACACAGTTGGTTGACTGCCTAGTGAGTTCAGCCAGTCTCCAAAGGGTCAAAGCCAAGATGGAGAGTGTGTTCCAATAGCATCCTAGAGGACTCAGGCCTAAGCCCTGGCTGACCCAACAGTTTCTTGCAGAGACTTGGATGAGAAACTAGAAAACCAGCTGAGCTGATTCTCAAAAGACATGAAGCCCCAGGGCTTGGTAAATACTCTGGATAGCAGAGTCCAAATCCAAAGCGATGCTAGGGAGCCAGAAATAAAAATGAACAGAATTTCTCAAGAAGGAATTTAATAAAGATGGCTGCCTTGGGATTGACATATATACGCTATTGATACTGTGTATAAAATAGATAACTAATGAGAACATACTGTATAGCACAGGGAACTACTTAATGCACTGTGGTGACCTACCCGGGAAGGAAATCCGAAAAAGAGTGGATATATGCATATGTAGAGCTGATTGATTTTGCTGTACGGTAGAAACTAACACAACATTGTAAAGCAACTATACGCCAATAAAAATTAATTTAAATAAATAAATAAAACCAGAATTGGAAAGTAAAAAAAATAATAATAAAACAATGTTAGGACAATTGATGAAACATTGGTGAAAAGTGAAATTAGACCTCTATCTCACAAGGTGTATTAAAAGAAACTCCAATTATATTTTTAAAAAAAGATGGATGCAAAGTCAGATCTGGAAATTTACAAGTATCAATATAACTGCAGGTGCAGAGGATGAGGGCAAAGAGCTTACGAGCAGTACATGCGGTGCTAAAGACCTAGGGGTGCTACGTCTGTCACAGATGTAAGCCTGTGCTACCCTAGACTGAAAGCTGTTGTCCAGAGTAAGGGCGGTGAGACTCCTCCTCTTCTCAAAGCTGAATGGCCCAAATCTGGGGATGGGGGTGGGGTGGGTATGTGTGTTGCGCTAGGAGTCATACTCAAAGGATTTGTAATGAACAGGATTGCACTCAGAGGAGAGCTGGAAAATCCAAACTCTACGACATAGAAACAGTGGTTGAAGCCACCAACAGCATTTGGTCTGATAAAAAGCACTTTGCGGGCTTCCCTGGTGGCGCAGTGGTTGAGAATCCGCCTGCCGATGCAGGAGACACGGGTTCGTGCCCTGGTCCGGGAAGATCCCACGTGCCACGGAGCAACTAAGCCCGTGAGCCATGGCCGCTGAGCCTGTGCGTCCGGAGCCTGTGCTCCGCAACGGGAGAGGCCACAACAGTGAGAGGCCCGCATACCGCAAAAAAAAAAAAAAAAAGCACTTTGGGAAGGAAAGGGACAGGGAGATAAGATCATTTTCCTCAAAGGCCATTATGTATAACCGGGATCTACAAACATTTTCTGTAACGGGCCAGATAGTAACTATTTTCTGCTTTGCGAACCTGTGGCACATCTGATTTCCGTCACAGCTACACACTCCTCTGTCATTAGACGCAAAAGCAGCCATAGACAATCTAGAAATGAATGTATGTTGCTGTGTTCTAATAAAACTTTATTTACAAAAACTGGTGGAGGGTCAGATTTAGCCTGCGAGACATAGTTTGCCGACCCCTGATATAGAAGGAGGAGAGTAACATTTCCTTAGAGTCTACTCTGTGCCAAACATCTGCACATTATCTCATTGATTCCTCATAGAACTCATAGAACCAAAGTAGGTAATATCTCCCCATTTTAACACATGGGAAAACTGAGACTCCATATATTCCTATACTTGTATACTTCTATATGTGTTATTAAGCAAATACGCCCCAAATCCCACACCTAGCATGAGATGGCCCTAGAATTCGAATGAGTTTCCATCACAGCACTCACTCCCTGGAGCATTCGTGCCTGGCCGTGGGGGTGAGTCATCACCCGAGTGATGGCAAATAATACATCTGGAAGGGCCACCAAGTCCCAGAAACATCCTGAGAAATGCAAAGACCGTGATTCCAGTCACGAGGAGGAGACCTGGCTCACTGAGTTGAAAGCTGTGATGAAGTGACCTATGGTAGCCACTCTTGATGGGAACAAATCAACTACAGGTTTTCTCATTGTTTTAAAAATTAGGTGAAATTAGGTGATTCATTAGTCACAGGGGTATTTTCCATAGCACCACTTACCACAGCGCTTCCTGCCAAGAACAAGGTCAGAGGCAAGGGTCTCTGAAAAGCTGCAGCACCAGGGTTAGAGCAAGGCAGTAACATCTCCTCCCTGTGTGGGCGGAAGGATAGCCTTCCCCCTCTCCCCTCCCCCTTCTCTCCTCACAATACAGCCCTTGGAAGGCTCCAACCAACCCCTAGGCAGTCACTCCCTGATCTGCACTCTCTCCACACCTCTATCATCACACCTACTATCACTCTTATTTCTCAGAAAGACCAACAAAATGGCACAAGCTACAAATCACGAGTCACCGAACCCCAGTGCTCAGAGGGTGTCTGATACATAGACTTGCTCAATAAAAGTCTGTGTAATTAAACTTCCCTTAAACAGGTCTCAAGCAAATGCACTCGTCTACATCTCCCGTTTAACTTCCATGGCAATCACTTAACAAATCATCCTCTGTCTTACCTGATAGATGAAAGAATAGCAGGCCCCTAGATCGAGGCAGAAAGAACTGTTGGTGCCCGTTGGAAGCCAAACCTGCTCCTGCTGTGCTCCCTGAGTTCCGGGTCACTCCTCCACCTCAGGCCAGGAAGAACATACACAAGGATGTCAGCCAGGATGCCAACCTGCATGGTTTTTCTTTAATGATTACTGGAGGGCATTGATTTTTTTTCTAGCTCAAATCAACTTCTATAGCCCACTTCTAGAGCAAACTGAGAGTAAATTAACCGGAGAAGCCAGTCCTGCCCCAGACCCACTCTGCTATTTTATTGCAAGAATCACCTTCCTCATGAGTGTTCATTGATCTGTGTCTACATAGACCCAATACAGTATAACGAAGAAAGCAAGGCTCCAACGTCAGACAGACCTGAGATCAAATCCTGTTTCTGCCATTGATCGGCTCTGTGACCTTAAGCATATTCCTTAATCTCCCAGGGCCTTGATGTCCTCATCTGTAAAATGGGGTTAAGAATGCCTACTTTGGGCTTCCCTGGTGGCGCAGTGGTTGAGAGTCCGCCTGCCGATGCAGGGGACATGGGTTCGTGCCCTGGTCCGGGAAGATCCCACATGCCGCGGAGCAACTAAGCCCGTGAGCCATGGCCGCTAGGCCTGCGCGTCCGGAGCCTGTGCTCCGCAACGGGAGAGGCCACAACAGTGAGAGGCCCGCATACCGAAAAAAAAAAAAAAAAAAAAAAAAAAGAATGCCTACTTTGTAGGCTTGTGAGATTAAGAGAAATAATGGGCCAGAAAAAGCATTTGTAAAGTGTTGATATAGATGAGATAGTTCAATGGTAGATTGATAGCTAGGTAGCAGCAGGTAAGCTTATTTTGTAATGAGAGAAATTGAGTATTAAGAGTTTACGAAAAAGAGTAATGATACCCTCATAAACACCTATCCTCTTTTTGGATGAGGGATCTGAGACTCAGAGATATGAGATAACTTGCCTAGTGGCACACTGCTAATAATTGACCTGGCCTCATCACACATCCTGCACTTGGACGGTGTCCGGCATGCACTAGGCACTCAGTGAGCATTTGCAGTCTAATTAACTGAAGGAATGATAGGATATGGTCTAAAAACACGAGCAGCATAATCCAGGAGTACAGTGTTCTGGTCTCCTTCAGGCAGGGCCATTCTTGTTGCATTTTTTTTTTTTTTAATTTTCGGCTGCATTGGGTCTTCATTGCTGTGCACAGACTTTATCTAGTTGCAGCAAGCCAGGGCTACTGTTCGTTGTGGTGCGCGGGCTTCTCATTGCGGTGGCTTCTCTTGTTCTGGAGCACGGGCTCTAGGCGTGCGGGCTTCAGTAGTTGTGGCACATGGGCTCAGTAATTGTGGCTCATGGGTTCTACAGCGCAGGCTCAGTAGTTGTGGCTCACAGGCTTAGTTGCTCCACAGCATGTGGGATCTTCCCAAACCAGGGCTCGAACCCGCGTCCCCTGCACTGGCAGGCAGATTCTTAACCACTGTGCCATCAGGGAAGTCCTCTTGTTGCATCTTTTTGGGATGAATAGTCCTACATGAGTTCTAGTGTGTCCAATGGGTATTACCACCATAGCCTCGAGAACTAACTTAACTCATTGTCGACAACCTTCTAAGGAAGAGAAGCTGGGGTTCAAGAACACAGGAATTTTAACTGCTCACATCTAATGTTTATGATTAGTCTTAAGCAAATAAGGTCAAGTTCTTTTGCCCTGAGACTATTACAGAATTCAGTTTACTGATATTCAATGGACCATCAGTTCCCATTTATTTTAATATTATAGAACGAGGCTGAGTTCTATAAACATAGAGTCATGGTGGTATAATGGAAAGAGCACCAGACTAAATGTAAGGAGACATGGGTTCACATCTCGGTCCCTATGAACTCTAGGCATGAATCTTAGCCTCTTTGCCTCTGATTCTTCATCTATAAAATGGGAAAATAATACTAGCCCCTCTTCATTATAATAGTGAGGATTAAGTGGGATCCTGTATGTTAAAGTGTCTGTCTTGATGCTTAGCACATAGAAAGTGCTTAATAAATATTTATACACTTGATGGAATGCACATGTGGTATCTGGCATACTAAACACTCATAATGAGAGGCTATTTAGTCAGTTCATTCTTAGCATTAGACCTGAGTCCCTAGAAGGCACTTAATAAGTGCTCTTTCACTCAGTGGAATACTTGCCCAGTGGCTGGCATAGTAGTTGCTTAATGAATGTTCATTCATTCAGTGGAACCTTAGCACAGTGCATAGCACATAAACAACACTCCATAAATGTTGGTCAAATCCAAGTAGGGAAAGTGGAACTTCATTCATTTAATGAGATTTTGCAATCCCATAAATATTGTATGTTGTTGCCAGTGCTTTACAAAGCAAATCAACCATTGCTGAAATGTTCTCAGCTTGTGCTGGTTAACAAACCATTGTAAACTATTTTCCAAACATACAGCATTCCATGAATGCGCCATAATAACACTGGTAATGCTAAGCACCCCCAGATCCTAAACAAGTGGTGGGGGAGTGGAGCATATGAATTAATTCAAAAGTCAACAAAGGATCCATCTTCACAGAGACAAACACAACTACACAATCCTTCCTAAGCTTGCCCAGAGCTCAGCTTGACAATCGTTGTGACAATTCCTAGAGACACTGAACCCCAAGGAAAAATTCCCAAGTGTAGGCAGAGTCTGTCAGGAAGTAGAAATGCACATATGCAAATGTGTGCCTATAGGAGAGTATGTGTATATATAAAATCTTCTTTTAAAGGATTCGTCTTTGAAAGTTTTGCTGTATTTAAGTACTCTGCAACATTAAAGCATTTTGTTCCTTGGGAAAAAGGCAAGTGGCTTTTAATGGTGAAATTTCTCCTTTTAGAGACCACATCCTCTAGAAAGACCATCAAGGAAAGACTTTTAAGAAAGGAGGGAGAGATGCCTTCAACAGACACTTGGTTTTCCCAATCAGAAGTTCAAGAGGGGGCTTCTCTGGTGGCGCAGTGGTTGAGAGTCCGCCTGCCGATGCAGGGGACGCGGGTTCGTGCCCGAGTCCGGGAGGATCCCACATGCCTTGGAGCGGCTGGGCCCGTGAGCCATGGCCGCTGAGCCTGCACGTCCGGAGCCTGTGCTCCTCAACGGGAGAGGCCACAACAGTGAGAGGCCCACGTACCACAAAAAAAAATTTCAAGAGGGAGGGACAAATTCTATATAATTCCTGCGCAGAGTAGGTGAGTGACACTGAAGTTTAGTTCTGAAGAATGTGCATGAATTCTTTAGGCATGAAAGGTGGAGGAAGAACATTCCGGTTCTGAAAAGGAAAGTGACATTTAAGGTATGGCAATGAGTTCGACATGGCTGGCGATCAAGTGTGTGGGGTCCAGGGGTTCGTAGCAGCAAGTGATGCTAAAGAGGTGGGCCAGGCTGGGAGACCTTTAAGCCATGGTCCATGACCTGTGAGGAATGTTATACTTGCCTCTCTTTCATAACACTTATCTCCATCTGACTTATTTTGAACTTGGTTGTTTATTAAGGGTTTTTTCTCTATTTCCTTCTTCCAGTCTGGAATTCCTGGAGACCAGGATTGCATGTGTGTTACCTTTATTCACATCTGCAAGTCTAGCTTAGCACACTGCCCCTAATATGTACAAAACAAGTTTCAAAGTAAATAAAAAGCAAAGACACCTTTCCAGAAGTTAATATCTGTTGCCTACTGTCTAATCTTCCTTCATATACAAGGCCAGTGTGCCAGTTAGGAGTTAATACAAGAAAAAGAAGTCCCTCCAGGTATTTTAAACAGAAGGGCATTTAATACAGGGAATGAGGTGCTTATATAATCCTTGGAGGGCTAGAGGAGCCACTCTGGGGGGCTCCTGGCTCAAGTGCACAGCTCCAAAGCTGAGATGCAGAGGTCAGTGAACCTCTGCTGCTGCTGCTTCTGACTTCAACTGCCAATATCTCTCATTCTCAAAAAGCTGGTGACTGCATTACATGCCTTAAACCTGAGTCAGTCCACAGACATGCGTGTGTCTATCACCTCACTGACCAGCAGCAATGACAAGACTGTGGCTTTCAACTCACTGTGAACTTCCAAGTCTCTTGGAATTTCATCTCATTGGTGGAATCTAATTTGCTTCCCGAACCCCAACTGCAAGGGAATAAGGGAAATGTAGTTTCTAGCCTTCCCGCCCCTGGGATAAAGAAAGATCCCTAAGAAGAGGGTAGGGATGAATGCCTGATTCTAATCAAAGATATCCAGCACAGTAAAGAATAATTCTAATTTCCTGTTGAATACTTGACGTATGGGCTCTTTTAAAAAACAAACAAACAAACAAACAACCTTTTTATAGCCTGGATAACATTTCCTAAGAAATGAAGAATTTTTTCTAGCGCCCCCTTTTTTTTGTTTTTGGCAGCGCCACGTGGCATGTGGTATCTTAGTTCCCCAAGCAGGGATCGAACACGGACCCCCTGCATTGGAAGGGCAGGGTCTTAACCACTGGACCAACAGGGAAGTCCCTAGCAGTCTTATTTCTTAACTAAAATCAGAAGCACCTACTTTTTCCCGGTCCCTTTCCTCTTCCTCTTTCTTTCTCTTCTTTTTTCTTTCTGAACAGTTCTGTCCTGAATGGTGGACAAGTGGATCCAGCTGGAGGTGGGAAGGCCATGGAGGTTAAGAGTAAGGTGTCAGAGCCTGGGAGGGAGGAGAGATCATCCTTATGTGGGGGGGGATGGCCCAAAACGGGAGTTAAAGTACAAGAAAGGTGAGGAGAATATCCATGGGGGGGGGGGGATGGCCAGTGTGGGGTGTTAGCCTGACCTGGGGTGACGAAGTCCTCTACTCGGGGAAGAATAGAGGAAGCAATGGAAGATAGGTTACATGCAGGGGACTTAATAAGTAAATACGTGAGGAATCGTGGAAGCCAGGTTTTTCACTGTGGAGAAAGGAGTCTCAGCATGGAAAAGGAGAAGAGTAGGATGAATCCTGTGGTGTTAGTCTGGAATTAAAACTATAAGTAGGGGGCTTCCCTGGTGGCGCAGTGGTTGAGAGTCCACCTGCCGATGCAGGGGACACGGGTTCGTGCCCTGGTCCGGGACGATCTCACATGCCGCGGAGCGGCTGGGCCCGTGAGCCATGGCCGCTGAGGCTCCGTGTACGGAGCCTGTGCTCCGCAACGGGAGAGGCCCGCGTACCGCAAAAAAAAAAAAAAAAAAAACACTATAAGTATGAACTCATGATTTTCAATGTATATGTAGATAGACAGATATAGAGATAAATATAGATGTAAATGTGAATCTCTGTGTTTGTGTGTGTGTGTGTGTGTGTGTGTGTGTGTGTGTGTGTGTGTGTGTGTGTTTCCCGGCTCTGTCTACATAAAAGACCTGGGAACAGTGACAACCCAATGGCAATAATCACAACTAGCATCTAAGTCTTGGCTTTCAAATAACATTTTTCATTAAAAGGAACCAGGGCTCCTTGGAGAAATGGCTGATTCCAGGACTAGGGCAGGGAAAGTACAAGATAAGCCTGGAACATCTTGTGCCATAAAGTAAGGAAGGACTCAGAGAATGATGGGGACAAGTCAAGAGGAAACAAAATCCAGATTGAAAGGATTCCCACTAGCCAAATCTAGGACACTATGAACATCAAAATAAATAATAACTAACAGCAAAGGATGATAACTCATTGAGTAAAATAGGAAGCCACGAGTGCAACAGATAAACTACTTAAAAAGTGAAAATTTGATCAAAAACAAGATATTTAAATAGTTTCAAAGTACATGCCCATAAAATTACAGAGGGAGTACCACAATGTTCATTGCAGCTCTATTTACAATAGCCAGGACATGGAAGCAACCTAAGTGTCCATCAACGGATGAATGGATAAAGAAGATGTGGCGCATATATACAATGGAATATTACTCAGTCATAAAAAGAAATGAAATTGAGTTATTTGTAGTGAGGTGGATGGACCTAGAGACTGTTATACAGAGTGAAGTAAGTCAGAAAGAGAAAAACAAATACCATATGCTAACACATATATATGGAATCTAAAAAAAAAAAAAAAAAAAGTCATGAAGAACCTAGGGGCAAGATGGGAATAAAGATGCAGACCTATTAGAGAACGGACTTGAGGACACGGGGAGGGGGAAGGGTAAGCTGTGACAAAGTGAGAGAGTGGCATGGACATACATACACTACCAAATGTAAAATAGATAGCTAGTGGGAAGCAGCCGCATAGCACAGGGAGATCAGCTCGGTGGTGCTTTGTGACCACCTAGAGGGGTGGGATAGGGAGGGTGGGAAGGAGGGAGAGGCAAGAGGGGAGAGATACGGGGATATATGTATATGTATAACTGATTCACTTTGTTATAAAGCAGAAACTAACACACCATTGTAAAGCTATTATACTCCAATAAAGATGTTGAAAAAAAATTACAGAGGGAAAAAAGAGTGTAATGTTACAGTGAGAAGCCTGGCAGATGTCACCTTAGGAACTGAACATCGTCAGTGATGGAACAAACTGGAATTTCACACCTCGTGCCAGGATGCAATGAGAAGAACAGCATCACTTCTGGGATAGTCCTGCCAGAGCTGCACAACTGGGATAATGTCATGAAGAAACATCAGACAAACACAATTAAACTGATGTTGTACGAAATAACTGGCCTGTAATCTTCAAAGGTGTCAAGGTCGTGAAAATAACGAAAGACTGAGAAACTGTCCCATGCTGAAGGAGACTAAAGAGCATTGACAACTGAGGACAATGATTCTAGAGTGGAGTCTTCCAGCAGGACTCACAGGACATTATCGGGACCATGCATGAAATGTGAGTGGAGCCTGAGGATTACATGATAGTATTGGATAGATGTTAATTTACTGAGTTTGATGGTTGCATTGTGGTTATATAGGAGAATATCCTTGTTTATAGGAAATACCAACTTCACTATTTGGAGGTCACAGGACATCTGATTGGTAACTTATTTTCAAATAATTCAGAAGGAAAAAAGTTATTTGCGTTGTACTTGCCACTCTTTCTTAAGTTTGTGAATATTTCAAAATAAAATTTATTTGTAAAAACTGATAAGTACCCAAGCTCCAGGGGAACGCAGATTTAATTAAATCAATAACCAAAAACCTCACCTGTCTTACAGCTTCAAAAAACTCTATTTCACCTTTCCAAACAGATGAGAGTCCTTCTTTTTTTTTCACATTGGATCTGGGAAATATAAACTGAAACTGTACAAGGTTTCTGGAACAAGCAGTATTCCTGGAGGCTTCGTTGGATATATACCCACCTCCAACCTTCCAATGTGTATCATAATGTATGGAAAGAAAACTTGGTGAAGAATAGGAAGACCCAGGTTCTGAATGTCATTGTCACCACTTCCTAAATATGCTACTTTGGGCAACTGCTTACGCTCCCTAAGCCTGCGTTTCCTAAACTATAAAATGGAGATACTAATATTGACTTCACAGTATTGTTGGAAGAGTTAAATACAATAATGGGTGTGAACCTGCCTAAATAATGATTGGCATAGGAGCATAAGGGTTTTGGTTTTTTTTTTTTTTTTTTTTTTTTTTTTTTGCATTACGCAGGCCTCTCACTGTTGCGGCCTCTCCCGTTGCGGAGCACAGGCTCCGGACGCGCAGGCTCAGCGGCCTTGGCTCACGGGCCCAGCCGCTCCACGGCACGTGGGATCTTCCCGGACCGGGGCACGAACCCATGTCCCCTGCATCGGCAGGCGGACTCTCAACCACTGTGCCACCAGGGAAGCCCAGGGTTTCGTTTTTAATTGCACAACAACTTAATTTTATATAACCCCAAAAGTTCCTTTGACTCTGCCATTTACTCACTTATTCTCACTCACTTATACGCTTAATGTTTGACAAATACTTACAGAGAATCTACTATACACGGTTCTACGGTCCAAGTCAGAAATAATAAACCACAAGTTACCCTTTTTTTCCTACAAAGAAGAAGATGCAATGGAAATCAATGCTTTATATCTAGCTGTGAATTATGAATTTAAATTAGTTTAATAATCCAACCAAGGGTGTGTTTGCATTTCATTCCCTCTCTCTTATTGTAGCTATTGAATCCACCCATGTCTCCATCACATACATCTTTATTTTCCAGTGAGTTCTGAAAGATTTCCAAGGTAAAGCAAGACACAGGGAATGCAGCTGACGTCTGCCTCCCCCTGGGAATTATGTCACCCCATTTAATTCCTCCTGACATCTTCCCCATTGTACTTTCTGCTGTTCCTCAAAATACATCCTTCTCAGAAAACAAATGTACTTATTGACTACCCAGGACAATCTTGGAAACAGTTGCAATTGATCGTGTGTAGAATTCAAAAAAAATAAAATAAAATAAAATAACCGACAAACTAAATGCAGAAACCTGTTCCATAAGGTCTCCAAAGCACTAACAGGTTGTTTGGGACGTCAAGAGTTCCAGAGGTTTCTCTGTAAACCCCACTTAGGCAGGCAGAGAGATTTCTGTTCCATTTTTAGGCCATTGTCAATTTCGTTTGCTTAGGCTTAATTGTTCCCGGATATTGACAGGGTACAGAAGGTAATTGTATGTTTGATTTTAATGACTCTTTTGGCCTCGATTTAACATCCTCGCTGAAAAAATTACCAACGAACCCACACGCACACGGGGTTTTTTGTTTGTTTTTCGGTTTTCTTTTTCCTCAAGAAATTCGCCTGAAGGTGAAATACAGATAAAATCCAGCTGTGCAGCCCCGTACCGTTTCTGTGAGTGGACGGGTCTCCGTCACTCAGAGCATTACGCGCAAGAGGCTAGAAAGGGCACCCGGTTTCTGTGTCAGAGCCGGGCTGACAGTAGCTGTGCCCTCAGCCAGCCAGGGGAGAGTCCACACCCGTACTCTCGCATCTCCCTCTGGCCCAGCAGCTCTCTGCAATCCGAACTTCTAAAACTGCTCTAAGTGGCGCCATACTGGAGGCACCTACCTCCCCGACTGCCCAAAGACAGAACAATTTTAACTGCCAGGAATGCGGCAGAACTTTCGGAAGTGCGTGAAATCAGCTACGTAAATTGTGAAATAGTTGTTGTGTGACAGCATCAAATCGTGCAGTCGAGGTCCCCTTGCGGAGAGGACAGGTGACCCGACCTCCATCCCCCCACAGGCGCCGGCCTTGCCATCCAGTCTGAGTGCCGCGCGCACCCAGAGCCCGCCCAGCCCCGGGACCAAACGCCTCGCCGATGTCCTCTCCGCAGTACCTGGCACAGGTGGCCGCCCCCAAAATACTCCTCCTCCCTGACTCCCCCTGTCCTCTGCCCCCTCCCACCCGCGCCCCTTTAGCCCCGCCCCCTTCCTTTCCCCTCCCACCCTACCCCACCCCGGCGCCTCGCCGGCCCCGCCCCCTCTTGTGTTTTCCTCTCAGTCTCCTCTTTCCCAGTTCTCCCTTTAAAAATTGGTGTATGGGGAGGGGGAAGGGTAAGCTGTGACGAAGTGAGAGAGTGGCATGGACATATGTACACTACCAAACGTAGGGTGGATAGCTAGTGGGAAGCAGCCGCATAGCACTGGGAGATCAGCTCGGTGCTCTGTGACCACCTAGAGGGATGGGAGGGAGGGAGAAGCAAGAGGGAAGAGATATGGGGATATGCGTATATGTATAACTGATTCACTTTGTTGTAAAGCGGAAACTAACACACCATTGTAAAGCAATTATACTCCAATAAAGATGTTAAAAAAAAAATTGGTGTAACCCAGGCCTGGGGAGGAGAGGGGAGAGCAAAATGCCAGCCATATCAGAATGGCTAAGATAGGGTAAATAAATTTTGAAAAAGCATATTTAATAGTGTAACTTAATATTTAATAAAAGCAAGAGATGTCTGAGCGTTTTTTTTTTAATGTATGGGTTTATATAACACTATGTAAGTTTCACGTGTACAGTATTGTATTTCGACTTCTGCGTACCAGAAAGAGTGCTCACCACCAAAAAGCGTAGTTTCCACCCCTCAACATACAGTTGACCCCCTTTACCCATTTCGACCCCCCACCCCTTCCCCTCTGGTAACCAGTACTCTGTTCTTTGTATCTACCTGTTTGTTCTGAGATGTCTATTTTTTAATACAAATCTCTGAAGGTTGAGCTCAGCAAAATCTCCTTGGTGATGAGCCACCATGCAGTGATTCTTAGCTGTACCCTCGGAGCTCTATCAGTTTGTTTTTCTAGGTTTTTTTTAGGGGGGGGGGTAGGTGATGTATGTTTACCAAGACAGTACATTCCCTTTGTTTAAGGTTGAGAAACACTGTTCTCAATAACTTCATCCACTCCTACGGGGCTTCGATTATACCTCGAAGCGGACAGCTCCCAATGCTCTGTCTCTAGCTCAGATCTCTCCTTGGAGCCTGAGATCCCGCAGGGACTGCTTACTGGATGTTTCCAATTGCGAGGCTCAAACCGAACAGGTCCGCAGGTGACCTCACGGTCTTCCCCACACCCTGCTCCCTGTCTCTGCCCCGTGACCCGGGCCAGGCACAGGGGATGCCCCAACGCCCATGCTCGACCCGTGTGAGAGTCAGCTCTAAACTATCTCATACACCCATCTTCTCCTCTCCTTCTCTGCAGACACTGCCTCAGCTCGGCCCTCCCTCCAGGGTCTTTTAGGAGGTAACAACCTCGCAAATGCATTCCGTGGCTTTGAATTCTCCTCCCTCCACGGTGTTTGAAAATGACCGTCTAAAATATTCTAGTGGCTCCTTATTGCTTGTAGAATAAATTTTAATGTTCTCAGAACAACTGCGGAAAGCTCATCTCAGTAGGACTCCGTCCTACCTTCCGTGTTTCTTTTCTTGACATCCCGCCTTCCAATTCCACTTTCCGGCACCAGGATTCCCCCAACCCTCCAGACTCCTTACCACCTGCTGACTTTTATGCACAGAGTTCCATCTGCCTAGAATTCCACCTCCCTGCCTGGCTACCTAGCGAACTGCAATTCTTCCTACAGAGTCCAACTGAGTGACACGTTCTATGTAGAGCTTTTCCACACTCCTCCAGGTATAAATAATTGTTCCCTTCATTGTTTTCCTGCCTCACTTCCTACAGTCTCCTTTAAGCCCTTATCAGTTTGTAAATTTAGTTATTTGGTTAGAGTCTATCTTCTCCTGTATGTTATGACGTCTTTGAGTGTAGAAGCTGAAGCAGCATCTACATCTATGTTTCCCCAGAATCTTACACAGAGCCTGGTACAGAGTAGGTACTGAATGAATGAATGATGACCCCATGGTGCCTGCTGCCTTTTCCCAGCATTACTGTGCTCTCAAGTCCTCTGTGACATAATAGAACCATCAAGACAGTGAAGGATTGCAATATCTTTACATTAGTTCCCTAATGCTGCATAGCAAATTACCCCAAACTTAGTGGCTTAAAAAAATCAGTCATCACTTGTGATCTCTCTCTGGATAGGGCATTTGGACACTAATTCCTCCCTCATGATGTCTGAGGCCTCAAGTGGAAGATTCAAAGACCAGGGGCCAGAACTATCTGAACCCTCATTTACTCACATGTTGACATTGACTGTCAGCTGGGGTTTAGCTAAGTGTCAGCCAAAACACTTACTTCCATGTGGCTTCTCCGTGTGGCCTGAGCTTCCTCACAACAGGGTGTATGGATTTCAAGGACAAGTGTCCTAAGAGTGCGAAAAAACAGTTGAGACCATATTGACTTTTATGACCTCGCCTTGGGGGTCGTGCAGCCTCACGTCTGGCACATTCTGTCGATCGAGGCAGTTACAAAGGTCCATCCGGGTCCAAGGGGAGGGAACATAAAGTCCACGTTTTGACGGAAACGTGTTCATATCACATTGTAATAAGAACATGTGGGATGGCATATATATTGATACATTGGTGTGGCTGTATTTAGAAATTATCTGCTATGATCTTCAAGGAACACGACCCTCTGCTACTGTGGGGCCACTAACCTCATGAAGCATTGGGAGCACATTAGACAAGTAACCCTAAATGGCTACCTAACTTGGTCATGAACATTTGTTATGAATCTCAGATGGAAGCTTTCCATCCAATTAGCAAGAGCCCTAAACTGTCAGGGACATACAACGGTGTGAAGAGGACTGAAGGAAATTATTTAAGATCTGTTTATTGAATTAACTCACCAAAGACTGACCACTCTGTACCAGGCCCTGTAGATGAGCCAGACTCATGCCCTGCCTACCAGAAACAAATATACCCAAAACCACTTTTCCTTGCTACACTGAACCAACATCCTTGAGCCAAGTTAGTACACTTCCATTTTCTGTTCCCTTGAGATAGAACCTTGGTTCCATAAGCAAAATGGACTCTGAGGATACGCCCAGTCATACCTGAGTACAGGGACAAAGAAAATTTAGGCTTCCAAGCTGAGGCTCTCTATCGCACAAGGAAGAATTAAATAACCACCATAAAGGTAAAACAGATTAAATATTATTAGTGACTAGAACGTATAGATATTATAGGACTCAGTCTCCTTGTGTGGGAAAACTACAACCCAGGAGCCAAATCCTGCCAGAAGCCTGTTTGTTTGTTTGTTTTTTCCTTAATTTATTTATTTTTTATTTTATTTTTGGCTGCATTGGGTCTTTGTTGCTGAACGCGAGCTTTCTCTGGTTGCGGCAAGTGGGGGCTACTCTGTTGCAGTGCACAGGCTTCTCATTGCAGTGGCTTCTCTTGTTGCAGAGCATGGGCTCTAGGTGCATGGGCTTCAGTAGTTGTGGCACGCAGGCTCAGTAGTTGTGGCACGTGAGCTCTAGAGCACAGGCTCAGTAGTTGTGGCGTACGGGCTTAGTTGCTCCACAGCATGTGGGATCTTCCTGGGCCAGGGCTCGAACCCGTGTCCCCTGCATTGGCAGGTGGATCCTTAACCACTCTGCCACCAGGGAAGCCCCCAGCAGCCTGTTTTTATAAATAAAGTTTTATTAGAACACAGCTCTGCTCATTGATTTAAGAATGGTCTGTGGCCACTTTCATGTGGCAGAGTTGAGTAGTTGCCACAGTGACTGTCTGGTCCCATAGACCCTCGAATATTTATTGTCTGGCCCTTTACAGACAAAGTTTGCTGCCCTTCCTCTAAATCTTTTTGCTTGCTTGCATCAATCATAGTGCTTCCTTCTATCATGCTTCACCTATGCACCAGGCTCTATGCTAGGAATCCCTGTATGAATTACTTTCAACTTTACCTGGAACCACCAGGGAAATATTATCCTCATCTTGCAGATGGAGAAAATCAAGGTTTTAAGAGGTGAAAGATTTGCACAAAGCCACAACCCGTCAGTGGTGGAATTCAAACCCAGGTCAGTATAATTCCAAAGGCCATGTTCTTATCTTCACACCTGTCAGTAAAAGCTTGGGGTATAGACACTTCTGCCTTCTGGCTGTCTGGGTGAGAAACAACTGGAATCCCAGAGCTGCCAGACATGATTATTGGCCTAAGGAATCTGCACTCTGGTTCAGCTGGGAGCTGGTACCCCTCCGTGTAAGTCTGCATTCGCCGGCTCCAGACCGTTCGCATCCTTAAGAGACAAGAGGCAGAGATGTTTGTGGGCCCAGGGCACTTGGGACCACAAGGAATCTACCCAGACATTCCCTGAGAACTCACCTATCACAGCCTTGTTGGTGCTGGGACCCGAGTCTGAGCTCTGCTAACAAAAAGGAGGGCCATTGCCCATAGCATACTGAGGTATTTTTGGATCGTTGCTGTTTTGTTTTTAAATTCTCATTTTCATTACACATGTTTTTATTGAGCATCCACCATGCTCGATAAATAAATGAAAGAAAATTCCCTGCCATCAGTAATAATTATTGAGTGCTTACTCCATACCAGAAATTTCTCTGAAAGCTGTACTTGCAGAAAGACATTTAAAACTCACAGCAACACTGCAAGGTAGGTACCAGCCTTGTCTCATTTCACAAAAGAAGAAACTGAGGCACAAGACTGTTCATTCATTCAACAAATGCATCACACACACACACACATGCACAAATATAAAGAGACAGCAAACGTTCTATGCTAATACTCCCAATAACTAGCATGTTTACAATTGAAGTCCTAAAGTTAAAAAAAAAAAAATCCTAACCATACCCATTTACATACATTTCTGCCCTTTGTACCATCCCCGCTAAGAAAGCCATGTTTTAGATGGTGAAATTTCAGAGATGTTTAAGGGATTTGCACAAGGTCACACAGCCAGTCGTGGCCTGCCTATCAGGGAAATGCTTTCTATAGAAGGACCAGAACAAGATCTTCAAGGTACCTTTCAGCTTTAGAACCCAACAGACTAATTGCAGGGGGCTTTCCTCTCCCACCCTTGCCCCTTGTCCCCTCATTGGGAGTCTACCCGTCACTCCCAGGTCCCTTCTAGCAAAAATCAAGTATTTTCACCAGTGCGAAGTAGATTTAGAAATCCCCCACCATCAGGAGGTGAGAAGCAGCCACCTGGCTTCAGGGTTGCCTAACTTCGCCTTAACCATCAAGGTAGAACGTCCTCATGAAAATCAGCACAGTGGGGAGGCCAAGTGCTCCCCTGGGAGGGTCACGAAGGCCGAGCCACCACAAGAGCACGTTTGCGTCCCCTCCTGTGAGAGGCTGAGAGCCTCTGCCTGAGAGCCCCAGGGGCAGCAAGCCATCCCTATGGGGAGGAAGGAGGACGGGCTTCCAGGGAGCTGAAAGCCATTTGGGGGTGAAGATGAGCAGATGGGGAGCTAGGGACAGGATACTTGGCCCCAAAGCCAGTGTGCATGAAAGCAGCAGGTCTGGCTTCTTGTGCTGCTTGTAAGTGCATTCTGGAAGCTTCTGAGAGGTTCTCAGAGTTGGTGAGGTCAGTCTTCCAGGGGACCCGAGGCCTGGCTGCCCATCTCAGCCCTTCCAAGGGGTTTTACTGCCCTGGGTTAAACGGTGGTAATCATTTTAGGCCAGAAGCAAACATATTAATGCCAGATGCCAGCTGAGGGGACACTCCAAGAGTTGAGTGGGTGTCCTGGTGTAAGATTCAATGCACCCACCATGCTGATCAGTTGTGAAGACGATATGGATTCAGCTTAAGACCTTCAAGAGGGGTTTGTCCAATCATTGGTTTATTCAGGAAATATTTGTTGAGTATCTACCAAGCGTCAAGCATCATTCCTTGTTGCTGGGGTTACCAAGGGGAATAAGGCATATCCCTGCTCAGATCTGTGGACAGACCAACAGATGCATGGTGAACCACAGCACAGGGTGAGGACTGGGGCTGAGAATGAGTGGGAGAAAGAAACAACCACCCTGCTGGGACCAGGACTGGAATAAGAAGACCATCGATACTACCAAACCCTTGTTTGAGCTGTGTGACCATCGCCGGGTTAAACTCTTTCTGCCTCAGTTCCTTGTCTGTAAAATGGAAACAAAACCAGTTCTTTCCTTGGAAGTGTGTTGTGAGGATTAAATGTTAATCTGTATATAGTATTTAGAGCAGCACCTGGCACATCCTGAGGGCCATTGGAGAGTTGTAATTATTAAATGTTCACTACGCTTGATGGACCTAGAGATTGTCATACAGAGTGAAGTGAGTCAGAAAGAGAAAAACAAATATCATATAATATCACTTATATGTGGAATCTAGAAAAATGGTACAGATGAACTTATTGGCAAAGCAGAAATAGAGTCACAGATGTAGAGAACAAACTCATGGTTACCAAGGGGGGGGGTGGGACAAATTGGGAGATTGGGATTGACATATATACACTACTATGTATAAAATCGATAGATAACTAATGAGAACCTTCTGTTCAGCAGAGGGAACCCCCCTCAACGATCTGTGGTGACCTAAATGGGAAGGAAATCTAAAAAAGAGTGGATATGTGTATACGTATAACGGATTCACTTTGCTGTACAGCAGAAACTTAACACAACATTGTAAAGCAACTATACTCCAATAAAATTTTTTTTTAAATGTTCACTATGCACTAGGTCCTGTTCTAAGTTTTACATGAATCCATACCTACATGGTTGGGACTCTTGTCAACCCTATTTTATCGGTGCCCAAGGAGGCACAAGGAGGTTGTGGGAGGAGGTTGCATAGCTTATAAGCGCTGGGGCCGGGATTTGAACCCAAGCAGTCAGGCACCCAACTCTATGCGCTTGACCTAATACAATTCTGCCTCAGGACCCCACCACGCTGACCCAGCACGGGAAGGGGACAGTTGAGTGGGAAGTCATTCCAAAAGACATAACATTGGAGCTGGTCTTTGGTGACAATTGGTATTTGTAAGGAGTTAGGGAGGTGGAATAGAGGTGTGTCACTTGACGTAGGGTTCAAGGGCATTGATTTGGGAGTTAGAATCCCCACTACACCATTTGACAGCAGTATAACCTCCAGTGAGTTGCTAAGTATCTATGCCTCAGTTTTCTCATGTGTGAAACAGGAATCACTATTCCTACCTTGAGAGGCTGTTGTACAGAGGAAATGAACTCAAGCACTTAGGGTGTTCTCTGGCACATAACAAGTGTGCAGGAAATGGAGGCTATCTCCTCCCAGCTTCACCCAATCCCTCTTATTTTCATCCTTTCTCCCTCCTGCCCCCGATGACCCACCCCCATTCTCTTTATGGAACACTGAAAGTTAGTTTCACTTTGTCTGACTTACTTTGTTCAGCAAATACTCTCTTAGTTTTCCTCATCCCCTCGGGGACCTCTTTCACCATTTCCTTTCCAAGTACTTCTTCCTCTGTCCATTCTGAAACACTGATGTTTCTGTGGGTACCACTGTTGGTCATCTCCTCTCTTCCCACTCTACATACCTGGGTAATCTGTGCATCCATATACTGACAAATCCCAAATCTGTATGTCTGGAGCGGATCACTCTTTTGAGCTCCCGACCCACATTTCTAGCTACCACCTCTGCTGGGATGTCAAAGTACTACGTGTCTAAATTGGAACCATCCTTTTTATCCCCAAAAGTGCTCTACCTCCTGACAACCCAATCTTAGCAACTGGCTCCACCCATCCAGTTGCCCAAGCTAGAAACTGGGAGTGTTTTGGAATCCTCTTACCATTCCACCTTCACATCTAATTAGTCACCGAGTCTTGTTGATTTCACCTCCTTTGACACCTTCCCCTTCTCTCCAGATCCACTGCTCCTGCCTAGTTCAGGCTCAGGCCATGTCTTTTATAGTCTTGGCAGGGCTTCTCTCACCAGCCTTTGCCCTCCTTTAATCCATCCTCTACATCATGGTTGACAAACTTTTTCTGTAAAGGACCAGATAGTAAATATCTTAGGCTTTGTGGCCATAGGATCTCTATCACAACTAAGGAGTTCCACCATTGTATGCAAAAGCAGCGGCAGACAATGCATAAATGAATGGGTATGATTCTGTTCCAATAAAATTTCATGTAGAAAAACAGGAGCTGCATGGATTTGGCTCATGAGCCATAATTTGCCGCTCTTGTCCTATATTGTGCCCAAAGTGGTCTAACAAACCTAAGGGCACGCGTCATTCCTCTGTTGAAAATCTTTCATTGATCTCCAGATGCTGTCAAGATAAAGTCTAAGACCCTTAATAAGGCTATTATGTCCTCTTTGATCTCATCTCTTCTTCCTCTCCTTCTTCTTCCTCTACCTCTTCCTCTTCCTCCTCCTCCTCCTCCTCCTCCTCCTCTTCTTCTTCTTCTTCTTCTTCTTCATCTTCTTCTCCTCCTCCTCCTCCTCCTCCTTCGCCTTCTTTTCCTTCTTCTTTTTCTTCTTCTCCTATTTATCACATTACCCATGGTTCAACTTTTTCCAACTGCTACAGATCCTAAGGTATATTGTGAATGTTTTCCATCTCTGTGCTTTAAAGTTGCTGTTCCTTCTGCCCCAAATCTTCCTTCCCTTCATTTATTTAGCACACTGGAATTCATCCCCCCCAAATTCAAGTTAAGTCTCATCACCTGTTTGAAGTCTCCTACCCCACAACTGGAGAGAAAGAGTACTTCTTGTGAAATGTATTTCACTGACAAATTGGGAGGTCTTTGATGATAGAAACTATGTCTCATTCATTTCACATTTTTGATGGCTAAAGGAACCCTCATTTTCACTGTACATAGGAGGAAACTGAGACACAGGAAACCCATGTTACAAACTCAAGGTCACATAGCAAAGAAGGCTCTATATTGGAATTGAAACCTGGAAAACACGGATCCTGAGTCCAAAACCTATGCTCTCTCTACTTCACTTTAAAAGTCAGAAAGAGGGGCTTCCCTGGTGGCGCAGTGGTTGAGAGTCCACCTGCCGACGCAGGGGACACGGGTTCATGCCCCGGTCCGGGAGGATCCCACATGCCACGGAGCACCTGGGCCCGTGAGCCATGGCCGCTGGGCCTGCACGTCTGGAGCATGTGCTCCGCAACAGGAGAGGCCACAACAGTGAGAGGCCCACATACCACAAAAAAAAAAAAAAAAAAGTCAGAAAGAAAGATCTTTGTCCAGTGTCTACTTATTTCATAGCCTAGAAATAATATCACTAGGTTTTCTCTATATCCATGAAAGCCTTTAGCAGTAGAACAGGAGAAACAGGATTCTGTATGGCTCCTTCAGAATAAACTATGTGATCTTTCTCTTTTCTCTTACTTTCAAGTCTCTGGGCAAGCTGATGAATGCAACCCATAGGTTCCAAGTGCTGCTGCTGCCTCAACACTCTAAAGAGACTTCTTGGAGTTCTCTAACTAGTTGGGTGGGTCCTCTCCTTCTGTTGGCTCACTTTTCTGGTCCCTTCCGTGAACATCCTTCACAAAGTAAGTCATTCTGCAAATAAATGAATTTTCCCACCCTATCAGGTGTGCTCACAACACAATGGACAATGAAGTTCATGGTCTGCATGGTGATCCATTCTCATGTCTCACGCATTACTGTACAGGGAGTGCATACTGCACTTTGTGGTAAGTGTATGGAGTGATGTGAAAAGACTAAAAAATGGTAACACAGAAGTCAAATTTACCATTTCTTTCTGAAGCAGTAACCCAGAACTGCCTTGATTCCCATTCAGCAATGGGATAAGTGCTTTTTAAAAAATCCTTCAAGTTTTGATGCATTTGCAAGAAGGAAGGCAACATCGTACTTTCAGGCACTTGTTTCTTAAATTGAAGCCTTCAAGGATGTGTGAGAACTGACCTTGACCTCTAGGCCTGTGTTTTTCTATCTGAGCTCTGCAGAGTGCTAGGATTGCTCTGAGATCTCCAGGAGTTCTACAGTGAAGTATTCTCCACTAATTGTTGAAGGTTGAAGGACATACACTATGCCCTCTTGAGTTCTATGTTGGGTTCTCTGTTTTAAAAAGTCATTCTATCTTTGGTCTCAGCAGCAGAAGCGAGATGATGAAGGGAACGTCATCGTTTGGAAAGCGTCGGAATAAGACGCACGCGTTGTGCCACCGCTGTGGCTCTAAGGTCTACCACCTTCAGAAGTTGACCTGTGACAAATGTGGCTACCCTGCCAAAAGAAAGAGAGAGCATAACTGGAGTGCTAAAGCTAAAAGATGAAATACCACCGAGACTGGTCGAATGAGGCACCTAAAAATTGTATACTGCACATTCAGGCATGGATTCTGTGAAGGAACCACACCTAATCCCAAGAGGGCAGCTGTTGCAGCATCCAGTTCATCTTAATGATTAGTCATGCAATACATGTTCTGGTTTAAAAATCAAACAAACAAAAAAGTCATTCTACTGCTTATTAGAAAAAATTAAAACTATAATATTCAAATTGACAGTTTAAATTAATGGCTCTGGAATGTACCTAGGGACCAATTTGTAATAGATCTGCTGAGCACTAGTTTCGTCAAGAAATAACTGTGGAAGCAAATAAAAATCTGGAAATATTTGCAAGATGACTGAGCAACAAACCTGCTTTTAGCTTTCTATGCCATCCATCACGTACCACATGCCACCCATCAGAAACCTCAGCACTTTCCTGTTGGTCCCCTCCTTGGTTCTGGACCTCTTGGCCTCACTCATCCTGTCACTATGCTCCACCCTCCCACTTCTCCCCTTTCTGCCTCTCGAGGCTTACTCACATTTGAGAGTTGACATTTACACTTGATCTTGATACTCAGCTTAGTCTTCTCAGAGTCACAGCTTTGGCTCCCCTTAAACATGATGCCGGCTCTCTTGGCTGCCTCAGGCTGCCTTGGGTGACATGTATTCTGGGTCCACTTAACCTGTAAATTTTACCCTATAAATTAACACTGGAAGGGTCCCATTCAGCATAGCAGCTCGTGAGGAACAGTAGCCAAAATATAAATAAATCTCAAAACACATGACACCAAGCTCCTACTAAAGAGAGTTATGGAGTTAAAGTTATTAATTCAACAAAGATTAACTGTGTGCCTGTTATATGCCACACAATGAGCTGGGTCCTGAAGATTTAGAAGCTATGGCCTCTGCCCACAAGGTGCTCACGGTGTAGTAGAAGAGACAGCATAGGGCATAACTATCTGTGAGACACACTGAAATGTGACAAAACAAGCCTTACAGAGATACAGTCCAAACAGTTTGCCATAATTGTAGACAAACATTCCCAGTCTGGTGCCTACTCTCCTAGCCTTATTTCTTCTCTCTTTCCCAGTGCTTCCTGAGCTCTAGCCACACAAAATCCCTCCCTTTCCATGACATTTCACAAGTCTATGCATTTGCCCAGGCTCCTTTCTCTGCTGCAATTGCTTTCTCTGCATCCTTCCTCACTGCCAAGTTCTCTCTCGCCCATCATTTAACTCATAGGTGAATGTCTCTGACAGCTAGCAAGTCCTTAATCAATCTGAACAAATAAATTAAAGGCCCAACTCAATTGGCTACCTTTCCATGAAGCCCTCCCTGATTTTCAGGATTAGTCTGCCACCCTCTCCATAATCCCACAACCCTTTGTTCACATCTTCATCAAATCTTTTAAAAAGCTGTACTAAAGTTATTGATTTCTGTGTCTCATGTCCCAACCAGCATTTCCTTAAGAGTAAAGATAAAGTCTTAGATGCCTTTGTATAGATCACTCACTTCCCTAACACCCTTACCCCTTCCCTGGAATTATCACTGCCTGATAATGTATTTTCTGCTCAATAACTGATTGATAAGGTGATAAATATAAAAATGAATGAATGAGTCATGGGTATAAAATATCATGCAGGCACAAAGAAGAAAAGATTCATTCTTACTAGGGATATCAGAAAAGACTACATAGAAAAGATAGCATAAAAATTGAGCCTTGAGAAATTATTAGAAGTGTTCCTAAAAAACAAGAGAGAGGAAGGCACTCCTAGGGAGGAAAGGGTGTGGGCAAAGATAGGGAGGAATGAAAGAATGTGACAAATTTGGGGAATGATGACTATATTGATCTGTCTGATGGCCCCTCTGAGGAGTATAGATTTTATCATGGGTCAATGGAGAGCCACCACAGGGGAGTGACACAGTCAGACGTGCATTCTAGGAAGATAAGTGTGGACTAATAATAGGCGAGAGGTTGGAAGCCAGGTGACCCTTCAGAGGAGGCTGTTGCACTTATCCTTGTCTAGAGGATGGTTGGAGGAGATCTGGACTAAGACCGTGAATGTGGAGGTGGAGAGGAAGGATGGTTTAATAGATCTTTAGGAAATGACTCAACAGGAGCTCTAATTTTGCAGAAAAAAAGAAAGAAGCCCAGACACAGAGAGAAAGGAACTGATGAGAATGTGAATTAGAAGAAGCAGAATCAGATCATCAAGTGATCTGAATGGCCAAGGCAGCAGCCTTCCCAAAGGAAATGGTACAAACTCAGAAGTCAAGGAAATGTTATCGTGAGCAGGGAACCCAACCAAGGAAAAATTCACTCCATATTTTACAGGAGTTACAAGACTGGTGAGGAAAGCTGGGTCCTTGGCTGAGGTTTGTATTGAGCTGATCACCAAGAGCAACACGTGCATGACTAACAACCCCATAATAGGCCCTGCCTTACAAGCTGTAATGAGAGCTGTGCTGACAGATGTGACGGGTGTTCTCAGCAATCCTTGGGGAGTGACAACTGCAGAGCTCACACACAAAAACAGGTGAGACTCACTCTTGAAACATCCTAGCTGTTGCTGTGTAAGCACGCTGGGTTCCTCAAGCATCCTGAACGTTTTCTTTGCCCATTTGGAAGGGTGATCCTAATATCTTCTTAGCTGTGAGATCTTATGAGAGCCTGACCTCCCTGCTGGGGCTCACTTTCCTTATCTCCAAAAGAGGGATAACAGTACAAGCTCCTTTGAAAGGTGATAGTGAGAAATTGATGAGAAGCTAGCTTCTCAGTAAGCTAAGAAGCACGAATAAATGTTGGGGCTTAGTAATACAAGCCAAGAACTGTACCTGGAATTTATTTCTCCATATTTCTGAGAAAAACGTGGTCTGTTTCTATATGATTTGTGCAAACCATCCAAAGGTTTAGCAAAAAAATGTTTTTCCTGGTAGAGAATAATTTCTTCTTTTAAAAGGGAAGTGATGCTCTGCTAACGGCAAATACATCAAAAACAGTTGAGTGTGGTCTTCCTGATGCCACTCAGAGACAAAGGAGAGCCACCAGCATCTGTGATGGCTCTGAATCAGCAGAAGGCAAATGGAGCTGACCATGAGACAAAGAGAGAAGGCTTCTGGAGCACATCCCCTCTCAACAGGTCCCAAAGGAATCCATCAATGGCTAGCCACAATCTCTGCAAGAGCTTGGAAACTAAGATGGGAAAGAACAGCTCAGTGTCTCAAAATGTGCCACCTCTGATTAAAAATTGATACCTGTGGGGAAGAATTCCAAAAACGTAGACTAGAGAGAGCTGGAGACTTTTTAAAAAATTATTCACCAAGTTGTTTTTTCTTTGTGACAGTATCTTACGTTTAAAGTTTTGTTTAGAAAACACTTTCACTCTCTTTGTTCTATTTAGTCCTCACACTAAGCTGTGGAGATGGATGTTATTGATAGTGTTATTATTCCCATGTAAGAGCTGAAGAAACTGAAGCTCAGAGGGACACACAGTCACTAGCAGGACTGTGACACCTGACTCTCAGCTCACCCTCTCCGTGTACACAACCCAACAGCAAGCTCCCCGAGTGCAGAACCATGGCTTCTATTTCCCTTAGTGCCTAACCTACTACTCCAGATACACACTCATGAGTGCTTCCTGATTAAACTATCTTATTTGTTTGTATATGTAGTCATTCCAGGCATATGTAGTGGGCACCAAATAATGCTGCTGTGGATAATGAATGACTCATATGCAAACTAAACTCTTCTTGAAACCTGGTAAGGGAGGGCATGAGGAGAAGAAAAAGCAAGAAGCCCACAACCACTTTGGATTGAACCTATTGGAAGAAACACAAGCAGAAAACAGTATTTGAAGAGACTGGCCTAGTAGCCAGTGAAGGAAGAATGCCTTGGGGATAACAGAGGGGGCCTCAGTCCCCTTCCTCTAAGCCAGTGTTTCTCAAACTGGTGTGTAGCAGAATCACCTGGAGAGTGACTGAAAAATTCAGAGGCTCAGGGTCCTTGAAGTAGGATGAGGCCTGGGCCTTGATATTTTACCAGAGTTCTCCAGGTGATTCTGACACTGGCCAAAGTTTGAGGACCACTGTTCCAAACAGACTTTTCTTAGGGATGAAGCTCAATAGCTGTGACTCTGAATTTTCTCTGCTTCTTCCCTTGTGTGATAAAGGGGACGAGGTTTCCGCTGGAGGTCAGTGGTTGACCTCTGCCCAGTAGGGGTACTGCCTATGTATGAATTCACAGGACTTAGTCAAGGTTGCCAGTCTCTAGTTAGGACTTGAGGAGGAGAAGCTGGCATGGGGTGAAGCTCTCTGGTACCCCCTCATCAGTGGGAAGGATATTGTTCCAGCTACATGCTCATGACGCCTTCCCCAACACACACTTTTGCCCTTTAAATAAAGTTTCATTCAATGAACACTGACGAAGCCACTACCATGTCCCAAGAACTGGGTCAGTCCCAGAGGGCAAGCAGGCAAGTTCCTACTTTCAAGGACCTCCCAGGCTGATGGGGGAGACCAGAGCCCTGTGGAATAACATGGTAAATGCTGTAAGAAAGGTGAGAGCCTGTGGAAGGAAGGCTAACTCATATGGGGCCAGGAAAAGTTCCCAGAGGAAGTGACGTTTGGAAAGTACAAGTACACCAGGCAGGGAAGGGGAAGCAAGCTCTCAAGAGAGAAACCAGCTGGTGGCAAGGCCAGAGGGCTCCCCCAGGCCAAGCAGGCTACCAGACTGGGTGGCTGAGAGGCAGGGTGTGGAGGACAGAGAGGAGGAGAGGGGGGCCAGATGTGAAGGGCCTGGAAGGCCAAGCAAAAGAGTGGAGGCTTCATCTCAACAATCAAGAGCCTTCCCTCTTTGTTACCTTCCCCTCCCACTGGTTCTGTCTGCCTTATGTCTCCCCTTTAGGAGGCTAGAGAAGAGGGAAAAACAAAGGAGGAAGGGAGGGGGTGCAAAGGGAAAAAGGAGAAAGGAGGAGAGGAAGAGAGACATTCCACTTCCTTTTTGTTGACCCCAACTTGAAATGCTGTGGCTTGTGTCTTATAAAGAACTAGAAATTTAATGATTTCTGGCTTCACAAGAGACATAGTGCTGAACTCATCCCAGGAGGGCTGGGCTCAACTCTGGGTGGCACAGCTTAGGTAGAACCAGTAGAGCCTAGAGTAGTGGTTCCCAAACTCTTGACCTCAAGGGTCATCCCTTGCCCGCCATGGTTTTATATAGGCTTGGAGCATCTGTTGATGGAGGAAATATAAAAGGAAAAAGAAAAATCTGTTAATTCAGGAGAACTCTAAGGTAAATTTGTATTCATTCTATACAATAGCACCCACACACTTGAGAGTTCATTAATGCATAATAACCTACAACAAAAGGCAAATAACACACATAGAGAAATATCTGTAACATATATGATAGGCCAAGGGTTAATGCCTTAATATGTAAAGAGTTCTTACAAAGTAATAAGAAAAAGACAAACAAGCCAATAGGGGAAAAAAATGGATAGCAAAGGACATTTGCAATGGTGTTCGCAGAAAAAGAAATACAACTACCTTAGGGGACTACCCTGGCAGTCTGGTGGTTAAGACTTCACCTTCCAATGCAGGGGGTGTGAGTTCGATCCCTGGTCGAGGAGCTAAGATCCCACATGTCTTGCAGCCAAAAAACCAAAACATAAAACAGAAGCAGTATTGTAACAAATTCAATAAAGACTTAAAAAATGGTCCACATCCAAAAAAGAAAATCTTTAAAGATAAAAAAAGGAAATACAACCTTAATCTCTCTCATAATGAAAATATCTCTATATGAAATGCCGTTTTTTTAACCTGGTAGAGTAGCAAAGACTAAAATGTTTGATACTTATAGAGTAGAAAGGATGTGTTGAGAAAACACCACTTTCATTCATCACAGGGAAAATGTAAATGGGAACAAATTATCTGGAGAACAATTTGACTATATCTATCAAAATTTAAAATATACTCGTACAGAAATTCCACTTGTAGAAATGTATGCTACATATAAAATCACACATGTTCACAAAGTACATCAAATGAGCTGGACTCGATAAAGTGCAGTGAGAATGCAACTTTATTTTTCTCACCCTGAGAATTCATTTACCTGGTCCTTTCATTCACAGAAAGTCTCTGTCATTTCAAAGCACGCTCCAGTGTGTTTATCAGAACTCTAAATAAATTTCATTTCAAATCCGTTGGCTCAGACCCTTCCTAAGCTCAGGTCTGTTTCTAGTGTGGATGCCACTTGTAGGGGAGAAAAGCAATGTCATCTTTTGTCTTCCACCTTACTCCCTCCCCTTACCTCACTGCCTCCTCTGGATGGACCAGATAAAGAGGAAATAGGTAAGGGGGGCCAGGCGCAACCAAATAAATAAGTAAATATTTTTTTAAAAAAGAAACTGAGCCTAAAAGAGCCTCATTTTACCATATTGTTATATGTATATACCACATATATAATTTACAAAAATAACCTAAATTTCTGGTAAGTAAATCATGGAACAACCATATCATAATCTGCATATGTCATTATACGAAAAATTCTACTAAGTTAAAAAAAACAAAACAAAACAGAGTTCAGGGCTTCCCTGGTGTCGCAGTGGTTGAGAGTCCGCCTGCCGATGCAGGGGACGCAGGTTCGTGCCCCGGAGCGGCTGGGCCCGTGAGCCATGGCCACTGAGCCTGCGCGTCCGGAGCCTGTGCTCCGCAACGGGAGAGGCCACAGCAGTGAGAGGCCCGCGTACCGCAAAAAAAAAAAAAAAAAAAAAAAACAGAGTGCAGAACACTGTAGGCTCCCATTTGTATGTGAATGGTTGTAAAGGGACATGTTGGCATCTGCACAGAAATTCTGGGGAGTGGGGTAGTGAGCAGACCTACTATTCATTGTATAATATTTTATGCTTTTTAAGTTTTTACAGTAATGTATTAGTTTTATAATTTTAAAACCTACTCTTAAGAAAAAAAATAAAGGCAAACGAAGTACATAGGGTTCCTTTTATTTTTTTATTTTTTCCGGTACGCGGGCCTCTCACCGCTGCGGCCTCTCCCGTTGCGGAGCACAGGCTCCGGACGCGCAGGCTCAGCGGCCGTGGCTCACGGGCCCAGCCGCTACGCGGCATGTGGGATCCTCCCAGACCGGGGCACGAACCCGCGTCCCCTGCATCGGCAGGCGGACTCCCAACCACTGCGCCACCAGGGAAGCCCTGCCCTAGGGTTCCTTTTAGAAAGCTCTGGTATTTTTTACAAAAGCAATCCTCTTTCATTCAAACAATATAGAAACACACAAAGAAAAAAAAAAGAAGCAATCTACAGAAAATATCTAGAAGGAAAAAATGGAAAATATATACCCCACAAAATTTTTTAAAAATCCATCTCCCACCCTCTCTCTGCCCTGCAAGGTTAGCACTTTTAACAGTTAAATGTACATCTTCTTCTAGGTGTTTCTTTATGACTCTACAACATATGTAATTTTCTTTACACCAAAAATGGAATTGCACTCTATAGAATGTTCTTAAGCCTGATTTTTGTTTTCACTTTAAAGTATACCTTGGACCACCTTCCAAGACAGTGCACAGAGACCTAGCCCACTCTTCCCAGCCTTCGAAACAATATACCTCTGTGTGTCCCCAACACACACATAGTTACTTGACCGTGGCTTAAGACTGCTGCTCTTTTAGCAGCTGTAGTGATAGCTCTTCCACAGGTCTGTGCGCTGTAACACCATCCCCACCCATAAGATCCCTTAGGTAAGGTTGCTGGGGCTACAGTGTTGACAGACACAGCCAAAATCCCATACAACTACTCTCCTTGCCAGTCCCTCACCACGCTCCCCCTCTTTGACAGCAGCTGTATGTGAGCCACCTTCCTTTTTTAAAAAAATATAAATTTATTTATTATTTTTGGCTGTGTGGGGTCTTTGTTGCTGCACGCGGGCTTTCTCTAGTTGCAGCGAGAAGTGGCTGCTCTTCATTGCGGTGCGTGGGCTTCTCATCGCAGTGGCTTGTCTTTGTCGTGGAGCATGGGCTCTAAGCACGTGGGCTTCAGTAGTTGTGGCATGTGGGCTCAGTAGTTGTGGCTCACGGCCTTAGTTGCTCCATGGCATGTGGGATCTTCCTGCACCAGGGCTCTAACCCGTGTCTCCTTCATTGGCAGGCGGATTCTTAACCACTGCGCCACCAGGGAAGTCCCTGAGTTGCCTTCTTGACAGAATTATAAACCACACTGAGAGACTCAAGACCTATAGACTGGGACCCACAGACCTCATTAAAGCTTCTCCATTGGGGTCTGACAATCCCTAGAGCTATGTGGCAGAGGAAAATGGGAGAATGAAAAGGACTATTGTATTTACATTACACAACCATAGCTTAAACTTGGAATAAAAGGCAAAGTCAGCCTCATCATTATTAGATAAAACATAAATCATCTATGACATGTCTTTCTTGTACCCAGCAGCTTTGAGCTGGGCCTCAGACCCCTTGTAGAATCCCTGTCTATTCTCTTCTGCCCTTAGATAACCCTATTAAAATTCTCCAATCTTATGGAAAAGCGAAATCAGTCACTGGGTCCACGGAGATTCTGGACACCGTGTGAGAAAAGAGTGAAAGCCACTTGGTCTGGAGAAGAAAACGGCCTGGGAGTGATGATGGCTGTCACCAAAACTCTTGAAGTGCTGGCCCAAGGATGGAGGAGCCAGATACATGAAGAACAGGAGCAAAAGTTTGGAGCAAAAGGCAGGCAGGTTTTCAAGTTAGACCAGAGAGTTTTTTCTAACCATCAAAACTGTCCAGAGTTTTCAGGGGAAGCGGTAGCCAGGACTAGAGTCAGTGACTCTCTAGAAGCCAAGGGGAAGCTTCTAGAGGGCAACGTGCATGGTGCATCAGCAGTATTGCTGAACAAGTCCAACTGGCTGTCATCAATGAGCCACACAGTCTACATTTATTTTACTAATTTTGTGAAATCTGCCTATGTCAAGATTTGTCTATGCTTTTCCATCTCAGAAACCTGATTTTTTTTAATGTTTGAATCAATTTCGTTTTTAAATTTTTATTTTATATTGGAGTATAGTTGATTTACAATGTTGTGTTAGTTTCAGGTGTACAGCAAATGATTCAGTTATACATGTACATTTATCTATTCTTTTTCAGATTCTTTGCCCATATAGGTTATTTCAGAATATTGAGTAGAGTTCCCTGTGCTATACAGTAAGTCCTTGTTGATTATCTATTTTACATATAGTAGTGTGTATATGTTAATCCCAACCTCCTAATTTATCCCTTCCCCCACCTTTCCTCTTTGGTAACCATAAGTTTGTTTTCTATGTCTGTGAGTCTATATCTGTTTTGTAAATAAGTTCATTTGTATCGGTTTTTTTTTTGGATTCCACATATAAGTGATATCATATACTTGTCTTTCTCTGTCTGACTTACTTCACTTAGTGTGATAATCTCTAGGTCCATTGATGTTGCTGCAATCGGAAACCTGATTTGATTAGAACAGAAAGAATAGATTAGTGTCTCACAGAAGATTCATATCAAACAAACACAAAGAGATGGATGTGTAAACTGGAGTGACAGTGCATTTACTTACAAGGAGAGGCAGCCATGAGGTCGACCAGAAACTCAAGTCATCCTCATCAAACATCTTTTTCTCCTTGGCATATGGACTCAGTGGGGATAGTTGTGTCCGTGGAGCTGTAATTCACAAGGTCTATTGCCCGAGACTCTGGCTTGGATGATACCAGGATGAGCTCTGCCCAGTCACTGTGTGATTTCCTTTAATCCTCACAAACATAGATTGTGAAACCACCTTCATAGTGTTTTACTCCATCCTCTAATACATAGTTACCTCAATCCTCATTGAAAAGTCCCGCTGTTCAGGAAGACTCTTTTTAAAGTCACTTTATGGATTTCCACTCTGGCTTATCATATTTGAATTTCATGTCTCAATTAGCATAAGACAGATCCTGTTCTGGTAAGAGAACATCACTTGCATCAGGAAAGTAGAGGCTTACTGTGTCCTGTAGTGAGAGGTAGTGTGGAGTCCTAGTTGAGAACACAGACTCACCAGATTGAATCCCAGTTCACTTACTATATACATGACCTTGGGCAAGTTACATAATCTCCCTCTGCTTCAGTTTCCTCTTCTGCAAAGTGGAGATAACGATAGTATCTGCTCATAGGGTTTGTGGTGAGGATTAAATGAGTTAATAAACAAAGTCTGCAGCACCAGGCTCTGATATAAACCTTGCCTCCTAGTCCTCACCATAAGACAAGTCATAGTCTTGTCTCCACTTCACCAAGGAGAAAGCAGAAGCTCAGCAAGTTCAGATTGAGAGCTGGAATTGAAACCCAGGTCTCTCTGACCATGAAGCCAAGATCTGTCACCCACATCCCACTGGATCCCTCCCACAGACATGGTAGAATCACTTCTCTTCTCTTCCCTGGGTTGGGGTGGGGTGGAAGAAAGTCTGTTTTCATCACCACAGCTCATCCTTGAGCAAGAAAAATGATGGTGTCTGCTGCCTATGGTCAGGCCAGAGCTAGCGGGTGAGAATCACGATTGCATAACACACACAGCTGCTTCGGCAGATGTGTCCACAGCTAAGCACGGCAGAAGTTTCATTTCCAGAGTCAAGAAAGGATACCTATCCCAAAACATCCTCTACATCTTTACCAGAGGTGGAGGGGGTATGACGAGTGGGCAGGATTGGGCACTGCTACAGGCAGACTTCATTCTTTCTCTGCTGTAATAACTGTTAAAAGTACAACTCTGCCAGGTCCCCATCCAGCCATTGGCTCCAATCACAAGGGTCCCCAGACCCTCTGTGTCAACTGAACATCCGACCATGGCCCATAGAACAGTCACCTATGAAAGAGAAAACAATAAGAGAAAGAGAGAGCTAGTGACCCTGAGATTGAAGAAGGCTCTGGAAGAAACTTTCATCCATTCTAAGCACTTACTACAGGGGAAGCCTGGTTAGCTGGACAGGCCTGGGTTTTAACCTGTCCACACTAGTTTTATGACTTAGATTTAGCCATGTAACCACTCCGTCTTCAACGTGCTCTGTTTCAAAGTGGAAGAATATTCCTACCTTGCGGTTTTGCTGTGAGGAAGAGCAAACATATGTAAAATGCTGGAACTATTATTATGGAGGTGTCAAGAACCACCATTAACCTAGGACAACCAAAATATAGGATGGATGGAAATCTTTTTTAAGAGATCAAAAAAAACAAAACATTTACTTTTTTATATAAGTAAATCAATTGCAAAGGAAAGAGAGAAAAGGAACAAATATTTTTAGTACCTACTATAGGCCAGATCTTATCAGGCCCTTTACCTGCATGGAATCTCACATATTCCATGTGACAAGTTTTATTACCTTTATTTTACAAATAATGAAACAGTTCATAGGAGAGGCTTTACAAGACCATGTAGCTAGCCTGTGGCATGGTGAGGTCAAGAGCCAAGGGCTTTCAGACCCCATTCACACCTCTCTCTGACACCTCATTCCACTTCTGCCTCCAAAGTGAAAATGCTAAAAACTCCTTGGAAAAAAATAGTGCAGAACATTTATAGAGTACCCCAGAGCAGTGCTTCTCAAAGTGTCTTTGGGGGTAACCCATTGTGTTTTATTTTGTTTTAATTCACCAATCTACCACAGACTGTGACATTTGTAAAATATAATGAAAACAAATTGCTAGAAATGTAAAAATTTAAATGACATACAAAATACAAACTCAACTTTTTTATTAAATTCCACACATATAGCATTAGTCTGTCAAATTGTTATAAAAATTTCCAAGTGTTTGCTCTCAGTGTTAGTGCTTATCTCATCATGGACCAGCCCGTGGACCAGACTTTGGGTAGCATTGCCCGAGAGTTAACGCGATCCTCATATCATGGAGAAAGATCTCAAAAAGTCATCTAAGTTTGCCTCCTGTTTCCAGGCAAGGATTGTGTGAAATTCCCAAGGCTGGGATCTTTCCTTCTTCTTAAGAGCATCTCTCCAGAGCCTCACACCCAGCAGATATAGATCATCCCCATCTCCTAGTAGCCTCTGCCCAGACCAAACCAGAACATTTGCTTCCAAAGTTTATTTGAAGCTTTCCGGTTCAGCCCTTATCCCTTCTCCCCTCATACCCACATCTCCCCATCTTTGGGTTTTCCTGCCATTGTCTTCTCTCCTCTGTAGACACCTGGTCATCTACAAAGTCCCATCTAGCCATGCAGAGGCAGAAGGTAGAGCTTCTTTGAGCAGGTTGGAGAGGTAGGCAGGTGGGGAAGAAAACCCCAGAGTCATGACTTATTGGTGCCAGCCCTGTACAGGTGCCAGCTTTGCATATATTATCTCTCTTTATCGTCACAACTACCCTACAAGGTTGGTATTATGGTCCCAATTTTATAGATGAAGAGATTGAAGAACAAAGAAATGTCAGACCCTGAATAGCCAAAGCAATCTTGAGAAAGAAAAACAGAGCTGGAGGAATCAGACTCCCAGACTTCAGACTATATTACAAAGCTACAGTAATCAAGACAATATGGTACTGACACAAAAACAGAAATATAGATCAACGAAACAGGATAGAAAGCCTAGAGATAAACCCACGCACATATGGTTACCTTATCTTTGATAAAGGAAGCAAGAATATACAGTGGAGAAAAGACAGCCTCTTCAATAAGTGGTGCTGGGAAAACTGGACAGCTACATGTAAAAGAATGAAATTAGAACACTCCCTAACACCGTACACAAAAATAAACTCAAAATAGATTAAAGACCTAATGTAAGGCCAGTCACTATTAAACTCTTTGAGGAAAACATAGGCAGAACATTCCATGACATAAATCACAGCAAGATCCTTTTTTAACCCACCTCCTTGAGAAATGGAAATAAAAACAAAAGTAAACAAACGGGACCTAATGAAACTTAAAAGCTTTTGCACAGCAAAGGAAACCATAAACAAGACGAAAAGACAAACCTCAGAATGGGAGAAAATATTTGCAAATGAAGCAACTGACAAATGATTAATCTCCAAAATTTACAAGCAGCACATGCAGCTCAATAGCAAAAAAACAAACAACCCAATCCAAAAATGGGGAGAAGACCTAAATAGACATTTCTCCAAAGAAGATATACAGATTGCCAACAAACACATGAAAGAATGCTCAACATCATTAATCATTAGAGAAATGCAAATCAAAACTACAGTGAGATATCATCTCACACCGGTCAGAATGGCCATCATCAAAAAATGTACAAACAACATCTTTATACTCCAATAAAGATGTTTAAAAAAAAAACAGAAAAACTTGGTCATCTACCTCCTAACATTATCTTGAGTACCAGAATTTAAGAAACACTGATCAGGGTTTCCCTGGTGGCACAGTGGTTGGGAGTCTGCCAGCTGATTCGGTGGACATGGGTTCATGCCCCAATCCAGGAAGATCCCACATGCCGCGGAGCAGCTGGGCCCATGAGCCATGGCCACTGAGCCTGCGCGTCCAGAGCCTGTGCTGCACAACGGGAGAGACCACAACAGTGAGAGGCCCGCGTACCGCAAAAAAAAAGTAACACTGATCATAACCTGTGGCCCCACATACAGACACAGACACAAACTGTAATGTTGGAAAAAATTTTCAATTAATGTGAATGATGCACAAGCCCAGTTACAACTCAACACCTGTGCCTTTCAGCAGGGTTTTCTTTTTTTATTTTCCTTTTGGTAGTTGAAAAAACATCTCTTTTTTTATTTTTATTTTTTATTTTTTTAAACATCTTTATTGGAGTATAATTGCCTTACAATGGTGTGTTAGTTTCTGCTTTATAACAAAGTGAATCAGTTATACATATACATATATCCCCATATCTCTTCAGCAGAGTTTTCTTAAATGTCCCTCATGAAGCAATTTGAGATTTCTAATAGATTCTAATTTAATCAATAAATAATTATGAAGAACAACAACAAAAAAAGAAATGTCAGAGCAAGGACTGGGACACAAATCTGTCTGAGATTCCCAACCTAAACCCTCAACTCCTACTTTGCAATCCTACTGGGAAGAACCCAAAGGCCCAAAGTCACTTCCACGGCCAACCTCAAGTTCCCTCTCCTGCAGTGAGAAAGTCAAAACTGCAAGGCCTGTGGTGCTTATTCCTTCTTCCATGGCCAGATGTCAACAGATCTGCCAGTAGCACTTTCTCCCTGCCATCCCCTGCCATCCCACTGGGAAACGTCTTCCTGATGCTCCATATTGTATAACTAAAGCAGAGGCCCAGAGGACTCTTTGCAAGTCTCCCCCTTTGTCTGCTTACCCCAGCTTTCCCAGGCTCACCCAGGCTCCTCAGCCCCATACAGACACCACCCTGATCTCTTTCCCTCAGGCTGGACAGGGCATCCTCCTCAGCAACAATGACTGCTACCATTTGCTGGGGACCTGCTCTGGGCCAGACTCTTATTTGGACCTTATCTTGCTTCATGTTTACAACAGCCCTTTAAGGAGGTATCATTACCTACATTGTCTACAGGAGATAACTGAGGCTCAGAGAAGTTTAGTAACATACACAAAGTCGAAGAGCTAGTAAAGAAGAGAGATGGGATCTGAGTGGAGGTCTCTGTCACTGGGCACTGCCTGCCATCATGATATATTTGCAAAAGATTCAGCACAGAGAAAGTACTCAATAAATAAATTCCTGACACCAAACACAGTCAGAAGCAATGGATGAAATAGGAAATGGGTTAAATTTTAACAGTATGTGCATATAATGAAATACTGCTCAACCAGGAAAATAACATTACAGAAGAGTAGCTACTGCCGTGGACAGATGTTCATTTTTTTATTTTATTTTTTTTTATTTTTGGCAGTGTTGGGTCTTCATTTCTGCATGCTGGCTTTCTCTAGTCGTGGCGAGTGGGGGCTACTCTTCGTTGCAGTGCACAGCCTTCTCATTGTGGTGGCTTCTCTTGTTGTGGAGTGCAGGCTTCAGTAGTTGTGGTGCACGGGCTTCAGTAGTTGTGGCATGTGGGCTCAGTAGTTGTGGCTTGAGGACTCTAGAGCACAGGCTCAGTAGTTGTGGTCCGTGGGCTTAGTTGGTCCGCAACATGTGGTATCTTCCCGGGCCAGGGCTCGAACCCGTGTCCCCCACATTGGTAGGAGGATTCTTAACCACTGCACCACCAGGGAAGTCCTGACAGAGGTTCTTGTTTTGTTTTTGTTTTTTGTTTTTGTGGTACGGGGGCCTCTCACTATTGTGGCCTCTCCCGTTGCGGAGCACAGGCTCCGGACGCGCAGGCTCAGCGGCCACGGCTCACGGGCCCAGCCGCTCCGCGGCATGTGGGATCTTCCCAGATCGGGGCACGAACCCGTGTCCCCTGCATCGGCAGGCAGACTGTCAACCACTGCGCCACCAGGGAAGCCCCCGACAGAGGTTCTTGATGTTGATTAAGGCAGGTTACAAAAAAGTATGTGCAGGATAATCCTATTTAAATATATTTATTATCTTGTAGGTATGTGTACACACACACACTTACACCCTTTAAAGAAAAATACACCAAAATGTCAACAAAAGATAAGTCTTTGTGATGAGATTGAGTGGCCTTTGTGTTATTATTTTTGTATATCTGTATTTTCTGAAGTTTTTATAGTACCTATGGCCTCCCTGGCCTTGAAAGTTCATACCTGAACATGGAGGGACCACCTGGGGAGAGGGTTTGTGACAACAACTAAAAGGGTTTGTTTTATTTTGCCTTGGTTTTTTTTAATGTCCTGTGAGTGACGTAAGCGTATCTCAGTCTTTTGTCACCACCAATCTAGAACTCTGTTTGTTCCAAAAGGGCCTAATGGTTGAAATGTGTAAGGCATCAGGGCCTCCCAGAGCCAGGATTTTTGGTCATCCAGATTGGATTTGCTCAGTGTCAGTTACTTCTTATTTCTGTTGGATGCTCCAAGGGCCTGCTTATTTATGGTGAATCTGTTTTCCTGATCAGCTGAGAATATGGGGAAAGCAGAGAAATCGGCCATGAGCTCTGTGCCTTTTTATTATCTTTGATGCCACTACCTTGAAAGGCTTGAAAGGCTTTGGGGTCCAGAGGTGCTCAGACCCCAAGCGAAAGCAAAGAAAGTTATTCATGGAGTATAAGAGACCCCCCTGAGGCCACGTAGTTGACCTCCCTGCCGTTAGCACCAGAGGAAGGCTTGCAGGAGGGCTCTTGCTAAGCTTCCTGAGATTTTTACATGGTAACTGTGTTTTCTAAACCCCAAACTGGCAACCAGGGAAGCAGAATATGAGAAAGAACACAGCCACTGGTGTCAGAAACACACAGACTCACATTCCACTCTCACTTTCTAGCAGTGTGACTCTAGACTAGCTTCTTACCCTCTTCTGACTTCGCTGCTCTCTCTGTAAGACAGGGACAATGTTGGCGGTTGAGACCGCTGCTTGAATGAACCGATGTAAGCTGCTTCAGCCTCCGCAGCTGCAGCCTGATGTCAGGAGGTTTGCAATATGCATAAGCTGTTGTTAGATGACCTAAATTAGAAATGCTTTTGGAATTCTTATTAACTGGGTTATAGTTATGGTGAAGATGCTGGAGCTTATCCCAGAGTTCAGGAACAACTCACAAAACTGATGCCAGTTTTGAAATTATAGATAGATAGAGAGAGAGAGAGAGAGAGAGAAAGATAGATATCTTCCACTTCCTTGTTAACCAAGTAAAACATAGTTATATAAAAACTATGTGCCTAGACAAGAGAAGCGTTCAACTTTTGTACCCTGCTTTATTCAGTCAACGTGAAGAACATCTTTCCATGTTGGTACCATCTCTTCTACGACACGGATCTGTCACACTTATCATCACACCCTCTCTCCACGTAGCCCCTCTGATGATGTTCAGGTGGAACCTTCCAAGCCTGGATGGATGGGAAGGTGGGCGTGCACAAACACCGCGAGAAAACACCTGCCCGGCTGCACACCCACCCGCAGCCTCAGTCCTTCCTGGGGTCGAATCCTGAACCGCGCAGAGGGCTTTGGCCAAAGTTAGAGTGGCCACCTGGGACCCTCCGGAGAAGGAGGCCGGTGGGGTGTCAGGTTCTCAGATACAGATGGTGTGTGGGGACCGCCCCGGGCAGGGTGGGGGTAGGGAGATGGGCTGGTCAGGAAATGCCAGTTTAAAGTTAGCTCTGACCTATTAATCAGCAGCGGAGACAATGATGCTGGAGGGGCGGGAAGGCCGGACATGTGCTCGCGCCAGATTTATGGGCCTAGAACAAAGGGTGGCCTGCTCGTTTAGAGAGTCTCTTTCCCTTTTCCTCTGGCAAAACGAGGACATTGTTTGAAAAGCCAAAAAGAACAAATATTCTAAAGACTGAGGTCATTTCCAGATATGCAACAGGTCCTGAGGGGGATCCGTAGGCAGGCGAAGGGGGGTGGGGGTGGTGCAGGGCTAGGCAGGGCTGCTCCGAGCAGGGCGGAAGGATAGGGTCAGGGCTGGGGGTGGCAGTGGGGAGAGAGGCGCGTGTCATGAAGCGGAGACCACAGATCCCCTCCCTGTGCCCTTGGAGGAGCTGGGACCCCCCCCCTACCTGGTGCCACTGTGAAGGCATCTGACAAGCCCACCTGAAGCCCCTCAAGATAAATCCAGAAGTCTTGGGGAAGCCTTCCATGCAAGCTGAAAACGAGCTCTGTCTCCTTCTGTGCTCTGCAAGCTTTTCTGGGAAGGTCTTCCCGGGGGTGGGACGCCACTGGTCTCGGTTTCCTTCACGTCCGGAAGGGAGCCTTGTTTCACCACACTGCCTCGTTTCATCAGACCAGGAGAGATGGGGGAAGTGAGAAGAGTAGGAAGGGGAGAAAGGAGAGCACTGTCCTCCAAAAAAGCCAACCTGCTGGAGAGGAGAGGATGACACTGACTCTCCCATCTTTCAGTGTTTGGGGACAGACCAGCTGTGTCTTTATAGCCTCATCTTCTGCTGCTTTCAGTCAGGTGCTGGTTGCCCCTTACCTGGAGCCTCTAGAAGGGTCTCCTTTCCTCCCTTCTCACCTCCACCCAGGTGGTGGGATGAACTTTCTAGATTATATATCTGACCATCTCTTTCCTGGCTGAAAAGCATCTGGGTGACTGCATTTTCTGCAGAAAAAGGGTTCAGAAACCTCAGCCTGGTGACAGGATCCTTCATGTTATGGCCCTACCTTCCTTTCCAGCTCATCTGACATCTCTCTCCACCCACCCACCCCCACGTCCTTTAGTCTCATAGAATTATTTTCTCTTCCTGGAACGTGGCATGGCCTCCTGGAAGAACTCTAGCCATTTTTCGGACCTAAGCTTCAATGCTATCTCCTCCAGGAAGGAAATCTCCCTTATGTTGAGAGCCTACACCATGTGCTGGCTGAAAGAACCACTGCTTTGCCTGGGTTCCCGTGCATATGTTCATACTGCTAATAATAATTATTATAATTATGATAATAAAATAGCATAGCACTTTTCATAGAGACTATACTACTTCACCTGAAGGCAAGAACTCCATTGAATGACTGCCTGAATGAAAGAATGATGGATGAACTTCTAGAAAGGGTTACCCCTAGGATATGTGGAGGCCCATGCAAATATTTCTGTGGGTCCTCTGTATATATAAATAATGTGAGTCACCCCAAACCAGTGTTTCAGCATCATTCTGACAGCTCCATTTCATATGATCCTACAAAAGAAATACTCTCTGGCCATCAGGAAAGAGCCGTTCACCAGGCAGCCCTCCTGGAACTGGGGCCTGGTCACGGGTCCCTGAGGTAACTACACAGGTACAAGGCCTGAAGCTCCTCTGGGGCATCTATCAGTGCCGTGCACTAGGTAGAAGATTGGTGGGTATGCCAAAGGGGAGAAATGGGGACCAGGGCCAAAGTGGGTCCAAGGTGGGCCCAGAGCACCCTGTCTGGGTAGCATTGCTGGCTCTGGTCAATCCTGATCAATGGGAGCCTTAGAAAATGGTGGGGATGGCTTTCCAAAATTCAGGGGCCTCTGAAGCCCAGGACCCAGGCAAATTCCCTGTTTGCCCAGGTGGTACTGCTCTAAGGTACCCATGTGATTAGACATTCTGTCATTCAACAAACATTTACTGAGCACGTGCGATCCACCAGGCACTTCATGGGAAGCTGAAGTGACATATGCATTGGTCTTCATTACTATTAGGTAGCAGCGATCTCTGCCAGGGAGGGAACTTAACAATAACGCAGCAAGACCTGCAGAGTGTGGGAGCAGGGGTAACATCTCGCCCATCAGGAAACCGGGCCGGAGAGGAGCTGTCATGTGTTCCCTTAAAGGTCCCACCATGGCCTCTACTCTTGGGCGTGGTTAGAAACGCAGCAGAGAGGTTCCTGAAAGAAAGCAAACGGCATCTCTTCCAAAAATAAAACAAAATGTGAGGAGAGAGAGAATGATGACTGAGAGCCTATTCTGAGGTTCAACAGATGATGGAAATAATGACGAAAATACATTCAAATGGCTCCATACTGTGCTTTCAGAAATTCAGCAGCTAAGCCAGCTGGTCAAGCCCCTTGGAGCAGAGTGATGGCAAGTGTGGGGCCCTGAGGGCCGGTGTGGGGGGACCCTGGTGTCCACTGCTCTCCCTGAGCCTCAGTCTCCTCATCTGCAGAATGGGAATCAGGACCCTCACGGGTTGTTGCAAGATGCAAATGAGACCAAAGGTCATGAACAACCTGTGTGCACGGAAAGCACCACCCCTGAGTTGTTCATTGTTAATTAAGAGGCAGAGGGGAGGTTTTGTGGCTTTCTCAGCTCACCAAACAAAAACACAAAAAGTGGGGTGTTTCCACAATGTGGCTCTTATTATTCCACAATGAGGTAATCAAGGGTAGAAACAGATCACTCCTCAGATGAACCCTGAAAAGCCCTCAAGTGTGTAGCTCCATGCTGTGCACACCACACACACATACACACACATACACCAACCCACATACCCGCACATACACACACACACACACACACACTCCATAGTCTGACGTTTGAACATCCCTTCTCCCAAGCCTTTGTTCTCAACCTAGGGAAATTTTGCCCCACGCGGAACATTTGGCAAAGTCTGGAAACATTAGGTCGTCACCGCTCAGGTGGGGAGAGGGTGGCTTGTTACTGGCATCTAATGCGTAGAGACCAGGGGTGCTGTTAAACACCCTGCAATACGCAGGACAGTCCTCACAACAAAGAAATACCCAGTCAAAAATGTCAGTTGTGCCAAGGTTAAGAAACAGCTCTGAGCTTTTATTTACGCTGTTCCTTCCATATAAGTGTTCCTTTTCCTCTTCTCTCCTTACTTAAATCTTTTTTTTTTTTTTTTTTTTTTGGCGATACGCGGGCCTCTCACTGTTGTGGGCTCTCCCGTTGCGGAGCCACGGCTCCGGACGCGCAGGCTCAGTGGCCATGAGTCACGGGCCCAGCCGCTCCGCGGCATGTGGGATCTTCCCGGACCGGGGCACGAACCCGTGTCCCTTACATTGGCAGGCGGACTCTCAACCACTGCGCCACCAGGGAAGCCCCCCTTACTTAAATCTTACCTCTCCAGAGAGAAGAAAGTTCCCATCACATGTTGCTGGAGGTTTTGAACCAAGAAAAGCTTTCAGGCAATATGGCCCAAACTAAGAGAATTGTAAATACCCATACCCTTAGAACAAGCCATTCATTGCTCACGCCCACAAAGTCCTGTACACGAGGATGTTTATTACAGCATTGTTAGTGATAAGGAAAAACTAAACACAACCTAACTTATCCCTTCAGGAGAGATCAGTAGCTTTCAATTATACATTATAAACTATAAATTGCTTTCAATACAAAGCAATCACCCGCCGCCCTTAAAAGGAATGAGGTCATTTCCAAAGAAGCAGATGGAAAATGTCATTGAGACACATTGTTAAATAAGACATCAACGTCCAGGACAGCCTTTTTTAATACGTTCCTTTTGTTAAAGAGCTAAAAGGATCCTCATAATACATTGATGCATATCTGTATCAATGTATTTGATACATTGTTTGCCCAACAAACACTTTTTTAAATGAGCAAAAGACTTGTACAGGCACTTCACAAAAAGGATATTCAAATGGCTAATAATCAGATGAAAAGAAGCTCAAAATCCTTAGTCATTAGGAAAGTGCAAAATAAAACCACAATGAAATAGCACTGCTCTCCCACCAGAGATGCTAAAATTTAAAAGACTGACAAGAGCTTCTCTGGTGGCACAGTGGTCAAGAATCTACCTGCCAATGCAGGGGACACGGGTTTCAGCCTTGCTCCGGGAAGATCCCACATGCTGCGGAGCAACTAAGCCCGTGCCCCATAACTACTGAGCCTGCGAGCCACAACTACTGAGCCTGCGTGCCTAGAGCCCGTGCTCCACAACAAAAGAAGCCACCACAATGAGAAGCCCGCACACTGCAACGAAGAGCAGTCCCTGCTCTCTGCAACTAGAGAAAGCCCACGCAGCAACGAAGACCCAAAGCAGCCAAAATAAATAAATTAAATAAATAAATTTATTTTAAAAATAATAATAAAAAATAAAAGACTGACAATATCAAGCAAGGGTGTAGAATAACTGGATTTCTCATACATCACTGGTGGGAGTGTAAAATGGTACAAGCACTTTGAAAGTTCTTTGGCAGCATCTACGAAAGTGGAACATTCCAGACTTGCCTCTATAAATCCAACCTGATCTACACAAATTTTCCTAGATAAGCCTTCTGATCTATACCATGTGTTTACTACCCTTTAAATTCTGCCCTAAGTTCTCAAACTTTCTTTGGTTCTTTTAGCTAGTATTCACTGAACACCTCCTCAGTGAGGCACTTGGGAATCTTATCATTGGGAATGAGGAGATGACCTATTTTATAGGCCCCGCAGGGGCTCATGGACCAGATGGAGGTGGAGACAGACAGACATTGTAGAAGACAGACACCACTTTAGACTAGCCTTCTGTTCCTAACAAAATTCCAAGTTCAGATCTCTCCCTCATACTTCTTTCATCTTTTCATAGTGTCTGAATCGACGATGACCCAAAGTAGGAACTAGGAAAGTAAAAGCCTGCCGAATTCATCTAGCTGATGTGTGTCCACAGACCACAAGAAAGATTTGGGCTTGGTAAAAGAAATAGATTTTCGTCATTGACAATTTCAGTAAGAGGCTTTAGGATATTTAAAAACTAGTCCCATGCTGGACAACTTTATATTAGCTCATCCTCAGAATAATCCTCAGAATTATTCTCAGCATAATCCTGTGAAGTAGGTATCATGATCACCATTTGACAGATGAGAAAATTGAAGTTAAGATAGATTCGTTGCCAAAGTCATATAGCCAGAAATTGGCAGGGCTGAGAGCCAAACACCTGATCCCTGATTTTAAATTTTGGTTCTCTCCATTACATTACATTCATCGGAAGCAACCCTATACAACTCTGGAGACACGTAAATTTGAATTTCTCTCTGGTTTTGGTCCCTTACACAAGCTTGTCTTTTCCCTGAAACAATTAGGTGCCCATCATCTTTCTTCTCTCCTCTGATCCTTCCTCCTCATAGCCAACTCCTCCTTCTTTAAGTCTCTACTATAATTTTGCTCTTTCCAGAAGGCCTTTGCTGATCTCCTGGACAAGTTCCAATGCTATGGCCATGAGCAACCAAAGCACCCAGTGCATCAGACCTTTTACCACCCTATGTTGTCATTAATGGTTTATGGTTGTCTTTTCCTCTAGGCTGTGAGCTGCTATCTTTCCTGTTTATTGCTGAATTCCCAATGCCTTGCACGTGGTAGGGGTTAAGTATATACTGTTGAATGAATAAATGAGAAGTGAGAGCATTCTTCCAGGTCTAAGTTTAACACTAACTTTCCCCCACCAATTCTGTCTACCAGAAAACAGTAACCCAAAATCAACAAGCAAAGACCATGTGGTCAGATGGATCAGGAAGCACAGATTCTCATTTGAGTCCAAGACTTATTTGCTGGGCTATTCCCTCCCCTTTCTGTAACTCAGTTTCACCAATTATACAGTAGCAGCATCACACCAGATTGCTTCTATAACCCTGCCCGGCACCACCTTGCCCTGATGCTATCATAGGATGTAGCAAGGCCTGGGCTTGACCTGTGCTAGGAAGTCAGCTCTGCCTAAACCCATCTGCCTTCCCAGCTGTGGGAGATCAGCTCCTACGGACTTCATATGGTTTCACGAAAATTTCTGTGGCTGCAAGGAGATGCGTGGTGATGAGAGCAAAACTCATGAGTGACAACCACATGACCCCCGACAGTCTCCTGGCGTGCTTTCTTATAATAATCAGTGGTTCCGAGCTATTCCAACTTAGTGTTGTCAACTCTGCCATATCAACTTTTGTCCAGTTGCTCTTGGAAAGCCTAAATTTTAGAGGGTGTTACAGTTTTGGAAAAAAGTTCTCTGGGAAAAATGAGTAGAATTAAATTATTGTCATCCCATTAAAAAATCTGCCTTATAAATAATTAAGGACACCAGAAGCCATCCGGCCTCATCCTGTACAGCATCACTGAGAGGTGGTCCTGGAATTCGTGCTTGAAATCCCCTAATCTGGGGAGATCTCGCTACATTTGAGGCAGTGCATTCCACATTTGATAGTTCTCATTGGAAGAAAGTTGTTTATGATGTTAGCTGAAGTCTGCCATGCTGCAACTTTTCTCCTGTTAGACTGGTCCTGTCCTTCATACCCTGAATAAATGTCTAATCCACTTCCATATGACAACCACTAAAAATACTGAAGGATGCAAGAAATGAATAGAACTGGCTACATTAAAATTGAAAACTTTAGTATGCAAAAACAATCAACCAGAACCAACAGGCCACCATAAAGAAGTTTAATTGGCACATTCAGGGGAAAATATGTGTGTAACATGTATGAGAGATAAAGTGTTGTTATACCTACCAAGAACTCATACAAATTTATTCCCCCCAAAATGAGCAAAGGATATTAACTGGCAATTCATAAAGTAAGAAATGTAATGGTACTAAACCTATGAAAGAATATTCAAATTTGCCAAAGTAACCTAAGAAGTGTAAATAAAAACAAGATCATCGCAGAGTGTAAATTGGTTCAATCTTTCTGGAAGACAATTTAATAATATCAAAATGTTAACTGTGCAAACATAGCACAGGGAGATCAGCTCGGTGCTTTGTGTCCACCTAGAGGGGTGGGATAGGGAGGGTGGGAGGGAGACGCAAGAGGGAAGAGATGTGGGGACACATGTATATATATTACTGATTCACTTTGTGATACAGCAGAAACTAACACACCACTGTAAAGCAATTATACTCCAATAAAGATTTAAAGAAAACAAAAACAAACAAACAAAAAATGTTAACTGTGCAAATATTCTGGCCCAAAAGTTTTATTTCTAGGAATTTATCCTAAGAAGATAATTAGCCAAATGGACAAAAGTCAAGAACATTGATTAAAATGTGTGCTTATAGCAGCAAAAATATTTAACAACTAAAATCCTATCAATAGGAAATTGGTTAAATAAATTATGGTAGACATATACAATGAAATTCTAAATAGCCATTAAATATGATGACCTAGCTGACACAGATATATGTATATTAAAATAGTGTTGAGTGAGAAAAAGGTTAGTTTGATAACTTTCATGTAAAATTGAGTACATATTGCATGTGTATGGATTTGCAAAGTGCTGTCGAGAAGCATGTTCATCAAGATGTTAATGACATTCCTCTTGGATAATACAATTCAGGGTGATTTTCCTTTCTTCTTTACCCCTTTTTGTTGTGTCCATTTTTTGTATTGAGAATATTTGATTTTTTAAATAATAAATGAATATTTACTTTGAAAACACAAATATTGAAAAACACTTTTAATGTCCCTCCTCTCTTCTTTTCTACACTAAGCCTTCCTGACTCTTTCAGAATTTCTTCATCTGAAATGAAATGGAATCCCTTGCCATCCTGGTTTCCATTTTCAGAAGTCCCTACCTCAACAAGACCTAGATCCCTGGAAAATCCAGGAGTCAGAATGGAATGCAGTGATAAGGATACGATCTCTCCAGGCCCAGAGTAGAATGACATTCACCTCCAGAAACCATGCAGCCAATGGTGAGATTAGCTTTGGCATACCACACCTCACTGATGACCTACCTTGAGCTCCCTGGTCTCTTTCACACATGGGAGGTTGTGAACTCACTGGGTCCCCACCATGTATTAATACTATTGCTTACTTGAGCCCAGATGAGGAACTTGACATCTATCTCTATTGACATTTCATCAGCCTAGACTTGGCTCGTTATTTTAGCCTGTAAAGAGCTCTACAAAGTCCAAGTCATCCAAAAAGCACCTTTGCTCTCCCCCTGCACAATTGAGAACTTTGAATGACATGGTCATTTTCTCCCAAGGTTACCCCAGTTCCTCCTTGTAGGACAAATGTAGATATATTCCTCTAGCTGCTTCCTCTATGCTCTAGTAGATAAAATGGTCTACTTTGCAAGTCAAAAGCACGTATTTTCTCTAATCCATTATTGGCAAGGATGTAAGTTGGTTCTGAGTTTCTGAAAAGCAACTGGAGGATGTTTATGTAAACATTAAATGTGGATAAACTTTGATACCAAAATTATACTTCTATAAAAGTTTCTTTATATACTGTCTCAAGGATGAGTGCCTAGAAGTGTCTTATACAATATATATTTTCATCATTAATCACAGCAGTGTCTAAAATGCTGAAAAATTGGAGGCAAACTAAATATTAAAACAATGAGAAATCAGGTGTTAATATATGATAGACTTTATACAATTAAATACAATGTAGACATTGACAATAAAGATGTAGTACCATAATTATTATCATACAATTGTGATATTAATATATGTTATCAATATGTTGTATAATATAACATTAACAACATATTAAGTGAAAAAAGTATGATTACTTCAATTTCTTTTCAAGAAAAAAGATACATAGAGAAAGAGAAATGTGTGGAAGGATGTGTTCCAAAGCTGCAAGAAGCTTGTCTCTGAGTGGTGAATGTACCTGTGATTTTTCACTCTTTTTTCCATAGTGCCTAAATTTTTTTAATAGCAAGCATGTGTCATTTTTTAACAACTTGAAAATCAATAATATTCATTTAGGAATTCTTAAAATATGTACTTCTCTGCTTCTATTTGAGTGAAGTTTTATACTTGAAGCTCCATTTATTGCTACATCCTACATCAAATTTTTCTGTAAAGGGCCAAATAGTAAATATCTTAGGCTTGGCAGCCCAGACAGTCTTTGCTTCAGCTACTTAACTCTGCTATTGCAGAGCAAAAGTAGCTATAGATACTATGTAAACAAATGAGTTTGGGTGTGTTCTATTAAAACTTGATTTACCAAAATAGGTGGAGGACTGAATTTGGTTCATGGGCAGTAGCTTGGCAACCCCTGTTCTATACCCACATCAAAAGTGCATTTTCATTTTCCCACTTGGTGTTTGTAATCTGTTACATATACCTTGTATGAGTTAGCTTTTGCTGCATAACAAATCATTCTAAAACTTAGCAGCTCAAAACAACCACCATTTATTTGCTTATGAATCTAAGGGTCAAAAGTTTGGGCTGAGACCAGCTGGGACAACTCATCTCTGCTCCATCTGGGATCAACTAGGCCCACTCATTTATCTGAGGTTCACTAGACATCAACAGCTTCACACATGTCTGGCTGGCTGTAGGGAGGGGTGGAAGTAACTGGACCATGTGTCTCTCATCATCCAGCAGGTGGCCTAGGCTTACTCATATCGTGGTAGTCACAGTTTAACCAAGAACAGTAGGAAGGACTATCCCTAGCTGAAGAATTTTTCCAGCCTCTGCCTGCATCACATTTGCTAGTATCTCACTGACCAATCAAGTCACACGGTCAAGTGCAGATTCCAGGGTTAGAGATCCTACCTCCTGATGAGAGAAACAGCAGTCACATGCAAAGGGATATGCATACAGGGTGGGGAATAATTCAAGGCTGTTTTTTACAATCTGACAAACTTCCTCAACAATCTCACCTCTTGTCCTTATCTCCTTCCAGAAGCTCTTCCTCTTCTCTTTGAGCAAAGCCACTGTATCTTTTGGCCAAGAAGCACAATCTCAATGCATTCTTTTCCAGATACAGGACCGTAATTCTTCTTCTCACCTGCAGTCAATTGTTAGTCACCCAGGAAAAGTGAGTTGAGCAGCTATTTATAAACTGGCTCAAAATATTTCTCCATGCTCAGATTCCCCTCTTCCAAACTTGTGTTTAAATCATTAGCCTGCATCACTTCCCATTCACTGAATCTTCCCTGCTTTCCATGTGTTCACATTCAGGCCTTTGAAAACTGCAGATTAGAAAACTGGGACAGTTCCCATGGTGACACATGGGTCTCTTTGATCCTCTTTACTTTCACATGGCGAGGGAACCACCCAGCCAGCTGAAGCTCATTATAATCTTTTCTGTGAAGAGGGATCACGCCTTCATTCACCCTCCTTCCCCCAAAAGCATATAAAACACTGCTGGCAACCTTTAAAAGAAAAAACTTTTAAATCTTGCTCAACAGCCATCATTGATGGAGACATTGAGTGACAGCTGAGCAGTAGAGGAAAAAGCACCATATATGGAGTCAGAAGGTCTGAGTGAGTTCAGAGTCAGCCTCCACCACTCTTGGTGTGATCTGGGACAAGTAATTGTCATTTTTCTCATGTGAAAGCATCCAGCATAATACAGAACAAACAGAGTCCTCAGTAAATGTTTGCTCGTTAAGTTTGCTTGCAGTTGTGTGCAAAGCACTATGGAAAGGGGCCACAAAGGGTCCAGAGACCAGACCAGTAAGACCCAGCGTGCCAGCGAGGAGCTCATAATATGGTGGTAAGTGAAAGTTCACAGCCCAAAGCTTCTTTTTTTTTTTTTTTTTTTTTTTTTAAATTCACCGTAAAAGGATGATGTAGGAAGAAAACTCTTAAACATTTGTCACCTTCTGAGCTTAATAGGGAGAAAATGCATAATAATGATAATGACATTCAGAGGTCATCCCATCTTCAGCCCCAAGCCCTGAATTGTTTCCTATGGAAGTAACCCTCCAGTGTCAGCCCACTGCTGTTGCGGCTTCCCACACCCCATCCTTGAGAGGGGACATCTCAAAAAGAGTTTGGAAAGCTCAGTTCATCCAGAGAACTAGATAATGAGGTTAGAGAGCCACAAATGACAATTGATTTGGCAGGAGGCTCTCGGGATAGAGAAGAATAAGAGTAAAGACCAAAGGCAGCTATCTTTTTACAAGAAATAAAGGTGATTTCATTTTGGCTTATATCACTGGATTATTTTCATTCTTAAAAAAGGACAAGAGAAAATCCAAAATAATGAGTCAGTTTAAATTAGAGCTGATTGGGCTTCCCTGGTGGCGCAGTGGTTGAGAATCCGCCTGCTGATGCAGGGGTCACGGGTTCGTGCCCTGGTCCGGGAGGATCCCACATGCCGCGGAGCAACTAAGCCCGTGAGCCATGGCCGCTAGGCCTGCACTTCCGGAGCCTGTGCTCCGCAACGGGAGAGGCCACAGCAGTGAGAGGCCCACATACCGGATAAAAAAATAAATAAATAAATAAATAAATAAATAAATTAGAGCTGATTGCAAACCCAATCTGTTCTTTGGGTGACCGTGAGAAAATTACTTTAAACTCTCTGAACCTGAGAATATTCATCTATAAAACAAGGATAATTATCCTTATAATCTCTGATAACATATCAACATTGAGTAGAGAGCGCTCCAAAAATAAATAAATGACTCTACACTATTTGGCCTTTGGTATACCCGAAGTGGTCTTTAGTGGGGAGAGAGAGAGAGGAAGAAAAAAATGTTGCACCTAAGATGTGCCGGGAGCTTTCCATCCTCAGCTCTATTTATCTTCAGTTTTACAGGTCAGGAACCTGAGGCTCAGAGAAGTTAGGCTACTGGGCCAAGATCCCAGAGCTATTATGTGGCAGGTGGTGCTGACTCCAAATCTAAGACTCCTCCTCAGCCACTGTCCAAATCATGGTGACCACAGCCACAAGCTAGAACAGAGTGTGGCCTCGGCACCCCCATGGAAATGTTTCTCCTGCAGAGTCTCTTGGGTTGGCGCTTGGCCAGGAGTCCCCAGGGAAGGTGCTCTGGCCTGGCTGGTGGCAGTGTCTGGCAGGCCCCCTGAGGAGCCATGCTGGGGCTGGCCTCACGCACAGTCTGCCACAATGAGCAGGAAGAGGGTGTAGCTCTGGCTCTAATGAAGTTCGCAGATGCTGGAGACATGTAAACACCAGTGGGTGTGGGTGATTATCAGGGTGGAGAAGCAAGCATGGGCTGCTCCAGCAGCTCAGAGAGGGTAGAAATATGGGCAAGAGGTAATGAAGGAAAATCCATCCACTGAGGCTTGTTTGGGAACAGAGAGCAGCCCAGGGATACTCCCTGAACAAGAGGCAAGGTCTGCGGAGGCGACAGGAGGTCTAACGCCAGAGGGAGAACTGCCAGGGAAGTTGACACCGAAACTTCGGGTTCCAAACTGACGGCCTCATCCTCCAGCAAGTGCTGACCCAGCAGCTCCCAGTACATGACTCTGCAGTGAGGGTGTGAGTCTAAGACCTTGTCCCCACTCACCAAATAATAGTGCAATTAACATTAACTATCCTGAATCCTGACTCCCCCGCTCACTAGCTGGGTGCCTCAGCAAATCACTAACAACTTTAAGCTCTACTTTCCTCACCTGCAAAATGGGTATAGTAATTAGTACCTTCTACATAAAGTCAGTTTGAGGATTAAATGGTATAATGCATGTGAAAAAAAAGGAAAAGAAAAGAAACACTTGGCACAGTGCTTAGTCCAAGCTAAGCCCTTAATAAACGGTGACTCTCTTTTTTTTTTTTTTTTTTTTTTTTTTTGTGGTACGCGGGCCTCTCACTGCTGTGGCCTCTCCCATTGTGGAGCACACGCTCTGGACGCGCAGGCCCAGTGGCCATGGCTCACGGGCCCTGCCGCTCCGCGGCATGCGGGATCTTCCCAGACCGGGGCACGAACCCGTGTCCCCTGCATTGGCAGGCGGATTCTCAACCACTGCGCCACCAGGGAAGCCCAAGGGTGACTCTCTTACATGCCCGGGCACCAGGTTTATCACTATGCAGGTACTAGCAGGAAACAGATGACAGACTCACCTGGGACATTTAAAATAAATTTTATTAAAGGGACGATTGGTTGAACAATGGATTTTGAGATACCCAGGAACTAACTACATAAGCAACCTATCCTCCATCCCTCAGGCTTTGTCGAAAGCCAGAGCCCAAGGACATCCGCCACCGGCCGTGGGAGCTGGAGCTGGAGTGTGGAGAAGGGCATGTGGCCATTGGCCAAGAACCAGGCAAAAGCAGGGGGAGTGGTTAGGGGAGCCTCTCTCTCCCCACGGGCCCCTCAATCTTCTGCCACTACCTCCCCTTGGCTGAACTTCAGAGGAAGGTGGAAAGCAAGAAGTGCCATCTAGGTCAGCCTCCCGGGCACCAGCGAAGCAGGGCAGAGGCTGGTGGAGCACAGATCTGAGGACGGGGAGCAAACAGATCAACAGCCCAGACTCCCAGACTCATTTATTAGTCTCATTAAACACAAAGGAAGTTGGTGTCATTATCTTCCTTTTTCAGATGGAGATGCAGCAACTCATTCAGAAACCCAGCTTGAAAAATGATGGAGCCCCCACTGGAATCCAAATCCATCTCCCCATGCACCACCCGCCACGGACTCAGTCATGCCAGTCACCAAGAGAGTAGATTTGGAGGCCCCTCGTTACCCATAGAGACTGCATGGGAGGGTATTCCCACATGAAACCAAAAAGTTGCATAGAATTTTAAATTAGTGTGGGTTAAGGGGTGGTTTGTAAAAACAAGCAGAATAAGAAAAGTGGAGGGCTTCCCTGGTGGCACAGTGGTTGAGAGTCCGCCTGCTGATGCAGGGGACACGGGTTCGTGCCCCGGTCCGGGAGGATCCCACGTGCCGCAGAGCGGCTGGGCCCGTGAGCCATGGCCGCTGAGCCTGCGGGTCCGGAGCCTGTGCTCCGCAACGGGAGAGGCCACAACAGTGAGAGGCCCGTGTACCACAAAAAAAAAAAAAAGAAAAGTGGACCCTGTGTGCCCAAGTGGGCCAGGAGTTCATCACCCCTTCAGTAGACATGTCCTGGAGCGCCTTCAGCGCTCCCGGCAGGACTGGAAGAGAGAGGCCAGCTAGGAGGCACAGCCTTCATTTACACAGCATTTCCAAGGGAAGTGCTTGTTTGGGAACAGATTCCAAGTACGTTATGTGCGTTTACACCTATTCCAAGTACATTATGTGCGTTTACACGTTTTAATCGTAGACTTAATTCACTTCATCATCATTATATCATTTAATCAAACATGGATACCGCCCCTGAAACACTGACGCAGTCTCATGTAGGAGTCTCATCGTGTACAGATGAATTCAGCGATGTGACCAGGGACATAGTTGCTAAGTCAGAGGAGCAACCAGATGTTTAAGAGCAGACGGAAGAGATAGGCGCACCTAGGGGTGCACTGGAGGCGGCTCTTACTGGCTTCCTAACTGAGCATTCAGGGACCACTTGAAAACAGCCGCGGTGGGAGTGATTGGTAATCACTGTAAACGAAGGTTGGGTTTGTTTTTTTTGTTTGGGGTTTTTTTATACTGAGGGATCGTTGCATTGCCTGGAGGGCTTCCCAGAGGAGGAGTATTTAATGCAGATTATTCAAAAGGAGATGGGAAGGTGCCCCCACTTCCTCCCTCCTACTTCTTTCCCACACCCCTTCCTCTAGCCTCATTTGAGCCAGTCAAGGCACCCCACACACACTCCTGTGTGCTGCTCTGCACTCTGCCCTCTGCCAGGAAGGCACTTTTCATCTTCTCTCCTGGAGAAGCTCTTCCTGGTGAATCTCTTTACAGATACCGTGAATGCAAACACCTGCCCAGGACCCAATGCCAGCTGCACGAGCTTGGGCGCCCTTGTCCTCTCGGAGCCTTGTTTTCCTGGGCTGTAAAGTGGGGGAAGTTCGAGCTGCCCTGTCTACTCCACAGAGCTGTCTTGGGAACGGGATAAGATGGTCCAAGGGCCACACAGGAGAGGCGAGCGCCAACGAAGGCAGGCAATGAAATGCTCTCCGGCAGCGCTGGGAGCGAGCTCAGGAACCATCGAAACCAGTGTTCTCCACTTACAAATAGGAAAACGGACATGTCTTCAGCGAGCGTGTTCCTTGGCTAGATTATTTGAGGGCAGCGGAAGAATAAGATCCCGTGAGCGTCCCAGAAGATCTCTCCTCATGCCCACCATGGACGTGTGGGCACCCCCAGGCCAGACCTCCCAGGAATGAGATTCTGGAATCAGTGCAGAAGTAACAGCAACTCCCAACACCCCAGGCAGTAGGCCAGGGAGAGAAGGGCTGTCCCTTGAGGGAAGAGAGAGCCAGGAGGGCCAGTGCTATGCAGAGACCTGGAGGAGCACAGTGGGTCATACTGCCTCACCCGTCACCTCCCCGCCCCCAGCAGAAGAGGGGAAGGAGGGAAGGCAAGGAGAAATGGGGCCTCGCAAAGCAGTAGGAGCCAGTCTACTGGGAGAGCTGTACCCCAGGGGCTCTCTCAGAGACCTCAGTGAGATGAGGCATCACCAGCCAGAGAGGTAGCTGTCAGGTGAGGGTCAGGTCAAGGCCAGGTCAAGTCTTGGGGAGCAGCCCATAGGGGCGGAGCTCGTAGAGCAGGTGGGCATCAACAGGGGCCCAGACGGGAGGTGGATACCAAGGGGCTAAAAAGCAGGAGGTGCAGCCGAGGGCCCGCAGGAAAGACTGCTCTTCTCATCACTCTTGTCTAAGAGTTCAGAGTGAGGATAGGGTTGTGTTTCTAAGGATGTTTCAATTTTATAAGTTCTACGTCAATACATTCTCAGTGCAAACAATTCGAACAGGACATGCAAAGCAGAAACCTCCCTTGAGATCTACCCTGTCCTGCCACTCTCCCCAGTGGCTCATTTTTTTAATTAATTTTTATTGGAGTGCAGTTGATTTACAATGTTGTGTTACTTCCAGGTGTACAGCAAAGTGAATCAGCTATACATATACATATATCCACTCTTTTTCAGATTCTTTTCCCATATAGGTCATTACAGAGTATTGAGTAGAGTTCCCTGTGCTACACAGTAGGTCCTTATTAGTTATCTACTTTATGAGGCTCATTTTGATGTCATCCTTCCTGGACTTTGTCCATGAGTTTATATCCATATATGTTCATAGGGGAAATAGGCGGTTGTGTGTGTATGGTTTTGTATTCATGAAATCAACCCTACACAATATCCTGAATCTTACTATTTTGCAGCTGAGATCACTGTACACACACACGCACACGCACACGCACACGCACACACATGGCAGAGCCACCACATTCCTTATAAACCACCGCATCTAATCCCACAGTCTGGAGGAGTGATGGATTATCTGATCAATTCCCCCGTTGATGGACACGGTAGACTTTTCCTACTTTTCCATTATCGAGAAATGCTCTAATGAACATCCTTTCACAAGCCTGTCACCAGGAAGCAAAGAAAATTGTATTTCATAGATATTCTTTTTAAATTTCATATATATACATATTTACATACGGGTAAAACGTTTTCAGCGGTGAGAATTGCCTAGGAAAAGCATGCACCTCCACCTCCCATGCACGCCCTGATTTAAAACCTGTCTAGACAAAGATGTTGAAAGAATACCATCAGGAACTGTGGCTGCGTGAACTCAAGATGGGACCAAGTACCTTAATAAGTCGTTTCCGTCTCCACTTGCGAGGGCTCTTGTATATTTCGTGTCCCCTTAGT